>NC_090930.1:521124296-521759612 GCF_040938575.1 Ambystoma mexicanum
TGGAGACCAATGAATTGCTCTGCCCCATTGTACTCGCCAGGAAAGATGATGGCCAAAGTCTGTGCATGAACCTACACAGCCTGAACAAAAACATCAACTAAGACGTCTACCCTCTCCAAACATCACATAACTGCTGCTGCATTTAAAAGAAGCCAAGGCCTTCTTCAAGCTTGCCCCATAAAATACACCATGTCCACCTGCACTCCGACTCGAAGGGATATATAGCTTTCATCATGCCGGAAGGCATCTATCAATATACGTCAATTGCTTTCAATCCATCACCAGCCTCCCTTTTCCAAAGACTAAGCACAAACCTATGATGCAACAGACCAGAAAATGCATTCTTCCAGTCTATGGTGGTGACAATGATTCACATCATCATACCCTAGCGAAAGGTACTACAGAAAATAGAAGGCAGAGAACCTATGCTATAACAAGAGAAATGCACATTTGAACAACAGGAGGTGGGGTACATACATTACACCTTTTCCGCAGCGGGCATCCATACCAAAATTACATTAGTGAAAGTCAATCTCCAAATCCCCCTTACCAACCAACAAGGAACAATTGTGTTTTATGGGGCTCTATAAATAATACGCCAAATTCTTAGAAGGTTGATCATCAAAACCTGAACCCCCTCCACTTCTTGCTCATGGAATGGGATCTGCACAAGTGGTCTGCCCAATGCCAAACAGTTATGTGAGAACAAAATGGACATTCCCCATGCCCAACTTCTGCACCTGTTGAAGCCACACAAGAGCACTATCATAACAGACTATGCCAGCGCATAGAGCTTGGGGGCCATGGTGTAATTCTGTAGTGGTATTCATCTCCAGAGAACAAACAAAACGTTAGTATCATTTTTGCAACTATATTTGGGGCATAGCGTTTAGGCTTTGAATAGATCATAAGCCACAAGTGTATAGCCTCCCTTCAGGCAGGTCAACTGTACCTTCTGCATAACTAATGTACAGCCCAAATTACAGGAATTCCGATTCCGATTCAATACATGCCTGGATGGCGGAGTAAACACATTGATTGTTTCTCACACCTACCACCGCCCCATGTGTGCAACATGGAGTGGAACAAAATTGAGTGTGTAGTGCCACATTGCAAGACTCATCAGAAGACACACTAACGTGCATTTCGGCATAGGAGTGTAAGTACATCATGCAATCTGACACCACTCTGCAAGTTATCGAGGCATACATAAAGAATGGATGTTCCTCTGACAAGGACCCTCATCCAGGACTACAACCATTAAGCAAAGTTGCTTCAGACATTAAAATAGAAGACTAATTGGTACGTGTTACAAATGCGCCACTATGCGTGGTGAAGATCTGTGTTGCCCAATGACAAAAGTTAGCAGAGGAAACTACTGGTATGAAGGTGCTGATGGATGTGAATATAGGAGGAACGAAGGACAAAATAGTGGAGGAAAGAGACAAGCTGAGAGACAGAATAGCCAACGGGCCACTATTCCCACTTGAGGCGATGATGCTAGAAATCCACGCAACGCTAAGGTCTATGAAGGAAAATGGATATGGTGCAACACAGAAGGAGTGTGCAGCTAAATGGACTGGACTTTTAACGATCATGTAAATTATTATGGGCACCTCGGAGGGATAACGAAGATATGGCAAACATGAGCGACAGGATTGAAATATGAGGAGTTGGTCGACAGGCCGACCAGAGGAGGGACTGAAGAGAGGGTCCCAAGAATGCCCCTCATCACCCTCAGAATCATGTCATGAGGAAGAGCCAGAAATTAATCCCGAGTGCACCAATGATTGACATATTCACTGAAAGGTATCCTCTCAGCCAGCCATACAGACCGAATACAAAGCAAATATTTACAAGTGTAGGAGAAGAACAGGAGATCGTGGACCGAGACACCTATATGGACAGCCTTGACTAAAGCACGAAGAAGCCACGATGCCGATGTCGCTAGTGACACCATGACGTAGCAGTGTTAGACATGAAGCACACTCACAGTCATTCACAGCATTACACAAACACACATTCGTATACATGAAGAACATGCTGACCCAGTTCTATAGCTGGAGGACAGATAGATATACATACTTTAAATGCTTTTATTATTTTTACAATAGCCAAATACAGTAACGCAGAACTGCAAGGCACAGGAGATCCTGAGAAAGCTTTCAGATGCTTACAGCAATGATCAAGTGGACATACAGGAGAATGTACGAAGCCTGATACAGCCACGTATTACTAACATATAGGGAACCTAGTATAACATGGATGAATGGATGATGCAGAAACTGCATAATAAAAGGTTAGGAAAACTACAGCAGGCCTCAAGCCTCTGAGTGTGAGATGAGCCAAGCTGATTCAGGCAGCACATGGAGCAAAACGTGCAAGAAAGGCTCACAGCCAAAGTCAGAGATACAATGACACATTCCAATCTTCAGACGACAAGGGGACGAGCTGCAGGAAAATTGAATAAACCCTCATAAATGTGTGCACAAGAGCTCAAATGTTCGGCCTCTTAACACGTGGTACAGCCAAACGAGACAATGGACAGTCATCCGTGGTGGTAAAGCAGAGCCGATCCCAGCAAACCAGACGCAAACTTTACCAAGTATTGCAATGTGAGGAGCATAGTTTCATAGGCAAAGGTGGTACACACAAGTTACAATACAGACACATAATCGTTCACATCCCCTTGAAAAGGTGCACAGAGGGCTGAGAACTATGAAGTCCCAGACCTGGGGAGATCAGCTCTAACCAATCACAGCTTAGAAAGCATGGGGTGGATGGCAAAGGGGTACAAACCAATAGTAAGCACATTACTCTGCAACAATGTGATATATAGTTTCTTGGGGACCGGACAGGCCAGCCACCAGACATGCAAGGACCAGTAGAATAACACCTATAGGGTCCCCGATAGGTAGTACTGCTCTCAGTACCCAATCTCTCGTGGGGATAGGTTTTTTGGGGAAGGCCCCAAGTGATGACGTCAGTCACACAAAACCATGCCGCACGCCATGGAAAGCTGGGATGTACCAGAGAATTTCTGATTTCTTGTATTGATCTCAGTTGGTTTTATTTTCAATAAACCACAGTTTGTACTTGCATTTGGCTGAGTACTCTGTTCTGGGGAGGGTGTTGGGCCCTCGAAGTCGGCAGACCCACAGCTATATTCTCGCAGTCCAGGGAGCCAAGATTTTCAGGTTGGCTAAAGACTTCGACAGTCCCAATTCCCTGAGTCCAACATAACCAGTCAGGATCAGGATATATGAAGAGGAGCAGGTAGACGCTTTCTCACTAGTTCTGGACCCCTCTCCACCGTCATACTCGAATAGAAGGACAAGAGCAGTAAATGGGATGTTATGCACTCAGACAGGCACATAGAATGTAACCTCGTACCGAAAGTGTGGACGGATGCCAAGAGCAAGGATGTCAGCACTCACATATGGACATCATGCAATGTTAAAGTGAAATCTGATGAGGGTAGAGTAATGTCATAAAAAAAGATAAATGAACCTATGCTGAAAGATATGAAAATACTTAAGAGTGATGAAGCACCAAGAGAAACATGTATATAAAGTTAAAGCAATCGTGAAAAAAAGAATATGAAGTGACTTACTGATGAATAACTGTAAATACGCAGTAAGACAAGGTAGAAAGGAAAAATTTAGAGGCTTGCTATACAGGAATATATGACGTAGCTGGGACGGCCATAATAGGAAATGGATGCTGGCTCATGTCAAATTCAACCAAGGTACCTCAGAGACAAACCAAGGCTGCAGAATCAAGAGACGCCAATGAGTCAAGGTTGGCCCAGAATTAAGGATGCTATTTTAAGGGATGAGCACAGAGCACAAAAGGAGTTACACGGATACGCTCTGAATGTGGGACATTACTCACAGATTGAAGAAGAAAACATCTACAAGAGCCAACTGTTGGTCAATTAAAAGTATACAAACTTCATATGAGATAACACCCAGCATAATTAAATCAAACAGCAGTAAATAGAAGGTTGTAATGGACAAATTTGTGGTCTCCTGACATGTGACTCAGAAGTCGAAAACAAGGACTATTCATTAGAGCCTCAGATTAAGATAGTGGTGTGTGCTCACACTCCCATGAATGTTCCAGGACAGTGAGCAGCCAGCAAGGTCAACTACAAAAGGAAGACTTTATGGCTGACCGATGAAAGATGATAAACTAATTGGGAAAACGGGGAGTAGTCTGACAGGATTCAAACACCTACGTTTTGTTTCACGTACATGCTGCTTAAGAGCCAAAAGTCCAAGGTTGGGGTAGTTTGCTAACCAATTAGTGGGGTTGAGGGACAACCTAACATACAATGTTGCAAAGACTAATCCACTGCTGTTTTGTCCACTATAATCAGCACAATACGTATTTAGAGGAAGTTGAAGGGATGCCATACAGATCAGGGGTAGCCAATGATGCACTAATCTTCATTTGTTCTGTAAGTAGGTATATTCCCTTAACCAATCCCTTCCCTCAATAGGTTTTGTATTTTGCCCTGTAGAATGATGTCATAGATGACGCACATTGGGGTATAAGGCCTTTGCATAATAAAGGTTAGTTGTGAGAGTACACGCATCACTCCGATGCCTGTGAGACCTCCCTGCTTTATTAAATGGCCATGAAATAGTACTGTGCCATATTCCTTGAGTCTCTCTGATTATTTGGTCTGAGATCATTATTTGTATTTCCCTCTAGTGCAAAAAGACGATTCAAGATGCTAGAGCACATATCTTTATTTAACCCTTCTCAAACCTTTTAGGATATGTAGTCAAACGCCTGTAGATCTCAGTTTCCGAATTGCAACTATAGAAGGAGTAACTATGCGCAAAGCATCAGGATGGGTAAACTGATTTGGTGAAAAGTCCCTATCTAAATGGTCTGGAACTACTTGTTCGAAAAAAACATTTGTGGCCTCATTACGAATCCGGCCGTAACCGTGCTGGAAATTCTGGAAGGTTGCCGCCGGACTCGTATTACCATTCCGCCCCTGTGATTGCCAGCATCACCGGGGCATTACAACCCCAGTGACCCGGTAATTCCGGAGGCGGAATTCTCTTAATCTCCATTCCCATGGAGTCCCAAAGGACTCCATGGGAATGGGGAAGTGGAAACACTGGCACCATGCTGTAATGGGGCCAGTGTTTCCATGCCCACCTGAAGGCGGGTGGTGTTAAACCTGCAAGGTCAGACCTGGCGGGAGTGACACCTCCCGCCTGCAGGACTGGTGGCGGATTTACCACCACCGTTGTTTCCGGACCGGCTGACTTGTAATGAGGCCCTTGACCTTTTACATTTGACCGAATTTTATTTATCATTTTCGTGGTCAAAATACTGTCAAATTTCATTAAATATATATATGGGATGGAGTAAGGAAATAGGGGGTATTGCGGTGGGTCTTTTTCAACCAAAGAACAAGCAAAAGAATTCGGTCAAATGTGAAAAGGTCAAATATTTTCGACCAAGTAGACCTAAACCATCTAAATGGCTATCCAGCATGAGATTGGACTTTCCTATTCTAAAGCACTGTCAAGGGATTTAGCGCCCCTTGCACACTTCTGGTCTTCTTGAATATAGAAAGACTCCTGGGCCCAGATATTGGCCGCCTCATTTTGCCTTCCCAGGCTCCTCGGTATGATGCCTGCAGAAGTCTAGCAGCAACCGCTTCCAACTCCCCCCCTTTGCCTTTGGGGATGCCTTACCAGAAAGAATGTTGTCCCCCTCTGCAGGGTATTACCGCAGGTTTACAAAAATGTATTTCTGCTATCTCAACAGGTGTGCCGTCAGGCTGAATTTATTATCATGCACGTGCCAGGAGTAAAACTCCTGGGCTTGAGCCCACACCAGACTTTGGGGTTCTCCTTGTGTTCACTGGCTCCTGCATGCGGCTGAGGTATAGCCCTTAATAGGCTAGTACTGGTCTTCTTACCTTTGGTTTTGGAATTTCCCTACAGCTGGGAAATTGCTTTAATCAGGTGTACTGGTCCATCCCTCTGTGGTTCTTTGGTTTCACCTCTTCTCTCCTGAAACATAGTTCTGGCTGTGCTAGTCCCTTCTCTCCCTATGTGGCTAGAGAATATACTTATTAAACAATAATTGAGATTAGTTCTCTCATAGTACAAAAGCACATGTGCAAAAGGGGTACCAGGTGCATTATCATTATGTGTTATGCTCTGTGTTCAATCTGGTCCAAAAGGTTTAGGTATAGTGCCATCTCGGAATAATGCCACACAATCTCTTCCTCCTGGAAAACTGGCTGGAATGGTCACCACAGTTCCAGCAGCCGTGGCACTCACTTCACATTTAAATAAAACAATGCCAGTGTTTCAGTTTTCAATCACTGCTGTTCATAGTTCACTCTCTAGTGTGTCCCTTAAAGTGACGTCCAGAGAAAGAGAGACACTTTCTACTTCATCTAACAACGGCGAACACATAGGTTTTTATACCTCAGTAACATTCACAGACGTAAATAGAATACAAGCAAGACAGATAACAAATATAGCAAATATTCAGCTTGTTTTGAAGTGCTCCAGTGTGAGTTACTTTTACAGGCACCACTCCTTGCAAGCCCATGGAAGGGGGAAGCAGGAGTGGCTTCTGTGTCTGGATCCTAAGGCACAAACAAGGAGTGTACTTACACGAGACAAGCCGGTATGGGTCCAGTCGGAACCTACAGCAGATGCCCTCTGAGGGACCAGAATGCAACACACGGTTACATTAAATTCACTATAGACTACAAGTAAAACAAGGCAACGGAAGGGGCAGAAGTTGCCTGCTGGGAAACCCAGCAGCCAAACTCTGAACAAAGGAATAACAGAAGCACAAGCGACAACAAGAATGGTAACATAAATAACTAGGGGTAAAAAGGCAGTCAAGTAAGCAAGGTTCAGAAGGGGAAAAGCAAGTAGAAAGAATCTATTTGCAATAGTACAGGAGACTGGGACTGCAGACCGGTAACCAATAATTGTAAAATCTGGACTGGAATCACAAGGGCAAGACAGAGGACAGATAACAAGGAAACCCAGGACTGGAACTTGGAAGATAAAGCCAGGAAATACAGACTGAGGGAAAGGAAAACAGAACAGCAGGGAGGGAGCAGGATAATAGGAGGTAGAGAGCAAGGGGCTGCAGACAGGGAACAGTGACTGCAACAGGGAAGCAGGGCTTGTAATGCAGAAAGCTCAGATGCGCAGGTCAGAAGGCAGAAAGGAGTTGCAGGCTGCAAGGCAGGGGGCACAGGGCACTGGAACAGGAGCAGGATCTGAAGCAACAGGAAACAGCAAAATATTGAGGCTCAAGGCAAAAAGGGTTGGGAGCAATCTCAATGCAAGAGCCCTGTGCTCCTACAGGAAGCTGCTTAAATGCTGCCCTGCCCTGTGCTAAAGCAGGCTAATTAGCAGCACCTGGAGCACCACACCTGAAGGTAATCTTCCTCCTCCCTCTCTGGACCTGGGACGGTGAAAGTAGCACTGATCACTAGGGCTTCTGGGGATTGTGGTTCCAAGACTGATGCATAGCAATACATAGGAAATGAGAACTGCCACGTGGTGCATTATGGAAATTGAAGTCCATGTTTTCGGATATACAGATTTCTGAAAGGAAATGTGACAATGTTTTAGAGTCTTCTCTGAAGATGATAGAAAACATCCTGCTGGTCCAAAGACAGCGCCACCCATGGGCGGAGATACAGAAGCATGACACGATTATGGACCTCTGCAAGGAACATAGTTGTCTGTATGTCGGTGGTTCTGATAGGTGAACTCTGGTAATGAGCTGCAAGTAGTCTTGGAGTATGGTGAGGTCAATGTGGACCCACACAACAAACTGGGCATCCCTATTGTGCTTCAGAGATAGTATTCATCAGACGGAAGAGATATCCCTGGCTATCATGGAAATTATAGAGGTCTTCTGGCAAAGATGGATGCATATTTGTGCAATGCTATTTTTTTCCAAGAAGTAAAATAACATATGAGTAAGAAACAAGTAGAGACTGAAGCTCACTGACTACAAGTACACCAGCAGGACACTCTTACAGGTAAGGAACTTAAAAGTTATAGAATGTCTTTGTTTTGTAAATGAGTTACAGATCTGCAAGACATATTGTATCCTCTTGACCATATGGTTTTTTTTAACACAAGGAGCAGACTGGAGAAACATGAAACCTTGCCTCTTCTGGGTCAGAGAAAGAAAAAGACTCTCTATGATTATATCCAGGAATTTCTTCTGAGTAAGGCACGGGGTGAACAAGAAGATAAGCTACTTTGTAAACAACTTCTTAAAAAAGAAAAAGAAAAGAGACATACCAATGAAAAATAACAGTATATATCTGGTACAATTTTGTCATCTGCAATTATATTTTTCACTGCAGTTCAAAATCTGTATCGATAATTTGTAACAGCAGCCGTAGCCCCAGTGTAGACATAAAATTTGTTTTGCAAACAAAAATAGGAGTTGGCGAGATTAACTGTAATAAGGCTTTCCCCCAGGAACCAATCAGAGGGCTCAATTTGTTACAAGTTCACTTATTTGTACAAGTAGGTTGGTGCTCTCCAATGTCCCACTGGTGGTTGCTTTAAAATTTTACAAAAATAATGCACAAGAGGTCCCTATTAGGAGTTAGTAGCTGAGAAAAAGTCACTCAATTTGGGATTGGAATAGCAGAGGCTTTCCTTTGTTGATTAACTGAGACAAGTCTGGTGTGTGGCAACTAGGTATCAGATACAAATGTCTCCCAACTGAAACCTAAAAATACTCACACGATCCAATAAGCAACCCAGACAGCAAAGGTAGAGTCAGCATGTATTGACATACATCCGTGCAGAAATGGGCAGGCAAACTGGCAGAGTATCCCTGTCCCAAAGTTGTGGGCCCGAGGTCACAAACTCTGGGTTTTTATACGGTTTTACAATGATGTACATACAGAAGAGTTAGTAAGATGCCTCTGTTACATTAATAATGAGCACCCTAATGGAACATCCTTTGACCTTGGGGGGCACGGTTTTGCAGCACTGTGTGAGACCTGTACATTTATGATGTGTACACATGTGAGAGATGCAACCTTCTGCATCTAGTGCATCCATCACATGAAGTAAGACGTGATCTAGAAGCTGATACCCATGTGATTGGTGTTGTAGCTCCCAGGCAGGAAAACCTGCCTTTATTGTTGGCTTCTCACACTTCACTGGGCATACCTGCATCCTGGGCAGATACTAATATCATGGCTGCACATTCTTATGGGATTTTATGTGCATTCGAACCAATGAAATCTGTCACCTCCCCAATTAGGTCTGCAGTTCTGCTCTGCCTGTTGCTCATGTGCGTCCAGGGACCTCATGTTTAAGAAAGGAGGCTAAATCAGGCAACATGTTTTCAGATACAATAGCCTCCAAGGTTAAAATTGAAAAGGGGAATCCTTCCTGGCCCCTGAATCCTGCTCCCATGGGCCCAACTGCAGAATACCTTTTGGTCAACCCATATACTACCTACCCCCTCCAGTCTGTGCAGTATTGGTCTTTCTTGCCCCGGATGTCCCTACCCCAAGACAGACCCGCAAGATTCTCCAACCCCACTAACCCTACTCCTGCATTCCCCCTAAGCCTGCTGCCCTTCTCCACCGCAACCTCACCCCCCCTTTGATAATCCTACCTGCAATTCGTTGCTGGACTGCACTCCAGTTTCTGTCTCTGTGTGTGCAGTAAACACAGGATATAGAAAGCAGACAACACTTTCACCGATCCTTGTTCTTGCTGTGCAGGCCAGTTGAAACCTGTATTAATGCTGGCACTGGCATTAAGAAAAAAAACGGATAGGCTCTCAAACAGGTATTGGTGGGGGCGCAGGGATACAGATCTGAAGGACTGTGACCAAGAGGCTGTTGCCCTGAAAAAGATGAAATGGTTACTTCTCTTCTACTGAGCAAGACTAGGCAGAAAGAAAATCCAAGAATGCGGGCAGCTCGTTCCGTCTGAAGCTAAATGAAAATGTTATCTGCAAGTCCTTTATCAACCCTAAACTACAGAACTACATTGAGACCTTCTAACCAAGGGTGGTGTACATATGTCCAGTTCAGCCTGTGTGAAATGCTAGGTTTTGTTTTGCTGTAGTTGGAATTGTAATTGGCCAAAGGAGAAAAATGGTAACAATAGCTGTTCGGAAAACTGTGGGATGGATAAAAACAACTGTGGTTTTTGAACACTAATCTGACTAGCATGAAAAGAAATGTGACATTTGGTTACAGTAATGAGAGGATACCAACAACCAGGTGAGGTGACTGGCAGCATTTAGGTCAAATATCACATGGTTGATGACCAACCGGTGGTATCCCAATTGACATAGTTGCAGTAGGAATTGTGTAGATTGATAGGACATAGCCAACATCCCTGCAAAAACAAAGGAACGTATGTGCACGAAGACCACAATTCTAAATGGTTAGTATGAAGAAACAATAATGAAAATCTTGACCTCACTACTCATCACAAACTAAAATAAAGTCTAGCATGACAAGGAACAAACTCTTAATAACAAATCGTTTGACATTAATGTGTCAGGTCTTTTCAATGTTACTGTATGAGCTTTGACCTCCAATTCCCTTCCTTTCGGTTGCCAATAATATTCCCTTTTATACACAGCCTATTCTTGACTAGGCTACTTTTGGTATAAGCTTTGCAGACCCAGAATGAACATTCTGGAGTTTGACCTGGTGTACATGCATAAACATGCCCAGGAAAATAAGTCACCAAACTTCCAGGATTTCCAAGGCATGGTCTTGAGCCCCTCAACATCCAGCATTACAGTGTAAATCTGCTTTGAAAACACACTCCAATTATCACAACACTATAGGACAAGTCTGCCTCTTCTGTTTTGCAGAACTACAGACCACCTAACAGGACTGATATGCACCCATGCTACAGCAAACTAGTATTCTGTACTGCATCCCTCCCTCAATGTCTTTGTAGCTTCTAGTTTTCGCTTTGCCATTTTCTGATCTTCCCCTTCCTCATTCTTACAGTAAAATAAGGTCCAAATACCCCTGAAAGGGGCACATTAAACCAACCCACAGACAAGCATAGGTGCCCTGAAACTACCACCATGGTGATTTGGCACAGTATAAAAGCCTGTTAACATAACATAGCCCCACTGTACATCTAAATAACCTGAAGTTTTAGAATTGTTAAACTAACAGAAGATAGTCTGGGCAGTTCTTTTACGATGAGGAGCAGGAGATAGTGGGCAATAACAGCTATCACAGGAAGGTACATGCAGACTAGTTACCGCAGATTTGTACCTGGATGCACAGGTGATCAAGGTCGAAAGGAGATACAATCCAGAAACGCTGCCCCATAGTGCTTGCCCCAACCCCCAAACCCATTGTATGAAACAAAGGAACCACCAATCTTCACTTATTCAAATTTCTCTTTCCTGGAATACGGAATTCATCAAGAAACGAATACATCACTTTACACATGTAATCATCTGGAAGACCAGCCTAAATAATATGTCTAAGAGAGGATGAAAATACATATCAACTAGAATGTTGAGACCAAGACCTCAAAACGTGTGACAGTTTTGTGGACTGCCCTGTCAAAAAGAGAACAGCGGGCAACTGAATTACTATCCATCATAGCCCAGTGATCAGAAATGCAAACACATTGTTAAAATTTGCTTCAAAAATGAATTTCAGGAAAATCCAAGACGTACATCTTATGACAAAACCAGACTGTCTCCATAATGACATGGGGAAAGCAAAACTAATCGTTTAGATGACCAGAATCTGAAGGCTGGTAGACAACCATTTCCACAAGGACTATAATTGCAAAATTGCAACTCAACGTGTGCCATGTGATGTAAGAGATGCAGACCATTTTATCCAAAGGAAGCCTGAATTTCTGATCATTGCCTTGACTTGATATGAGCAAACTAATGGGTCAAGCATATGGAAACATTTTCACAATTGAAGCATATTTAGCTAGGCCTAAACACAGCAGTACACAGCACACAACCACGGGAGGAGGGAAGGCTCAACAGAAGCAATTAACACTTACCCCTGGAACAGACTCACCTCAAGCAAACAGGTTTCTTAGCACTGCTTGGCCGACTCTGGACTTCTCCCTGGAATCCCTCTCGACGCAGTAGAATTTTGGGAAGGTATGCGTGGACCTCTATGTCGCAGCCTTGAAAATGTCCAGCAGGAGCCCAACAGAAATTAACCCTGTTCTCGCAGTGATTGCACTGGTGGAGTGGGCTCTCGGACGGGCCAGCAGCAGCCCGTTCGCCAGCTGACGCCAGTGCATGATGAAGCCAGACAAGGCCTTCCCGTGGTTCACAGGACCAAAGCTCACGAACAATTGAGAAGTATTCCGAAAACTCTTTGTGCATGCAACTTCAGAGCACGAGCAACGTCCAGTGAATGCAAGGCCCACTCTGCCGGCGACAAAGGTTTCGGTAAGAAAACAGGCTGGTTGAGATGGAATTACGAATGAATCTTAGGCATGAAAGAGGGGTGTGTACGCAGTACCATCCTCGACTCATGGAAAGTCAGATATGGTTGCTTGCAGGATAGGCCTGGATCTAACCCACACATCAGGCACGGTTGATGGCTATGAGGTAAGCAGTTTTCCATGAGAGAAACTTGAGCGGGGCCTGATGCATAGGTTCAAAAGGTGTCCCCATGAGCCTTGTTAGAACCACATTGAGTTCCCATGCTGGGGCGGGAGCCTTTTCGATCTTTCCCGTAGGTGAAGCCCTTTCAGGAATTCGTTGAAGAGTCTGTGGGACCACAGCAAGGATCTTCCCAGAGACCTGGTGTAGTGGGAGATGGCCGCCAGGTGTACCTTGATGGATGCGTGAGCCAGCCCAACTCTTGCCAAGGACAGTAAGTATGGAAGGATCTGTTGAGCCGTGACCCATAGAGAGGTAATCTTCTGTGACCTGCACCATGTAGCAAAACGTTTCCCATTATGGCCGTAGCACTTTATAGTCGACGACGCCCGGGCCTTGGCGCAGACTTCATGGCAGTCCACCAGTAGCTCATAACCTCTAAACTGTAAGTCCTCTCTGGTGAACAGATCCAGAAGCAGCAGCAACTTCACTGGCGGTGACGCTTACAGGCTGAGCAGGTCCGGATACAGATGGTGGTGGAGACGGATGAGGAACATCCCCTGTCCGATGCCCAGTGCCACAGGACCTGAGCTTCCTTGGAGCGCTGGAGACCGAGTTCCCCCTTGCTTCCTGAAGTAGAATATGGTGGTAGTATTATCCGTGAATATCCTCACCATCTTGCCCTTCAGAGATAGTAGGAAAGACTTGAATGCCCAGAACACCGCCCGTAGGTCCAGGATGTTGATGTGCAGATCCTTCTCTGGAAACCACAGACCTCTGGCGTGCAGATGCCCGGTGTGAGTCCCCCAACTTTCAAGAGAGGCATCCGTGGTGACCGTCTCTTGATATGGCAGGGTTTGAAATCCTGTTCCGTGGGTGATGTGGGAGCGTACCTGCCACCACTCTATGGCCCTTTAACTATTCGGTGAGAGGGATCCTGTCTGCAAAACCTGGATTCAAGAATTCCTGTATGGGTTGCATCTGCAATCTGCGGAGACGGACGAGGTAGATGCAGGACGGCATCATGCCCAGCAGCGACTTGATGGTCCGTACCGTGGTCGTCTTTGCTGACGACAGTCGTTGCACCTTCCCTTGAATGGCTGCTAGCCTCTCCTCAGAGGGCAACACCAGATAAGCCACTGTGTTGAATCTGGCGCTGAGGAACAGTGCATTCTACAATGGCGTCAAGCAGGACTTCGGATAGTTCACAGAGAATCCCAGCTCGGTCAGTAGTCGGATGGTCTCCTTCGTGTGCTCGTCGGCCAGCTCCCGAGAGTGGGCACGTATCAGACAATTGTCCAGGCATGGGTATGCCCTGCAGATGCAGATGGGCCGCCACCGGGGCCAGGCATTTTGAACACACCCTTGGGGCTGATTTCAAGCCGAATGGCAGGGCCTTGAACTGGTAGTACTGGCCTTGCACTATGAACCGTAGAACTGTGCCGTTTCTTGTGAATGGGGACATGAAAGTAAGCGTCCTTCAGGTCCTACAACATCAAGAAATACCCTTCTTCCAGTTGGCCGAGCACATGCTGCAAAGTTACCTTCCTGAATTTTTGGGACTTCATGTACTTGTTCAGGAAGCGTAGATCCAAGATGGGTCTCCAACCCCCGGTCTTCTTTCTTACCAGAAAGTATCTGGAATAGACCCCAGACCCCCAGAGTCGTTGGGGAACAAGCTCTATCGCCCATTTCTGTAACATAGCTTGCACTTCCGCCAGGAGTTGAGGAATGTGCTGCTCCTGTCAGGGAACAGGTGGAATACAAGGGCACCTGCGTTGGATCTCCAAGGTGTCCCTTGGGCGAGAGCGTCTAGCACCCATCTGTCGGTGGTGAACTTCTTCCACTCGACTAACTCGTCAGCCGGCTTCCCACCAGGGTGCAAGAGTGGGGGTCTGATGTATTGGCCGGATCAGACCTGCTTGGGCACTGGGGCCATGCCCTGCAGGCAATGGCGCCACTGGCCTCCGCTACCGTAGGCCTGGAAGCGGCCCCTGTAGGCCTCCTGTGTGGAGGATAGAGGAGGTTGCCAGTAAGATGTGGAGAAACCTTTAGATCATCTGTTCTACTTTCCCCTGGAGGAGCGAAAGAAGACGATTGATGCTGCTGAAGGGTGCCCAGGGAACGTGCCGTCCCCATATCGGTTTTTATGGCTTGGAGGGACTCGTCAACCACCTTCCCATATAGATTCTCGCCGTCGAAAAGGCATGTCCATCACCTACGCTTGAACATCCTGATGAAAGTTAGTGGCCTTCAACCATCCCTGCCGACGGAGGTAGACTACATTCCCCATCTGCCGGAAACCGTTATAGGCGATGTCCACTACCACGAAGATGGCCTGGTTCGACGCTAGTTCCCCTTCCTGAAAGAGGGCGAAACCTTCCATGTTCTTGTCGTCAGGGAGGAACTCCAGGATCAGGGCCAGCTTGTACCACAGCTCTCTGTTGTACCGGGCCAAAATAGCCAGGAAGTTGGCCACCTTGATTGTGGATGCTGCCATGTAAATGACCTTCTTCCCTATGTCGTCCATCTTCTTTCCCTCACTGACCAGGGGACTGATGACAATAAAGCTGGGTTATACGAACATTTCCATTTTTCCAACCTGAGGGCCTTGAACTGGGACCTGGACTGGTGTATTTACCCCCTTTTGCAGCATTCGCTGATGCCTCTATGGTTGACACCCTGTACGCTGCATAGGATTGTCTCCCATCGATGCAGTGGTCGTCACCGTAGTTGTTGACGAAGTGGCCAACAAGGACTTTGGCTGAGCTTCTGGAGCCTTTTTGAGCTGTGCTGCTTGGCTGACTTCTCCCACAACTTGGCCGGGGTGGATGGAGCTCGATTGCTGGCTGGCTGACTATGGAGGCGGACGTTGATGGTGATCGTGATATAATATATGATAGGTTATTTATAACTGGCTTAATACCCAGAGGTTTCTAAGCACAGACCTGGGGATCATACCTGTGTTGCTCCGTGTATTGTCTTGCTTCCAAGGCAAACACGTTGCCCCTGAGCTATCCTCCCGAGACATGGCCTATCCAACCTGTGACCCGCAGCAGCTGCGAACCCAGTGGACTGGCAGCTCTTGGCCTTATCTTGGACCCCCACGGATGGGGCGACCTCAAAGGACTTAGAAGAGCACTCTACGCACAGGCCAGTCCTGGGTGAGGCATGCACCTGCTCAGAGCACAGGCAGAGACCTTGTTAGAATTGAGCAATGCCGCCAGCCTGCCAGTCTTTCATCGACTTCTTTGAGAAGCCCAGGCATATCTCGCACTCCACCTCCATGTGGTCTGGGTGCAGGCAGTAAAGACATTGCAGATGTCTGTCTTCCACAAAGACATTCCGTAGCCTGAATTTGGTGCAGGGCCGGAAGCGGGTCCTTCCCTCCTTCTCCTCCAACATGGTTGGATGGCGCGAAGTAGGCAGACAGGCCAGTTATAGGCTTGCTCTAGCCTAGTTAGCCCAATGCAGCCATAGGGGCACACAGGGACAAAAGCAAATATCAACCTGCACCACAGGTGCAGACCATCACTGAAATTCCCATTCAGCACCAGGTGCTCAGTGTGGATCACAGAAACAAGAGCCTCATGTTTAAGGAAGGCTGAAAAAGGGAGAGTGGAGGATGAAGCATAGGATGGAGAGACAGAGGAGAGTGGTGAAGTGGCAGCAGTGGAGAGCAGGAGGAGAGGGCGAGCAAGCGGGCGATATAAGAAGGGGAAGGAAGATTGTTAAAATCAGAGAAAGTGAACAGGAGGAGGTAGAGAGAGAGAGAGAGAGAGAGAGAGAGAGTGACATTGAAGGTAGTAATATCAAAAGGAGGTGATACTTTCAGGAAAAGGGTGCAGGAAGAGGTGAAACTCAAATGGAAGGAGGAGATGATAAAATCACAGACCAGAGGTGATACATAGGAGGTAACATCAGAGGGTTATACAGAGGAGATAAGGAAACAATACCATGAGGTGGCGGTGGTAGTTAAAGCAGTATGGAGTAGGTTGGAAGTGTGGCATCATGTGGAGAAGAAAGGAGGAGAGAAAGTTTAAAGGAGGAGGGCTAGAGAGACTAGAGCAGACTATGTGATAACATCATGAGGTGGAAGGGGAGATAAGAATTTCATATGGCAAAGAAAAGGTCGGGGAAGAGCAATCAGCACGACAAAGATACCCAGAGCTAGGACAGTTCTGGCATGCCTGGTCACCCTAGGGAGGACCAGACGGCAGGAGTAGGAACACCAAGTGGTCAGGGAGACTACTGATAGATCGGAGAGCAATAAGGAGGAAGTCCAAACAAGGCCAGGCTAGAGCAACGATCTTACCTAGAATCGATTATTGTAATGCTCTTTTAGTGGGGAGCTACCAAGAGAAGTCTTCTTTAACTTCAGATAACTCAAAATAACGCTGTTTGCATATCAAAAGCGTCTCTCACAGAAAACATGTCTGAATCCAGAAAGGATCTTCACTGGTTTCCAGTAAAAGCTAGAGTGTGGTTCAAAATCCTTATCCTGACACAAGTTAGTCTATGGGAAGGCTCCAGTTTACTTAAAAGAGAAGCTGGTTAACTGTAAATCAAAAAGAATCCAGCGGTCACGTGGTAATCAGCTACTCTCCTGTCCTAGGCAAAAACGAGATAAGGGGAAATGCAAGTGCTTCCCTTTTCTGGCAGCTTCCGCCTGGAATTTACTGCCACTGACATTGTGGCATGAAAGGAGCCTGCTGCCTTTTTGCAAGCAATTAAAAAACATTCTGTTAAATGCTTTTTCTTTTTCTACTCACCCCTTAGTTGTCTCGTGCTTTGTGTTTTGTCTTGTGTGTCCTAGTCACACCCTGATGCCTGATGGGCTATGTCATGTTATAAAAAAAATAACCGCCCCTTGACCTGTACTAAGTTGGACAAGGACACTGAAGGTCGAGAAGGCCGGGGAACCAGCAGAAGACACATTTGGAAAAGGCAAGAGGCTCTGAGGCGAAGTGACCCGATGCCATCAGGAGATAACCTCAATGACCATTGTTTTCTGTGGGAAGATCCCACTTTCATTTAAGTTGCCCCTGCATATAACATATCCCCTAATAAAAGATAGTGAACTACAGCATATGGCCTTGGTGCTCTTCTTGATCCCAGTTGGAACTTTGTGAGACTTGCCAACAGCAGCAGGGGAGTGCTCACCAGCTGGAGCACAAGCTGGAAGAAACTGGTCACCTATCCCACATGCTCACCCCGGCCTTTGACCTGCAACTACCAGAGCGCACAGTAAGTTATGTTATGTTAAATGTTTTTCATAAATTGAGATACAGCAGAACCAACTAAGACCTAGAACAAGTAGGTTTTCAGAGAAAAACGAAGCGCAAGATGGTCCTCAGTGGCTCGAAGAAAGAATTGAAGAGCATTGCACAGCTTAGCCGCAGAAATTGAAAAGGAGCGACTGCCCATCCTAGTGAGCCAAAAGCATGGAACAGGAAGCAGGGGGGGCATCTTGAGAGCGTAGTGAACGTGCTGAAACTTCTCCTGTAAACACTCTGCACCTTGGCACAGTAAGCCCGGGAAAAAATGCAGAGAGAAATAAACAGAACATGTTTTTGAATGCAGTGAGCAAAGTGCTGCAGAGATGTGCGAGCCGTAAGGGGTATCAACAGCAATGCGAGCCGCAAGATTTTGAAGCAACTGCAATCGATGGAAAAGATACAGTGGCTGGGCAAGAAATAAGGAGTTGCAATAATCAATGCGGCACAGGATAAGGGAGGCAACCGCAAGGGCATGAAGATGGAAAGGGAGGAAGGGCAAAACCTTGCGAAGGACCTTTAGTGGAAAGTAGCCGGTTTTGCAGATTGAGCTGACCTTTGCTTCAGTGGACAAGGACGCAGAGAACTTAAAACCAATGTTTTTTACCAAAGAAACAAGTGACAGGCGGGGTCCAAGCTCAGAGGGCCACAGAGAAGGAGACCAAAGGGAAGAAGGAGCAGAAAGGCCAGAGCGAGGACCAGGGGAGGGGCCAACCACCAGTATCTCCATCTTGTCTCCATTAAGCTTAAGCCAATTGCTGCTCATCTAACTACCCACCGCTGACACACACCCCCTAAGCTGAGACGCCGTGCTTGGTTGAGCCAAGTCAAGCCGGACAATGATTTGTGTGTCATCAGCATAGGAGTAGCATCAGAAGCTGTGTGAGCAAAGCAAGAGGCTGAATGGAGATGTTGAATAAAGCAGGAGCCAAGGCAGAGCCCTGGGGGACCTGTTAGACAAGAATTGATGTAGTAACCCTGTGGGAGACTATACCACCCTTGTACTCTTGATATTAGGTGACCCACCTTTTGGTATAGGCCCGTACTACACAAGTTGGTAGTGTGACTGAGCAGTCAGGCTTATCTCAAGAGGGGTAAATGTGAGCTGTAGAGCTGTAGCAAGGACATCCACAAATACAATTAGCCAAGTAACACTTACACTCAAGGTTTTAGTGTCATGATGCCTACCCCCGGGCATCCGGATCAAGCCCATCAGCCCGGGAGCAGGCATCCAGACATTTACAAAAACCCCAGCAGCCCCAGCTAGGGGCTGTCTGGGTTCAGTCCTGACGCCGTAGGCACCAGGCTCATAATAAAAATCAGTCCTGGCGCCATAGGCGCCAGGCTCATAGACATTACTTACCTCATGCAGACCATGCTGCAAATAAATCCAAGCCAACGTGAGGCCTGGATGGGACTATTTTTTACTCGGGTGTGGTCCTGGGGAACTTCTTTCCTGGGACTACTTTGGAGGCTATTTAAACCACGCCCGAACAGCAGCACATGCTTCGTGTTATTCTGCATCCAGCAGCGTGACTCTCACCGTGCCTGCAGCCAGCATCCAGTCTTCTACCACGCCCGCGTGCCTGCAGCCAGCATCCAGTCTTCTGCCACGCCCGCCTCGAATCTGGAGCTCCTAGAAGAGGAAGAAAAGGACAAGGTTAGAAAACAAACTTATTTCAAATTCCTCACCTGATTCCGGATCCATTTCATCTCCCGATCTGGAAAGTACATCAGTCCTGCACGCGTCGCTTCGCCAGCTCCAGCACGGCGCCATACTCACCAGTTCTCACAGCATCTTTCGATCCGGCACTGTCTCCATCATTTCTTCGCCGTACTCCGGCACCTAGGGGCACAAGAATAACAAGGCGAGCCAAGGGAATCAACAAATACCTCTTACCACCATAGACTTACCCGATTTACCACCGGCGGTATTATTCTCCATATCTTCATATGCCGCATCTGTAAAGAGGGAGAAAAACAACACGTTAACGCATGCAATAGTTACCGGACAGCGTTGGGTAACACAGACTCTTACCTGAACGCCAGCAGCAGCTACGAGACCTTCTTCTCACCAACTCAGTTGAAACTTAAGGAAGGAAGGGGACAAAAGTGAACATCGGGCACATTGAACTCTTTGAACTTGATACTTACCAATCCCGCCTGGGACTTCAGAGTCAATGCTTACCTGAACTCTCCCAATGCCTTCAAACCAGTGAAGTAACTGGTATCTACGCGCCCCTGCAAGACACGCAGGATAGAGAGCTCATCTTTTACAAACGTAAGGTGAGGTTACTAAGGGGATATCAGAGGTGATTAGTGGGGGAGAGCGAGAACAGTTGGGAGGCCATCACTAAAACCCACAGGTGGCTAATCCCGGTCACCACTTGCAGGAAAATACTTCTTCGGGTCCAGCAGACAAGACTAGGCGGGCCAGTCCAGACAGTCATCTCTGCACTACGCATCACGTTGACGGAGACCGCAGCTGTCCGGGTCCGATCGACACCCCTGTGGGGTCCAGGTGAGCCTAACATTTAGTCATGAATAATTTATTCATTTAGCAGTAGTTTTTAAATGAGCATTCTTTAAAAAGGGCAAAAAAGGCAATTTGTATAACAATCAAATATACTTTAAAATACTTTTCCAGAATCAACACAAAACTAGTAGATACTTCGAGATGCTTTTACCCACTTCCTACACCCTAGGTGACTACACTAACTAGGAAAGTAATGGCATTTATATAACTAGTACGTTTTGTAGATTCTGAGGTTTGCAGAAAGGTTAGTTTAGTTTATTTGTAGAGTGCACCAAGCCCTGAGGCATCTGGGCACTTAATTTACAGTTTACATAGTTACCAAACATAGGACAGTTTAGTTACATACAGTGGCAGAAAGGCTAAATTACATCATTATAAATTTACAATAGGTTCAGTTGAATGCAATGCTGTGTATAGCTGTGTATACAATAGATCTAGTGACGGTGAGGCCAGCCGAAGTGGGCAATGCCAGAAGAGACTGTTGCTTTCTTGTGCTTGAAGCCACAGATTTACATTTTTTCTAAACAGGTGGTACGATGGTTCAGATCTTATCGCTAATGGCATAGTGTTCCAGCTTTTGGCTGCTAATACTGGGAAGCTGTCCCCCCCACAGTTCTTTGTAAGTTGAACCTGGGGATTTTTAGGCTGTGTGTCTGAGCAGTTCGAGTCGGGCGCTTTGGTATGTTGCGTGAGAGACTATTGAACAGATATTGCGGTGCCATATTCACGAGACATTTATGTGTAAGTGACAGGGTTTTCACTGTTATTCTTTGCTTGACATATAGCCAATTGAGGTTGCGTCTGCTTTCCGAAATGTGATGTGATCTAGGAATGTTTAGTGCTGACCTAATGGCATTATTTTGAATGACCTGTATCTTATTTAGGTTCTGTTGGGTGGTTCCTAAGTATAGTGCATTACAATAGTCGAGTTTCTACAAGAATAGGGCTCTGGCTATTGTGATGCAGTTTGCAGTCGTGATGAATGGTCTGCAGGCGGTGATATGTTTGCAGGTATGGGCTGAGGAGGAGGCAATTGCAATAGTTTGTCAAGTTAGAGTGAGAGCCGAGTCGATGTAGATACCTAATGTTTTTACATCCTTTGAGATTTTGATCTTAAGGAAGGAAAAAGGTTAAACAGGTTCTAAGAGCATGTGAGCACATAAATCTCCCAATGAAGTCTAGATAAAATCTTTCCCAGCAATAATAGTTTAAAACCAAGTGATCACCCCTGAGAGACAGTATATATCAAAGTCAAATGGAGTAGAAGTGTCTGCAGGGAGCAAGGACAGTCAAATTCAATTGGAGCACAGTCTATGGAGGCGAGGCACTTCTTAGATAGTGAAGTCTTGCACAAAGGTAGAGAGTTTGTTGAAGAAAAATCACTGTAGGGTAACAGGCTGTTACACTTGTGAAGGGTAGAGCTGAAATCAACTCTAGCAAAGTAGCTACTGCAAGTCTCAAGTGAGAAGGTCAAAGCTAAAAGAAGAACAAGTTACTCTCTTACCTGGTAACGTTCTTTCGATGGGATGGTCCGACGACGTATTCCATTTCTATGACAGTAATCACCACAGCTGTGCTGCTTCGGAAAATCTTCGGCGTCTGCGTCCTGCGTCGATGACGTTGATGCGCCGCCCTCGAGGACCTCCCCCGACGGCCGACGTCACTGGATGTTATATGTAGGACGCACGACGCCCGTAGCCTCAGTTGTCGTTTTTTCCCAGAACTTGTGGCACCAGTCTTTTGCCAGTCTGACACACAAAGCCTTGCGGAAACGTAAACTGCAATTGCATAAGAAATTCTGTAGCAGGGAAGGCAGGGAGGGAGCGATATGGAATACGTCGTCGGACCATCCCATCGAAAGAACGTTACCAGGTAAGAGAGTAACTTGTTCTTCGAGGGGATTGGGTCCTCCGACGTATTCCATATCTAGGACAGACTCCCAAAGCAGTACCAATGCCAGGAGGTGGGAAAAGAATTTAGAAAACAGAAATTTAGAATGCCCAATCAAATTGCGGAGTAAAGGACAGCCTTGCCAAAGGCCAGATCCTGCCCCCGGATGGAATCGAGCGAGTAGGGACGTACAAAAGTATGTACCGAAGCCCAGGTGCATCACAGATGTTACGAATAGGAACACCCCTCTGTAGGGCAGTAGAGGCAGCCATACCCCTGGTAGAATGGGCCCGTAAGCCGACCGGTGGGTCCTTACCCGCCAAGCGGTAACACTCAGAGATAGCCAAAATAATCCAGCGAGACAAAGTCTGTTTCGTCACAGTTTGTCCCAAACGCTTTCCAGCGTAACCAATGAAGAGTTGATCATCCACTCTGACCCGGAAATGCGTGAAATATAAAAGCTTAACGCTCTCCTAGGGTCAAGCCTATGGAGCCTCTCCTCTTCCTTACCAAGATGTGGAGGAGGATAAAACGCCGGAAGAACAACCTTCTGGCCTAAATGAAATTCCGACACCACCTTCGGAAGAAAGGAAGGACGAACTCTAAGGACAACCCTGTCCTTATGAAACACAGTGAAGGGTGGCTTAACTGAAAGTGCCTGTAACTCACTCACTCTGTGAGCGGAAGTGACCGCAACCAAAAATATAGTTTTAAGAGTTAACAGCCTCAAAGGGCATGAATGCAAAGGCTCAAATGGAGCACCCATCAGAAATTTAAGAACAAGGTTCAGATCCCAACCAGGCTCCTGGAAAGGTGACGGAGGGAACACATTAGTGAGCCCTTTCAGAAACTGAGAAATTAAAGGAATTTAAAAATTGGAACACTCTTCAGACGAGCGCTTAAATATGGACAGCGCCGCCAGGTAACCTTTAACGGTACCCACTTGCAAGCCCCTGTGGGCCAAAGAAAGCAAAAAAGACGGAACCATGGGAATGTCACATGCAAAAGGATCCACATTGTTAACCCTGCACCAGTCGCAGAACTTACGCCAACAGCAACGGTACATGGACTATGTTGCAGGCCGTCTGGCCGAGAGCAACACCTCAATCACGTCTTCAGGGAGGTCCCAATCCTTATACCTCAACCTTTCAGAAACCAAGCGTGAAGGTTGAGGGATCTGACCTCTGGATGGAGAACCTGACCCCCCTCCCGTGAGAGCAGATCGTCTCGGTAGGGAAGACGACGTGGAGGGCAGATGGACAAGTCGAGAAGGTCGGGTACCACGCCCTCCGGGCCCACGCCGGAGCAATGAGGATCATCCGGGAACCGAACCTCCGTAACCTCCGCAGTACTTGTGGGATGACGGGGACTGGAGGAAACGCGCATAGCAGTGGGAATGACCACTCCACCACAAACGCATCTCCTAAGGCTCCTTTTGGAGGGAATTCCCGCAAGCAGAACCTCTCGTACTTCCAGTTGACACTGGAGGCGAAGAGATCCACTTAAGGGGTACCCCAAAGGGCGAAGATCTCCAGGAGAATCTCCTGAGCCAACTCCCACTTCTGAGAGATCACGCTCTGCCTGCTCAGAGCGTCCGCCGCCTCGTTTTCGTCTCCGGGCAGAGGAACTGCCGAGATCGTATCTTCCTGCTGGATTGCCCAGAACCAGAGCTGCATCGCCTCCCTGCACAGAGGAAGTGACCCTGCCCCCCCCCCTTTTTGTTGAGGTAGTGCATGGCCACCGTGTTGTCTGTCAGGATCAGGACATTCTTCCCTCGCACAGTCGGCAGAAAAGCCTTCAGGGCTAGCCTGACGGCCCGCAGCTCCAACAGATTGATACGGAGTCTGGACTCCGACAGAGCCCAACCACCGCTGACTGTCAACTCATTGGCATGAGCTCCCCATCCCGTGAGGGGTGCGTCCGTCACGATCGTCACCTCCGGCCAGGATAGCCAAAATGGAGCCCCCTTCATCAGATTGTCTTCGACTGCCCATCACAGAAGTTCCTGGGCGACCGAGGACAGCACGTGAACAGGGTCCGACATCCTGCCGGAGGACTGAGACCACTGGAGCTTGAGTGCCCATTGCAAAGATCTCATACGCAACCTGGCCTCTGGCACCAGAAGAATGCAGGATGCCACGAGGCCGAGCAATCTCAAGAACTCGAACTCTGGGAGACTCTGGGCAAGCTGAAACTTGTGCACCATCTGCTGAATGTGATGAGCCCTCACCTGGGGAGGAAAACACTGCCCCAGGGACGTGTCGAGCACTGCACCGATGTACTGGAGCCTCTGAGTTGGTGTCAAATGGGAATTCTTTAAGTTGAGGGAGAAGCCCAGCTTGTGGAGGGAGTGGCAGGTGACTGACAGATGATCCAGGACTTGCTCGGGAGAGCCCGCCCTGATCAACCAATCGTCCAGGTAGGGGTAGACGTGAATCCCCCCTTTCCTGAGGTGCGCTGCCACCACTACCATGAGCTTGGTGAATACCCTCGGGGTGGAGGTCAATCCGAACGACAGGACCCGAAACTGAAAGTGCGAGTCGCCAACCACGAACCTCAGGTACTTCTTGTGCTTTGGATGTATCGGTACATGAAAATAAGCGTCCTTGAGGTCGAGAGACACCAACCAGTCCTGAAGTTGAAGGGCCTGGAGGACTTGAGAGAGAGTAACCATCTTGAACTTGTCCTTCCGGAGGAGTTTGTTCAAACCGCGCAAGTCCATGATGGATCTCAATCCCCCGTCTTTCTTGGAAATCAGAAAATAAGGAGAATACCATCCCTTGTTCCTCTCCGCTACAGGCACCAGTTCTATGGCGCCTTTCTCCAGCAGGGATTGAATTTCCTGCGCAAGGAGCGGATCCGGACTCTTCAAAGAGAGATTCCCCGGTGGATTGTCTTGAGGCCTCTTGAGACAGTAGCCGTGGGTTATGATCTCCAGAACCCACACATCTGAAATAATGGCGCGCCACTCTGCAAGATGCTGCGCCAGCCTTCCCCCAACCGGCGAACCAAGGGACATGGCCTCATGACATGCCTGAGGGCAAAGAGGCAACTGCCCGAGCAGGCTTGGCACCTCGAGTACCTTGTTTTCCACCTATGGCACTCCTACGGTGGCCCCTTTGACTGGCAGCTCCTCTCGCTTTACCAAAGGATGAGCAATAACGAAAGGAACCTCCCCTCCATTGCTGTCCCCTTGGACGAAAAGGCAGAGGTTGTCGAACTGCAGCGCCCAACGACTTCGCTGCAGCTTTTGAGGTCTGCAACCTCTCAAGGATCTCGTCAGCCTTGCTGCCAAAAAGATGTTCCCCGTCAAAGGGCATGTTGAGGAGCCGGGCCTGCACAGCAGGAGCAAACCCCGACTTCCGCAACCACGCAAACCTGCGTATCACGGTGCTCGCCGCCATGGACCGGCTGACGCAATCTGCCATGTCCAAATCTGACTCAACGGCCTCACACAGGGCATCCTTGCCATCCTGAACCATGGCAAGGAAACCATCCCGTTCGTCCCCTTCGGGAATATGCTCAGCCGCTAAGGAAACAGTTCCACAGAGTGTGCGTGAAACGTGACAAGGCACATACGGAGTTGGCCGCCTGAAGCGCCATACCCCCTGAAGAAAACACTTTCTTCGCCCAGCCGTCAAAACGCTTGTCGTCCCTATCAGGAGGGATGGTAGGATACGACGCCTGCTTTGCCGGGGCCGTAGCCGCCTGCACCACCAAACTCTCCGGAGGAGTTTGTTCAAACCGCGCAAGTCCATGATGGATCTCAATCCCCCGTCTTTCTTGGAAATCAGAAAATAAGGAGAATACCATCCCTTGTTCCTCTCCGCTACAGGCACCAGTTCTATGGCGCCTTTCTCCAGCAGGGATTGAATTTCCTGCGCAAGGAGCGGATCCGGACTCTTCAAAGAGAGATTCCCCGGTGGATTGTCTTGAGGCCTCTTGAGACAGTAGCCGTGGGTTATGATCTCCAGAACCCACACATCTGAAATAATGGCGCGCCACTCTGCAAGATGCTGCGCCAGCCTTCCCCCAACCGGCGAACCAAGGGACATGGCCTCATGACATGCCTGAGGGCAAAGAGGCAACTGCCCGAGCAGGCTTGGCACCTCGAGTACCTTGTTTTCCACCTATGGCACTCCTACGGTGGCCCCTTTGACTGGCAGCTCCTCTCGCTTTACCAAAGGATGAGCAATAACGAAAGGAACCTCCCCTCCATTGCTGTCCCCTTGGACGAAAAGGCAGAGGTTGTCGAACTGCAGCGCCCAACGACTTCGCTGCAGCTTTTGAGGTCTGCAACCTCTCAAGGATCTCGTCAGCCTTGCTGCCAAAAAGATGTTCCCCGTCAAAGGGCATGTTGAGGAGCCGGGCCTGCACAGCAGGAGCAAACCCCGACTTCCGCAACCACGCAAACCTGCGTATCACGGTGCTCGCCGCCATGGACCGGCTGACGCAATCTGCCATGTCCAAATCCGACTGAACGGCCTCACACATGGCATCCTTGCCATCCTGAACCATGGCAAGGAAACCATCCCGTTCGTCCCCTTCGGGAATATGCTCAGCCGCTAAGGAAACAGTTCCACAGAGTGTGCGTGAAACGTGACAAGGCACATACGGAGTTGGCCGCCTGAAGCGCCATACCCCCTGAAGAAAACACTTTCTTCGCCCAGCCGTCAAAACGCTTGTCGTCCCTATCAGGAGGGATGGTAGGATACGACGCCTGCTTTGCCGGGGCCGTAGCCGCCTGCACCACCAAACTCTCCGGAGTGGGGTGCTGTAACGCTCACCTGGCTCCCACGGAGGCGCTGGTCTGGTCTGGGTTGCTGTGGCCTCTTCAAGCGTGATGCGCAGAATTCGGACCACCGATTGAACAGGACCCCCACACCTTGCTTGTCTGGCCCGTAGGAATATCCTTCTGCAGATAAGAAAGGGGATTAACTGTCTGCTGAATAGTGTGCTTGCTCCCCCCTTTCCCCCTTCGTTCTTCTCTGACTTCCTCCAAAACCCCCGGTTTAAGCTCACCTTATGATTTGGAAGGATGAACTCTCCATCCTGCTTCTGGTGCAGGGGCGTGCGTTCGTCCAGTTACTTCACTGGTTTTCAGAATGGCGCTGGCAAATCCACTTGACTTTTCTGAGCGATACGCCGTAAGTATGAAGATGCAAAAGTTCAAGTGTGAGCCTCCTTTTATATTGTTTTTCCTAACCTGTGATCTGTCCTTTATTTCAGGTGCAGAACAAAGGCGATGCGTTGAGGGGTTAAATTGCCGGTGGTAAAATCAGGTGAGTTAGTGATGAGGGCGACCCCTCTAAATGTCTTTGTAATTCCCCAATAATGTCTTTTGTCCTTTCCCCATAGGGGCCGGGGTGCGGTACCTGCCAAAGATGTGGCGCCGACCCGAGATGTGGAATGGTTCACCAAGAAAAGCCGGTAAGTAATATTGCTGAAAATTCGGCTTTCCTCTTGTGTTCCCTTGCTCACCTTTTGTCTCTTCTTCTCTCCCCTAGGTGCAGAGATGTGGCGACTGGTGCTGAGAGCCGCGATGGAGCCGGACGGCGTCTCGGGAACAGGTGAGTGAAGCGCGGCGCTGCAGCGAGCAATGCGGTGCTTTTAAATCGAAGTCTTCCTTCAAGAATGCTGACGTGAAGATTCCGGATGCAGGTAAGAAGGTTGAATAAGTTCTTGGTTTTCACCTTTCTCTTCTCTTATTCCCTTACAGGTGTTCCAGGTTCGAGGTGGGCGTGGCTGGAGTCCATGTGCAGGAGCAGACACGGTGAGCGTTCAGCTGCTGGGATGCAGAACAACGCGAAGCACGTGTGGCTGTCCGGGCGTGGCTTAAATAGCCTTGGAAGAAGTTCCAGGTGAGTATTCTTCCACGGCCCCACCCAAGTAACAAAATTGTTCCTTCAGAAAAATAGTGCCTCCTAAGCCTCATTTGGCTTGGTTCTTCATGCAGCATGGTCTGCATCAGGTGAGTGTGCAGCATGGTCTGCTTCAGGTAAGTGCACCAAACACTTCCCCTTATGAGCCTGGCGCCTATGGAGCCAGGACAGAGTCCAAAGAGCCCCTATAAAGGGCCGCTGGGCTTTTACCCGGGGGCGTGATGCCTGCTCCCAGGGGTGCTGGGCCTGGCCTGGTGCTCCGGGGGTAGGCATCATGACACTGCTTGGACAAGTAGCAGGGGTCGCTACTGGCTGGGCGGTGTTTTTGCGGCAAAGACTTGCCCACTGCCGGGAGACTCTCCGGAGCAGTCCAAGCCGCCGCCACCCTCCTCTGTAGAGCCATATGAAATGGCAGTACCGGGTCAGTTGGTGGACCAAGGTCGAGGATATCCATATGGTCATCCTGAAGAAACTCCCCCGGGGGAGCAGACCATCCCAAGTACTCGGTGACCCTAGACATAAGGCGCCGGTACGAAGAGTCGGCATGAGTGCCAGGCTCCGGCCTACAAAACTACACCTCCCGAGAGGTGTCCAGCCCACTCGCATCGTGCAGGGACTGTCTCAGGTCCTCAAATTGGCTATGGCCCGAGAGAATCTCGTCTAGCACCGTATTAGGAACCATGCCATCATCAGAGCCCTCATCCACCTCTGAAATAAACTCAAGATGGCGATAAGAAGTCACAGAATGTGAACCAAAGCCATACTGGACCTTGGCCAGAGCCTTTCTAGGGGGGTTCCACCGAGCCCCGGGGTACCCCCATCGACATAGCCTCGAAAGGCGTCAAGGGCATCGAGTGAATCGGCGTCAACGCCGAACGCGGTGCCAACAGCATCGATGGCGTCGACACAGGCCTCGAGGCCGGAGCCCCGAGCATGACCCTCGGCAGCCTGGAGGCCGACGACTTCTTCGGAGGCGGGACCACGAAAGAGTCCATCGACGACCTCGGCGCCACCGGCGTCGTCATCTTCCTCGAAGACACCACATGTTCACACAGTCTCGAGCGCCTCGAGGACCGGGACCTGAACCGCGCATGACGAGAACGATTCCCCTTGTCCGAGCGGGACCTCTCACGCGAATCGTGCCGACCACCTGAACCGAAGGCGAGCGAGCGGTGTCTCTCGACCGATCACGACCGACCCCACTAGAGGCGCGGACGGACTGGTGCCCTGCGATTCGAGAATCGCTAACATTTTCTTCCCGAAGGAAGCCCATTCCTCTGGCTTGGTGGGATAAGCGACCCGCCGACGGGCAGAGTCCTCAGATGAGGACGGGGAAGGCAACCGATGACGGCGCTTCCGGGAGTGCCTCGAAGAGGCAGAGTAGTGGCGGGACCGACTCCGGGACCGAGACGCACTGGACTTCCGACGACGATGCAGAGAGCCGCCTCTCGAATTGTCCGTCGAAAGCCCCGCAGACCTCGACTTCTGTGGCTTGAACACCTTACCTACCGACAACTTCTTCTTGCGCTCCCGCAAGGCTTTGGACGTGAGCGACTGGCAGTCGACACAGTCATCCGTGTCATGAGGCACCAGAGGCAGGCGTCGTGCGAGTCCTTCACCGACATCTTGGACCCACAGTCCCTGCACTTTTTAAAGCCCGGACGCAGGGTGGAAGACATCCTTCACGAAGAAGAAACTTCACAAAACGAACAGGTTCGAAGAACCGAGAAACAACAGAAACTCCAAAGAGTCGAGGCGCACAGAGATTCCCAAAGCAAACACGTTCGCGGAAAAAACAGAACTACAACTGAGGCTACGGGCGTCGTGCGTCCTACTTATAACATCCAGTGCCGTCGGCCGCCGGAGGAGGTCCTCGAGGGCTGTGTATCGACGTCATCGACGCATGACGCAGACGCCGAAGATTTTCTGAAGCAGCACAGCTGTGGTGATTACCGTCATAGATATGGAATACATCGGAGGACCCAATTCCCTCGAAATTGAGGTTGCAGCGATGCAGATCCTGGGTTCCTGGGCCTCAGTCGTGGGGACAAGAGGGAGGACGTCTGGAGGACGAGGCAGCAATTCGGAAGTTGGCGTCAGCTACGGGCTCTTTTTAGATCAGCAGCACTTTGCGGTTTCAGCGCTCGGTAAACAACATCACCGCAGATCTTGAACACTCCTTAAGTCCTGCGCTCTGGTGAGGGGACTCGAGCTCTTGTCGTCCTGCTTCTGGAGAGTCCTAGGGAAGACTCCTGGAGCTTCTGGCCAGATTGCAGACATTGCGCTCGACTATGGATTTCTCGACCCCTGGCACTAGGTTCCTGTCGAAGCAAAGAAGTACATCCAGTCAGGGAAGGTTGTCCAGTGGAGTTCGTCTCGGAGTTAGTTGGTCCCACTAACCCAAGGGAAGAAGTCGTCCCTTCCAGAGCTTCTCTTGTTGATTAGAAAAAGGAGTTTCAGCAAAGCAGCAGGGCTTCATCGGGCAATTCAAAGGTCTAGGAGGATGCAGCAAGCTTTGCTCACCATTTCTTCGTCGGGTTGTTCTAACCAGTGGTCGACTCTGTCTTCAATCCCAAAACCTTCATCTTTTAGGCAGGTTTCTCCCATTCATGAACAGCCTAGCTGTCACTCAAACAGTAGGGACAGCCAGCAAGCCAGTCAGCCAGCCAATCAGGACTCGGTGCATTCAGGCATTACTAAAGACAAAAGACAGAGGAGTTTCGGGAACCTCCCTCCCTTCCTGCCCTTCCAGACACACTGGTGCCAGAGGAGGGTTCCAGCACTGAAGCCCGCCAAAGGCAAAAAGAACAAAGAGCTGAACCCTAGCGTGGCGTGCAGAGTAAAACCCAAGAAAGACCTCACAGACAGAAAATGCCGAAAAAAGAAGACCGGGGCCATTTTGACCAAACGGTCACCCTTGGGTGCTATACTGCACCTGAGGATTCAGCCTGCGGTAGAAAAGCACAACAGCAGGAAAATTAAACCACTGCCACCAGCTATTTAAAGTACTGAGGGTAACATAAAACATGTTACATGAGTAGGTAGGAAAAGGGACTACTAAGTAACCCCCCAGCACTCCACATAATATGGTGTGTGCTGGACCTACAAAGAGAAAAGGTAAGTAAAGTCAATTTCACTTTACTATTCTTGGGAACAGTTCACCCAAGAAAAGGTATTTAAAAGCTTAGGAAAAATCTAAAGGATTTCTCTGTGACACTGCACTGAAGGTGCTCTGTGTGACCATACAAAATGTAGATGCCTATGGAGTTTGTCAGACTCCAAAATCAAAGGAAACACAATCAAAGTCAGGTCAAAAACACATGAGAGAGAGAAAAAGGGCTCACTCACTCGAGGGTTAAAATTAAAAAGTCCAGCAAAATACTCGGGGTCTGTAAGATTGAAGGGAATTAGCACAGAAATGAGAATTCTCCCTAACAGAACCCCATAAGATAGAGTATTACGTTGGGAATAGAATGAGGATAAGGCCAAAGTCTGGCTCCTGTCTGACAAAAAGGATGCAAACCAAGATAGAACGAACGTGCCCCGAGAGACCGGCCAGGGAGAGGCAGTTCAGCAGCACAGAATGGTCCACCGTATCAAAGGCTGCAATAGGTCTAAAAGAATCAGCGTGCCAACTTCTCCCTGGTCCACGAGCCCAGTGAGGTCATCCATCACAGAGACAAGCACAGAGTACATTGAGAGCCAGAAGTCACACCCCCTCCACCAATAAAGGTTTACTGATCGAGTGTTGTCTGAGCAAGAGACTGGAAGAAGTCGTCTACACCTGCAGTACCTGGTCTCCATGGTGGAGGGAAGTCCAGGGGGTTAGCAGCAGGGGTACACACACCACTTGGAGGATCACATACTCAATGTTCTCCTGGAGCACTGCCAGTTAGAAGTCACACCTCTCACACCCATCAGTGATTACTGATTTAAGTAAAGACTTTGTGTTCATCATGTGTTTCTCTGAGGAACCTATTCCAATTATCTTCCCCTACATCCACATTTAGGATCTCATCAGCTGTCTCCTTTGTTCTACATACTTTCCCTTATCTTGCTCATATGAAAATGCTGCCATGTCATATACCCAACCCAGCTGTTCATACATGTGTTCACCTCTAGTGCTACTCGATTAACAGCAGGTCTCCTACTGCCAATGCACGTGGTGTTTTTGTTTGATGTTTTCCTCCAATACCAAATTGTGGTTTGTTACAGAAACTTGGTTGGAGCAGGATTATGCACATCATCTAGAGCTTCTTGTGCCGCCTTGCTATGGCGCCCTCAGGACTAACCACATGGATTAGGTTGGCAAAGGATGTATTGCCCTTTCACAGTGTATTCCTTGAAGACTGGAACAGTCCTTGCAACTCACCATCTCACTAGTTTCGTCTCTCAAAACTATTTTCCATAATATTGATTTTTTCCCAGCTGTTGCGGTGACCTATCCGTACATTTGGTAACACCCTTTATGGCATGGAGTCCTAGCTTAGTTATCTCCCTCCTCCACCCTTCCAATCATCTGGGCCAACTAGAGAGTGATGCTTTTTTCTGCAATTTTCCAGCTGACCCTACCACTACCAGGAAATCCTTTCCCCACTCCCTAAAACCATTTTTATCTCAATTCCCTCAGACCACGTTGCGTCCAAATTCCTTTGATTTACTACTTCTGTCCCTCATCTTGTCAAGCCTAACAAAAGAAGCTCTAGCTGCCGCTATTTACTCACCTGCTCCGATCATTGCTAATGCCAAATCGTAAGCCTATAAAGTCCAACTAAAACCAGCTAAAGCCTTGCATTTCTCAACTCAAATTGCTGCTGCCATTGATTGTCCATGGAACTTTATTCTGTGGTCAGACAGTGCATCAACACTACCACCTCACACCAGTTGTTTGTGCTTCAAGTTCCTGTTTAAGTTAAATTGACTTCAAGTAGTGTTAGAATTGCCAGCAAAGCCCAGCAAATTCCTCATTTGGAATTGGGGAGTTAGCGGATGGCGGGGGGTTGGGCGAACACGTTCTGATGAAGATAGGCAACCAGTCAGTCTCTGGTACAGCCTACTCCTTGATCCCTCATTCTTGACTGGAACTAGATGCTTGATCTTGTTGGACTATTTCTGACAATGCATTTCATTTTTCTTCGGTCTCGCCTATTATTGATTTGATTAGTCCTGTCGTTTCATCGATTTTAGTATGGGCATTCTCAGCACCAAGAGTGCTCTACACATCTCACAATTTTGTCTCACAACTCCATCTCACAATAGTCAAATCAACATTACCACCCTTTGAACTAGCCCCATCATCAAGTCCAGAAAACCACTAGCTCTCTTTACACTTTAACCACTTGCTTAAATGTTCTTCAAACATGGTTGTGCAATTTGTACAGTGGCAATTATATTTACCAGTAATATAATCCATGTCTCTGCTTAAACCTACTTCTTTACATCATCATCATCAAAACAGTTTATTTTGGATTTAGTTAATACATAAAATAATACAATTCATAAGAATAATACAATAAAGCAGAAACCATAGATACACATATGAGAATTATTATTCCAATAGCAAGGGTGTATGGTTTGAGAGCATCCCAATACATTTAATGCCAATACATGTAACATATTGCGGCACACAGCAGACACAGAAGGAATTTCGGTTTCCAGGCAGTGTGCAAAAGAACATGCAAGTTTGAAAGCCGACTTTACATTTGGAAGAGACTGAAGCAATAAAAAGGCAAGTTTCTACTGTCTTATTCCACATCACCTTAGGAAGTCTAGTAGGTCATGTTTTCTTAAATATTCGTAGAGTGGACAGAATAGTAGAAAATGGGCTAGTGCCGTGTGGGAACCGCATAGGCAATAGACGTCCTCTGCATGCCTTAGGCCCGACAATTTACTGGTCAGTACTTTAAACAGGGAAAACGTGTAGCCTGGCCTTCGTCAGAAGAATGCGATAAGAGTTTGTCACCAGGGCAAGATAACCAGTTGCCCCAGACGTAGGAGAAAGGGGTAGATGGGGCCTCACTGAGTAGACAGGTTAAAGTCTTCCCTGTGGATTCCCCACAGAGACAAGAACCTTTGTTTTAAAAAACCCTTTGATATTCTGGTAATTTTGTCAGGGTTATCGAAACTCTATCCCAGGCCCACAGTTGTCTGAGATGTCCTGATAAAAGCCAGTCAGCTAAATTAGTCACAGTTGCCTAAGAAGAGCAGAAGTCTTATGAGGTTTTTAGTTAGGCTTTTGTCCTGACATTCCCATAAAGAATGCCAGAATAGAATAGGTTTTAGAAGAAGAGAGTCTGAGAGGTAAGTTAGTCGAGTCGCTAAATGGGCGACATACGTGAAAGTAGAGGGGGCGGACACCCAAGCGGCATGGCAAGAAAGGATTTTCTTTATGCTGTAGCGTCTCAAGGTTACCCATGCCCCATAGTTCACTTCCATAAAACCCCAGTCTCAACTCTGTAAAATTGCCTCTTGGAACACACGAGGATTTACGCACTTATTCAAGTCGAATTGGCTGGATGGCCTAGACATAGCATGTTTGCAAGAAACATGGCTAAGTAATGTGCCGCTAGCAGCAGAGTTTGAGATCCAGCTTTAAAATCATTAAAAGGCCGTCCGATGGCTGGCCTAATAACCATGGCCAGAAAATCATCAGGGTGGAGGATATCAGATTCAATCAATCATCCACCATTTATCCAAGAAACTTCTATGAAAATGATGGATCCACAAAGGAAGTGCATTGATCAGTTACCTATACTAAATGTTTACTGGAATCATAAAAGAGCTGGTAAATTTGAGTTCATAGATCAGGTATCAGAAATACTTGACCATCTGTTGGAAGTCTCTGGATGGTCTAATATAATTATTTATGGAGACCTAAACATTGACTTGTTCAAGCTACTGGAAGATAAAAAAATGAGGCGCGCACAAACATGGACCGATGAAATTAACTTACGAAATTTACAAATGCTTAACGGAAACACTCGAGATGATATGCCACCAGCACCAACATGGCATCGGGCGGATCTGGTCTCCATAATTGACTATATATATTTGTCTCCGAACCTTGCACCCTCGAATAAATTCCCTGAAGATCCTAAGAAAACAGGATAGCGACCACGACATGCTGACAATGGATTTTAAATTTGGAAGAAAAGCACCAAGTTTAATGTGGCCCCACAGAGTTTTGGTGAAATCAAATAAGAGTATGGTTGTCATTAGATGAGCACGAAGTGGCTCTATTGACAAATCAATACTGTCAACCGAATGTGAAACTTAAATACAAACATATTCTAATGCAATTCAAAAACAAGAATGGAGCGTCTAAGCATGCAAACTTTGTACATTCGCATTGCTTTGACCTGGAGATATTACAACATAAACGCCAGATGCGTAGTGCAATCAGACAAGCTCAAACTCTGGATGATGAGGCACGAAAACAAGGAATAAAGCCCGCAAGGCAAAGCTTTAAAAACTGGTTGAAATCACATAAGCATGTCATGTTACAGAATGACGCAGAGCGAATGTTAACGGTATTAAAAGATAAAAATATGAAGGACTTCTGGAGACATATTAACAACATCCGAGCCCCTGAATGTGTGCTGCAAACATGTATGGTGTCTGACACAGATTGGATTGCTCATTGTGAAGATCTGTATAAAACAAATGAGACACCGCGCGACCATGAGGCCGATTCTTCTAAACCGTGGACACAGACTTTTCTGAAAGAAGACATTGTGGCCATAATTAAGAAAGCATCAAATTCAAGAGCCCATGGCCCAGATAGCCTCAAACTTTACTATTAAACAGCACCCAGATATATGGGCTGATTTATGTGTGACCTTATTTAGGAGGATTAATGTGAATCATCGAACACCAAAATCCTGGAAATCAGCTGTGATCGTGCCAGTTTTTAAAAAAGGAGAAAAACAAGCCCCAAAAATTACCCCCCAGTTGCTTTGTTGGACGTCCTAGGTAAGATCTACGCCACAATGCTACAACAAAAACTGATAGACTGGGCGGTAAAATCTAACTATGTGGACAAAAGACAGTCCGGGTTTGTAAAACAGGTAGGCTGCTCACTAAACCTATTGCTGTTAAACATGATCAAAATGGAGCCAATAAAAACAGGTACAAAGGTCTATTTAGCCTTTATTGATTTCTCCTATGCATTTGATACCATCGACAATTCAATTCTGTGGGCTAAAATGCGAAAGTGGGGATGTCCGGTTGACTTAATAGCTGCGATCAGAGAACTCCATACTGAAACTTCTATCAAAATTAGATTGGACCAAACAGGGCTATTATCAGCTCCAATTAACACCTTTAAAAGGTGTAAAACAGAGATGCCCTTTGGCTGCTACTATCTTTAGCCTATTCATATCGCATATAGGATACTCAATTGAGGCAGTAAAATCATTCCCGCCGAAGATAATCAATTCTCACCTAAGTATGCTGCTTTATGCTGATTATTTGATCGTGATGGATGCAACGCCCATTGGGCTGCAAAGAAACTAAATGCTGTACAACAATATGTGACATCCAACCAGCTATCAATCAACGCTACAAAATGTGAAATTCTGGTCTTAAAAAACTTGCGATGCAGATGTGAGAGCAGAAGTAAAAATCTGAAATGGAACCTGGGTCAAGAAACAGTTCAGATATCCCGAAGTGTGAAATATTTGGGAATGACTATAAGTTTGTGTATTAACGATGCCCCTTGGACTATTGAAACAAAAAGGAAGTGCAAACTTGTGAGCCAGGATTTAATCATGCAAAAGAAATTTGGGAAATTTTCATTAAAACCATTACTGGCATTTTATCAACAAAAAGTCATTCCTGTTTTGACATACAGGGCTGAAAATGCCTTAGGCTGTCCTCATGAGTTTTGGTCATCCTTAGAGAACTGCTTTTGGTCTAAAGTTTTGGCGCTCCCGAAGGGACAGACAATAGCGTGCATAAGATATGAGTTATCACTCATATCGATCCCTAAGCCAGGATCATTTGGAGTACATTAAGCCTATTTCGAAAAACATGCCCTCGAGCACAAATACCACAATTTGACATCTTCTATAATGCAACACCAGTGAATTCTAGCTTTGTATCAATGTGGATGAACAGATGTGAGGCTCTATTAGTGGAATATGACATCACCTCTGCTATGCTCCACAAAAACCCTGATGCTGCAAAATTAAAAATCTGGCGGGCTGACTGGGAGCAAACTTGTACCAAGAGGGCGGCTGCAAAACTCATGAGCGATGTGCCTCTTGAATCACGCGCTTTCAACAGCCTACAACGTTACATACAACTGTTTCCTGATGCGCATGACCGAAGGTTGTTATGTTATTCCGCCTAAATATGTTTAAAACTGCGGAGCGTTTATGGAAAGGCAATGTCCTCTTAAATTCTGATTGTAGACTTTGCATGCAAGCCAAGGAATCTACCAAACATTTGGTGTTATTTTGCACAAAATTACGATCAGAAAGGACTATTCATTTGGGCCCTTGGAGTTTAAACCATCCCTCCCTTTGTGCAGACCAGTGGTGGGCGCATATGTTTCAGGGAACCGACTTGAAATCGATGCTTCCTTTAACAAGGCTATCACCAATAATTGAACATCGTTTACTGATGGACTAAGCCAGAGACAGCTGAAGGCCAGCTAGATGTCATTTGGTTTGATGCAAACGATGAAATGGGACTTGACGTGAAGGTCCGGAAATTGTGTGTGTGGTATTTGTTGTGTTATTTGTTGTTGTTTGTTTATATGTTGTAACCAATTTTAAAAATTTGATAAAAACCAATAAAAAACTATTTAAAAAAATAAGACCCCAGTGCCACGCTATTTCCCCTGTATGCTGTCAGCATATAGTTAACCGAAATAGTGATGCAATGTCTTTACAAAACTAAAAAGGCCACTGGTAACTTGCTTCATCTTTACTCTGCATTTGCTAATATTATCGGGCCATTAGAGTCTGTTATTCAAAATAATACCCAAGTACTACAAGTTTTGACAATGTGATAGACCTTGGTCGTTGAGGATTATTCTTGGAGCTTGCTGATAGAACACATTACATGACATTTCCCAGCACTGACGCCACGTCCCAGACTAGTCATGTATTTACCATAGCTCTCGACCAAGATCTGGAGGGACTTCGGGGGTTCTTGCTATAAGAGTTGCATCATCATAATAGCTCAGCACTTAGATCCCAAGAATTTAAATTATTGCCCGCCCTTCCCCCAAACATTTCCTTCTCAACAGCTGCATCTCTCTACCAATTTAATGCTCCTAGGTAGGGGGCCCCTGTAAACATAAAAATCGCATATACAGCTGTAAAATATGCACTTTTGGAGTGGGCAATCCCACCTGCTGGTAATCTAATTTCCTGCTGTCCAACAGGTAACTTAAGTTCTTTGCTAAAATAACAAACCATGTATTAGAGGCTAGGATTATGTAAGCGCTCTGCATTTCTTTCGTCAAAGCCTGAAATGTGTATTTACATGATCTGTTTTGTGCCTTCACATAAATTTGCAGACTGGAACAAACCTAAAAAAATCTACCAAGAATCAACAAATGTTGTGAGATATACATTTAAAAGCAGCTCTTAATTAATTCGAAGAAGTTCATTCATGCCTAAACAAACTATTTTATGTGCGATTTCAGAACCACATATCCGTTCATCCACTGGTAAGCCCCGACAAAAATCTTGGGAAAGTCCCTTTACTTTCATAAATTTGCATTTCCTTATCCGAACCAAAGTAGAAGACAAGGCTACTCCCTAATAAACAATTTCGAACAGGTTGTAATTTTTCTGGAATTCCGAATGTCATTCATAATTACTAATTTTGTGCATGCAACACATGGACTAAAATCACTCAAAAGGGACAAAATAATTACATTTGAAGCAAACGTAAATATGCAAAATAATACGTTAATTATATATAAAATGGTTAAAGATTAATATTCACTTTACGGATGCATGATACAAGTGACCACTTGACAAAATCACAAGCATGTATCACAATTATCACATATACTTAAAAAAAAAAAAAAAGTATAAGTTTAATACTCTCGACAAATAGCCTCAGTAGTTCAGTCTCGCCTTCTTCAGGGTATGGACGTGTATTCATAATTCTTACTCAATGTGGAGTATGTACACTCTAGAGATTTCCAAAATAGGATCTTCTAATTAAATTGAATGTCATTCATCAATGAGATCAGAACACCATCCTCCCTCAAATAAGAAAAGTAAATTAGTCTTACGGCGTGCATTCTAGCCCAAAAATGTGGTATGAGAATGATTTTCTTTTTCTTTGATTCTGTGCTCACGGGATTTGACCCATGAGAGTGTACTCAATAAATATGAAAACCCAAAGCAAAATACACATAAGCAAAAATTAAGAGCTGCCATAATGGTCTCTGATCGCCTCAGTGAAAGGTAGGAGCAAGGTATGGGGCGCATTAGCCTCCAGAATATCTGTAAGGGTATGGACCTCCCTCTATGATGGTCGGGAAGCTCAGAGTATCTACTGCTCTGATTACCATATTCTAAAATGGCTGCAAGTCAGCTCACAACGAGGGTGGAAAGAAAAAAAAAAATCGCTATCCTGGTGCCAAGGCCACTTGCCTCATGCATGCTATGTGCTAAACCCTCATCCATCCATGATTAACGAGGGCATGGCTGCCAAACTCCTCACAATTGTCAATAATGCCCAAATCACACTTGCTCAACAACCTAAAAGGTACTTCCTCATTAATCTCCTTCACAAATAATGAGTCAGCCGTCTCTAGGGAGATAACCCTGTCTGCTTGCCCTAGCAAGGGTTACCCGGTTCTAAAAGTGAAGAGAAATGATGATAGTGGAAGGGGGAAAGACAGCAGATCAACAGAAAACAGTGCAGATGGAGCCAGAGCCAAAGGTTTACATGGTGAAAGATGTGCCATCAAAATGTTGGCTCAAAGACCTTGCACTGGCCCTACCACTGTATACTAGACCTCTGGACCAACCTTTGAGATGTGCAGTGGTGAGACCGACTTTGGCCTGTACTGTCCAGTGAAGGATAATCTGGCTGGGATGGACATGGATTTTGCAGGGATGGCTGGCCTGCTGATAAATGTTGATTACGGCAGCCCAAAAGGCCAGTATCTGGCGTACCACGTGACTGGGGGCAGATTCCTCTGAAAATCGGAGAGCAGAGATCCTGAACCAGTGGTAACAACGGGATGGAGTATTCACTGCCAAACCAGATATACTCAAGAACATGATGACCCTGGCGACCCAATTCCTCAACAAGTTCGACGCATCACCTGAAGAAAAACATTCCTTTATGTTGTGTTCCTGATGCAGGCACCAAATGCAGAGCTGATGGGAGTCTGAGGTAGACATTTGTAGGTCACAATGTTTACAGGGTTTGATCACAATTTAGGTGACATAAAACAGAAAAGAAACATTCACGTGGTTGTTCTGTGAAATCTTAGGTTGATTACCTTGGAAAAAGACAAATGAGGTAAACAAAAATAAAAAAAGAATCCCTGCCATACATTTATGTTGCATCGCTTATGGGGTGTGGAGGTGCCAGTAACACAGAGCTATCTAGCACCATATGGGTTCTGCAAAACATTTCGGGACCAGTCTAAACCTACATTTGTATTTCAAAAGGTGAGAGACTGCATCTCCTTCCCTCTCCCCCTACCCGCCTCCCCTGCTAATGTCCCCCTCTGTCTGATTTTGACTGGCTGCCTGGTTCCTTCCGATTCCTTACAGGCCATCATGCACTCCTCGACCAGTGTATCCCTGCACTTGGTCTCCTCTGCCTCTGGTCTCCTCTGCCCCCCCCACCCCAACTTCACTTGCCCTACCGGACGCCCCTCCCTAGCCTGACTGGGTCTGCATGCCCCGCCCCTCGCACTTGGCATGTGGATCTTCTTTCCCCAACACTCTCTGCATTCCCCTGGCACTTGTCCACCTGGCCTCTCCTTAACATTCGTCTTACCCTGGGCCCTTCCCCCTTCATCCACCCCACGCCCAGCAGCTGGGCGCCCGCCACTCATACCTGCACTTCCTTCTCTCCTTAGCATTAGCAGATTCTACTCTGACCGGCACTTTCTCCCCCTACCCCTGCACTTCTTGCTATTGCACTTGCACAATACGAATGACACAGGGCCTAGTAGAACAGTTTTTGTTTTTCTTCATCCCTGTCCACCCCCCACCCTCGTTTGCCTTGTTGCGCCTTGAAACACCTGTTGCTTTATAGAAGCATTATAAATACCCAAATAAATAAATAAAAGACTGAATCCTTGCAGCATCTTACAAAATCGGGATGCAGGAAACCACGGATACGTGAGGACCAGCTACACCGCTACATTTTGGCCTGAGAAGCCTCCATGAAATTAAATATTTTTGAGAAGACCCCCAATAAGTAATTGTAATTGGTTATTTATAACGCGCTCAATACCCCGAGGTTTCTAAGCGCAGACCCGGGGATCGAACCTGTGTTGCTCCACGTCGTCTTGCTTACAAGATGAGTGCATTGCCCCTGAGCTATCCTCCTGAGACAAATAACCCTCATCATACTAGAAAGCTACATGCTTGCAGGGATGTATGTTTTATAGTAGACCATTATTATACACTGTATTGTGAACAAATACTGGTCATATCTGACACCACATATATTTGGGCTGTTCCTATAATCATTAAGCACTTGACCAGAGAGCAGCAACAAGTATTATACATGCTACACCTTCATTTACAAGATTGCAGCGTGAAATAATAGTTGTGCTTGCTTTTACAAGTAAAAACAGAAACAAATAGAATGTGTACTACATTCAATCCCTCGCACCAATCTATCTCAAGTGGCTATATAATAAGTGCTTTCCTGGTTTAGATAATTGACCATCTCATGCTACTATACAAAAGAACTGCACTTCAGTGACAAAGCATACATTCAACATACCTCCTGTTTGACTCCCTGAAATTCGGTGGAGGTTACTTCCCCAACATTTGGGGCTTCCACCTCCTCCATGACAGGGTCGTCACAGCGATGTTTCAAGTTTCTTTAAAGCCTGCAGGAGAAGAAAAGGCATTACTTCACAAATATTCTGTAAACCCGGTCATATTATGTTACTAATATTTTTAATACATGTCGGCAAAGAAATAAGATATTGGGAAGAGTGGGTCTGCATCCACTAAGTTGTTCATAGCTGAAATCAGATAGAAACTGTATTTCAATGACACAAGTATTACCGGCGCATTGCTTTTTCCATCTTTCTCCTTCAACATCCATACTGTAACCAAGTCAACTATAGACATAGTCCACTGCCGAGGTCTATGACGGTTAGTAAATAACCACTTTCTGCATGCTAGCAAACAAAATCCCTACCTCACGAGCCTCAGCAGCATGAAACCCCACTTTAGCTCCCAGGCGTAACCCTCCGTCTTCCACTCAAACACCAGAATTGTCGCTCTTGGGCTCCTCATCACTCTTTTTGTCCTTCTCTCCTCTTTGTTTCAGTGTCCTTCTGTTGGCTCTTTGGATCTGACCCCATCCCCAAAACGACTTGCTTGAGCCATACTACCTTACCCCTTTTATGTGAGTTAAGGAGGCTATTTCTTTCTAACAAAGTCAGCGATTGACTGGGAACAGACACCCTTACGTTTCTTGTGGTTAATAGTGTTGATGGCAGGCAGAAGACCTGGCTCGTGGACGTGGTTCTACAGTGCCTATATAACATCGGGAACCCCTCACTAGCCCAAAGGATATGGTAAGCCAATTTTCCTGGCCCCCAGTGTCCGATACACCTCTCTGACAGGGTGTGATCACTGACTTTGTCACGGCTTTTAGGGTTAGAAAAGGGATGCTGCTTGACTGTAGGAACACTCAACATCTTCAGGTGTGGCTCTCCATTGCCCCAGCGTGCAAGGGAGGCAGTGCCAATGCAATCAGGAGCGACCTGCACCAGAAGACACAGGGCTTGCTGGTACCACAAAATCTGAATTATTGGAGAGGTAGGAGTTGTAAAATAAAGATTTGTCAATATTACAGTTAGACACTTTTGAAATGTAACTACTAAATGAAAATCTATTAGAATATCTTAACACTATGCATTTGAAAAATAAAACACCTTTAAAGTTTCCTCGACTTTACCCACTACCTCACATTTCCACTGGTTCATAATGATCTACATACTTTTGGAGGGAGGGAGGGGGGTGGGGGGTTGGGGGGTTGGGGGGAGTCTTGCCATCACTTGCCCAGGTACCACCACCATTTTCTAGGTATTGCCATGATATGCCCAAACACTCATATTGTATGAGAAGCATTGCAATCAAATGGCAAGGTACTCGCATCATTGCAAAATATTGACTTCATATTGAGGCAATTACTTGCACAATGTGCAATTTATTTGCCAACAAATGCCTAGCTAATCACACTATTGGCTACAAATTGCAATGATTTGCCCGGGATAAACATGATATAACAGGCATCACATCATGTTCCCGATGTTGCAGCTGCATGCCCAGACTCCCACAACACTTAAACCACCACAATCAGATGCATGCCCAGGCCCCTTTACCAGGTATTGTCATCATAAATCCAGGTATGTACACCGTTTGCAAGGTGTTGACATTATATGCCAGGGCACCTACAGAATTTAAATTACTAGCATCATATGGCCACTTACCTTCAACGTTTGCTAGTTAATGGCACCATATTGAATATTATGTATGTATTAAATCGACTGCCCTGCTCCAAGGCAGTGTGTCCCCATCCAGGATCTACCGTCCCACTCACACCACTCCGGTTCCTACTTCTTTGTGAGTTAGGTTACATTAGGGAACAGTACTTGCAACATGGCATTTAGGACAGTATGCCAATTTGTACTTGTTTAGGTTTTGCTGTTTTTAAGGTGTAACAGTGGCATGTATGCCACTTATCTGTAGGGCTGGTAGTTGGGGAATGTTCAAGTCTGGCCCCTGCATGGGACCATCATGCATGTGAATCATGCAGGGGAACCTTGGCGGTGTCCAGTCTTGGTAATCCTCCTGCCTTGTTTGTGATGAATTGGCTCATCTCTCTGTATCCCTAGGCAGTGTTCATGACAGCATTGTTTTGCAATCGCAGACAAAACATAACTGCCTAAATCTGAGTTATGTTCTGGTTGCACTACCTATTTTATGCACATAGAGCCAGGCCTCCCACTGCACACACAGAACCGTGGAGTCAGTCACAAACATAGTGTTTCTTTCTCTCAACAAGATATTCTTCCTTTTCTCACTTTCCCCCAGAAGCTCACTGTCTCAAGAGCTCTGGTTCTCTCTAGGCTGGACTACTGCAACAGCCTCTTTTTAAACCTGCCTAGGATCGTATCTCTCCAGCACTGAAATCTCTTCACCTCAAGCCCAGGGATGCATCCCGCCAGCACTGTAATTTCTTCACTGACTCCCTTTGGCTGCAAGGATCAAGTTCAAGAACCTCTGCATCGTCCACAAGGCTTTCTGGGGACTGTGACCGCTCTACCTCCAACTTTCTTTTCCAAAACATCTTCCTACTTCGAGCTCCCGCTCATCGGAGGGTCAGATGCTTCTCCAAGCAGGGAGTTGGGGGCAGATCTCTCTCATCGGCTGGGGCCTCCTTCTGGAACAGCCTCCCTGCCCCTCTCAAACTTGAGCAGAACCACCTCCAGTTCCTGAAGCAACTCAAGACCTTCCTTTTTGCTTCTGCTTTCTCTCTTCCACTCCCCCTGCTGATGCTCCTGACTGCCCTGCGCGCTGGTCACCTGGATACCCTCTGAACTCGGTCCCAGACTCCTGCATGTCCAGCTGCCCTCATACTGCCTCCAGGCTCCCCCCGCACTTGGGGGTCTATTCCTGCATTCCTGCAGTCCCTTCTCTCTGCACATATGAGCCACCTGCTGCTGCACTTATTGACTGACCTCCACTTCTCCCTTCCCCCTCCCTCCTTGCACTTCTCCCCTTCTCTGCACGTGCACGATCTGAACGACACAAGCCCTAGTAAGATCGTAATTTTGTCCTCCCTTTATTTCCCCCGCCTTGTCTTGTTGAGCCTAGAAACACTTGTGTGCAGGTGTGTTATAAATGCCATGTCATATCAAAGGAAGAAAAGAGAAATGGAAGGAAGCTAGACATATGTCAACTCGTTAATGGAAACTATTTAAATTATCACATGTGGATCTATGGATGGAGGTGGGGCCCGAGAAGTGCTCTAGCTATCCTAAGCATAATGAAAGGCATACTTGACAGGATCACCATTTGGATAGGCCGTGATCGCGGAGGCCGAAGCCAAGGACATAATATATGTGTTGCTTATGTAGAATATCATTGGTGAAAGGGTAAATAAGGATTTAGAGGAGGAAGAGGATTCTACGAATTAAGCCAGCTTTGTAATAAATATTTAGGACTATGCGGTATACACAAAGAAACCATGTGTGAGCATTAATATCAGTTATCAGGTTTTCTAATTTATGAGATTAGGCGTTAATCTGGGGCAATTAACATGCAGTAAAAATACAAAACAAATCCTAATCGGATCAATCTTCTATTCTTCCTATCCCATATAGGCAGCTTATCACCTACTTCCATCCTCCCAGTCATTGTTTCAAAAAACAGCAGCCTTTGTCATTGCAAGGTTTGATTCAAACATAAGTAAAGCTGCAGCAGCTAAAAAGTCCCTTACTTCGAAACAGTCTCCTCTGCAAAGGACATTCTCATAAGCAAAACAATAAAACCGTTTTTTTGTGTGGTGCTTCATACTACGGGTAATATCACTTCTAAGCACTGTGAAAGTGAGTATTCAATGTACCATTATCTGAAGGAATTGCCACTGGCAATGAAAGCTGTAAACATGAGCTTAAGTTCAGTGATGGTTGGGAGGAATGTTTATGACCAGAAGAAAATGTAATTAAAAGCAGGGATAGGAGATTCTCCCGATGGGCGGCAGAACTTTCATGAAGGTCATTATAATTAAAATAATGCATGGCAGGCAAACTAGTTCAAAAGAGACATTCAATCATAAGGACACGACTCTAGGAAGCAACTGTCCATGACAAGGCATGTAGGCAAAGGCTCAATTTAAGTAAGTAAGTGGTAGAACCACATTCTACCACTTACTTAAAATTAGGGTTCCCAATCGTTTTTCAAATAGATCACTGAAAGCCAAAGTAACTACATTAAAACCTGTCACAACACAAATTAATTTGCCCCCATAGACTCCCAGACCACAGTACTTTGTCAGCAGCAGTATTAATGGGGAATTCAGCAGTAGGTAGGCAGGTAAATCTTTCACAAACCCTTTACAAACCCAGGTGGTATTCCATTAAATCTTGTGGAAGCCAGATTCCTTTGTGCCAACATTAAATACCTCTTTAATTCAAGAGGTATTCAGAGGCAGCCAGGGAGGGAGAAAGCAGACACGGGTTTAAGTATCACACCCACCCCCGCCTGACACGCATACCTACACCACGAAATTTAGCATTTGCTTCCAGTACAGTAGCAGAGGCTACATTTTTATTTGACGGTGCCAAGCCCTGTCCTTAAGTGAACAAATAAGAAGTCAATTTGCGCTGTTAAAATTAGGATAACAAACTCTCAAACTCCCTGAGGACAGCCAGTTCCAAATGCTGAGGGCAGGAGGAAGGCAGTCACAGAAACGGGGAAAGCTAATTAGAATTGTTCTTTTATAACACGCTTAATACCAGCAAGTGGTTTCTAAGCGCGAGGTCAGGATTCAAACCTGTGTTCTGCTGCCTTGTCTTGCTTCCAAGACAAACGTGTTGCCCCTGAGCTATCCTTCCTCCACATACTTATAGGTTGCTTACTTGCGTACCGCAGAATGGATCTTAGGCTGCCTTCAACCATGGAAAGAGACCGAAAGAAAGGGAAATCTTGGGAACAGAAAATGTTCATATCAGAGCGTTAGGGAAATTTGCCCTTTTTATGTGAAACCCTCTTTGCATGCAAGTCCCCCAGCACTTTATGCTAAACTACTGGATGTTTTTGTCAGTTCTCCTGAGTGAGTGGGAACCTTTTTCCACACTCAGTCAATATTTTACCCTTTATTTGGGATTCTTATATACTTCTTGCTATCCCTTTTTTTCTGTTTTTATTAGCCATGCTTGCCTCCAGCTTTTGTGGCATCTGTCCTTCACTTTTGCAGCGCACAGCACTCTCTGTGCAGTGTTGGTGAGAAAAATGTGGGCGTACCCTAATTTGTTATTTTTCTTATAAGAACACTTGTTCCCAAGGGCAGGGGGATATTTTAAATCTTGCTATCTTTTTCTATTTTGTGATTAGCACACCACGCCTTATGTGGAGTGCCGAGGGGCTAAACTGTATCCCTATTTTCACTACTCCTGTAACCTCCTGGTTACAGTGACAAGCTAATCTGAATGGGTGGTGCCAGTGGTTTTATCCTTCCTACGTTTGTGTAATGTGTACTTCAAGACTGTATTCACAGGAGGGTCACCACTGACCCAAAATGGAGACAGTGGGCCTCATTCTGAGGTCAGCTGTAACTCGCCAACCCGGAAACACCGGTTCTGCCGCCTGACTTCCCAGTTCCACTGGGACATTACTAGTCCCGGGAGAGTGGGAAGTCAGGCGGCAGATTCAGTAACTCCCCATTCCTGTGGAGTCCAATAGGACTCCATGGGAGTGGGGACTGTAAGGAACTCATGGTGGCAACAGTAAAGACAGACACAAGTGATCACAGTTCAATGGTGTTTATTGATCTTTATAATGGGTGAGATAAACGCCTAATCTAAACCTAAATCTAAGATGGGAGCAAGCTAAAACCATCAAGTAATAATAAGGCAGTCTTAGTGGCATCTTGTCAGATAAAAAGGGCCTATTCATTAAAAAAAACTATTGCCAATCCTTACTACGAAATTACAAAAAGAGCGTGGGATAACGTTCACCAGAAAAGAAAGAAGTGTTCACAAAATGAAAAGTCAGGATGGTATGGCTGGGTCTCCCTTCCCAACGTTTGACGCATGGAACAAGGTGGGATTTCTGAGGCCGGCACACTCCTGGGCCTCGTCAGCATGAGGTTTCACAGTTCTGGTTCAACGATATCAAAACCTTCATAGGCTAAGTCTCTTTCCTGACAAAGTCTCTTGCCTTAGAAGGCCTGCAACTTCACAATGACAAACAAATAAACAAAAGGTTCCTTTGGTACTCTTCTACCTTGGGCGACTGCTCTTCACCCCTTGGATTTTCCTCCGTCAGACTCGGATCCTTTTCACAACTTGTGCCTCCCTCCGTCGAGTTCACTACGGCCTTTCCAATATTGCTTGTATGATTAAAATGTCCTTTTAGACAATTCCCCACTGCAGACAACCCTCGACCGGGTTTACTCTTGTCGACACAATGCTCATGGGTGTATTGCTCTTGATGCAAAATAAAAAATAAACAAAAGTTCTCTCTGTGGTCTTGCGCCTTGGGGGATTGCCTCTCGCCCCTAAGATCTCCCTCTGTCGGGCTCAGATACTCATTGCAGTTTGGGCCTCCCTCCGTAGGGTTCACTACGACCTTTCTTTAACACAGTTCATGTATTGCTCCTTTTCCTCAGAAGGCGGGGTTTTCCTTCTCCCAGCTTTCTTCCGCCATCCCTCTGTCGGGTTCACACTTGCCTTATTTCACAGTTCACAATCTTATTGGAAAGCACAGTTCCCTTTCTCCTAGTTTTCCTCTGGCCACAGGTCAGAGGCTTTCGATTGTATTAGGGATTTGACGTAATCTTTATAGGACCACCCTGACCCCTGATGCCTCACGCCACCCTTTCCTAGGGTCTTCTGGTTGGTAGTTTCTTAAACAGGTCCCGGTCAGAGTCTTTCGAATGAGTGCACATGTGGCGCATGACCCCTCTGCACCTAGACCTCAACTGGACTGTCTTTAAAGTTCAAAACATATACACACAATCTTTCTCTTTGCAGATTCCTTGTGTTCAAAATGTCGCTACTTGCAACCTTGGACTCAGCACAGTTCGGTTTACTATCAACCTCCTCCAACTCACCGGCTGTGCTTTACCCGTTGGCTTCTTTGGTTTCTGGAGTCCCGGATACTTCCCCGGTAGCAAGCTTGCTTCTCTGCCTGCGTTATCAAAGCGGTAGGCCTCCTTGTACCATTGACATCTCCTGTTCCACACGACAGCTGCAACTCCCGGTCTTATGCTTTCGTGCTCTGCCTTTTATCCATGTGGGGAAGGTAAAGGGCTGCCAGGTGTGCATGATTATTGTTAAGTGCCTGAATCTGCCTGACCCATGTGTTGCGACATGTCAGGTAAATGGCTCTGGTGTTAATCCGTTGTCTGTTACTGTGTAAGAAAGTGTTTGTGTGGGAAAAGTGGGGGGGTGAAGAGCTTCTAAATATCCTACAGGGTAGGATGGGGAAAAGGTGTTACAGGAAAGAGGAGACCGCTTCTCAACCCTCTGTGTCCCACTTCCACTCCCCGAAGATCCCTCGCCCAGGTGATCTTCCCACACTAGTCCAGCCCCAGGAACTGGATCCAATAGCGATGGCCGTGTCCTGGCTACCTGGATGACAGATCCCCGGGGACTAGTAAGTGAGACACCTTCGGGTTTCTCACAGGAGACGGAAGCACCAGCACCGTTGCTAAGGGTGCCGGTGCTTCCGGGACTACTCTACCTACTGGGGGATCGAAAAGCCCGGCAGGCAGACTTGCAGTGCGTTTCGGTCCAGAAACAAGGGTGCCGATGAGTTTACCAGCAACATGTTTCCGACTGCCACACTCGGAGTGAAGCCTAATGTTCTTTTTTCTCCAATTCAAGATGGCTTGTCCGTTCTTGGTCCTTCCTCTGCCGTGCAGGGTGGGGAGGAGCTTTGATTGACTTCTGTCTTCGGCGGATAGCCTGCCCCGGTGCCAGTGTGTCTACAGGGACAGGAAACCAGGGAGAACTCTGAAACTCTGCTATTCTGTGTCCTCTGCTGTGCCTCCCTGGAACCAGTTCCAACTGGGAGTCTAACTATACTGAAAGGACTACCACCGCCCACTATTTGAATGGTGCATGGCTGTCGATTGGCTGGGTTCCTGCATAAGAGGCATGGATATTGAGGCTGAAGACAAGCCGACCACTGTAACTGAAGAATCGATGAGGAAGAGGAGGGATGCCTGCAGCAACTTCCAAATGACCTGAGATGCCTTCTGTGTAAACGCTGCTGTCTGACCGCTCCTTTAAGTTGGTGGCACCAATCAGTCTCACGATGACCTGCATTTTGAGCCATGCCACGATGAGCTTTGACCTTCGCCGGCGGCAAACCGCCAATACCCTGGGATCTGTGGCCATTGTGTAGTGCATCACCTTCCAAAGATTGAATCCTCCCAAAACTTTGGTGGACTCCATCTGGACCTCACGAGGCAAGGGTGTTGAACAGAGAAATCGAGACTAATCAACCAGGAGGTAACCATTCTTCACTGGTGCTTTGAAAAGGGCTCCAAAAATCACATTACCATGAAGAATCCTTTACCTGGAGCCTCTTCACTCGACTACTGCTGCAAGATCCATTCCAGTGTCCCTTCTGTCGTCTGCCTGACCAAGAAGCCAGTGACCAGGTCTGCAGCTGCATCGCAGGGGCATTGTGCTGCATCCTCTCCTTCACGTTTAAGGTACGGTCAGACTCTAACTTACCTAGAGTTGCTTCGCTGCTCCTGCGTTGCTGGAGTGCCGATTTGTGTGTTTGGGAGTTCGCCCATTCACGTTTGCACAGTCCTAATGCATTTGTGCCTTCAGGGAGCCTTCTCCAAAGTCCCTGGACCTGTTTTACAACAGAAAAGCTTTACTTACTTGTTCCAGAAGTCACCTCTATAATTACTGTCTTTCTGCAGCTTGTGCCTTGCCTGTTCTGCTCTGCAATCTGATTCAGAGACACTCATAACTAGATAGGGATGGACCTTTAAAGTGTTAGGCCACTGAGAAAAAGACTTACAAGTGTGAAAAAGTATGTACCTGATTTATGTTGATTGTGATCCATTCATTCTTACCTGAAACAATTTTTTGAAAAGTATTTTACTTACCTTTTGAATTGCATACTGCCATTCTCAAAGTATTACAAAAGTGTCTTGCTTACTGTGAATATTGCATTGGTTTTCAGTTACTCATTGTGTGTTATAGTACTTACCTTTCTCAAGAATCACCTTTACCATAGTGTATATATAAAATGAACCACTATTTTTATATAACTTGGAGTGTGTCCGTGCTTTTTTAGCCTAAGTGTATACTCTTAAGTTCTCTGTACCTTCCTACAGCCCCTCCTCCCTCTCAAGATAAGCCTGGCTGCACAGCCATTGATACCAAAATACTGGTGTGGTTCAGGCCTATACCAAGAGTTGAAGCCCTGTGCCCCAAGTGTGAGTCTTCGGAAATCCTACCTTTGGGGGACTTTTGAAAAACTCCCTAACACGTGGTGTTACAGCAATGGGATTGATGTAGAGTTGGATACACTGACTCTTGGGCATACCTGTGCCTAGAGAAACCATCCAATAAGGTTGGTTTACCAAAGACTGTACAACTTAATCTATTAATTTTAACATGGAAAACTATAACCAGGAGGCTCTTGTAGGTCTTGAAGAAAGAAAGGGTAAAGACCTGTGAAAAGAACCTCAACTGTAAAGGAAATTCATTATTGAATTCAAATACTGTTGAATTAGCAAAGTTCAGCGAGTAGGCCTGCCACTCCTACTCCTAATATTGACTTGAGTAAAGATATAGGTGAAAGGTCTGACCCAAGTGAACATGATGATGTAGACCTGAAGGAGATCGTAGTACCAATTACTAGCCCATCTCCAGTACTCCCCCTCCCCCCCACCCCTGCACCCCCACATCTCCCTCTACCAGGTCTCCTGGAGTAATTTTGGAAGTTGAGATAATGGAGGATTCAGTCGGAGTATAAAAAGCTTGAACTCCAAGAGAAAGAAATTGAATGAAGTCTTAGACTTAGAGACCAAGAACTTGATCAAGTACTCAGGCAAAAGGAAATGCAACATGAGTTAGCCATGAAAAGATTGTCTCTTAACTTCTCTTCACTTTCAGTGTCTTCTCTGTCGGATGCCTCTAGGATCCACAAACCCAAATTGCCTAAAGAGATGGAGTCAGTATGATGTGAAGAATGACATTATTGACTGGATGAAAACATTTGAGTGAGCAAGTACCATGGGTTCTTTCTAGGTTTCCCCAGAATGGCTGTGATGTGATTCTGGAGATCAATTCAATGCTGATTATAGAAGAAACTACAAAACTGTTGAGACAGGCTCTCATAGCTAGGTATGGTAAGACGTCTTCGCATTATCTAAAAACATTTAGAGAACGTAAGAAGAAAGATGGGTGTTGTGGACAACCTGGGTGTGTGAGTGCCTGAAAAACCTGGATGGGTGGATTGAAAGCCATAAGGCCAGTACTTTCGATGGCATGAGGAGTATATTCATGCTAGAAAGCATTTTTTATACCTGTATCCCAGACCTGAGACACCATCTGGCTGACTCAAAGAAACTAGACCCCAAGAGGTTAGCACTAACTGCTGACTTGTGGGTGGCCAACAGGGCCACTCACGGATTCTGGTGCTCCTCACAAAAAGGAGGTGAAAAGGCATAAAAATGAATAAGACACCTCAACTGAATCCCAAACCAATGAGGCCCACAAAAGTGATTAGGGTAACCACCATGGGAAATACAATAGGGATAGTGGACCTTCTGGGGCCAAACCAGAAGGAAGTTTTCCAGAAACCCCCATACCAGAAAATCGTTGGTAAGTGTTTGGTTTCTGGGTCTGGGGACCGTTTGAAAGGAGATTCCAAGAGTAGGGGCAAACCCTTAGGAATCCTCTATTTTGCCTTAGCATTCCCACAGAATGGGGATGATACAAGGGCAGAGGCATTATTTCATCCTCTGGCCCAAGAACCCTATGGAGTTACAGCCAGAGTAGTTGCAGTACCCTTAGACTCCCAGAAGCAGAATCAGGGACCCCACCACTCCATCCCAGAAAACACTAGAGTACATCAAGGAAGGTGTTCGCATTAATGGTCAGGAGACCCCTGCCATTAGCGACGTGGGGGCTAGCATCTCAATGGTGGATGAGTCTCTACTCAACCGAGAGGATGTAGCGAAGGCACCTCTGGGCCCCATTACGTTTGCTGGAGGACGTGTCCAGATGCTCCCTATAATACCCGTTACCATACAATGTAACAATATGACGGTCAGGATACCTGTCAGTATCCAGGCAGAGATGCCTGGAACATTGCTGTTAGGCAATGACCGTAAAACATTATGTGCTGTCTCACACTCAGCTGAGCCCCAGTCAAAGGATAAGAAATCTTACCAAGTAAGCCAGAGTGGCCACCTTAAGGGACCTTGCCCCAGTGACTAAGAGAAACTCTGCTTCTCTGGAGAGCAACAAGGCCTTAAGCCCGGAGCTTCCACTAGGACCCAAGCTCCTAGGCCAGAAAGGTTTCAGGTCATCCCATCTCCAGCATATGCTGAAGTGACTGAACTCCCAGAAGACCCACTTACACTAGTAGAGGTAGAGCAACTAGGTATAAAAAGGAGTTAGATCTTCCTGGCATCCCTGAAGAAGAGAAAAACCACTCTCCTTCTAAAAGTCCTATTGTCAAGAGGGCAAACTCTTGACAAGAAAAAACCCAGATCCAAGAGGAAAAGGGAGCCCAAACCATGCCTTCCCATTAGACCTTCAGTAGTGAAACCTGAGGTGGATAGGAAATAAAGAGAGGAAGTAGGGTGCCACGTAAAGAAATATACATGTGAAAATACAATGCAGATGCAGTTCCAAGGTATAGATGAATAGGGGTGCGAGCGCATGGGGATTGTGAAGAATAATCATCCGTGTAGCAATAATTGAGGTTTGTTGTCATTTTTGTAGAGCATGTGTGTACAGGTTTTTTTTAGCACATATGCACATAGGGTTTTATTTCTTATCTATGCATTTATAAACGCACTAAACCCGAAGACGCTGGTTGCAATTTCAACTGTATCCCCGCTATAAGTCACTGGAATGTCAGATGCGCAGTTCCTCTAAAATTCAAGTCATTTAATTGCAGGCGTTAGCGTCTCATTCTTTTCCCCTCATCACCCCATTCCTTGGTTTGAAATCTGTGAGTTCACAGTGAACTTAAACAGTTTATAGCCTTTACCGAGGCTAAAGTTAACTTTGAGTGTCTGAAAAATCCTTCCACATCATATCTTTAAATTGTACCAAGATGCTGTTGTCTAGTCTAGTCTAGTTTTCACCTCTATCCCTTTGTCTCTGTGCACAAACTACTGAACTTTTCCACTGCATCTGCTTATGTCTCACTCACCTCTGCCTTACATGAGATAGCCTGCCATGCACAAACGCCCTCTTCAAATTGTCTCTACATGTTTTAAAACCCGTGCTCTTGCCAATTAGAACCGCTATCCCCCGTTAGTGCGTACCATCTCTCGCTATGCTCTCCTAAGTCCCATATATCAAGACCATCCCCGCAGTGGCAGGGTTCAGGAATGCCTGCGCAAATCACCTCCTCATGTCCTACAAGGCCTGATGACTCCTTCCCGTCTCCTTCAGTCACAACTCTGTCCTTCCACCTACAGATATTGCAAGTCTGATCCATCTTTGCACAGAGAACAGTGCCCTGTGTTATAGATTCACCCCTGTATCTCTCTGCACCGGAAAGACGAGGGCATCTCAGTGCACAAAAAACCCTAAAATCTACACGGAGCATGCACAGCCTGTTTCCAAATAGGCACCTGATAAAATGACCCTGTAGAGGACACTGTGCCTCACTTAACAATGCTTCTCACTGTACAGAGCAGGGCATTGCACAATATGGTTCGCAGCTTATCCATGCATCTCACTGGGCAGAGCATGGTGCCACACTGCAAAGAATGCATGTCACTGAACCTGGGTATTCCAGTGCATACCATACTGCAAACATTGCAGGTCACTGGACCTGGGTATTCCAGTGCACACCACAGTGCAAAGAATGCATGTCACTGGACCTGGCTATTCCAGTGCAAGCCACACTGCAAAGAATGCATGTTACTGGACCTGGGTATCACAGTGCATATCAGTGCAGAGCCATTGCACCACGCTCCACGGAGCAGGATGCTGCTCCCCATTGCTACACCTCCACTGCCTGCGGCATCTGACTGCACATAGCGCCTCGCCGAAGACTAGAATGCTGCACCTGCTCCCGCTACAGTACAGCGTGCCAATGGACGCGAGCGTGCCTCTCGCTGCACTGCCCGCTGCACCTTACTGCATGGCAGTGCGCTGGCCCTCACTCTGGCTCAGTCACACTGAAGAGGACACTGTGCTTTCCACTCTAGAAACATGCCAACAATAGTAGTGACGCACTTCTACTCAATGTACGGTAGCGACTAGTTCCCATTAGAAGAGCAACACAAGCAACGTGTCCTCAGGACGTGGGTCCAGAGAGAGATATGAGCACGAGGAACTAGTGGTTGCTGCACCTTACTCAATATATTCTGTCATGTCTCGTTGCACTTGCGGCCGGTTGTTAGAAACCATAGGACACGCACTCTTGGTGCCCAAAGTGTAGGTCAATGCAGTTTGGTTGGTGTTTCTACTCATATGACACTGGTGCATTTGATTGTATGCATTGACTTCATTCGCTCTGTTGAGAGTTGTATATATGGTCCACACGTTTTTGCTTTACATCTTATTTGTGATTTATTGAAATTGTGTTAATCTTCAGAAAGTGCTGACACGTGTTTCGACCATAAAGAGGTCTTTATCAAGGTTACCAAAGTTGACAGGTTCATAAGTTATCATATGTTTAGACTACACAACATTGTTGTGACATGTGCAGTGTGATCAATGATTAAGTGCATTAGGCGGAATTACATTATTATTCATTTTCATGAGTGTCATTTTAAATACAAGTAAGGGTGTTGGCCCAGTTAGCACATTTAGGACATGGGTATCCACATGATATAACAAAACCATTGTAATTGAAATTATGATGGGTTCAGCAATATAAAACACATTTATCAACATAGTATAAAGTAACAGAGGAACATAGATTCAGTCCATCAATGACCCAATGGCAAAATATGTTAACGGTGTCATAAAAAAAGAAGTTCCCAAGATTCCAACATACTTATGAGACACCATGCACACACTGGCAGTCCTGCACAGCATCACTTGCCTCATACTCCACATCATCCTACTACTCCCTCATCCCAATGAACCGTCCCTCTAGAGGCAGAGGAATTGCAATCGCCTTCAAGTCTCACTTCCACGCCTCAATCATCGACAAGCAACTATCCATTCCTTCCTGCGAATCACTCCTCATAAAACTATCCCCCCCCTTGTTCTCCCACAGCTTCCTAATCCTAATCATCTACAGAGCCCCTGGCTACGATAGACAATTCTCAAACAACCTCTGCGACTATCTCCACCCTCCAACTAAACCATCCTAACCTCACCCTGCTAGAAGATTTCATCATATGGCTTGACATCCCCACCAACCCTATGATCCACTCTCTAGTCGACGGCCTAGACGCGATTAACCTCCAAACCCACATAAACGGCCCGACTCACTATAGAGGACATACACTTGATGCCATCTCGTCAGCTCCCACAACCTGATACATCTAAACCCCGCTACCCCCAACCTCTGGTCTGATCACTTCATTGTTTCTTTCACCATTCGCTCACCCAACCCGCTCCCCTTTCCCGAACCAGAACCTCTGAATCTACGCAAATGCTGGAAGAAATTAAAAATCCTTCCTGACCTAGCTGACGCACTGTCAGTCTCCTCCCCCTACCTGCCTACTCAATGAACTAACCTCTGACGCCTTTGACTTATGGCTCAACTCCTCACTAACGGGGCTCACACCCTCTTGCAAACCATCAGCTCACCGTGGCTGTTTCCCTAGGTGGTTCACACCCGAATTAAAGAATACTAAACAACTATATAAATCTCTAGAACGCAAATGGCAGAAAGACAAAACACCCCTGAGCAGATCCACCCTAGCCCGGCACCTTCACCAGTACAAGGCTGAGATACAGTAAGCAAAAAAAGCACACTACAACTCCCGAATCCTAAACTGTAAAAACCGCAGCAAAGAACTTCACAAGATGATCACCGAATTCACCAAACAACGTGAACCACCACCCTCCCGACCCCCTCACAATCGCTGTGCGACTCACTCTCGCTCCACTTTTACATCACAGCTCTCGAAAGAACAAACTCCCTAACCAACAAACTAACTCTCTTACACCCACCAGGCAATCCACCCACCATTTCGGTCATCCCACCGCCTATGACCACTATTCAACCAACGTTTGACTCCTTCAGTCCAATATTTCCCGACCAATTTTGCAAACTTCTCTCTGACCGCAAACCATACGACTCTCCGCTGGACCCTTGCCCAGCCTCAACCCTCAAAGAAATTTTCGCTTCTACCTGTGCCAGAGAACACACAAGAACCATCATAAACGACTCCCTTTCCTCTGGAATTTTTCCCGACGCATTCAAAACGGTTTATGTCAAACCTCTTATCAAAAAAACCTTCCCTCGACCCTCTCGAACCCAAAAACTACTGCCCCATCTCAAACACCAGGTTCCTTGCCAAACTCATTGACCAAACCGCCTACTGCCAACTAAATGCCTTTGTCGAAGCCAACAATCTCCTAGACCCCGCACAATCAGGTTTCAGAGCCCAAAACAGAACCAAAACCACCCTAACCTCAATCTGGGATGACCTTAAAAACACGGCAGATTCTGCGGGATGCGCCACATTAATCCGTCTTGACCTATCCGCCGCCTTCGACACAATCAACCACTCAATCCTCCTTGACCGCCTCCACTCTCTAGGAATTCGTGGAACCGCTCTCAAATGGATTGCATCCTTCCTCAATAATAGGAAACAAATAACCCTACTCTCCTCCTATTCCTCCCAAGCCCGACCAGTCGACACTGGAGTTCCACAAGGAGCTTGCCTATTAGCCCTCCTGTTTAACCTCTACATTGCGACCCTCCCAGGAATAATTTGTTCGCACAACATCCTGTGCTACAACTACACCGATGACACTCAACTAATTCTAAAACTCCTGAACTCAAAACCCAACTGCCGACCTGACCTTGCTTCCCGCCTCCTCGGCATAGATCTCTGGTTGACCAAAAACCACCTCTTGCTAAACCCCTCCAAAACCGAAATCATGGTATGCGGCAACACCAAACTTCTTCCACACCCACTACCCTGGCCATCTGCCCTGGGAAACTCACAGACACCCTCTAATTCAGTAAAAAATCTTGGATGCACCCTAGACTAAGACCTAACCCTCTCGCGCCAAGTCAACAACGTCTCAAAGTCCTGCCATTACCACCTGAAAACTCTTAGGCGCATCATCCCATACCTCTCCTTTCCCAACAGACTCTCCGTGGTCCAATCTATTGTTATATCAAGACTGGACTATGCTAACCCCCTCTACCTCGGAGTCCACGCATACCAACTGACTAAACTACAAAGAGCACAAAACGCTGCAGTCAAACTCCTGCTAGCACTTGGCCTAAGGGACCACATCTCCCCAGCCCTAAAAACACTGCACTGGCTTCCGGTTGCCCGAAGGTTGACCTTCAAAACCTTATGCATTTCTCACTGAGCACTGCATAGAACCGGACCTCAATATCTTCAAGACAAACTAAAACCTTATCACCCTGCACGTACTCTAAGATCAAGCTCAGCCAGCCTCCTAGTCTTGGCCCCCACGCTCTGGAATTCACTCCCACCCCACATCCGACTCACTTTCCGCAAGCTACTGAAAACATGGCTCTTCCCCTAAAACCGGCCCTTAACTCAAACTTGACGACAGCAACTCAATAACATTAGCCCAAACTGCTAGATCAAAAATAACAATCCAGCATCATGAACCGAGTTTAAAAAAAAATGTTTTAAAAAGAATAAATCGAAAACTAATGACCTCTAAGGGAAACTAAAAAGGACAAACAAAATAGAATGAGTAAAAAAGATCAAAGCAGTGAAGTGGATAAAAAGAATAATTCGTATGAGAGAAACAAAGTGGTTGAAAGTAATGAAATGTAACGGACAAGAGGAACACAATGGACGAGAGGAATAAAGTGGATAATAGCAATTCAAATTAGCCCAAACTACTAGATCATAAACAACAATAACATAAATAACAATCAAGCATCAAGATCAAAGCGAGAAACTGAAAACGAATAACCCCTAATGTAAGCTAACAAGTGCAAACAGAAAAAATGAGTAAAGCGGACCAATGCAGTGAAGTGGATAAAAATGAATAAATAGTATAAAATGTAAGGAAATGGATGATATAAATGTAAGGATGAGAGGAACAAAATAGTCGAGAGGAACAAAATAGACGAGAGGAATAAAAATGAGAGGATGGAAAAGATGAATCCCTGACACGAATCACAGAGTGCCCGAAGTAAGTAGAGTGCATAGAACGGATAGATGGCATGGAATGTAGGAGTGCATGGTATAAATGTAAACTAATAGAATAGACGAATCAAGTGCATGAGACGAGTGTAGTGCATGAGACGGATGGAGTACATGGGACGGATCGAGTGCATACGACAAATGACATTAATAGAAGCAATAATGCACGATGAGTCTTGAAGCGAGTGGAGCAGATGGTGGAGCGGAGAAGACGAGAGCGAAGAGTGGATGAGAGCATAGAATGAGTAAGAGCATGGAGCGGATGAGAGTGTGGATCGCATGTAGGGTGTTAGCAGAGGTAGTGTGTTGAGCGGATGTAGGGTGTGGGGGTGTTGAGCAGGTGTAGAGTGTGGAGCGGGTGTAGAGTGTGGAGCATTGGAAAAGACTAATTGGGTTTAGCGGGTGTAGAGTGTGGAGCGGGTGCAGAGTGTGGAGTGGGTGTGTAGAGCGTGGAACGGGTGTGTAGAGCGTGGAACGGGAGTGTAGAGCGTGGAACAGGAGTGTAGAGCGTGGAACAGGAGTGTAGAGCGTGGAACAGGAGTGTAGAGCGTGGAACAGGAGTGTAGAGTGTGGTGCGAAAGGGTGATGATGGTGGAGGGAACGGGTGTAGAGGGTGGAGCGAACAAGTGATGTGGGTGGAGCGAACGAGTGATGTGGGTGGAAGGAACGGATGATGTATGTGGAAGGAACCGGTGATGTATGTGGACAGAACGGGTCAAGAGGGTGGAAGGTACGGGTGAAGTATGTGGAAGGTACGGGTGAAGTATGTGGAAGGTATGGGTGAAGTATGTGGAAGGTACGGGTGAAGTATGTGGAAGGTACGGGTGAAGTATGTGGAAGGTACGGGTGAAGTGGATGGTTCAAATGAAGTATGGGGTTTGAACCGACGAAGTATGGAGTTGGAACGGACGAAGAATGGAGCTGGAACGGACGAAGAATGGAGCTGGAAAGGATGAAATATGTGGATGGGAAGGGCGAAGTGGGTGGATGGGAAGGGCGAAGTGGGTGGATGGGAAGGGCGAAGTGGGTGAATGGGAGAAGTTGGGTGAATGGAATAAGGGGAAGTTGGGTGAATGGAATAAGGGGAAGTTGGCGAATGGAATACTGTATACTGTATGGAGCGTAGTGAAGTATGTGGAAGGAACTAGAAAAGTAGATAGATGGAACAGAGAAATTGGGTTGATGAATGTGGGGAAGTGGGTGTATAGAACGGGTGAAGTAAATAGAAGGAATGGACGAAGCATAAGGAAGGAACGGTCGAAGCATATGGAAGGTACGGGTGAAGTATGTGGATGGACGGAACGGATGATGTATGTAGAAGTTACGTGTGAAATTTGTGGGTGGAACGGAGAAAGTGGGATGATGGAATGGGTAAAGCTCGATAACAAGCACCTATGCTAAACCACCATATCACATCCCCATGCTTACTCTCTCCTTTCACCACCACTCGACTAGAACACAGCGATACTATGACCCCATTTGGTATAGCTGTCCGCACACCATCACTTGCCTCATACTCCACATCATCCTAACTAAACACAGCTGGTTACGCACCCTCCAGCCTAGGTGCTCTCCTCAGGCCTAACACAGCCAGTATCGGTCTGGATAACAACCTACCAGAACAAACACATACTCCTGATCTCCCAACCACCACACCTACCGCTAAGAAGCAGCTATCACACAAATGCCACACCTGCTGCACACATATTCGGTGCTCACATGCACCTTACGTCTCTCTCTCTCTCTCCCTCCCTCCCTCCCTCCCTCCTGACTTGAACTTCGGTTCCCGAGGGCGTTCAACCTACCAGCGCCTTGAGATCATACCAATGGTACATAAGGTGCTATATAAATGCAAAGTAACATAACCTAACATACATACATACATAGGTAGTGGGCAGATTGCTGTTGCATAGGTGGCCGTACATATGGCAGGGATACAATCGAGCATGATAATACAGTTGAGCATGGTACACAGTTGAACATGGTAATACAATTGAATTAGAGAGATGGCGAGAATACAGTTGAGCGTGGTAATACAGCTGAACATGGTACATAGTGCACCACTGAACATGGTAATACATTTAAGCACACTTATGCATGGTAAGTTGTACACAGTTGGACAAGGTAATACATTTGAATTAGGCACAGGCATGAAGAAGTCAATTAGGTACATTCGTAGGGAGATGAGGGTGAGGGTTCCTTATCTCAGTTAGTTCTTGCTAATTAGCCATGAAATGACACCTCTCCGGAAGTTGGAGAATAGCCGGGTTGTCTTGATAGTAGGTGGGAGGGTATTCCACAGTTGGGCCGCCATGACGGGGAAACTGCTCCCTCCTGATCTTTTTAATTTGTATCTAGGGACCAGTAGGCAGGGCATGTGAGCAGATCTGGTGGCATGTGTGGTAGGTCTGGCGGTGAATATTTCTGTTAGGTAGGGTGGCACTGTGTGGTTCAGGGATTTGAAGGTAAGGCACAAGGTTTTTAGCTCAATTTCTTTCTTTAATGGAGAGCCATTTGTGTTGTCTTCTTATTGCTGAAATGTGGTCTCTTCTTGATAGATTATGGGCAGCTCTAAGAGCATTATCCTACAGTATTTGTAGTTTGTTGATCACAAACTTACTGGCATCCAGGTAGAGTCCGTTACAATAGTCCAGTTTGGACAGTATAAGTGCTCTGGCTAGGGCAGTGGCTGAGAGCAGTGGTCTGCAGGCTCTTATAAGTTTGCCCGTGTAGGCAGTGGCTGAGGCAGTCTTGTTAACTTGTTTGTGCAGATTGGAGGTGGCGACCAGGTAAAAACCTAGTATTTTTACTTCTTTGGCCATATTATTCCTGTCTATATTGAAAGAGTCATAACTATGGCTTATCTTGTTTAGGTTAGCTGGGGAACCTAGCAGCAGAAGTTCAGTTGTGTCATCATTCAGGCAGAGGCCATGGGTGGCCATCCATGCCTGAATGATTGGGAAGATTTCATTCACAAGCCGTACATTCGTGTCATAGATGCATGTTAGAGGGAGGAGGATCTGGGTGTCATCCGCGTAATGTAAGTGACACCCAGATGGTCAGTTCATCAAACAGAGGCGTTGTCAAGATGTTATACAGGGTGGAGGACACACATGAACCCTGTGGCAATCTGCATGTGATGCTGCTGCATGTGTCAGCTGCTGCAGTCGGCGAGAAGACTTGCATGGTCCTATTGTTGAGGAATGATTCGATCCATGTGATTGCAGACTGGGAGAAATGGGCTGCTGTGGAGAGGTGGTCGCAGAGTACTCTGTGGTCCACCAGGTCAAAGGCGGCCGAAAGGTCGAGAAGGAGCAGGGCTGCAATTCTTCCTTTGTCTTTGAGTTCGTCAATCTGGCTTTTTAAGTCAATCAGGGCCGTTTCGGTCCCACGTTGAGGTCTAAAGCCAGATTGCCGAGTTACTAAGAGCTGGTTTGTCTCTAGATATTCTTGGATTTGCAGGTATGCAACCTTATCTAAGATCTTCAGCAAGAATGGGACCGTTGTGATTAACTAATCATATAGACGTGACAGGAACAGAAAACGAGAACAAGATTGACGTTTTGGACACCAGAATCTCGGTCACACCTAATGGTATAGAAACTAGGACCTACAGGAAGCCCACATAGGTTAACTTGGTCCTCTTCTCCACAAGTTGTCAGAAGAGGAAGGTTATTGAGAACATACCAAAAGGTGAATTCATCAGGGCACGTAGGAACTGCAGCACGATGAGAACATAACAAGAAGAATGTGACCTACTACAGGACAGATTTCTGAGATGAGAAAACAAGACAACCAGCATTGAAACTGCAATCAATCAGGCAAGCGCGATCCCCAGGGACAAGCTACTCAAACCCAAGTCCAAGAGTGATAGAGCCCAGTCTGAAAGCAACATTCGATTTGTGACAGAATGCAACGCAGACAACGCTAAGTTTCCAAGAATTCTTAAACACTGGCACATCCTTGGAGTAGACAAAGACATACAGGAATGGGTCTCTGGCAAACCAAAAATATCCTATTGTAGAGCACCCACTTTGAAAAGCATGCCGAGTCCCTCATTTATGGAACCTCAGACAACCGAAACAACCAATTGGCTAACCAAACAAATCAAGCAGGGATTCCATAAATGTGGTATATGCTCAATGTGTTCACATGCACTGACCACTAAGACTGTACAATTTGGCACGATCTATGAAAAAAGTATTGAGCAGTTTATTAACTGCAGGTTTAAGTATGTAATATACGTAATCATATGTGTATGTGGTCTGAAATATATTGGGAGCACTATACGTGAATTACGTACGAGGATCAGCAAACACCTCAACTCTTTAAAAACAGCAGAAGTAATATACCCATTATCCATACACTGGCAAAAACGACATCAAATGGATAACCAGAAAGGGATCCAATTAGTCGGAGTGGAAATGATTAAAACTGACGCAAGAGGAGAGGGCCTTCACACTTCGTCAGAATGAAGCAAGACTAATCTGCAGGACAAGAAACAGGGAACTCAGCGTGAACACAGAACATGAGTTTAATGTATTTTTATGATAAAATGACTTTTGCTTGACCTCTGTCTCCCAATACCACTTCACTCCGACAGGGAGTTATTGGTACCTTCCTTCGTGATCCTGTCCTTGAATAACTATGTATATGGGGGACCACCCAACCCCGCACCCGCGGTTTATAAGGGTAGTTTTTCTCATCGCTGCACCGCTTGATCACCCCCACAGATTAACCAACTTCAGTCAATGTTACCGGTTAACCAGGACGGGAGAGATACCTCCCATACTATAGTCCTTACAGTATGAGTAGCAATACCACCAAATCTAGTTGGTCTATGGGCCCAACCGGCTGAACACCAACGACGCACTTCGCATCCATGTGCATACTCATCAAACCTACCCCCACTGGGTATATTGAACTTTCAAGCCACATGAGATCTAGATATATCTACAGTTCTTTACATTAGCACCTTCTCCGCTGATCCAAGTACCACGGTCCTTAGGCTAACAAGTCATATTGGGATCCACATTCCTACTTTCCCAACCGGCTGAATGTGCTTCAATGAAATTACTAGACAACAGACCATATGTTCATCTGAACACATTATCCAGCCTGAGTACTCCACCTCAGGTCAATCTGTAACCCCATCTACATGGCCCCATTCCCACGGCCACCACGAGTTAAAAATATGTAATGGTTACCAATTACACAACTGCCTCCACCCGGCTGTATGTGTTTTAATGAACTTATTAAAATAAGAGACATTATGTTTACTTAAACAGATTATCCAGCCAGATAATCATTACTCATATTTAGATTTAGTCCTCTAGTGCCACAGCCGTTCTCATAACCAGGCTGAGATCATGCGGCACAACTAGCTAACCAAGACCTAAGACACACTTGTCGACCCATGACGACACGTTGCAGCCAATCATGGGGCTCCTTATATCCGTTTGATCAGGAATAGCTTTCCGACTACACGGACGGAAGACTAGAGCAATAAGCTAGCAAGCGTCAACGCAAACGCAAACAGCTAAGCTGTTCCTCTTTTCCTATCCTGTACCCTTGAACATGGGTGACACTAGGATATTTACACTCACTGACCCCTTTGCTACAAGTAGACTTAGCAATACGGACGGAGGGGTCCCCGGCCATCTATGCCCCACATAGTTAGTTTCCTAAGACGCCCTTCACCAGTCCATATCTCCACCACAGGAATACGGACTTTGATAACGCTATCTGGCAAACAACACATTGCATGTCGCCCAAGTCACTCACAGCCCCCAGCTCCACAAACGCCTACGGGTTAATTACAGGCACATAGCAGTGACGCCTGTGAGTGCCAGCTCTTTCCTTAATATCGGCGCCCCCTGCTCAATGGCACTAGCACACTCACACCAGGATGCTCCCTCTCAAGCACTTACATTACTTTGCTTGCTTTTTTACCCTAACCATCACGTGATGATATAATGCTACCAGGCACTCGGAATTACCATTTATCACACCCTCCGAGTGACACCTCACCCCACTCTCCTCATATCAATAAATCCATGTGATTATTCACGGCCCCTTGGCCCTCTGCGAGTTGACCCCTTAGCTTATGGTACTGTTACTTAGCATCCAGACGTATTGCTGATTCTCTCTACCCGCAACCCCCCCAATCACAAGGTGCCATCATTACGACCGTTCGTTTTCAACCAGTATCATTCTTCCACGCAGATGCACCTAACCAGAGAGGACAACTTGAGCCCAAGGCCACACGCCTCTTTAAATGCCTTACAACGAAATGGACTACAGTTCAAGGCTACAAGCCTCCTTCTAATCTCTATAACCGAGACACCACAAACTCAGGTGAGCATACCAACCCGCTGCAATATTCGCACACAACCTTTTATCCACAGCCTTCTTGCTTTTAACCCAGCTAACGCAAACTCCTCTACAGGTTAGTATACATTTGGTGAATAACAGGTTTTACATTTTATATTTTTATATAGCAGTTAAACGAAAAATACTGTATATTTTGGTGGAGTGGTTTTGACTGGCAGTATTAGTGGAGAGAGTATCCGGAATGGTTATAATGGTGCACATTGAAGAATTGATCAACAAAGAAAACTAGGTAAATGTATCAGAAATGCACACGTGTGCACAGAGCATTCACGCAGATAGAGGGACATACCTGATGATGGAAGAGAAAACATGTTTGGAGTTCAGTTACATTGTTCGACAGTAGTTTACAAAGAGGGGTTGTACACACAATGACACAGCAACAACTAGAAGAGCTCTTGGATGTGCCAGCAGATTATTATATAGTAAGCAATGGCCTCGCTGAGTCCGGTCCAGTTGTGAAAGGTGGTAGGGTTCAAAGAGAAAAAATAAAAATGGCCCGTAATAGACGCATATAGTACATTTTTGTAGAATTGGAACAGAAGGAAAGAAGGTCAGTAGAAGACAGAGGGCAAAATAAGGGCAACAGGAAGTAAAGATTACAGTGGAAGGGGCAGGTAGGAACAAGTGGAGAAGGATTTGGCAGAAGGAGTTATAGATTTGGTGATACAATGTTGGACATGTGGAAAGGGAGGGCATTATGCACAAATATGCAGAAGTAGAGGGATACCACTTTATGGTGTTGGCACCTTATGGCCACAAAGGGGGGCCAACACATGCTGCACGTATGTATCCCCCCACAATATCAGACAATACTCCTACAATGCAAGCATAGCCAAATTCAGCAACAGAAACCAGTGTCCCACTTGCGGTTAAGGGTAGAAGATCCTCAGGCGGTCCATGAGTCGGACGAAGCTGCCGGGGCAGTCAGCGCGGGAGCAGGCATGTGTACATTCAGTGACTGCTATGCATGGAGGCAACCCTTTCAACTAAGTCCTCCTCGTCCCCTGAGACACTAACTGCCTTTGCATCCGAATAATACAGATTTATTTTCTTTTTTTGCACTGGCAGTAGCCACTGGCCAAATAATGGAAAATCCATACTCAGGAGAACCTCCTCTGGGAGTCCTGGTATCACCATCATTGGCACAGGTCTGCATATTAATGGTGGCCTGTGGGTAGAGATCATGGCCCCACGAACAAAGAGGATCTGAGACAGGGCCCCTGAGTTCTTCAAACATTGTGTTGGTCAGTGTGAGGAACTCCTGGTGTCAACAAGTAAGACAGACAAGTGATCACAGTTCGAGGATGTTTATTAGACAATGAAAGATGCGTGCAGGTTGGAAAAACACCTAATCTAAACCTAACTCTCAGATGGAAGCAAATGTCAACCATTAAATGAAAAATAAGGCAGTCCTAGTGGCGTTGTGTCAAAATAAAAAGGGAGTATACTAAGAAACCTATTGCCAAGCCTCAGAACTAATTAAAAAAGGGGTGTTGGATATTTGTTATGAAAAGAAAGAAGTGTTCTTAAATAATATGTCCGGATGCGGTTGCCTGGGTCTTTCTTCCCCACGGGGTAAGGTGGAGTTGGTGGAGCACAAAACAGTCACATCCTTCTCTAGCATGAGACAACACTGACAATGGCAGTTCACAGGACCGTCGATGGCCAAGTCTCGTTTTCTCTGAAAGTCTCTTGCCTTCGCATCTCCCTTTTCAGGGTTCACTTTAATACTCTGTTTCTCAGGACTTTTAGACTTTGTCCCTCTCCTTCAGGTTCACTATTGCCTTTTTAAAGCTTTCTACTGGTTTCAAATGTTTGCAGAATTCAAGTTTCTTTCCTTCGTTGCCATTTCCGGACTCACTTAACCTGCTTTTAGCCAATTTACAGCTCAAAGTCTTTCGACTGTACAGGGCTTTTGCTTGACCCTCACGTATGACCATTTTGAGTTCCATTGGAGGTGTTCCTATGGCCTTCTGGTTTCTGTAGTTCTATTTTAGTGGGGAGTAACCAGCGCTTCTTGAGTTTGCACCCAAGAGTTTCCCTCTTCTGCTGGTCTCCCCTTAGCAACCTTTGACAGTTCAATCACAGTTAAATGCAATATGTTCGAACTTGACACTTTGCGATTCTCACTCAACACAGCCCGGCGCTTATCGGTTCTGGCTTTCGACGCACCGGCTGTGCTGAACCGCTTGGCTTTTGGCTTCTCTGGAGTCAAGGCCGGTACCACGGCGCGGGACCTTTCCTCGCTCCTACTTATTGGCATAAGCTTGCCCCATGTACCATTGACATCTGCTGCAGGACACTTGTGCTATTGATAGCCGTCTTAGGCTCTCTTCCACGAAGGTTCCGTGGGTCTGGGATGAAAAGGGCAAGGTCACTTCTCCCCTCGCCGCCTTCTCGATTCTGCCGCCATCCTCCTTTGCTTGAACTGCCGCTTGGTAGCCGTCTCGTCGTGATGTCTGCTATACTCGCCTTTCTCGCCTTGCTCATACTGCACTCCCCTGCTCTACCTTTTATCCCTGTGGGGAAAAGGAAGGGCCGTCAGGTGTGTGTGGTTCAAGTTAATTTGCCCAACTTTGCCTGACCCTGTCTGTTTTCTTATGTTGTGCGAAAGTGTTAAGAGTCAGAGGGGGCGGGGGGGGGAGAATCAGTTGTTTTGAATGTCCTACATCAGAGGCAGGGGAAACGGCGTTAAAGAAAGGGGGGATACCGCATCTCGCCCATCGGCGTCCCACTCGCACTCTCCGAGTACTCCCATCCAGGTAATCCTCCCTCACTGGTCCACCCCCAGGAACTGGATCCAATAGCCGTGTCCCGACCACCTGGGTGACAGATCCTCAAGGTTTAGACAGGAACACACCTTCACGTTTCTCACATCAGCCATTTGGCCAATAAATCTCTTACTCGATAAGACATCTGGCGTGGTGTTTCTCCCTGTCCCAATGTTAAGTGTCAACGACATATTCCATTATGTTTTCAGTCTTTCCCCCGTCTTTCCAGAAAGCCCTGCTTGAGCTCTTCGGACGGGCATTCGTCATCCGGATTGAGGGCTTGGAAAGCTTGGTGGGCTTCTCCTGTCAATAGCAGGTGACATACGTCATGTTGCAAGGCTCAATATTTGTGATGCCATGTTGCAGTCTGGGCTTCCAAAATGTTCAAAGAAGGCCGCTGAATTTTCCCTGCTGCTCAGCTACTGCACACTAGCAGGTGGTACTGCAGGTTGCTATCGTGTTTCGGTGCTAGCCCCCTGTAAGTCGGTAAGGGTTTCCTGATGCTGGCAACGGATAGCTAATTGACCTTCCACCAGAGCTTTGGGCAGGTTCTCCATGGTGTTTGGTTGTATTAGGAATTTTCAGTTTGTAATGCAGTAAGCTGGGTTGTTGATGAAATCGGTCACAATTTTGGTCCTTATATGTCATTGACTGTGCCCCTATCCTGCAACCTTTTACAGTTGGTACTGTAATGTGCGCCAGTCCTACTTATTTTACTGCATCTTTCTTCTCTCCTCTTTCTGATTCCGATACTTCTGCTCTCCTTGCCCATGCTCATCCCACGGCTTCTCCTTCAGATCCCCTTCCTTCGACTCTTGTTATCCTCTTCTTCCAAATCTAACTTCTCTCATTAATTCTTCTTTTTCGAACTCGTGCTTCCCCCATTCTTTCTTCCAATTCTAAAAAGGCCATCCCTCAACCCGTTGGTTCCTGCTAATTTTTCAACGCATCTCTCTTCTCCCATTCCTATCTCAAGTTCTAGAGCGTGCTGCCTATGTATCTACTTACCTTAATCATTTTGATCTTCTCCCCCTCTTCAGTCTGGATTATGCCCCTCTCACTCCACATAGACTAATAATTGCATGTCTCTAATGGCCTATCTGCTCAACATTCTAAATCCTCTTCGATCCTTATTCTCCTTGACTTTTCAGCTGTGTTTGGTACAGTTGACGACTCCCTTATTTCCTCGCTTTGCAGTCTTAGTCTTTATGAATCTGTTCTTAAATGATATCCCTCTCTCAACTGTCTTACTCTGTAACGTGGGCCGGACACACTCCACTCCATTTACTCTATGGTTTACCACAAAGGTCTGTTTTTGTTCCTCTCCTCTTTTCGCTCTATACTGCCCCACTGTCTGCTCTTATCTCACCTTTCAAACTTTCGTTTCATCTTTATGCAGATGACACTCAAATCTTCTTTTCTTTCTCTTCCTTTGATGCTACCTTACATTCTACTGTCTTTCTTCTGTTCAAAACTGGATGTCCTCTCACTTTCTTCACCTCAATTCCTCAAAGATTGAGGTGCTCTTCTTTCCTGATACCATCATCTCTCATACCCTTCCCCTGCTCCTCTGTTCTTCCCACCTTCTTTCCTTCTGTTTTGTAACTTGGGCATCATTTTCAATCCTGCTCTTCCTTTTTTTTTTTTGAGATATTTCTTCTATCTCTCGTTCTTGTCGTTATGTTCCGTCTAATATCCATCGTGCTCAACCTCTTTCCTTTTGCACTAAGCTTCTTTTTTCCCTGGTTTTCTCCTGTATGGACTATTGCTCATCTCATCGGTTTCCCTGCCTCCCATCTTCTTACTCTTCGCTCCATTTATAATTCTTCAGTCTGTCTTCTTTTTTTTTGTCTCCTCGTTCCTAAATTACTCCAGCTTTACCTTCTATCTCGTTCCTCCCTTTCAGGACTCGTCTTCTTTATAATTTTCTTCCAATTATCTTTAAATGTACTATTGGTCTTGCCCCTCCTTATCTCTCTTCATTGGTATAATTTCACTTTCCTTCTTATTCGCTTCACTCCCAGAATCAGTTTCTTCTTACTGTGCCCAAGCCACCATGTGCACCCTCTCACTTTTGGTCCTTATCTCTTATGGCACCCAAACAATGGAATTCTCTCCCTCTCCCTGTCCCTGTCTGCACTCCTTGTCTTCAAATTTTCCAGATTATTCTTAAGGCTCATCTCTTATCTCCTCTTTCTACTATCTAATTTGGTTTGCTTCTACATTCTGTTTTAATTGGTTTGCTTTGTTCAACTTGATTGTAACGTTGTTTAACATTTTGTACAAGTGCTTTTAGCGAAGAGTGCTCTATCAATTTTAAAAAATACAAATGTGTTGTGCTCGTGATTCAAGACCATCACACTTAGTTTTGACAAACTAATTATTTGTGGAGTACTGTCAATGAATTCCTCAGTTGGACAACAGTATCTTCAACATCTCCTATACTCATCACAGCCTCTGTGAATCTGGAACACTCCATCTCCGTCCTAGAAGAAAAATATTTGTAGCAATATCATCCAGTTTATCATTGGATGATGCAAAGCCCTCCTGCATGATATGTTCTAGATCTGCCACTGGTGCTAGCTGGCTTTAGATGCCCACAAGTCTCACTCTCAGCACTGTACACAGAGTAGGCACCAGACCTAGGAAGCGTTTTGAGAAAATGATCCAGCCTGCCCTGCTTCTTGCATTCCCCTGTGTCATGGCCCCTCTCGCAGATCAGGGTGGGAAATGCAGATATGACAAAGTTAAAATGCCCCAATGCTCCAAACGACAGTACACAGGAGCCAGGAAATGCAGCCACCCATGCTCCCAAAGATAAGCCAGCCATGCTCTGTTGAAACAGGCCCTACATCATAGGCAGAGAGAAATGTGTGTATAGTGGCCCCACTGTCAGGAGCCGCTCAAACACAGCAATGATAAAATATACATGAAGGTCTCCTTGTATATTAAATAAAAGTCAAAGGATAAAATGCTGCACCCAGCACCATGCAGAGCACCCGTCCAGGACGACATAGGTATGAAGCGCATTGACGCAGGAATGGAGCACACCAACACAAGGGGAGCCCAGGCACAATGGAAGACAGCAAGCCGGGCCCAATCACGGCGGTCTATGGTCTGGGGAACAAACAGCCCCCATATGGGTCAGGGACAAGGGCGCACTCACAACTCTCTCTCTTGTGAGTTGACACAGCCACAGGATTACAATCACCAGCGTCAGCACCTTCTGATCAGCCTAAATGCTAAAGAAGGCAAAGCAGAGCACATAGCATGGTGCACGGCTCAGCATCAAAACCAGATTCCCTCTGCCAGGATCACACCATGCGGGGCAGTGCAAGTCCAGCACACTGTGACAAATCGGGGGAATTCGTCCCTTCTCCCCAAAGGGGAGCTCGCCCCTGTGAGGCTAGGGAGGTGAGCCCACTCTGCAATACCCTTCCTATGGGTTGAGGCAAGTGAAACCTCACCGGAAGAGACTCCCCCTTAGGGGACAAGGTTTCCTGTTCCTGTGAAGAACACCCTAAAGTTGTGCTTACGTGACCTACAAATATTAGAGACTTTTAACTATCAATGCTTGGACAAAGAAACACTTAGGAATAGTTATTATCACACAGAGAAAGAACACATCCCTTTAAATAGAGATATCCAATCCACTGGGATGAGTACTCAACGAGTAACCTGAAGAGCGAGGAATGCATACGCAAGCACAGGAAGGCTCTGAGGTGCAGAACACCCGAGGAGAGAGAAGAACGCATGTGAAGGCACAGGAAGTTAGTGAGGAAGCAAACTGGTTGGCATGAACACGGTTGCCCATAAAGCTGTGCGGATGTTACGTCAGGCTTTGTCCAGGGGGTAAGTATGCCCTTTTACCGGCTCAGTGTCTTCTCTGGACCTGGTCCACGCCACCCGAGAACCTAAACAAGAGTCATTTGAGCAATAAGTGCCAGATCAGGCTTTATTATGTGTAATGTAAATGGCCTTTTAGAAGCAGTGGTTAGTCACATGCGTAGGCCACACAAAATTATACAGGTTTCAGATGAAAAGCCATGTGATCCAAGGCTGAGGGATATACCATTAGGAAGTTAAGTATTAATGTAACCGGCTAAATAAAACATACTGACTTTTCTGAATACGGCTCACTGTGTAAACCCTTATTAAAACCCTGAGGTGTCTGTGCTTGGGGGCCACATTTCTGGGACAGGACACTAGGTCAGTTTCTCTGTCCATTTCTGCACAGCTGTATGGAAATAGGGGCTCTACCTTTGCTGCCTGTTTTCTTATTGGATTAGTTGGTGATGAGCTGCCGGATTACATCCTAGAATCCTGGAAAGATTACTCTATATATGACACAAGAAAAACATTAACAGTAGGCATATTGCTTTTCTTGTACCATCCCTATCACTATTTAAAGCAGTCATTTGTGTAGTGGTGTTCATTTACCCTTCACTCTACATTTCTTGGTCTTGGTATGCAGCCAGTCTTTCAGTCTCATGCAAAAGTTCACAATACAATTACTTTCCAAAACATACACGTCGGGTGTAAAAAAAGTGTGCTCTTAAGTTACTTGCTGTTAACTGCCTTACGTGACAAAGTTTAAGCAAAACAAGACTACTCATATAAAGGATGGGATACATAAAAAGAAAAACTGTGCTTGGCAACTCAGGACAAGTGTTTGTTTTCTCAAAACGAAATAAGAAGGAAATAACAATTAGGATTAACATCTTGCAGACTTGAAGAAATTATTTGATGCGTGTTCGGAAGCAGTCACTGTACCACATGTATGAAACATCTGACAGGTATGTAAGATTACTGTGCTGATCATTTTCTCATTCTAATATTTCCCAGCTAAACAGGCTGCCCAGAATGGGTGTTTGTTGACTACTCTCCATAGGTTGATGTCCCACGCAACATAAGTCAATAAGACTGCCTACTACTTCGTTAGATCTCCAGGGTTCCTTTGGCCATAAATATGGGTGACTGACAATATCACATTCTATGTGATGGTTTGTGCTGGATTCCTCCTCCTTCCAAGAGTTATGATAATAGGTGCAATTATAAACTATTATTTTTTTTGCAGTTTTTTTTCCTTCTTACACAGACCTCTGGCCTCTTTTCTTCTGCACTAAGTCAGCTGGTACAAATAGGCCTAGGTCACGTGACCCATCCACCCGTTTTGCACTTTCCGCCCCTTTAGTCTGTTAGATCACAGGACCTCTCTCCCCCGCCGGGCATCTGAAGCAAAGGGCATACAAAGAAAAAAGGGCAATTCCTGTTCGGAATAAGAAGGCCAAGGACCAGAACCCCTGTTCCTCAAACATCATTGGTGTAGGGTCAGATTCGTGTTTCATGGGTTTTCTTAACTTATATTTCCTCTCACATGTGAGATGTATGATATTCATCCCAACAATACATTTTGCTGATCTATTTATATAAAAGAGGTCCTGACTGACTGACTGACTGACTGACTCATCAACGCCTAGCTCAAACCGTTCAAACCTAGGAATGTGAAATTTGGAAGGTACATTTTTTTCATGACGTAGGCACCCAGTAAGGAAGGATTTGGGGACATTCCATCCCTAATGGGGTGAAACGGGGGGGGGGGGGGTAAATATTTTTATGAGGATACCTATATGTAAGAAACCTAAGATGTTACAGACGTGAAAATTGGTATGTAGATTCTCCTTCAAAAATAGAGAAACACGTGTTTTCCATTTTCTGAAAAACGAGTTATGGGAGGTGGAAAAGGGGGGGTGAAATGTGTTTTTAAAGAATAACATATCTCACAAGCCGAAGATATCAGAAAAGTACAAATTCACATTTTAAATCTTCATAATAAAGTAAGGTTCAGGAACTGCTTCTAAAAATTGGTAAGGGAGAGGATTCTGTATTTGAGAGTAAAATTGTCATCCTTTCCGACCTAGACACAATCAATTCCCTAGCAGACCTCACATCCAAAATGTACCCCGACATCAAAAAATCGAATGAAGAAATCTACAGAATGGCTGTGTGAGTGTGCCACTTTAATGCCAAAGAACAGCTAGCTGCCATAATCAATAAGATACTCATTAATTCTTTCGGAGGAGTCCAAATGGAGTACAAATCTGTAAACTCAGCGGTTAAAAGTGATGACGCAGTCCACAAACCTGTTGAGTTCTTGAACAATTCCAATCCTCCTGGTCTTCCCGAACACAAACTTATTTGCAAAGAGGGAGCACCTGTTATTGCAGAACCTCAACCCACCTAAGCGCTGTAATGGCAACAGTTTGCGAGTTAAAGCTCTCCACAGAAATGTGATTGAGGCTACAGTGCTAACCGGTTCTGGACAGGGGGAGTCCGTGTTCATACCACGAACACCTCTTATATCTTCAGAATATCAGTTTGAATTCAAAAGACTTCAGTTCCCCTAAAAGGTTTGTTTCGCCATGTCCATCCACTAACCTCAGGTGCAGACTTTAAAAAGGTAGCAGGGTTTCACCTATGGGAAGACAAGATTGTTTCTCGCATGGCCAGTTTTACGTGGCCGGTTCCAGAGTGAGCTCACCTACCTCTCTGGTAACCCTAGCACCTGAAGTGAGAACCACTATTGTACCAAATACCAAAATCCACGCGAGCAAAGCCACAGCTAGCCTTTAATAAGGAGACAATTTGAAAAGTGTCCAACGCATTCAGACTTAAGCAAGTCCTCCTTCAAGGACAACATCCATCTCCTTAGTAATCGTTTGAACAACACGCAGAAGCTACTGCTTCCATCCCTGTGCTGAATTACAGTGTGTGCTGATTCAGTTATAATGTATGCAGTTGGGATGTGAGCTGAACCGCTCAAACTAATTAAAACCATTAGCCAATCTGTTCAGCACACAATGGTGCAGTATCCTGCCATCCTCGGCCTCGCTGCACAACCGGATACATCATAACTGAATCAGCACACAAACTGTGATTCAGCACAGGGAAGGAAGCAGTTGCTTCCACATGTTGTTTTAAGTCCGAAATGCACCCAGCTCCCTTGTAGCTTATCTCATTTTGGACAACCCTTTTGGTTGGTAGAGCATTAGTAAAACAAGAATGGAAAGTGTAAACATAGTTTTGTTTTCCGATGATCAGTATTAGAAGTTTTTAGACCTACCGTCTGTTCTAGGACAGCCCGTAGCGGCAGCAGAAAGTGCCCCTGACTAACACAAATAATTTGGATTTATTAACCCATAAAAGATTTTTTTTAAAAAACTGATTCAGACTGAACCTCATGGCCAATTAATGGTTGAATACCTGAAGCAGGTGTCATCCCAGAGGGTTTACAAATTAAAAATATACCAGTGTCTTTTTAGACAACCCGAAATTCATGACCAATTTTGGTGGAGTGGGCAATAAATGCTCCCGTGATTGGGTGATCTTAGTTATAGCGACGGAAGAAGAGGAGGTTAAAAAACAAAAAGAAGACTTACTCCTCCTTGAAAAGAAATTCCTGATATGAAATTACTGCTAGAGAAGATAAAGGAGGCAATGGTAAAATGTAAAACCTTGAACATCGACAAAAAGATCTGGAAACTAAAGAAAGACATCCAGAACTGTAAAGAGGAGATCACATACCAGTATCTGGCACTCCTTGCCCACCGCCTCGCCGCTCTCTGCCCCCACTTCCAGTGCTATGCGGACGATACCCAGCTCATTTTCAGGCTACCCTCGGCCTCCTCCTCTTCTTCCCTCATCTCCGACTGTCTGTCTGCTATCCAGGAATGGTGTGCCGCCAATGACCTCTGCCTTAACGCCAGTAAGTCTGAGATTCTACTCATCGGCACACCCACTCCCTCCTTCCCTGCAGCTCTCTGGCCGGCCTCCCTTGGCCCCCTTCCTGCCCCTACCTGCAAGGCTAAAAACCTTGGGGTCATCTTCGATTCCACACTCTCCTTCTCTCCTCATATATCTGACGTCTCTAAGAAGTCACACTACCAGCTGCACCTCCTCAGAGGTATTCTTCCCTTCCTCTCCTTCCCCCAGAAGCTCACAGTCTCCCGAGCCCTGGTTCTCTCAAGGCTGGATTACTGTAACAGCCTCTATCTTAATCTGCCTGCCTCCACTCTCCGCCCTCTGCAACTTATCCAGAACAGAACTGCGAGACTTGTCCTTGGCCTCAAGCCCAGGGACCGTATCTCTCCAGGACTGAAATCGCTACACTGGCTCCCAGTGGCTGCGAGGATTAAGTACAAAACCCTCTGCATTGTCCACAAGGCGTTCTGGGGCCTGGGGCCTAAATACCTTCAACTCTCTCTTCCTAAATATCTTCCTTCACGAGCCCTTCGCTCATCCGTCTCCAACTCCCTCATGGTCAGCCGCTTCTCGAAGCAACGAGCTGGGGGTAGATCTCTCTCCGCAGCAGGGGCCTCCCTCTGGAACAGCCTTCCTGCCTCCCTGAAACTTGAGGAGAACCATCTCCGGTTCCGGAAGCACCTCAAAACCTTCCTCTTCGCTTCTGCCTTCTCTCTCCCTCTCCCCTGCTAAACCTGCCTAACTCCCCACTGAAATTCTGCACTAAACCTGCATCTTGGCCACTCTCAGCGACCTCGGTCCAGGGCCCAGCCACTCTCCACTTGCACTGCCTCCCTGGCTCCCCCTGCACTGTGGGACTGTCACTGTATCCCTACAGCCCCCTTCCTAGCACTTGCTCTGCACTTACCTCGCACTTGCCACCAGCTGGCCCTTTTATTTATTATTTATTATTTTATTAGGCTACTTACCGTGTACTGCACTTTCCCCCCCACCTCCTCCCCCTGCACTTTCTCCTTTTCCCCTTACCTCTGCACTTGCCCGATCTGAATGACACCTGGCCTAGTAGGATCGTTTGTCTGTCTTCCCCTTGTTTCCCTCCCTCCCTGCCTCGTCGCGCCTTGAAACACTTGTGTATAGGCGCGTTACAAATACCATATCATATCATATCATATCATACCCATATCTAGTACTCGGTTTTATCAACAAATCAATTTGAACCAGGGGAACAATAGGGGCATGAACAACTCAAGAACGTATAATACAAAATTTGTTATGTTCTCCAACTCGTCAAATAGCAGTGACTCTGGGTCCAATAACTTACCGACTAATAGAGGTGGTAACCCACAAAAGGGGCCAATTTTTTCAGGGACGGGGCAGACGAGGCAAAACCTGCCAGCCAGGCAGGCAACCATTGAATGCGGACACGTCAATGGCAGCTGCCCCCACCTCAATTGTGGTGATACCCATTTTCAATTTAAGTGACCATAATTTAACACCAATTGAAATCAGTGTGTTAAGTAAAGGGCTCACGTTTGTTCCTGTTACTACGGCAGATCAATTTAAAACCGAAATTGAAATGCAAAACTTTTTCTGCATTCTAAGACGAAAATATTTTTTTGTGATGCCAAAGATAAAGATCCAAGCACTCAGAATGCATCTGGTTTGAAACCCCCTTCGTCTTTCACCCCCTTATCTTCAATGGTTTCTCCTGAAATCATTAGTTTTGCAAATAGAATATTGCGAGAAGTGAACCATTTGTTCAGTACAAAAAAAAAAAAATCACTGCAGGGATAATCTGTCAAGAGAAGAAAGTAGTGCATTGAAAAATATAGAGGAAAACACTTGGTATTTGATTAAGCCAGCTGATAAAGGCGGCAAGGTTGTCCTTTGGGCGACACAACTTTATAATGCAGAAGTTAAAAAAACAAACTAGACGACAGGAAGTTATATAAACAACTGGCTGGAAAACCCCAGAAGTAGGATCTTTGAGGAAATTGTAAGTCTAATGACTCATGCATTAGACGAGAGCTGGATTGACGAGGACGAAAAGTCCTTTTTGGTGAAACACAATCCAGTAACACCTGCCTTTTACTGTCTCCCAAAAATGCACAAGCATGCCTCTATACCATTGGGACACCTAAGTGTGGCTGAAATTGGGTCAGGACTTGAACCTTTATCCATTTATGTGGATACTTTTCTAAGACCCTTTGTTGAGAAAATGCGATCATACGTACAGGATACCACAAGTAGGATCAAGATCTTAAACACTCTTGAGATAGGTACTGAATATATCCTGATAGATGTGGAATCTTCATACACCAGTATTCCACAAATGAGGTGTATCCAAATAATGCACACTTATCTAGAAAAAAAAAGCCAAATAATGGTCCCGTCTGATTTTATCGCTGAATGCATCAAGGTGGTTTTAACTAATAATTTCTTAATTGTAGAAGGAACGTATATCCAGCAACAGCACGGAACAAGCATGGGTGCAACCTTTGCCCCAGACTTGGCTAATCTGTTAATGGATGAATTGGAGAACAGGTCGATATATGCTGATATGCTGATAACTACTCCTTTAAAGATCAAATAAAATCATGGCATTGCTACATCTATGACGTCTTTATGCTGTGGGGAGGTGGAACAGATATGCTTATAGCATTTCTGGAATGGCTAAATACACAAGAAGTTTGTATTAATTTCACCATGACCTAAAACAAGGAGAAGATCGCGTTTCTAGATTTAGAAATATATAGGTCTGATATTTACAAACTAGGTACCACCTTGTTTAAAAAGTCCACAGATAAGAACACATTGCTGTTATTTAACAGCTTTCACCCCCAAAGCCTGCGTGAAAACTTGCCATTTGGACAGTTCCTACGGACTAGACGGAACTGCAGCACTAAAGATGACTACGACATTAATAGTAAACAACTTACTGCCAGATTAAAAGAACGGGGCTACCCCGCCCATATCATCCACAGATCTATGAAACATGCGTGTCATGTTAATAGAGAAGATTGTCTTGTCAGACAAAGTCTAAAGAGGATAAAATCGCATGCGTTTCCACCTTCTCGCCCATCAGCCATGAATTGCGCAGAAGTATCTTCAAAAATTGAGGGATGATTCACACAGAGGATTTCACCATAAATAAACCGCGTTTTGCTTTTAAACGCATGCCAAATTTACGTGACAAACTAGCACACACATATGCACCAATGGAGGATAAAGAACATCTTACACAAACCACGCTGTGGCATTGGCCTACGGTTACTGGGCATTTCAAATGTGGCAAATGCTCAGTGTGTCGCCTCACTAGAAACATCAAAGAGATAGACCTCAAAGGCCGCAGGTGGCAATTCAAAACATTTACAAATTGTAACACCAAATGGGCGATCTACGGTATAAAGTGCCCATGTGGGCTACATTTATATTGGTAAAACCAAGAGACCAGTACGGCAAAGAATTTGCGAGCACCGCTCGTGTGTGAAAAACGCAATAGCGGATAAGCCGTTAGAAGCCCATTACAAACCAGCAAAACATTGCCAGGAGGATATCTACTGGTTCATTATTCAAACGGCCCAAGCCCATCCCCATGGAGGAGACAGACAAAGCTCAGAAAATTGAAAAAGAAGTGTATTTTTTATCTTAATTCTGTGAAGGAGGTGCTGAATATTGCTAATGAATGGAGTTTATTCATTCACTAGTTACTTCTAACTCATAGAAAAATACAGCATCAACACAAGATTGAGATGTTGAATCTTTGACAAATCCATCATGGTCAACGTAAGTTAGTTCCCCACTATAACTGTGATGAGGATTAATAGCCAGTAACTATAGACTTATCGTTAGACCCGAAGCTAGACAGATCGGATGATAAAGTCGTGAGGTCCACCCCAGTAGCAAAAGCATTGCGCACACTACGGAACAAATTTCAGTTAGTGGATGTATGGAGGATGCATCACCCACAGGATTGGGATTACTCCCATTACTCTGCTCCACAAAACCTGTACATCTGGTTCGATTACATATTTACAGAACAGAGCTAGCTGGGAAAATGGCGTGGGCGGAATACAAGGCCATGGTCTTTTCAGACCATGCACCACTGATAGAAACATGGCAGAACTCACCGCCTAGAGTGAGGATTCTGACGTGGAGGCTGAGGACCGAAGCGTTGAAAGATACAGTGTTCAGGGAGGACCTAGGAACGGAAATAAAGGAATATTTTAAACATAATACTGGCAGCCTGGAATCAGCTGGGACACTGTGGGAAGCATTTAAAGTGGTGGTGAGGGGAGCGGCAATATCAAAATCTAGAGGTGTAGAGGGGGGCATAATACGGGAATTGCAGAGGGCATAGAGGAAATTGGTAGCTAATATGCGAGACAGTACAAGATCCCCTGGGGAGGCCGAGACTACAAGCCAATTGTAGCAGGAATGTAGGGACCACTGGGAGAGACTATGTAATCTGAACTATAAAAGGTACGTGGAGAAGCAGCATGCGGAAGGGGATAAACCGGGGAGGCTCCTTACCTGGTTGTACAGAAGTGAACACCCCAGACAACCAATAAGAGAAATGAAAGGAGGGGATGGCCTGACACGGGATACCCAAGAGGAGGTTAATGATTGTTTCCTCGAACATTACCAGAAATTATATGTAGAAGTGACCGAGAGGGAGGAGATAGATATACAGGAAGCATTAACAGAGAGTACTCTTCCCAAAATCGAAGCTGCTGTTACGCTCACCTGGTCTCCACAGGGGTGCCGAACAGGAAAGGCTGGTCCGATGTTAAGTGGTTTCACGTACCCCCTCTGAATCCCGCTTCCGTCACAAAGGTGCCGTTAAAAGGTTATATGAAATGTTACCCAACTGTAAGGTGGAAGGCCTACTCCCGCCTCCCATGGCCTTCTAGTACACCCCTCTGCTATGCCTCACCTTAGTTTTATGAATGGCAGGCTCTCCATCCTGCAACAGTATGCACGGGTGCGTAGAGTTCAAGGATCTAGTTACTTCACTGATCCTGTAGAATTCCAGACAACATTGACAATGGGTAAGTCTTATATCAATGATATGGTTTGCCGTAGAGTTCAAATTGCCCAAGTTCACGTCTGTGCCTTTTTCCTATGGGTTTCCCTTTGGTGCGAAAGTATGAAGAACACAGAGTTGTTTTTTTCAAGGTAAGTTCACACCGGCGTTCTGTGATAAGTGTTTATATGCGCTATTGTCCTTCTGTGTGACTGACCTGCTGTTCTTTGTATTTTTGCAGGCGCTGTATCTCCAGGATGGATCGCGCGGTGAAGCCTTGCGGAACCGCTAGGAAAAGCAGCCTTCAGTTGAGTGATTGCGCTGCGTAAGAATTAAATGCCCAATGCAAGCTTTTCCCAATGCGCAGCTAACCTGGTGTTTTTTCTTACGTTCAACAGGTGCGGCGACTCCGGAGCAGCGGGCGAATGATGGTGGCGGTCGAGTGATGGTGCTTCGCTGGATCGCCGGAATGAGCAGCTCTCAGGTGAATATTAACAATGCGCACGATAGCGATGTGGATTTATTGGTCTGCGCGGCTAACCTGATGTCTTTTCCTTTTCAGCTCAGCAGACGAAGACATGGAGCTTCAGGTAAGAGTCAGAGTCTAATTCTGTTTCTTCACCTTGCTCTTCCTTCCTTTGCAGGTAGCTCGAGAAGAACTGGACGGGCGTAGCTGAAGACTGGCCTGAAGGTATCAGACACAGTGAGCGTTACGCTGCAGGAGTGCAGAGTAACACGAAGCGTGTTCTGTACTGAGGGCGTGGCTTATATAGCCTTCAGAAAGTAGTCCCCAGGTAAAGTAGTCCCAGCAACCACACCCTAGCAAATACTTCCCCAGGCAAGTAGTCCCTTCAGCCTGCCTCAGACTGGTCCACACGTGGTTCACTTTGTTTGAAACTTGCCATATTGGTGATGGCACCATGAGCCTGGCGCCAACGGTGCCGGGACCGAATCCAGGAAGCCCCCAAGGGACCCTTTGTGGCCTTAAAGGCCCCCATGGATGCCGATGCCCTGGGCAGATTGGTCTGCACCTGATGTTTGGGAGCATGAACCGTGACAGCACTCCCCCCTTCCTCCCCCAAGGCCCCTCCCAAGGTGGTTTGTCTCACTAGTTGGGGTTTGGTCGGGTAGTTTCGATGGAACCGGTTTACTAGGCTGGGTGCATGAACGTAGTCACTTGGTTCCCATGACCTTTCTTGGGGACCATAGCCTTTCCAGTCAACTAGATAGAAGAGTTTTGTTTTAACCCACTTTGAGTCCAAAATGTCTTTCACCTCGAATTCGGGTTTGCCATCTACCAAGATGGGCCTTGGCTGTTTCGTGATCCAGGTTCCTGGTTGTACGGGTTTCAGAAGGGAGACGTGGAATACGGGGTGGACACGCATGCTCGGGGGTAGAGCTCCAATTTTACTGCTACTGGGTTGATGATGGCTTTGATGGTGAATGGCCCCAAATATCTAGGATTAAATGTGTGGGTTCCTTTTAGTGGAATATGTCTTGAGGCTAACCAAACCTCATCTCCAATCTGGTATTTTGGGGCATCACTCCTATGTTGGCCTGCAGATTTGTTGTATCTTTCTTTAGCTTGTCTTAAATGTTCAGTTGCCCTTTTGAAGGCTTGGGTGATGGTTTTGTGCAGACTGCTTACGGCAGGCATTTCCAACTGCTGAGGCGGGTCGAGTTCTGAGGTTCGTGGATGCATTCCATATATTGTATAGAAGGGGCTTTGCCCTGTGCTTGAATGCAATGAGTTATTGTAGGCATATTCGGTTATCCATAAAAAGTCTTTCCAATCCGTTTGGGGATGGTGGCTGGTTGAAAGTCTTACGTCAATTTGGGCTAACTGGCAACATTTTCTCCAGAATTGTGAGATAAACTGACTCCCCCGATCTGTGACTAAGACAGAGGGGAATCAATGTATTTGGATAATCTGTTCTAGAAATTCCTTCGCCAAAATTGAAGCTGAGGGTAAACCTTTTAACGGGATGAAGTGGGCCATTTTAGAAAATAAGTCTACTACCACTAATATGGTGTTGAAGCCATTACAGGGAGAAAGATCTGTGATAAAATCAAGGGATAACGTATGCCAGGGTGTAGGTGGTATATCCAGAGGCTGTAGTAGACCTGGTGGTTTCTTTTTCTGGGCCTTGTTCTGTGCACAAATTCCACATAATACAAATTGTTTGATATCCTTCCGCCATGTTGGCCACCAAAATTTTCTCTTGATCTTGGCTTCAGTTTTTGCAGTTCCAGTGTGGCCTTCCACACATGACTCATGATAATTTGAGATAACCTGTTTTTGAAGTTCCTTACTAGGTAAGTAGAGACGTCCTTGGAAATAAGGTAAGTGTTCAATAACAGAATGATGACTGCTTTTGGTTGACCAGTCTTGTAAAGCCTCGGAATTGAAGAGGTGCGAGATTTCCTTGTGGATGTCGTCCAGGGCCAGTGAAGTGGTGATTCCAAGGATTCTTCCCCCTGGGATGATGGGTATGGGATCCGGATTTGAGTATGCCTCTTCCTTCCCTGTACAGGACAGTGCATCCACCTTGCCGTTTCGGCAACCAGGTCGGTACGTAATCACAAAATCGTATTCTGCAAAAAATAATGCCCATCGGAGATGGCGAGAGGACTGGGCATTGGCTGACTTTAGGTACTGTAAATTTCGGTGATCGGTAATCACAGTAATGGTGTGTCTGGCCCAAAGGAGGTAATGTCGCCAAGCTTTGAATGCTGCCTTGATGGCCAGAAGCTCTTTATCGGCTATAGCATAATTCAGTTCTGGTGCCGTGAATTTTCGTGACCAAAAGGCCACCGGATGAAGTTGACCTGTCTCGGGGTCTTTCTGAGAAAGAACCGCCCCCATTGCCAAACTGAACGCATCAGTCTCTACCACATAAGGGAGATCTGGGCGAGTATGTTTTAAAACTGGAGTGGAGGTGAATTTCCTTTTTAAGTCTTGGAAGGCCTTTTCTGCTTCATCAGACCACTGGAAGCGTTTATTCTTTCGTAACAAAGATGTGATGGGATGCACTAAATGCGAACAGCCTGGGATGAATCTGCGATAGAAGTTTGCAAATCCCAGCATGCTTTGCACTCCTTTGATTGAAGTTGTAGAGGGCCATTTACGGATAGCATCCACCTTCTGCGAATCCATTAGCACTCCACCTGGCGTTAGAACGAACCCTAGAAACTCGACCTCTGTAACATGGAAGTAACATTTTTCTAATATGGCATGCAACTTGTGTTGCTGAAGTTTTTCAAGTACGGCACAGACGTGTTTCACGTGATCCCATTCGGAAGCCGAGTACACTAGGATATTGTCAATATATACGACAACACAAACATTGATTAGCTCTCGAAGGACATCGTTCTTGACATATTAAAACGCTGCTGGGGCGTTACAAAGGTCAAAGGGCATCACTTGATATTCGAAAAGCCCATACTTAGTGCGGAAGGCAGTCTTCCATTCGTCCCCTTTTTTAACTCGTACGAGATGGTACGCCCCTCGGAGGTCCAGCTTAGTGTAAATTCGAGCTTCCTTTACTTGGTCCAGCAGTTCCGGGATCAGAGGCAGGGGGTACCGATTTTTAACTGTCACTTGGTTTAATGCGCGGTAGTCGATACAGGTTCTTAGGTCTCCTTCCTTTTTAGGGACGAAGAATAAAGGAGAGGCCACCGGAGACTTGGACGGACGAATAAAGCCATTAGCCAGGTACTGATCTAAGTATTGTCTCAGATGAAGATTTTCGGGTTGCGTGAGGGCGTAAATTCTGCCGCATGAATCTGAGCTCCAGGTATTAGGTCGATTTGGCAATCATAAGGTCTATGGGGTGGTAAGGTATTAGCTTGGTCTTTTTGAAAAACATCCTGAAAATCCTGATATTCCTGGGACAGCTGATTTACTGGACGCATGACTGATGCGATTGCCTTGGGCAGGAATTCTTCTGGATAGCAGGTATGAGCACATTCTGAGAAGGTTAACCTCTTGTCACGCTAGTCTAAGCAAGGATTATGCGTTTCTAACCACGGCATTCCCAGATTTACGGGGCCTTGATTAAGTCAAACACAATGGTCTCTCGATGCCCGTCTTGGAACAACAGGGTCATCTCTTTCGTCGAGTGCGTTACAGGACAAGAAGAGATTTCTGTTCCATCGACAGTGGTGACCAAATCGGTTGTTGCTTTTGGGCGCAGAGAAAGACACATCCTTGAAGCCAATTCTTGATCCATATAGTTACCTATGGCTCCACTGTCGATGTAAGCCCTGACTGCGTGCATACGAGACGGGTGCTGGTGACTAATAAGGATTATTGGTAGGGCTAGATCCGAGGTCTGGGAATCCTTCTCGCTCGACAAGCGGACTTCTACGCTTGCCGGGTGGGGTAGTTTTCCGGCTCTGGTTCGGCACGGACTTTGTCTTGGGAGGTTTCACAGGACAGTCTCGGGGGAAATGGCCGGCCGTTCCGCAATATAAGCACAATTGTTGTTGTCTCCTCTTATCTCTCTCGGATTTAGACAATGGCCCTCGAACACCTCCGATTTGCATGGATTCTGAAGTGTCTGTAATCTTAGGGGTGTTGTCTTTCGGACGCACAAACACTCAGTTTTCCAATCTAGCTCGGTCAGCTTTCCGGTTCTGCAGTCTATGGTCTAATTGTACCACAAGGTTGATGTATTCCGAACAGTCTCGGGGAGGATTCACAACTTGAGCCAAGAGGTCCTTCAATTCGCCTCTCAGCCCACGATGAAATATCGTAGTCCTTTTGTCTTCTGGTCAACCGGTTTCTACCACTAATCTGTTGAAGGTTGCAATATAAATTAGCAGATCCTGATTCCCTTGGCGAAGAGACAGCAGTTTATTATCTAAATCCTGGCCTTGGGAGTGTCGGGCAAACAGCTTTTCCATATTCTGCAGAAACCCCTGGAAAACTCGGAGAAGAGGATCGTACTGATTAACTAGTGGTATAGACCAGTCTGCAGCACTGCCACTGAGGTATGAAAGTACAAAGGCCACCTTTGCTTGATCGTTCGGAAAAGCCCCTGGCTGGCATAGGAAGTGTAAGCGGCACTGGTTCATAAAAACTGCAAACCGCTTAGGGTCTCCCGCAAAGAGTTCTGGTGAAGCTAAGGGTATGGCTCCCGGAAGGACCACCTGCACTGGATTACTTGACTGAGTTGGGATTGATGCCCCCATCGCGGGTAGCGGCATGTTGCCAGCCTGGGCTTGGAGTAATTGTCTGGCGAGCTCATCGGTGCACTCTTTTGACACAATTAGTTCTCTTCTTAGAGTGTTAGTCTCTTGTCGAGCCGAATGCACCTCTGCACTGAGTTCCCCCAAAAACTGGGCTAGTTGATCCGTCTCTGAGGTTTCCATGGCACCCAGTTAGAGGTTTGTGCCGAAAGGGACTGGCTGGTCCGATGTTAAGTGGTTTCACGTACCCCCTCTGAATCCCGCTTCCGTCACAAAGGTGCGCCTAAAAGGTTATATGAAATGTTACCCAACTGTAAGGTGGAAGGCCTACTCCCGCCTCCCATGGCCTTCTAGTACACCCCTCTGCTATGCCTCACCTTAGTTTTATGAATGGCAGGCTCTCCATCCTGCAACAGTATGCACGGGTGCGTAGAGTTCAAGGATCTAGTTACTTCACTGATCCTGTAGAATTCCAGACAACATTGACAATGGGTAAGTCTTATATCAATGATATGGTTTGCCGTAGAGTTCAAATTGCCCAAGTTCACGTCTGTGCCTTTTTCCTATGGGTTTCCCTTTGCTGCGAAAGTATGAAGAACACAGAGTTGTTTTTTTCAAGGTAAGTTCACACCGGCGTTCTGTGATAAGTGTTTATATGCGCTATTGTCCTTCTGTGTGACTGACCTGCTGTTCTTTGTATTTTTGCAGGCGCTGTATCTCCAGGAAGGATCGCGCGGTGAAGCCTTGCGGAACCGCTAGGAAAAGCAGCCTTCAGTTGAGTGATTGCGCTGCGTAAGAATTAAATGCCCAATGCAAGCTTTTCCCAATGCGCAGCTAACCTGGTGTTTTTTCTTACGTTCAACAGGTGCGGCGACTCCAGAGCAGCGGGCGAATGATGGTGGCGGTCGAGTGATGGTGCTTCGCTGGATCGCCGGAATGAGCAGCTCTCAGGTGAATATTAACAATGCGCACGATAGCGATGTGGATTTATTGGTCTGCGCGGCTAACCTGATGTCTTTTCCTTTTCAGCTCAGCAGACGAAGACATGGAGCTTCAGGTAAGAGTCAGAGTCTAATTCTGTTTCTTCACCTTGCTCTTCCTTCCTTTGCAGGTAGCTCGAGAAGAACTGGACGGGCGTAGCTGAAGACTGGCCTGAAGGTATCAGACACAGTGAGCGTTACGCTGCAGGAGTGCAGAGTAACACGAAGCGTGTTCTGTACTGAGGGCGTGGCTTATATAGCCTTCAGAAAGTAGTCCCCAGGTAAAGTAGTCCCAGCAACCACACCCTAGCAAATACTTCCCCAGGCAAGTAGTCCCTTCAGCCTGCCTCAGACTGGTCCACACGTGGTTCACTTTGTTTGAAACTTGCCATATTGGTGATGGCACCATGAGCCTGGCGCCAACGGTGCCGGGACCGAATCCAGGAAGCCCCCAAGGGACCCTTTGTGGCCTTAAAGGCCCCCATGGATGCCGATGCCCTGGGCAGATTGGTCTGCACCTGATGTTTGGGAGCATGAACCGTGACAGCACTCCCCCCTTCCTGCCCCAAGGCCCCTCCCAAGGTGGTTTGTCTCACTAGTTGGGGTTTGGTCGGGTAGTTCCGATGGAACCGGTTTACTAGGCTGGGTGCATGAACGTAGTCACTTGGTTCCCATGACCTTTCTTGGGGACCATAGCCTTTCCAGTCAACTAGATAGAAGAGTTTTGTTTTAACCCACTTTGAGTCCAAAATGTCTTTCACCTCGAATTCGGGTTTGCCATCTACCAAGATGGGCCTTGGCTGTTTCGTGATCCAGGTTCCTGGTTGTACGGGTTTCAGAAGGGAGACGTGGAATACGGGGTGGACACGCATGCTCGGGGGTAGAGCTCCAATTTTACTGCTACTGGGTTGATGATGGCTTTGATGGTGAATGGCCCCAAATATCTAGGATTAAATGTGTGGGTTCCTTTTAGTGGAATATGTCTTGAGGCTAACCAAACCTCATCTCCAATCTGGTATTTTGGGGCATCACTCCTATGTTGGCCTGCAGATTTGTTGTATCTTTCTTTAGCTTGTCTTAAATGTTCAGTTGCCCTTTTGAAGGCTTGGGTGATGGTTTTGTGCAGACTGCTTACGGCAGGCATTTCCAACTGCTGAGGCGGGTCGAGTTCTGAGGTTCGTGGATGCATTCCATATATTGTATAGAAGGGGCTTTGCCCTGTGCTTGAATGCAATGAGTTATTGTAGGCATATTCGGTTATCCATAAAAAGTCTTTCCAATCCGTTTGGGGATGGTGGCTGGTTGAAAGTCTTACGTCAATTTGGGCTAACTGGCAACATTTTCTCCAGAATTGTGAGATAAACTGACTCCCCCGATCTGTGACTAAGACAGAGGGGAATCAATGTATTTGGATAATCTGTTCTAGAAATTCCTTCGCCAAAATTGAAGCTGAGGGTAAACCTTTTAACGGGATGAAGTGGGCCATTTTAGAAAATAAGTCTACTACCACTAATATGGTGTTGAAGCCATTACAGGGAGAAAGATCTGTGATAAAATCAAGGGATAACGTATGCCAGGGTGTAGGTGGTATATCCAGAGGCTGTAGTAGACCTGGTGGTTTCTTTTTCTGGGCCTTGTTCTGTGCACAAATTCCACATAATACAAATTGCTTGATATCCTTACGCCATGTTGGCCACCAAAATTTTCTCTTGATCTTGGCTTCAGTTTTTGCAATTCCAGTGTGGCCTTCCACACATGACTCATGATAATTTGAGATAACCTGTTTTTGAAGTTCCTTACTAGGTAAGTAGAGACGTCCTTGGAAATAAGGTAAGTGTTCAATAACAGAATGATGACTGCTTTTGGTTGACCAGTCTTGTAAAGCCTCGGAATTGAAGAGGTGCGAGATTTCCTTGTGGATGTCGTCCAGGGCCAGTGAAGTGGTGATTCCAAGGATTCTTCCCCCTGGGATGATGGGTATGGGATCCGGATTTGAGTATGCCTCTTCCTTCCCTGTACAGGACAGTGCATCCACCTTGCCGTTTCGGCAACCAGGTCGGTACGTAATCACAAAATCGTATTCTGCAAAAAATAATGCCCATCGGAGATGGCGAGAGGACTGGGCATTGGCTGACTTTAGGTACTGTAAATTTCGGTGATCGGTAATCACAGTAATGGTGTGTCTGGCCCAAAGGAGGTAATGTCGCCAAGCTTTGAATGCTGCCTTGATGGCCAGAAGCTCTTTATCGGCTATAGCATAATTCAGTTCTGGTGCCGTGAATTTTCGTGACCAAAAGGCCACCGGATGAAGTTGACCTGTCTCGGGGTCTTTCTGAGAAAGAACCGCCCCCATTGCCAAACTGAACGCATCAGTCTCTACCACATAAGGGAGATCTGGGCGAGTATGTTTTAAAACTGGAGCGGAGGTGAATTTCCTTTTTAAGTCTTGGAAGGCCTTTTCTGCTTCATCAGACCACTGGAAGCGTTTATTCTTTCGTAACAAAGATGTGATGGGATGCACTAAATGCGAACAGCCTGGGATGAATCTGCGATAGAAGTTTGCAAATCCCAGCATGCTTTGCACTCCTTTGATTGAAGTTGTAGAGGGCCATTTACGGATAGCATCCACCTTCTGCGAATCCATTCGCACTCCACCTGGCGTTAGAACGAACCCTAGAAACTCGACCTCTGTAACATGGAAGTAACATTTTTCTAATATGGCATACAACTTGTGTTGCTGAAGTTTTTCAAGTACGGCACAGACGTGTTTCACGTGATCCCATTCGGAAGCCGAGTACACTAGGATATTGTCAATATATACGACAACACAAACATTGATTAGCTCTCGAAGGACATCGTTCTTGACATATTAAAACGCTGCTGGGGCGTTACAAAGGTCAAAGGGCATCACTTGATATTCGAAAAGCCCATACTTAGTGCGGAAGGCAGTCTTCCATTCGTCCCCTTTTTTAACTCGTACGAGATGGTACGCCCCTCGGAGGTCCAGCTTAGTGTAAATTCGAGCTTCCTTTACTTGGTCCAGCAGTTCCGGGATCAGAGGCAGGGGGTACCGATTTTTAACTGTCACTTGGTTTAATGCGCGGTAGTCGATACAGGTTCTTAGGTCTCCTTCCTTTTTAGGGACGAAGAATAAAGGAGAGGCCACCGGAGACTTGGACGGACGAATAAAGCCATTAGCCAGGTACTGTTCTAAGTATTGTCTCAGATGAAGATTTTCGGGTTGCGTGAGGGCGTAAATTCTGCCGCATGGATCCGAGCTCCAGGTATTAGGTCGATTTGGCAATCATAAGGTCTATGGGGTGGTAAGGTATTAGCTTGGTCTTTTTGAAAAACATCCTGAAAATCCTGATATTCCTGGGACAGCTGATTTACTGGACGCATGACTGATGCGATTGCCTTGGGCAGGAATTCTTCTGGATAGCAGGTATGAGCACATTCTGAGAAGGTTAACCTCTTGTCACGCTAGTCTAAGCAAGGATTATGCGTTTCTAACCACGGCATTCCCAGATTTACGGGGCCTTGATTAAGTCAAACACAATGGTCTCTCGATGCCCGTCTTGGAACAACAGGGTCATCTCTTTCGTCGAGTGCGTTACAGGACAAGAAGAGATTTCTGTTCCATCGACAGTGGTGACCAAATCGGTTGTTGCCTTTGGGCGCAGAGAAAGACACATCCTTGAAGCCAATTCTTGATCCATATAGTTACCTATGGCTCCACTGTCGATGTAAGCCCTGACTGCGTGCATACGAGACGGGTGCTGGTGACTAATAAGGATTATTGGTAGGGCTAGATCCGAGGTCTGGGAATCCTTCTCGCTCGACAAGCGGACTTCTACGCTTGCCGGGTGGGGTAGTTTTCCGGCTCTGGTTCGGCACGGACTTTGTCTTGGGAGGTTTCACAGGACAGTCTCGGGGGAAATGGCCGGCCGTTCTGCAATATAAGCACAATTGTTGTTGTCTCCTCTTATCTCTCTCGGATTTAGACAATGGCCCTCGAACACCTCCGATTTGCATGGATTCTGAAGTGTCTGTAATCTTAGGGGTGTTGTCTTTCGGACGCACAAACACTCAGTTTTCCAATCTAGCTCGGTCAGCTTTCCGGTTCTGCAGTCTATGGTCTAATTGTACCACAAGGTTGATGTATTCCGAACAGTCTCGGGGAGGATTCACAACTTGAGCCAAGAGGTCCTTCAATTTGCCTCTCAGCCCACGATGAAATATCGTAGTCCTTTTGTCTTCTGGTCAACCGGTTTCTACCACTAATCTGTTGAAGGTTGCAATATAAGTTAGCAGATCCTGATTCCCTTGGCGAAGAGACAGCAGTTTATTATCTAAATCCTGGCCTTGGGAGTGTCGGGCAAACAGCTTTTCCATATTCTGCAGAAACCCCTGGAAGTCTCGGAGAAGAGGATCATACTGATTAACTAGTGGTATAGACCAGTCTGCAGCACTGCCACTGAGGTATGAAAGTACAAAGGCCACCTTTGCTTGATCGTTCGGAAAGGCCCCTGGCTGGCATAGGAAGTGTAAGCGGCACTGGTTCATAAAAACTGCAAACCGCTTAGGGTCTCCCGCAAAGAGTTCTGGTGAAGCTAAGGGTATGGCTCCCGGAAGGACCACCTGCACTGGATTACTTGACTGAGTTGGGATTGATGCCCCCATCGCGGGTAGCGGCATGTTGCCAGCCTGGGCTTGGAGTAATTGTCTGGCGAGCTCATCGGTGCACTCTTTTGACACAATTAGTTCTCTTCTTAGAGTGTTAGTCTCTTGTCGAGCCGAATGCACCTCTGCACTGAGTTCCCCCAAAAACTGGGCTAGTTGATCCATCTCTGAGGTTTCCATGGCACCCAGTTAGAGGTTTGTGCCGAAAGGGACTGGCTGGTCCGATGTTAAGTGGTTTCACGTACCCCCTCTGAATACCGCTTCTGTCACAAAGGTGTGCCTAAAAGGTTAAATGAAATGTTACCCAACTGTAAGGTGGAAGGCCTACTCCCGCCTCCCATGGCCTTCTAGTACACCCCTCTGCTATGCCTCACCTTAGTTTTATGAATGGCAGGCTCTCCATCCTGCAACAGTATGCACGGGTGCGTAGAGTTCAAGGATCTAGTTACTTCACTGATCCTGTAGAATTCCAGACACAATTGACTCAAATGGGTAAGTCTTATACCAATGATATGGTTCGCCGTAGAGTTCAAATTGCCCAAGTTCACATATGTGCCTTTTTCCCATAGGTTTCCCTTTGGTGCGAAAGTATGAAGAATGCAGAGTTGTTTTTAAATGCGCTATTGTCCTTCTGCACGACTGACCTGCTGTTCTTTGGATTTTTGTAGGCACTGTATCTCCGGGATGGATCGCGCGGTGAAGCCTTGCAGAACCGCTAGGAAAAGCAGCCTTCAGGTGAGTGATTGCGCTGCGTAAGAATTAAATGTCCAATGCGGGCTTTTCCCAATGCGCAGCTAACCTGGTGTTTTTTCTTACGTTCAACAGGTGCGGCGACTCCGTAGCAGCGGGCAAATGATGGTGCCTCACTGGATCGCCGGAATGAGCAGCTCCGAGGTAAATATTAACAATGCGCAGGATAGCGATGTGGATTTCTTGGTCTGCGCGACTAACCTGATGTCTTTTCCTTTTCAGATCAGCAGACGAAGACACAGAGCTTCAGGTAAGAGTCTAATTTCATTTCTTCACCTTTCTCTTCCTTCCTTTGCAGGTAGCTTGAGAAGAACTGGATGGGTGCAGCTGAAGACTGGCCTGAAGGTATCAGACACAGTGAGCGTTACGCTGCAGGAGTGCAGAATAACGCGAAGCGTGTTCTGTACTGAGGGCGTGGCTTATATAGCATTCAGAAAGTAGTCCCCAGGTAAAGTAGTCCCAGCAACCACACCCTAGCAAATAGTTCACCAGGCAAGTAGTCCCTTCAGCCTGCCTCAGACTGGTCCACACGTGGTTCACTTTGTTTGAAACTTGCCATATTGGTGATGGCACCATGAGCCTGGCGCCAACAGCGCCAGGACAGAGTTCAGGCCCCCATGGATGCCGATGCCCTGGGCAGATTGATCTGCAACTGATGTTTGGGAGCATGAAACGTGACAGCTGCAGAAAGAGAAAATTTAGAGGCCCCAATCACAATTGAGGAGCTTGAATATGTGATCAAGCTCTTACCCACGAGCAAGGCCCCGGGTGCAGATGGGCTCCCAAGCAAGTTCTATAAAAAAATACAGTATGGCTCTGCTGCCCCGCTGCTGGCGATGCTGAATGAAGAGTCTGAGATGGGCACATCACTGCAGTCCCTCAGAGAGGCAATCATCATCATCCCGCTCCTCAAACCCAATAAACTGAGCACGGACTGTGGGTCTTATAGACTGCTCTCTATGCTCAATCAGGATAGTAAAATACTCACAGCAGTGATGGCGAACAGGCTTAGACCAGTTATAAATAAACTCATACATCCGGACCAGACCAGGTATGTCCCATGCAGGAATATCTCCAATAACCTTAGAAGACTCCATCATGTCATAGAACTGACAGAAAGGAGCTCCCAGGAGATAGCAATAATTTCACTGGATGCGGTGAAAGCCTTCGACTCGATTAAGTGGCCCTGGATGTTGGCGGTTTTGAAGGAGTATGGCATTGGGCCCGCTTACTTGAAGGGGTGCAATTGCTATATAGCAAACCAATGCCACGAGTCAAGACGGGGCGACCATATCAGAACAATGGCAACTGGGAAGAGGCACGACGCAAGGGTGCCCATTGTCCCCGATGCTTTTCATTCTAGCACTGGAGCCCTTGGCAGCGCACTTAAGGCAGCGATACGGGGAGGTAGGAATCAACACTAAGGGTGGGCAACACCTGATATCGAGGTACGCAGATGGCATGCTACTATACCTGAAGTATCCAGAGGAGAATCTAGAATATATCAGGTTATGGAGAGGTATGCACTGCTGTCCGGCATAACAGTTCACCCTAAAAAGTCGAGCATATTCCCTCTAGGCAGATATTTAGGAATACCGCAACAGAATCTGCCTGTACGACAAATAAACTGGGAAACTAGGACGTTTAGATATCTCGGAGTCGATATATATCATAAGTTTGAAGAGGAACACGAACAGAACACAGAGAGGGCAGTGTCTAAAATAAAAAACAGCATGGCTTTTTGGGCCAAGCTACCTCTGACCATGATGGGGAGGGCAGCACTGCTGAAGATGGTGGAGCTACCTAGGCTGTTACACTACTTTGTGAACATACCATATATGATACACAAACGATTCTTCGCCAAGGTACAAATCATGTGTAGAGGGTTCATATGGCATAGTTCCAGGAATCAAATAGCGCTATGGAAGCTTCAAAACCCGTATGAACAAGGGGGCATCAGACTGCCCAACTTTGAAATATACTATGTGGCTAGTCAACTACAATATGTGACTAAGTGGCTATCAGACGATCCTACGTCTAAAAGTTCGAGAGCCGAATGTGTCCCCCATTTCTTGAACGAGTGGATGTGGATGTCAGAGGCAAAGCGGGGAGGGAAGACGGGATTGCTGGACCTAGGAGGTAAATATGGCAGAGAGCCTGCCAGCTGCTCAGGAACCCGCACCTGTACTCCCCACAGATGCTGCTAGTGGCACTAGAGGGTGTAGATGGGCAAATGAGAGAGCACATAAGGAGACAATGGTAACCGCACGGATTGGCAACCTTGGGGGGGATGTCTGGCAAGAGGGGAAGGCAATAGAGTTGAATGCACTGGTGGATGACTCTGGTCTGCATCGGGGACACCACATCACATATGTTAGGTTGCTGATGTGTATAAGAGGAACATGGCCTGAAACAGTACTGACCCTACAGCCTGAGGCCGCCGTAGAAACATTACATTACATATCAGAAGGGGCCATGAGGTCTCCCGGATATACGAGCTGCTGATGTCTAAAGCGCGGAAGGAGGGGGTCCAGATGAAACGGGACTGGGAGGATGAGGTTGGGGAGGCAACGGGGGATGGGTTATGGCTTAGAGCACAGTGGTATCACAAAAATGTATCAAGGAATGCAAGGTTGCAGTTGTATATCACCCAGAGAGCATATCTGACCCCTAAGAAGATAGCAATGTTTTAAAACGCCGGGATACAGATATATCTGAAATGGAGGGAGGAGAACGGAGCGATGGTGCACATCTTCTGGGCATGTCCTGAAATAGTGAGATTCTGGAGTGAGGTGGCGCAACTCTTTAAAGAGAAAGATATAAATCTGGATGTAAGCTCCCCATGGGCATGCATGCTGGGGGGGTTCCCCAGGCCGCGTAAACTTAGACGTTAGCAAACTCAAAGACCTGCCATGTATACTGGGCAAACGTAGGATAGCAATGGGATGGAAAGCCAACAGGAGACAGTGGCATGGGAGGACTGTGTGGCCAGATCCACGGATGACTCCAGTATGACACTCGAGGCATGGAAGGAACTCACCAAACACATGTTCCACCCTTTGGATGACAAACCCCCTTGAATTGGAACTCAAACTAGGCCCATGAGGGACCTACCATAAAGCCAGCAGCAGCTGAAGTGCTGCAGACGATAGAAACCTTTCGGAAGCCCTCCCCCTTTGAAGTTACCAGATAGTTCCCCTTCGCTCCCACCCTCCCCCGTAGCAGATGACGCTATATGATACGAACAGAATATGGAGACAGTTATGGTTGTTTTGTTTTGTATTTGTATTTTCTTGATGTTAAGTTAAACACAAGGCTATTGCTATTTGAGAAAGTCATTACCGCACATAACCTGTTTGATATTATTGAAAATGCCAATAAACAAATTTGAAAATAAAATAATCAGCGCCCGCTGGACCAAGGAGGGAATGCGTCCATGCCACGAGGCAGAGGTATGGGCTATAGAGGAAGGGGTTGATTCCGAAACAATCAAGAAAATGTGCAGAATTAGAATCAGAATGCGCAAGGAGGATTTAACCAAGGGGGACTAGTCAGGCGGCCTCCCCCATAATGGACTTGCGAATGACAGGGTACATTGCACGCGTATGTGGGAGCCAAGGGAATGTACAGAATGGCAAATTCTCAAGAGGGGGAACAGCTTATCCTCCACCATATAACACACAAACTAGGGAAGGGTTTGCCCAAGATCAGACAGTGTATCAGACACAAGTGCTGTGAATGCAACAGACACAACAACCAGAGCAAGTGGAAATTAATCCACCGCAAGGGGTGAGCATTCTATTGACATGGCTACCTGGTTTAGTGGGGAAGACTATGAGGATACCAGACAAATTCTTGCTCAGACCACAGATACCTATGGACGAAGGGAGGGACTGACTATCCCTCTAGAATTAGAAGCAGCCATTGAACAAAGGGAAATGGCGATGCTCGAAGGAACGGATGATGAGGGTAGACCATGGAAGACAGTACTAGCTCTCGAAGAAGCATACAGGTTGACTGACATTACTGATAATATGTTTAGAAAAGACCCAACAGATGATGAAACAGTGATCTTTATGAGCATTACATACTGGATAAGAATAGTGAAGAGGGAAATCCCACAGTGAATGGCAATAATGTGGTAGCGTCCAGCGTTTTTTTTTTAAGAGGACTTGGCGAAGGTGCCCAGCGTCCTATGGACTACAGGCCCTTTTGACATGGGACTGTTGAAGGGAATAGGGGAAGTTAAAATAAAGCGGAAACCAGGGGCAATTTTACCTTGAGAAAGACAGTATCCCATGTCTCGAGAGGCTGATGAGGGTATATTCAAGACCATTTCAGCACTGATGAAACAAGGTATTCTTGTGCCATCAGAATCATTGTGCAAAACCACAGTGTATCCTATCAAAAAATGAAAGGGCAGATCGTGGAGATTCATACAAGATATGAGACTGATTAACCAAATTGTAGAGGCAGAGTTTCTTCTAGTTTCTTAACCAGCAATGACACTATGTAGTATCTCAGTAGAAGCACGATATTTCACTGTGATCGATATGAAAAAGGCATTTTTATCAATCCTGTTGCATAAAGACTTGACTTCATTTACATTTCGTCAAACTCGTCTGAAGCATACTAGGCTGCCTCAAGGGTACTGTGAATCTCCATCAATCTTTAAGAGGGCCCTCCAAATGGCCTTAGGCAATAACGATTTGAAAAGTGCAGTGATACAATAGGTAGATGACATTTTAATTTGTAGCACTACAGAAGATGAGTGCAGGTAAGACTCAATTCAGTTAATGACTATCTTAGCAGACAAAGGATACAAGGTAGACAAGGAGAAGCTGGAGTATTGTCAAGAAGAGGTCTTATACATACGACAGTTGATTTCACATGAGGGAAAAAAGGTCACACCTGAAAGGGCTGAAGCAATTATGAAAAGTGCAAATCTGCACACAGTAAAGCAGATGCAAGAATTTTTGGGACTGTTTAACTATGTTAGAGCCTGGGTGTTTGACTGCAGTTCGTACACAAGACCCCTTTTGCAGGCTTTAAAGAAAGCACAGGTGAATGAGATTACAATAGAAGGGACTGAGGAAATGGAGGAAGGGTTTGAGGAGTTGAAAAAAGCGATTTGCATAGCACCTGTTTTGGGAATCCCCAATTATACAGAGGCATTTTATTTGTTTTTGCACACGAATGGGACAGTCATGACAGTAGTTCTTACACAGAGGACTACATTAGCATACAAACCTCTAGCGTATTACAGTGGGCTTTTAGACCCAGTTATGAAAGGACACTTTCCTTGCGAACAGTCATTGGCAACCCGCCACATTCGCAATTGAGAAATCTACAAGTATTGTAATGGGCTGTTCTTCGTGGAGGGGGCTCTGTTTGCCATTTTAGAGAAGCCCAAAGGTACATTGACGTCCCATAGAGCTTTTGCCTATGGAGGTAATGATTTTGAACCCAACAATCAAAATTGTCAGATGTAAAAATAGTGAATCCTGCCACATTTGTAGCTGAGCCAGTAGCAGAAGGCGGTCATGTACATGACTGTGCTAATTATGTTGAATTTTATGATGATATACCTCACGCGAAAGAGGGGAAATTCTCTTTATTGATGGTTCTTCGAAAATTGATCAGACTAGTGGAGAAAGGCATTCTGGTGCAGCTCTAGTGAAGCACAGATTAAATGGAGAATTTAAAGTTGTAGCAAGTGCCAAGCTACCGTCTCATTTGTCAGCACAAGCAGCAGAATTGATAACGCTTATTGTCACGCTCAAGAAACACAAAGGGCAGGCAATGACGGTGTACAGTGACTCCGCCTACGTGATGTCAACCGTACACACAGGGCTAGAGGAGGAGCTACCTCTGAGCGGAAGGCACTCCAGTGCAGCACGCATCCTTATTGGACAGGCTTATTAAAGCACTACAACCCCCAGTAGCCATTGCGGTCGTTAAATGTGCCACTCACACTAAGCAAACAGATTTTATTTCTTGCAGGAATGAAGCCGCAGACTCAGAAGCCAAAAGGGTTGCATATTCTGCAGATGAGATCTCAAGTTTTTATACTCCAAATTTCAAAGAGTAGTCACGATTATGGTAATGAAACAAGGGTTTAATGATTTGCCGAAGACCCAATTAATGGAGATTTAATGGAGTGCACTGCAGGAAGAGCAGGAGCTATGGAAACAAAGGGGTTGTTCTTTATCCCCCACAGAAGCATTATGGCGACAGGATAGCACTGGAAAGCCGGTGATGCCAGTAGCATTGTTAAAGATAGCACAGCTGCATTACCCCGCACATGTAACTAGGGAGAGTCTTGCAGCAACGATTGCGGAATACTGGTTTATTCCAAATTTGTTAGAACATGTTGCATTCTATGTAGTGAATTGCATCGTGTGTCAAAAGTTTACCGCTGGGCATATCCTAAGAACGATTAGAGGAGTAATACCTCGATCGGGTGGTTCTTTTCAACATTTACATATTGATTATGTTGATATACTGCAGGTGTATAATAGATACAAGCCTCTGATAGTGGTGGTGTGTCCCTTCTCTAGGTGGATAGAGGCAGGCCTGTGTACACTTACTGATGCCACAGCAACATTTTCAGTATGTGAAGTCTTTCCAAGATGGGCTGTGTGTGAAGTGCTGAGATCCGACAATGGGCCACATTTTGTTAATGGAGTGTTTGAACAGATAGGAAGGACTATTATTCAGTATTAAAACACAAGTTTTCCTCTGCTCATCACCCGCAAGCAGACAGGTTATGTGAGGGACTCAACGGCTTCCTTACGGAGAGGATTGCCAAAATCAAGCTAACTTTGAAAAAAGGATGGCTATATTTCCGTCCCTTAGCTTTATATGCCCTACGGAATCAGCCTGGTTTGGACCACCACCTGACCCTCCCCATGAACTAGTGACAAGGAAGCAAATGAGAACATCTCTAACACCTCAATCAAGGATTAGAAGTGATGCCCAGAGTACAGCTAAACTGTTAGGTGAGGAACTAAACAATTATTTGACATGCATTACCTCTAGCATCCCTCTCATTTCAGATCAATTCACACGTCAGAGGGTTTGATCTCAGAACACAGATGAAGACAATCCAGCAACTGAGTCTCCTGAACTTTTATTGGCACCTAAATTGTTTGTTGGATACACCGTTCTAATAAAAAATGATATGATAAGCATTTATAACGCGCCTATACAAAAGTGTTTCAAGGCACGAGAATGTAATCCGAAGGTGGCAAGAGCCACGATTCAATGGCCCCTTTGCGTTGAAAGTATAACCCCCTCAGCAGTAAAAGTCAACGGCCGTCAAACTTGGCTTCACTTGAACAGTGTGAAATTGTACAATAGTGAGACCGCCCCTCCCATTGTTGCCGATCCAGAAGCAAGACAAGACGAATTTCAGCGTGTGCAGACTCGATCAATGAGGAAGAAGGACGATACAGCAACCAACTACTAATTCAGATTTTGCATTTGGACTGTGACTCATTCGGACACTCCTTATAGATATTATAGTGGAAGTGCAAACCTTTGCTGAGAGTCAAAGGAATCTTGAGAAAATTAACTTTAGAAAAATATTGATGTATCACGAATATACTTGAACGTGATCGTGGAGATTGGCAACGAGAGCAATATCCAGATTCATTCCTCGCTGAGTATCTATTTGGTTAGCCCTATGGGATGTGCATAGGATCGTGTTTGCTGTTTTTATATTTGCCCTTCAAGCTTATCCTGCTCTTGTTCGAAGAAACATTGATATTCACTTTTTTACAGGATCCTAAAAATGGCCCTATGATTAGAGAGGTTGTTAATTGCAATCATTGAGCATATATTACAACTCCAGGAGTAAAAACATTTTCTTATGATTATATTAGAAATGAGGAATGATGAGGCTAACGCGATTTTAGGGAATGAACGAGCACGGCCAGTACCAGGATGGCGAGAGAGGTGGATGTCCATGGCATTGTGCATAGTACACGCCTGAACAATTACTCTTTTTGTCTTTCTGTTTCTCCTGTTTCACACCCTTTATCACATTAGTCCTAATAAGGCAGATGTCCCTTTGGTTACCCCTACAATGAAAACTGCTTTAGATTAACTTTGTGGTCAGTACACAAACCTTGCATATGGGAGAATTAGGAGAAATGCAGAGGAAGATAATGAAGGTATAAACACTTATTTAGATAATGTAGCACACTTTAACATGTGGTATCAGCACATGAGAAAGGTGGGAGAGAGAACATCCAAGGAGAGTTGCTATGTGTGTACCCTAATACCTTATGTTTTTGGAACCTCTAAAATACTCATAGCTACAGACGTATCAGTGATAAAAGCACATTGCCTGACACATCTCGCACTTGCCCGACAAGAGGACAGTTCTGAGGTAGAACAGCATCCATAGTGTGGATGAATAAAGCAACATCTCAAAGAGAAGACAATTATGTACAAGATTTAAAGACAAGAGAGAAGCCAGAAACAAAGCATCAAATAATAAAATATGAACAACCTGGAATAAATGGAGCAGGAATCAAGATTGAAGAAAACAAGATTCTGCAATGCAAAGATAAGAGTGGAAAGGAAATACAAGAATGTTGGGAAAGAGGTCCACTGCAAATTAAAGGAACAGTGCTTACTCACAAAGGATGGGCTGATGGAATGGTTGTGTGCAAAGCAGCAGCATTAACTGGACAGTGGAAAGTAGTTGTGGCAAATGCAGAAAAAGAATGCAAATATCAATGGCTGAAGATAGAAAGATTGTTAACATGGGTCGACGATAAGGGAGGACCACTGCAGAAACTACCCCGGAAAAATGCGTCCTTATCTGTCCGTGCACCTCCAGTCACTTGCTGACTTCAGCCTATCCGGGTAAGCAGGCCTAAACACTAAATATATCCACATGAAAACAAGTCCAACTTCGACACCATACTCGCCACAGCCAGCCCGATGTCAGCATCTCAGACTTTGCATGTAATAACACATGCACTCACCTGTTGTGTGCCCTCACTGTGCCCACTGTAATGCTGGCACCCACTATTGTTTACTGTCTGTCTGATTCAGATCACGTCTACTCCATGCAATGCAGATCTGCTCACTTAAAACACTGGTGTGCATAACTTCTCACTGCTCCATATAAATTGTTTGCATAGTATGTTTGCCGGGTTCTCTACATCTTGCCCCATGTGATGTGCCCGACGCTTGTGTATCCAAAAAGAGAGTTCATTACCTTCCCCAACCTACCTGTACACCTGTGTGCTTGACTAATCATGATCACTGTGTCTGCCCCACGCTGCTGACACTCCATTGCCTCCCAAACGTTTGTCTCCGGTATCCGTCTACCCCATTCGTTTAGCACATGCCTGTCCGCTTTATGAGTGTAGCTCGTTGATCGTACTCCTATTTGCACCACGTTGCCCTAGCCGCTCTGAATCACGCATCCCAGCCTATGCTCATGTGCGCGGGCTTAGACCTTGCGTGGTGCGCTCCTGCAATATGTTATTGACCAAAGCATTATACTGCCTACCACTGCCTGTCGTACTAGGCTGTTAATTAACGCTTATATTTGCCCGCCTCATGTGGGTGCTAAAATGTACTTGCTTAACGCAGGGCACTTAGCCTACCGTGATTTTAGTGCATCCGACCTACTGTGAAGTTAGTGCATTTAGCCCATGTCATTTAAATGAGTGTAGCCTACTGCGATGCTAGCGCATTTAGCCTATCGTGACTTTAGTGTATCTGACCTACTATGATTTTAAAGCATTCAGCCTACTGGATCCCAGTGCATCTAGTCAACCGTGATTTAAATGCATTCAGCCTACTGTGATGATTAGTACATTTAGCCTACTGTGATTTAAATGAAGTTAGCCTACCGTGATTTTAGAGCATTTAGCCTACTGGATCCCAGTGCATCTAGTCAACCGGGATTTAAATGCACTCAGCCTATTGTGTCACTAATGTGATCTTAGTGTGCATTATTTACCGTACCCCACATCTAGCCCTCGTGATCCTAGTGTCCAGTGAGTCACCACGCCTCACACGTCTAGCCACATTTGCCCATCTTCTAACCATGCCAGGTTGGCTATTCATCATCTTGTTCCCATACCCATACTGCCTCATTTGAAGCAATACCCCCCTTCTCAGGGAACCACTTCCACTTCCGAGCTTTCAGAAATGGACTAGCTAGGCCGGCATGCCCTAGACACTTTCCCATGCCCTGTCCTACTTCCTTCCTCTCATCCACGCAACCATTTCCTACCCTCACCGACCTCACACACAACTCCAACGTGACCACTAACACCACTGCTAGAGATTTTATCCCTACCCATAAACCTCTGAGGCCTCAGCACTAATAAAATCATACCCTAGCATTGGTATGGATAGTATATTGCACCTTAGATCACATACCCAATTTATCTACATGCACTCTACCACTACACATAGAACACCACAAATGTCCAACCCCAATAATTTCAGGCAAAAAAAAAAAAAAGACACACATGACTTTTACTTTCCCGACTACCACCAAAATCCCCAAGACCCCTCAACCAGTACAACCCGACACAGCCTCTATAGTCAAACCCAAGCCTATGTCCACTTTCAAAAGGGCCCTCATTAACGCTCGCTCCCTAGGAGCCCATGCCATTGCAATTCACGACCTAATCACGGAACATAACCTACACCTATTGATGATCACAGAAACCTGGCTCCACCAAGCTTCAGGACCCCTACTTGCACTGGCCATACCACCTGATTATAATATTTTCAGAGCCGATAGAACTCACACCACAGGAGGTGGTGTCGCCATTATAGCGTGAAACAATATACAACTTACATCTGGCCCAACTGAAAACATACTAGGCTATGAACTTCTGCTTGTTAAACTTGGCATCAATGAGAATACTGCAATGAACATTATAGTGGTATACAGAACGTCCAGCACTACTAGCCACCCTGAAACTGACATAACATTACTTCTCACATGTGGGATGTATCAACCCACTCATCTAAGCCCTGCAACATCACTGTGCATTGCTAGCAGCAGAAACATCATAATGGCCGCCGGAAAGCATGCTGCTCGCTAGAAATCACCAGCAAGTGCGCAGTGAAAACCTGAAAAATAGGCCACCATCCACTTTTGCCTATTTTAGTGAGCACAGGAGACCACTGCCAAAAAACACCATTGGGCTACCCACAAAGTAGCCTGAAATCACTTGGAAATAGAAATGCTGATTGCAAAAGAAACAGAGCTAGTTTCAAAAATCCGTTGTTATTTGGTATCAAAAATTTCTAAAATCATGGCTCAAAAAGCACCTAAAATATCCAACCTCTTAGTTGGGTGTTCCACATCATTACTGCAAGAATCCACATCAATACAATGTCAGTAAAAATCGTATGTTCTCAGAACAAAATCCTCTTTTAAAGATACTTGATGGAAAGACAGCTGTCAAAATGGGTGTAACACCATTGCTCACCTCTACCAGAAAGCCGGCGTTTTACAACCATTTTTGTAAAGTTGAACAATTGAACCCAAACTATGCCAAAAGAAGAGAATTCAATCAAAATGCCATATAGAGTGCCACACAGTGATTTCATGTTGAAAAAGACTTGATTTAAAGATATGTTGCTTATTTTAAGTTTATAAATGTTATTTTTTTCACAAGGAACTATGTTACAATTGATCAGAAAGTAACCTGATGCAGTTAAAACTCCAAAAGGCTTGCTTCCACTGAGAACTGTTTTTTATTGAATATTGTATGTTTTGTACTGTGGACCACTTCATTTAATTGGTTGTTTTAACTTCTATGATTTATTATTAAAATTTGATTTTAATTGTGACTGGTCCCCGATGTGATAAATTGTTTTCCTGTACCTCTGGCAGCTACACTTTAGCTTTGTCTCTCTTTATATATACAGGCTATTGTCTACCTGGACATAGACAAAGTATACATAGCTAACTGTTCTTAGCTATTAGTATACCAGGCTTCCTCCTAGTATAAATTGTTCACAGTGGCTATCGGTCACAGGAAACCTTTTCAAGTGGGTGGTATTTTGTGCCCAGACACAGCAGCCTCTGAGATCCCTATTCCCCTACCATTATCTCTGTAATGGCAGAAGATAAAACCTTAGCTTATAGTGAGGACTACGCAGCAGCCCTTATGAAAGCTATCTCTATTCTTGATCAAGACGCTATCAAGGATAACATACAAGAAAAAGACGAATGGAATGAACTGATACAGTTAAGAAAAAGGCTCACACGGACTGAACTTCAAGGAGCAATTATGCTTGAATATCTCAAGAACAAAGCATTACCCCAAGGACTTACTGTCATGAACGAACCTAGATTGTTCCTTGATAATGAAAAGTTTCGAGTGCAATGGAGTTATATAGCGAATAGCTGTGGTCGCGATTGGTTAATTCTGATTATCGATACCGCAAAAGAAACATCTAACAAGATCGAAATCGAACTACTCAAAATCGAAGAAAATATAAAAAAACTACTACCACTTGATAATTTTAAAAAACGGCTAGAAGAGATTGATAAAGAACTGAAAGAATTCAAAACCACTAATACTAGTGAACGCATCCAACGTATGAAAAAAGACCTAGCACGCTTTTCGCATGAGAAAGCTTTCCCGTATGTAAAAGACGACTATGTCAACAAAACCTTGCAAACCAGTGGTCCTACCAGATACAACAGACGAGTGAGGTTCCGCAACACCTCATATAGTACAAGTAATGACAGTAGTGACCCCTATGATGCTGGAGAAGGTACTTCCTCTGGGAATAAGACAACCAACAAAAGGGGCAGAGGCCATTCCACAAGACGGCAGAACAGCGGAGTAAGGAGGAACAATCAGGGCCGTTTTTTATACCAGGCCCAGAACAGAAACACCTGGGACGACGGATCGAAGCAAACCCGAAGCGGGAGTCGCTTCTGATTAACCTCTCTGACTACATACTTACAGAAATGGAACAACAAGTCCTCAATAAGGGACTTGGATACGTCATGACTTGTTGTGGGATAACACAACATGATCCTTTTGAATTCCGTATAGAATTCAAAAAATTGATGAGGAAAATTCATCTCAAAGAATTTTTCTCTCTCGAAACTGAGAACATCTATGAAGGACCTTCCAATTGTACGGGTCTATAAACATCAGAGACCCTTCCAAAACCTCTCTAATGCGGAACTCAAAGCCCTGGATTCTCTATCTAAAAATCCTCTCATTATCATCAAGAAGGCTGATAAAGGTGGGGGGATTGTGATCCTTAATCGCAGCGATTATATTAAAGAATGCAAAAGACAACTTGGCAATACTCACTATTATCGCGTTCTCACACAGGACCCTACCCCTAAATTATTAATACTTATCTCTGACAAAGTTTCTAAGGCTAAAGATCGAGAATGGATTTCGAAACAGGAAGCAGACTTCCTCATCAACAAAAAACCTAGGGTCCCGACGTTCTACACCCTACCTAAGGTGCACAAAACCCTCACCAACCCTCCTGGCAGGCCGATTGTGGCAGGGATCAACTCTGTCCTTGAACCCCTCTACTTTTGCTGACCATTACTTGAAAGGATATGTTCAAGCTATGCAATCCTATTTGAAAGATTCTAGAGATGTCATCAATAGCCATGAAAATCTTGATTTCGACCCAACTACACAGTTGCTATTGGGCCTTGATATTGTCTCACTCTACACTAATATCCCACAACAAGCCTCTTTGGATGATATTGAAGAAACACTTCTATCTCGCACAGATAATGATCCAGTGCCCACATTGTTTATTCTGTGGTGTGTGGAACTTGCACCCAAACGCAACTACTTCGAGTTTAATGGTAAATTCTACCAGCAAATCGAGGGAACAGCAATGGGGGCGACCATGGCTCAGAGTGTGGCCAATCTTTATGTTGAGACTTTTGAGAAATCCCACATTTACAATAATCTAAATCCTTTCAATACCAACATTGTTAAATGGAGTCGTTATATTGACGACATGTTGGTACTTTGGAAAGGCACTGCTGATGAGGCCAACCATTTCTTCACTTGGCTTAATAGTCTGAATCCACATCTTCAGTTCACCATGACTTTGAGCAATGTATCTACTAATTTTCTAGATCTCACCATTTTTTCATCTAATGGGGTTCTCAAAATCAAACCATACCACAAACCAACTGATAAGAATTCCTTGTTGGACTATTCGAGCCATCACATAAAACATTTACGTGATAACCTTCCATTTGGCCAATTTTTACGCCTCAAAAGGAATAGCTCGGATAAAGAAACATACGGGACCGAGGCTGCTAGTCTCAGTAAAAAACTTAGACAATGAGGCTACCCCAAAAAATTGGTGAAAAAATCAGCAAAAAGGGCTTTCAATAACAATCGTGAAGCATTACTTGAACCAAAACCTGCTAAACCCAAAGATGATCGTATTGTCTGTGTTAACACTTTTACAGATCAGAGTTTTGAAATCACCAACATTATCAAGAAAAATTGGAAAATCTTTGAAACTACTCCTCTAGCTATGCCACTGCCTATCTTTGCATATAAAAGAAGCACCACTATTGGCAACAGAGTTAGCAATAGCAAACTCAAAGGTCCCAACATTCTTAAACCTAGACTTACCACATTATGGGGTTTTCCTGATGCCATCGGGCATTACCCCTGTGGCTCATGCGGTGTCTGCAAATTGACTTCCAAAACGAAAATGATTGATGTTGGCCTTTCAAAGCTCTGGACCCAAAAGAATTTGACAAATTGTAACACTGAGTTTGTGGTGTATATGATCACTTGTACATGTGGACTACACTATGTGGGCAAGACCACTCGTAAAGTGAAAACCAGAATCATGGAACATCGAAGCTGTCTGAAGAATAGAACTGAAAATACTCCCATGGTGAAACACTTCAACTTGCTAAAGCACAATCATGAGGACTTTAAATGGACTGTATTAATAGCCTTTAAGGAACTAATTTTTCAGCTTGTGAAAAGAAACTGTTGAGGATGGAGCAAAAAATGATATATACGTTGCACAGTGATGTGATTGGTCTCAATGAATCTATTGATTGGCAGAATATTTAGCCACCTTTATTCTTTGGTCTAATTCTATCACAGTGACGTTTGCACGTTTTCCATCAATACTTATGTATGTCGAGTACACCTTTGTGTAGATCTTCTGTCATTCTCCATACCACATTAGCCCTTTCCCTCCACCTCTGTTCACGCTTGGGCCACTGTCTTGCAGGCACCTACTCTACTTCTTAAGGTGGCCGCCGTCTTGTTCCTTGTTTTTCCAGGCACAGGCCATAATTCCACTAAACATAGAGGTAGGACTATCAGGTAACTATGACTACCTGCTAGCATCGGCGGTGGCGAGCCTCCTGAGCCACTCGAGGAGTTGTTCCCGCTGAGTACAGAGCACTTATCCTCTGGCGGTTATTATGTACAGGGTTAGCGATATACATTTTTAAATTTTTAAAGCGCTCATGAACGAGTTTAAGTGAGATGGGTTACGAGCGAATATTTATGCTAGCTCCGCTCATATGTTTCAATTTTCTTCTAGTGTCGCACAAAGTATTCCCGTTGAACTGTCGCCTTTATGGGCTCTCCTAAGGTATACCAGTGTTGCTATATACCTCACAGTAGCACATTCCTGGGTGTTATCTTCAGGTTCGGGACATAATTGACCTTCACATTCCTCTTTACTTTTCGGAGCGATGCATGGCCCTCATAGTAATTTCGAGCACTGTTGAGCTTCTGTATTTGCACTTTGAGCATAGCGTTTCTCTGACTTACATTACTTCACCGGTTATGTAATGATTCAACCATTTTGCTCGGTGATCCACCCCTACGTACCTTCGTATTTCTGGTGTATCCTTGTGATGTCCGCCACACAGTGCTTGACATCTGCACTTTGGTCTCCCCTTCTGTTGTGTGTTAAACACAATTTCTGCTTTTCTGTAAGCGACTGATTACGCTTATAGGGTATTTTTTATCTCCTGTAGGATTGACCATATGGTCTTCTACCTCCTACTATTCTGAGTAGCGAGCACCCACAAGCGTCATTTGAGGTATTTGTTTCCTCTTTTTGTATGCCTCTGTTCATAGATTTTGAACTTTTCATAGTATCTTGCTACTCATGAGCTGGCTATTTGTTTTTCTGTTTTATCCTCACAGATGCTAGAGAGTGTTCACTGCTATGTGCTATATTTCAACTGTAACTGGGTTACGTTAATATTTTCCTCCTGATGAATGTTCCATACTTGTTTTAGGAACAGAAACATGTCGAGATACCTCTCTGTATTGTAACCAGAGATCTAAATTTATGACACATTGATTCCAACGGAAGTAGGGTACTATACAATCTGTTTAATAGGTATCCCCTTGTGCTTTTTCAACACACTGGTTGTGTAACTAGCCGAACTAGTTTGTCACGTAACTTCTGTTTTAGTTTGTTTTTTATTGAATATTGTATGTTTTGTACTGTGGACCACTTCATTTAATTGGTTGTTTTAACTTCTATGATTTATTATTAAAATTTGATTTTAATTGTGACTGGTCCCCGGTGTGATAAATTGTTTTCCTGTACCTCTGGCATCTACACTTTAGCTTTGTCTCTCTTTATATATACAGGCTATTGTCTACCTGGACATAGACAAAGTATACATAGCTAACTGTTCTTAGCTATTAGTATACCAGGCTTCCTCCTAGTTTAAATGTTCCACTGAGAACCCTTCACACCTTTTCCCTGGACAAAGGAAGCTTCCCCTGCCCTTGGCCAAGAGATTGACAGGCTGATGTGAACAGGAAGTAGCAGAGACACCCTGGCCGGTTGCTCTCAGTCAAGACAATGGTTTCTTTGGGATGAATAGGAATATACTAAATTCAGGTGCAACTGTCAACAAAGTGTTGGCAGGAAACAAGACATGTGACCCTCTGAGTCAGCCCAGCTCTAGGAGGCGGACCAGATTGAGATGTGAATTGAATGCAAATGTATGTTTTATAAAAATTCTTATAACAAAGTGCACTGAACTGACAAAAATGTAAAACTTTGAGATTGTTAAAATTAAGAATTCACTCACAGTTTGAGACTAAGCTGGACTCCGTGCGATGTTCTGGACTAAACCCCAGAATGTATTCATATTGTAGCTGCAGTCTTGTGGCTATAAACATAAGAAATTACAGTAATATGCCCAGAGAAGATATGAATGCATGTCTAAAAATGGGTGCAGAAATAATATTGGGAAACCCACCAAAAGCGTGAATAAGTGGTAATTTCTGAACCCAAGCTTGTAGGAACATGGGACTTGAACAGAGACATGCCTTAATTAAGCTGTGATGTGTATATGTATTATGAACAACTTGTGTATCAGTGAAATATGTTTTTTTGGGAAAAATAGAGTTTCTATGAAAAAGCAAAGGGGAGGGATTTCAGTTAAGCCATAAAACACAGGATCACTCTGACACACTGCTCCTGTCTCAAATCAGGGGACAGGAAATTCTCTGACCTATCAGGATCCTTAGAGGATTGGGCATAGAGAGTCAGCCTCTCCACCCCCTTTGGAAACACAAATAGGGACTGCTGAGACCCAGATAGGACACACTCTTTTCCACTACTCAACTATTCTTGGCAAAGCACCCTGACGGAAGACTCCAGACTCCAGATAGATCTAGACTTCAGATAGATCCAGAACCAAACTCTAGAACCCAAACTCTAGAACCTTGAATCAGAATCCTTTCAGCAGGCTTCAGAATCTTTTGCAAACCTGATTCTAACCCCTAAACTTCCACAGAGGCCTAACCAAACCATTCAACAGCCTGGCTGAGCTGTGTTGCTTCTAGCTAAGAACCCTTTGCTAGAACCAAGATCCAGACCCAAAAAGCAGCGCTGTATCCAGAACCCATCAGATGCAGTTCAAGAGGCCGTGCAGACCGCAGTGCAGTGCTGAGAGCAGAACCCAGAGTGCCTGAGACTTGTCCGGTGGCGAGTGAAGCCAAACCCTTCACCAGATCCTGACGGGCCCCTTCCATTCCCAAGCCTAGGAGTGAGTATCTAGTCTAGAACTGTGCATAGTCATCCCTTAGTCTAAAGTAATCTTATTCCAACCCTTCCACTTATCCAGAACTGCATTATAGGATCTTGTGTCTATCCTAAATGCTTCTCTCCTTCACATAATTCTTGATAATTGTCGCAATAATCATTTTTGCGCTGATATTTTCTGAAGAGGGACAGGTGTTTTGACGGACAGAGATCAGAGCGGTGGCGCCGCGGTTCAGGTGGCTGCCCGTTGAATGTCTTGCTTCTTCATAGCTCCTTAGTTTAAGCCTATCCTTGTTGGTAAATCTTTAAAGCGCAATCTGTCATATTTGAAATCTTGACTTTATTTCTGAAAAATCTACCTTCACAAAAGCCTCTGTAACTTTTGAACCACACGTCCTAGAAACGACATTCCAATTCATTATAGTTTTTCCGTAATCGCGTTTCACGCACGGGGAAAAATTGCCGCAAATTGCCATTTAGCTCAATTTCAACATGTTAGAATAACTGTTTCTTGTTTACAATTGCTGAATTTCGTTTTTCCATCTGCTAATCATTCATGAATCATTACTAGTGTTGGCCTGAACCAATCCAAAGTGATTCTTACTCATTCTGAATCTCATTTAGTGAATTAAAATCATTTTAGCATATTTTTCACCTTCATTAAAATGATTCCTGTGTCTCTCTAAGCTTGCTGGGGGGACTGGAATTGAACTGCAATATTGATTGTATTCTTGAAGCCTGTGTGCCCTCATTTCCACCTCTTCATATTGCATAGTGGGGGGGGGGAGTGAGTAATAACAGGGGAAAGTGATCATATTGTCTTTTGATTGAAACCATATCAAGTTTATTTCTGTGTTGCATTTTCCCATCCTTGCATTTCCTTGAACCATAAACGTATTCTCTGCTACCTTATCCTTCCTATTCCTACTCCTTACTGATTAAAGAGATGTTGATATAGTAATATTACCCATTGCTGATTACCGTTCGACATAAGTGTGCTATCAGATATTATTTTATTCATAAAAGTGTGATATATATATTGTTCAACTCTTCCTTTTCATTTGCAAAACAAACCTACTTCTCGGCTGAGTGAGGTCGGGGAGATTCAAAAGAGAGGGGCGTTATATAAGGGTTCATCATCCAGATTTAAAGAACTTTGACATAAAAATATATAAATAGGGGCCTCCATTGGACATCCCATCCTAAGCATTGACTTAGTTGGAGTGCTGGATTGAAGTCACTTACACATACTCCTTATCAAACCCAATACAAAAAGCATCATTCTTGGAGACCTGAATCTAGGGTTCAATGACGACTCAAACCCCAAAGCTGCCAATCTACACTCAGCACTCAGACATGAATTTTACCCAGCAAGTGAATGCTCCAACACATGTCAAAGGTAGAATCTTGGACTGGATATTATCACTTAACACCAATCTTAACATAGACGCAATTAACCCCCTTAGTTGGACAGACCACCAGTGCATCTTCGTACACCACTTCACTGTTCTTCGTGATGAACCTCTTCCTCCGAATATCAAAACTACCAACACCATAGAATCCAGAAACTCCCGCAAACTCACGGTTGAGAAATTTGCACCGACCCTCAACAAATTTCTTGAAACCAAACCAGTCAACAGTAATGACCCAAGTGTCATTGCTGACTACTACCACAAATGTCTCACACTCACCATTGATGAAGTAGGGCCCATCTCATCTAAAAGACGTCGAATCGACAAAGAAAACCAATTCTGGTTTGACGAAGAGCTAACATCACTGAGAAGAGCCAAACAATCCCTGGAACATGCTTACACCAAACACCCTACCCCTGACTCTACCAAAGCCTTTAAGAATGCCAAAAAAACATACAAAGCAGCCATCAACTCGCACAAAGCCAACACCTACAACACATGCATTAGCAATGCCGCCTCAGATTCAAAAGATCTTTTCGCAATCCTTAGGGAATTAGAAAAACCTATCCCCACATCAACCCCCACAAACGTCAGTAAAGAATGGTGCACCACCATCCAAGAAGCACTATCAGCCAAAATCACTATGCTACAAAGCAAAATCTCCACTAAAAGACAATCACTAGCAGAAAAAAAATACACCCATCACTTCCTCTGAAAAGACCAATTACCCCATTCTACTTTGCTCCAGTCACCCAAGAAACGGTGCTCAACACCTTATCTAAATTGAAAGCTTCCAATTGCAAAGGAGATAGTGTCCCATCTAAATTAGTGAAAGAGCATGTGCCCCATCTTACCCCTACCATCACCAATTTTGTCAACGCCTCCTTCAATACAAATATCGTTCCAGCAAGTATTAAAGAAGCCTGGGTTACCCCCACTCTTAAAAAAAACGTCACTCAACCCCACGAACTATCGCCCAATAACAATAGCCCCCTTCCTCCTGAAACTCAGACAAAATACCCTATACGCAAATTCAATCCCATCTTGAACAAAATAAACTTCTAGGAACTAGACAATCAGCACTGAAACAGCCCTTCTAGACTTGAAAAACCACATGGACACCATCAGAGATTCTGGGAAACTCTGTATTCTATTGCGGTTATATCTATACGCAGCTTTTGACCTTGTAGATCATGATAAATTATGCACCTCCCTAACCAATGACTAACTTCTCCATTGATGCCACTAAGTGGGTCAAATCCTTCCTTGCTGAACGTACCTCTAGAGTGGCCATAGGCAAGGAAGTTGCTGACCCTATACCAGTACCCACAGGAGTTCCCCAGGGTTCATGCCTTTCACCCACTTCATATAATTCCTACACCAAACTCCTCTTCTCCGCCCTAAACGATATGGGTGTCATCTATACCAACTTTGCAGATGACACCCAGATCCTCATTCCCATAATAGGTGATTATGACCAAGAGTCCCAGACCATCAACAAAATGTATACTATCATACAAAAATTGGATGGCGCTAAACAGCCTTTGTCTCAATGATGAAAAGACAGAAGTCCTCATCGTTGGATCCCCAAACAAAATAGCAGCCCTCCACTCAGACTACTCCTCTATCAATATTGACGGCACAGTGATCCCAGTCCTCAAACAAGTGAAAACGCTAGGGGTATACTTAGATGCCAACCTTACGATAAAAAAAACATGAGCATATATCCGAGGCCAGGAAGGACGCCCACTGGCTGCCCGTCAAAGCAAGAATATTTGCATCACACACAAATGCATCACTAACAAAAGAACTACTCTACCTGAATAATGTTCTAAAAAAAAAAAAAAGAAAACATGAGATCTAATGACAGCCAAAGTTTAGTGACACCCCGCTACAACAACAATAAAGCAGGGGACAGCAGTTTCTATGTCCTAACCCCTAGACATCGGAACTCCGTCCCGAACCACATAAAAAAAAGAGACCTCCTTCCCCTTGTTCAAAAAACTATTGAAAACATGGATGTTTAACCTATACTAGTACAATACCGAATCATTATTATTGTAATGGTGTGTATTGTCTATCTAATACCACTGTTTTATATATAATACAATGCCTATGTATATCAATATTTACTAAGATGTCTGTAACCACGCTGTGATACCGCACGGTCTGGGCGTGTAACAAATGAAAAAAAATAATAATAAATATGTTTCAGAAATAATGTTACGGGGAAGGTTGGAGTGAATCGCCAGTGTGGCTGAAGTTTTAATGTACACGGCATGAAGGAAGGAACAGTAGTCCTGATGGATCATTATTGGGCTTGTGGGTCCAGGGCCTACATGAAGCTGCCCAAGGACTGGGCAGGGACACGTTCCTTGGTGCTCATCCATGTTCCAGCATTAGTGATTCCTCAGAGTGAACTGAACATTGGTGAATTTCCGAAAGCAGATACCCATTTAAGAAGAAGATCACACGAATATCTCAAATCGAACAAAGAGGGAGAATTATTTCTCAGCAAAATCAATAGAAGCCTTTGATGCTATCCCATATGAGCACAGGTTGTTTAGCCAGACTGCAGCAATATTCACGGCTATCTTTAAGCCTGGGATGCATACAATGGCCAATGCCAAATGGTTACAGATTACCAGGTTGGAACTTCGGCAGACCATCAACACCACCATAAAGTGATTCAATGCTATCAGAAGAATTGAGGGTCATAAGATTAATGACCCTGCAGAACAGATATATCCTTGACATGATCACAGTGATGGAAGGAGGAGTTTGCGCCAAAATCGGGCCATCATGTTGCACCTTCACACCTTCCCACGATGACCACAATGGAACCTTGACAGAGGCCATAACGTTGCTAACAAATCTGCACAACAAGATGGAAGACGAGACAAAAGATATCACAGGTTATGGTTGGTTCGCGTTGATTTTCTCATGGGTTCCACGGTGGATGGCAAACATCTTCAAGTTTCTTGGAGCAGTATTAGTGATGGTGATGTTTGGATTCTGTGTGATTAGGATAATAATTACACAGTGCAAGAAGACAGCGAAAAAGGCCGTAGGAATGAAGATCATGATCGAATTCCAATCAGGGTTGGGACCCAAGGAGTTGAGAGATGAAGATATCAGAAAAAACATAGAAGCCAGTATCATAGCACCTGAGGGAACCAAGTTCCTGCATCTAAGAAATCACAAGAAATAGATAGGACGATGGGTCTATTGTAATCCGAATGGACAGTGCAGCTACATTACCTGGAGGGTGGATGAACATGTAAAATCAGCAGGATACCTGAAGGGAGTAATGAAGATCTGGACCCCTAAGAAGCACTTCTTCAAGAGAAGAAATCAAAACGTGGAGAAAAAAGTGTGGTCGATGAATCGTTAGTCGCCCATGCCATAGAAATATTGAAATCATCTCTACTGAAGACTACGACTTCTTAGCTATTACAGAATCTTGGCTCCACAAGGCATCAGGCCCGGCACCGTCCCAAATGACTATACCATCCTCACCGCCCCAAATGAAAACCCCATAACAGCTCAAGATAACTGTGTCAAAGATAATACATGGTGTTCTGATATCCAGTATGTGCTAGCTAACAAAGTCTTAAACCTCCAAAAGAAAATACAATTAAAGAAAGAGATACTAACCACTACTACACTTCCCAACGTAACAGCACCTACTAAAACTAAACCCTTTACTCAATTTCAGTTTTCTAAAGTCTCCACGTTAGAGGTTGAGAAAGTCTTTCTTGGACTTAAACCTAACTGTAAAGGTGATCTATGCCCAGCACAACTGATTAAAGACACCGCCACGGATCTAGCACCATTTATCACTAAGCTGATTAATGCTTCCTTCACTACTGGCACCATCCCTAGTAACCTCAAAGAATCCTGGGTACTCCCTCTCCTCAAGAAGCAAACCTTAGACCCGGCTATACCGACTAATTATAGACCGATTAGAACTGTACCGTTTTTCCTGAAGATTTTAGACAAGGTGGCATATATCCAAATCCAGAATTTCCTTGAACTTAACTAACTATTAGGCTCTCGTCAATCCGGCTTCCGTCCCTTACATGGCACGGAAACCGCACTTAGTGATCTTAAAACCCAAATAGATAAATTAACAGACAATGGAAAACCTGCACTACTTCTCCTACTAGACTTATCAGCGACATTCGACCTAGTAGACCACAAGGGCTCATACAGTCACCTGGGTCCTGCTGCCCACTTCTCCAGTGAGGCAATAGCATGGATACAATCATTCCTTAGTGACAGTACTATGAGGGTCTTCTCACCATCTGCAGCCGCGGACCCCAACCCTGTGTTTCACCAACACTCTATAATCATTTTCACCAAGCCTTTGTTTGATGACTTGGACCATCTGGGTATCACCTACACTAATTATGCAGATGATACCCAGCTCCTCCTCCCCCTCACAGGGGACTACAGCAAAGACCTAGCAATGGTGAACAGAATCTATAGCATTGTTCAGGCATGGATGGCCACACATGGCCTCCGCCTGAACGATGGCAAAACAGAGCTCCTCATCCTGGGTACTACATCACTTCTCAACAGACTGGGCGCAAACTATTCATCCTTCATTATTGATGAGAACCTTATAGAAATCGCCAAGTTAGTAAAAACTCTAGGTCTCTACCTAGACTCCACTTTATCATTTACCAAACAGGTAAACACCCTAGCCTCCTCTACTGCATACACATGCAAACTAATCAGAGCAGTCAAACAATTCCTATCCCCAACAGCTGCATGACGGTATCCAGAGCTGTGATCATATCCAAACTAGATTACTTTAAGGCCCTCTACATTGGAGCAACCAAATCTACCATCAACAAAATACAGATACAGCAAAACAATGCTCTTAGAGCGGCACTGAATATCTCTAAGATAGAACATATCTCTGAGACAAGAAGGAAGCACAAATGGCAGTCCACATACGAGAAAATCAGACTTAAGACTGCTTCCCTTACCTACAAATACTTAAACAACAAAGCCCCACAATATCTAGCAGATAGATTCTCTAGAACAACATCACCCAGACTGACGAGACTAGCAAACATCAATCGCCTACAGGTACCCCGATTCAAACTCTCCACCATTGGAGGCTCCAGCTTCCCAGTTAAAGCAGCCCAACTGTGGAATGAGCTTCCCACCACACTGAGAATGGAACAATCCTTCACCAAATTTAGGCAAAACTTTGATTAAATGGTTAATAGAGATGGACGACAAATCATTGCACAAACTTGATCCTGACTGTATATAAATACTGATCCTGTATATAATTGTTATTACCAGATTGTTAATTGCTAAATTGTTGGCTTGTTAATTACATGCCTTTCGCTGGGACTTTGTAACTTGTAACCTATGCACTGAACTGTACAACTTCTTATTTCTTGCGCCCTGATACCCTTGGGTCTGGCGCGCACAATAAATACTAAACAAACAAACAAACAAACCAACCAGAGTGGGGAGTGTAGTGGAGCAGCCAACCGCCCCTGCAGAAAGTCCCACCCCCTTTATATCTACATGCTGGATACCAGAAATTGTGCCATGCTTGACACCAGAGATTGTGACTATTCTGCGTCAAATCTTCGAGAAAATGTATTCACTAAGAAAACCCTATCAGATGTATTCCCGAAGAGATGAGTCTCTTGGAGGAGGTCCCGGAAGGAATACAAAAATGAGAAGTTGGTGATATCACAAGAAACGAGCGTGACACACTGAGAAGACTGGCTGAAGAAGAGAATGTATGGACCTTATAGAAACTGATGACGAAGTAAAGAATTAAGTAAACTTTAATTTGCGAGACAAAGATTGCCCGTGTGAAGAGCACTGTAGAAAATACAAATCGTTCAATAACTGTCCAGATGCAGTAATGCAAGCAGACTAAGTGATCATAGAAGCTAGCTATACGTAGTGAATAGACTGCAGGCGGAGGCACCCTTATATAGAAGCTGCACATCAGTGTCACTATTTTAGTAAGTTCAACCCATGAAGAGAAGCGCTACGAGTTGTGTCACAGCAGAGAATTAGCTGGGAGCATGGAAGAATTGAGAAGGTCTGTCTGGCCTGGTGTCAAGGCTGGAGCTGCCAAATAACTTTTTATCTGTCCTTGAAGAAACAGTGAATGTGAGACGCTGAATAATCCCTTGTTAAGGTGCAAAGAAAGAACACCATGAGCGCCAGGTTTTATTCATGTGAGACAGTTAAATGCTGCAAAATTAGCTGAATTGCGGTCTCCTGTCAAGTGAGCCCAGGAAGAACATAGAGTTGCCCACACAGTTCCTGAACTATGATAATGCGTGCTCACACCCCCGTGTATTCTCAGAAGCAAGGATACTTTGGAAGGCCATGTTCAAAGACAATCTTTATGGCAGAAGGCATGGGTGATGAGAGATGGTGGACTAATTGGGTGGGGAGGTACAGTCCAGTCCACCTTCTGGCACCTGGGGTATGAGCTTACGTGCTGCTAGTCAGCCGAATGTTACAGAAGGGCACAAGCGTGCCAACCAATTGTAGAGGGCCATGTAACGAAGGGCCTCAGAGTTTGAGAGCCAATGATGTACCATGTTTCTAATAACTGTTGAAGATGACTTGCACTAGGGGTGGGCATGAGTTGTTCACCTAAATGTAGAGACACAATCACAGCCCGACCCCTTATAGAAAGTATACTTAGATGTTCCCCTTGAGCCAACCACAACCCCTGCAGGTTTTCGCTTATTTGCCACATAGTTTGACGCCAAATATGATGTGTTTTTACTATAAAAGTATAATTTTTTATGAAATACTTCGAGAGAATTCTGTGCGACGTCCGTTGTAACTCCCTCTTTTAGACAATTCATAATAAAACAGTAAACAAACTTTGCTATCTTCCTGAATCGGTTTGATTAAATGGTGTAAAGAGTTACTCTGCATCCCATCTACTGTATGACCCGCTACCCGCCAAAGGCCATAAATTCACCATAGACTGCTTTCCATCGTGTTTCTACAAAACCTTTAGAGAGGCACTGATACTGCGCTTAGTCCAGCTCTTCAACTCTTTCGGGAGGGGGGAGGGTGTGTCACCCCAGAAACGGAACGAGCCATGGTTCTGCTGTCCAACCTGGGTAAGGATGACACTATGCGGTTCATACTGACTGATTGCCCTTATTAATCTAGGCACAAAGATCTACACCAAGGTTCTGGCGTCACGCCTGGATAAGCTCCTCCCCAAACTGATTAATTCCGACCAGTCGGGATTTATTAGGCATAGACAGACCTCGGATAACATTCAGCGGGTCTGTCATCCAATTGAAAAAGTAAATAAATGTAGAACCCCTGCACTTATACTAGCGTTGGATGCCAAGAAGGCATTCAACCGGGTCAAATGGGCTTTCCTCTTCCATACCATGGAGGTTATTGGGATTCGGTTCTAAATTCCTTTCAATGGTAAGAGCTAACTACCAAACTCCCTCCTTGCGCCTGGCAATAAACTTGCAACTTTCTCAGAGGATCAAGGTCTCACGAGGCCCTAAGCAGGGTTGCCCGCAATCCCCGCTCTTATACGCCATCCTCCGGAGCTGCTCTTGTCCAACATTAGGGCCTCCCTGGATATTAGAGTGATTCCCTTTCGGGGTGAAGAGCAGAGTCGCAGCGTTTCGCAATGACATGCTCCTCTTCATCACAGAACCAGAAACCTCATTCCCAGGGATCTTGCGGGAACTTCTTCTCTTCAGGGAAGTGGCAGGGTTAAAAATAAATACCTACAAGTCAGAGTTATTAAACTTGACCACCCCCTCAGAAAAGGTTCCGGAATTGTGGGGTATAGTACCCTATAGATGGGTGAAAAACCGTTATTAAATATATGGGGGTCCAGATTACTGGTTCTCTGGGTGCTCTATACCGTGCTAACTACCAGCCTTTAGCGGAAAAGCTGCACCGACTGCTAGCAGAATGGGTGGCATTATCAATATCCTGGATGGGGAGGATAAATGCCCTTAAAATTGTGATTTTGCCAAAAATACTGTACTATTTCATAGCCCTGCCAGTGAGGGTTCCCCAGGATTTCGTCAGAACCCTTTAAAAACATGTGCGGTAATTTATTTGGAACTGCAAGAGACCCAGGGTAGCTATGCAGATGCTGTCTCCCAGAAGCAAGGGAGGGCTGGCAGCGCCAAACTTCCATCTCGATTTCCTTGCGGCTCAAATCGGAGTGATCCGTCCGATGCAGCAGAGAGGGCAGGAGCCCTCTCCCCCTCCATGTCCGTACAGCTGTAACACAGGACCTCCCGAGGACCAGCACCATTCCAGTGAGAACAAGCACTGCACAACTGAATATGCATTTCTGAATCACTGCTGATCTCATATTAACATAGTCACGAGCACCGGCTCTCATCTGCCTCTGAAAAAGCAGACAAGGATCAGAAGCCTCCTTATTACTATGCTCGCTTAATCGTGAATTGAATCTCGGCCCGTTACAAATGGCCGCCATGTTTCCTCGCAGCTCTGACTAATTTAACATTAACAAATCCTCGAGACCATCAGGCGGAAGCCGGCCTCGCTTCTTACGGCCTGATTCACAAGGCATGTCTGTGCCTGTCTGGGACGTTAGGACCACGGGACGCGGATCACTGCCCGTTTAACAATGTGTAGTGCATATACGCTGATACAACTACCCTACTATCACCCAAACCAAAAGATTTACCTGGACACGCAAGTCAAACCCGTATGTACCTTTCCTTGTCTGCGTTTTATAACAGTAGCCTGATCGATACTTCCACAATCACCCAATGCACGCGATAAGTCCAAAAACGGCTTTTGTTAACTATCTGTGCTATATTATGCGCCCCCAAAGGCATAATCGCGACCACATTTGTTAGCTTTGAATTGGGCCTATGTTACTTGCCGCCCACTGCTAATGCCTATTGCATTTTGCTAGCTTTGAATTCACTCATGTTACTTGCAGGACTCTGCTAATTCCTATTGCATTTTGTCAATTTCGTAGTGAGCCCATGTTACTTGCCGGACTCTGCTACCGCCTATTGCATTTTATCGATTTCAAATTGAGCCCATGTTACTTGCCGCCCACTGCTAATGCCTATTGCATTTTGCTAGCTTTGAATTAGCCCATGTTACTTGCCGGACTCTGCTACTCTATTACCAGCAGGGGGCGTTCAAGCATCCGATGCCTGATCCATCGCCTCCCTTCATCAGGCTGAATCCTTCCTTCCGAGAGCAGTTTTAGCAATAATTTCAACATCTAATTATATCCTCTTACCTTCTTAGCACCTCGTGCCTCATCTGGTTGCTGTTCTCCTTGGATTAATCCTCTTCTGGCTTTCTTACCTCCAGGCTCTCCTCCCGCCTCGTGGACGTCCAAAATGGCGACCGAGTAGCCTTCGGCTCCTGGAGCTCCTGGCCTGCCGGCTCCCATCTGTGCTCTGTGGGCTTCCGGCGCCTGCTTGCCTTCGGTTGCCTCCTCTGCCGATGGTGGACCACTGCGCCGTGCCTTTTTTGTCCGCGACTTGCTCCTCCTGTGCTTGTACCATCACCAGCAGACTGCTGTACCTTCGGTAAGCCTCGATGCCTTCTGCCGTTGCCCTCCGCGGCCCTCCGAGGCCAGTTCCCTGCACCGTCCAGCAAACCTTGGTGCCTCCTCTTCCCCCTCTGAGGGTGGCTCCCGACGCCCGGCTCCACCACGGGCTGCAGATCTCCACAGGCTCCTGTTCTCCACCGGCTGCCGTCTTCTGTTGAGTCCTGCACCGTCCTGCGAACCGCAGTGCCTCCTTCTCCGCCTCTGACATTGGCTCCCGACTACCAGCTCCACCGCGGGCTGCTGTTCTCCACGGGCTCCTATTCCTCACCAGCTGCCATCTTCTGTTGAGTCCTGCACCGTCCTGTGTACCACATTGCTTCCTCCTCCACCTCTGACGGTGACTCCCTGCTGCCAGCTCCACCACGGGCTGCTGTTCTCCTCTGACTCTTCACGGGATGTTGTCACCTATGAAGCCCTGCACCGTCCGGCGGACCACTGTGCCTTCTGCCTCTTTCCTCCTCGACGGCAGCTCCTGACGTCCTGCTCCTTTTGCATCTGCTGCCGACTCTGCCATTTTCTGACAACTGTTGTGCCTTCGTGGAGTCCTGCGGGCCACGGTGCCTCTCTCCACCGAGGCCTGCGCCTCCTGTGCCCCTCGCATCTCCGGCTGACGTGTGCCTGCAGCGGCGGGCTCCATTCCTGCGGCTGCGTTCTTCACCCTGTCCGCGGGCTGCTGTACCCCTGCTGCTCGCAGTGCAGCCTCCGAGTCCTGCTTCTTCCGTTCCGCCTGTGTCTGTGCCCCCCACTGCTCCCAGTGCAGCCTCTGCGGCCTGCTTCTACTGTTCCACTGGTGTCTCTTGTGGACTGCAGCTCCCAGCGGCCAGCTCCACCTCGTCCCGCTCTGCTTGCCTGCTCCGGGCTACTGTGGTTTCCTCTGCGCACTCCGGGCTGCTGTGCCCCCATCACTACATGCTGCGGCTCCGGGCGGCCTGCTCCTTCTTCAGTCCGTGGCCCCTCAACTTCTGACCTGCTCCAGCTACTACGGACTGTTGTGCTCTCCTCCTTCGATTGACTGCTTTGCCTGTTTCAGGTCTGCTGTACCTCCGCATCTGGTCCCTCTCCTCCTGCTCTTCGGCCTTCTACTGACTGCCTTGCTGCCCGCCTCTCTCGCCTACTTGGTCTTCCCCGAGCTACTTTAGTCTCCTCTGCTGCTATGAACTGCCGTACCTCCACCACTGCAGGCATTTGCTCTGGGCGGCCTGCTCCTCCTTCCACGATCTGCGCCCCCTCAGCTTCCTGACCTGCTCCAACTGCTTCAGACCACGGTGCTCTCCTCCTTCGATCTGGCCAGCCTTGCCTGTTTAGTGGTCTGCGGCGCCTCCGACTCCTTGCCCTCTCCTGCTGCTCTTCTACTTACATCGGACTGCCCTGCCCCCCGCCACTGACGAGTGTCGTCCCTACTGCTCCTCTACCTGATCCTCCACTCGGACTACTTCATCTTAGTCCCACTGAACTGCTGCTGCTCCTCCGCTCATTTACTCCTGGACCCACTTCTCCCCCTGAAGAATCCATTCCTACAACTGACTGCTCTGGACCACTACCTTCTGGCCGTCTCCATCTACTCCAGCCCGTAACGACCCCCATTATCTACTGACTGCCTTGCCTCCACTCTCACTCTACGGGCTACTTGCCCCCTGCTGCCACAAAAGTGGTCCTGTCCACTCCTATGCCCTCTCCTCCTCTCTGACCTCTACACCCCCAGGTCCTACTGATCTGCTACTGCCTCCCCTCCCTTCTACTCCTAGCCCACTTCTCCTCCTGACCGCCATCATCAACCCCCCCTTGATTGCCCTGACCCCTGCTGCCCCCTTGCCCTCTTACTCTGTAATTGACTCCTGCACCCTCCGTCACTTCCCCCTCTGTCGTTGTGGCTCTTCCAACTTATTGGTCCACCCTTTTGTCACGAGCGGCAACAATTTTTCCACCACTACCATCAACTGCGGGCTACTTGCCCCCCTCTGCTGCCATCTCTGACGGATATGCTCTAATACAGTTCCTTTGTCTCCCTCCATCCCACTGAACTGACTCACCTACTGCTTCTAATACTGCCATTTACTACATTCTGACCCTTCCAGTTCCCTTCTCTGATCCCTCCTGCCTCAGCCTAAGCCCTACCTCAATCGGACCACTTCAGAGTGTCCCTGCTACCAACCCACAGTTTTATTGCTTGCACTGCTCCCCTACCTTCCCCTCCTCCCTGCTCCCCATCTTCACCCCCACCCACCTCCCTCCTTCTCTAGCATTCTCCCTTTGCTGTTTCTTGACCCATTGTCCAATTCTTTTCACTCTCCGATATGCTTCCTTCCCTTGCCTCCACTCTCACTCTACGGGCTACTTGCCCCCTGCTGCCACAAAAGTGGTCCTGTCCACTCCTATGCCCTCTCCTCCTCTCTGACTTCTACACCCCCAGGTCCTACTGATCTGCTACTGCCTCCCCTCCCTTCTACTCCTAGCCCACTTCTCCTTCTGACCGCCATCATCAACCCCCCCCTTGATTGCCATGACCCCTGCTGCCCCCTTGCCCTCTTACTCTGTAATTGACTCCTGCACCCTCCGTCACTTCCCCCTCTGTCGTTGTGGCTCTTCCAACCTATTGGTCCACCCTTTTGTCACGAGCGGCAACAATTTTTCCACCACTACCATCAACTGCGGGCTACTTGCCCCCCTCTGCTGCCATCTCTGACGGATATACTCTAATACAGTTCCTTTGTCTCCCTCCATCCCACTGATCTGACTCACCTACTGCTTCTAATACTGCCATTTACTACATTCTGACCCTTCCAGTTCCCTTCTCTGATCCCTCCTGCCTCAGCCTAAGCCCTACCTCAATCGGACCACTTCAGAGTGTCCCTGCTACCAACCCACAGTTTTACTGCTTGCACTGCTCCCCTACCTTCCCCTCCTCCCTGATCCCCATCTTCACCCCCAACCACCTCCCTCCTTCTCTAGCATTCTCCCTTTGCTGTTTCTTGACCCATTTTCCAATTCTTTTCACTCTCTGTTAAGCTTCCTTCCCTTTCTCGAAGTCCGTCTCCTTCCCCTTCCCTCCCCCCTCTCCCCTACCGCTTTCCCCTTCAATCTACTCTTCATCCTTCTAATGGCGATCTTCTCTCTCAATCCTCGCCTCCCTACCCACTCTGTCCCTCCCCCCAATGCCTCTCCCCAACGCCCTAAACTTATCTATCCCCCTCTCACTAACACCTCTAACACCTTTGGTGTCGCCCTCTGGAACACCAGATCGATCTGTAATAAAACCACAGCTGTCCTGGACCTCTTCCTACGCCTCAACCTCCAATTCCTCTGCATTACTGAAACCTGGATCCCTCTTCACAACACCTCTGTAATTGCCTCCCTCACCTCCCCCTCATCCTCCTTTGAACATGTCCCCCGTTCTTCTGGCCACAGAAGCGGTCTTGGCCTTCTCTTTCGACCACACTTCTCTTTCTCTCCCTCCCCTACTTCTCTTCCTTCCTTTCCTTTGAGTACATGTTCAAAATCTTTACCCCTCCTCATGCTATCTCATTTCTTATCATCTACCGCCCCCCTGGGCAACTCTCCCCCTTTTATGAGGACATTGACCATCTCCTCAGCCTCATTTCCCCCAGTCCCACTCCTTTACTCGTACTTGGTGATTTTAATCTCCACCTCTCTTCCAACCCTCCCTCCTCTCCTCTCTTATCCATTCTTGACTCCTACCACCTCTCTCCCCTCCCCTCCTACGCACCAATCTGGCTCTACAATTGACCTCATCTTTACTTCCTCTCTCATTGCCTCCCCTATATCCTCCCTTCCCACCTACTTGTCTGATCACTCTCTACTCTCTTTTTCCCTCTCCCCTCCCTTCCCTCCTCCCCCCCTCTCCTCCACTTCGTTCTCCTGGCGTGACCTACGTGGCTTTAACCCCTCTCTATTTCTTACATCCCTCTCCTCTTTCCTCCCCCCCCCCCATTTCCCATTTCTCCTCTCTCTCCGCCTCTGAGGCCTCCTCCATCTTAACTTCTTCTCTTCTTCTTCTCTGGATCTTCTCTACTCCCTCTCCTCATTTTCCCCCCTCTCACCGTGCTGCTCAACCTTGGCTTTCTTCTCATATCTCCTCCATGCGCCACCTCCTTAGGCGCCTTGAGCGTCTTTGGCTCAAACACCCAACCCCCGCTAACCAATATGCCTACTTCTCCTATCATTCCCTCTACGACTCATGCCTCAATTCCGCTAAATGCACCTACTTTTCTGACCTTCTCCAGTCTCAATCCTCCCACCCTCGTCGCATTTTTCAAACCTTAGCCCATCGTCTCTCTCCATCCACTCCTGATCCCTCCTCCGCCTCTTCTCTCTCTGCTACTGATATGGCCTCCTTCTTTTCTAACAAAGTCCTCAACCTTCGTCAAACCATTCTCTTTTCCCCCTCCTACTCTCCTCCTCCCCCTTCTCCTCCCCCTACCTTTTCTATGTCCTGGTTCTCTCCCGTCACTCATTCTGATGTTACCCTCCTCCTCACCCACACTCATCCCACTGCTTCCCCTACTGACCCCATGCCTACTTCCTCATCCTTAAAATGTACCCCCTCCTGATTCCTTACCATACCTCCTTCAACATCTGTCTCTCAGCTTCCACTTTTCCTACCCCTTTTAAATACGCGACCATCATCCCTATTCTCAAAAAACCTTCTGCTAATCCCAGTCTTGCCTCCAACTATCGCCCCATTTCGCTCCTACCCTTCCTCTCCAAACGTCTTGAACACATTGTCTATTCTCAACTCTCTTCCTTCATCTCTAACCACTCCCTCCTTCCGGCTACCCAATCTGGCTTCCGCCCACTGCACTCCACTGAAACTGCTATAGTAAGCAAGTGCTGCACAGTCTGCATCTTGCACTGTGGGATGTGGCGTCTACCAAGGGGGCCTTATTTGGCAGACAAGAGAATAGGGAAAGTGAGCCCACATTAGTAAATGCAGCTCTGATACTGTGGCCGCTCTTTCTCTGTGATCAGTGGAGTCGGGTTAAAGATCAGCCGATTTGTAGTTTTGGCACCAATTTGAAAGATGGGGGAACTACACATCCCAGAATTCAAAGGGTGGAATAAACGGGATGCCCTTCTGATGCATGTCCATAGAAAACATTAGCTCTGTAGACTGTATGAACACCGGGCATATCAGTGCTTTGTGCTAGTATGTAAAGTGCCCCCCCTTGTCCTCCCTGTAAATTTGCACATTGTCACTAGAGTTGTTGCTTTGCCTGATCCTTCACCTGCTTTCTGCATATGGCACTGGACTCAAGCAGGCAGGACAGATTCTACATTGAATTTCAAGTAACCAGAGCAATGAGGGTGAGATATTTCTCAGGTCTATCCTCGATTTGCGACACCATCCATGAAAGCATTCCTCTGTCTCAACTCACATGACAAGGGTCTTAATGCGCTCAGACCTGGGGAAAATGGTAATGATGGGGCTGTGGTGAGGTGGTGGTCTAGGCCATATTTGTGCTGATATGTATTTTAACTTTGTCATTTTCAAAACGTTTTTGTGCCACTATCTTTAAGAAGGTAAATGAACATGTATTGAAAGAAATCAACAGCGCCCACTGAACCCTGTTCTGTTAGGATTACATTGTCAGTGGTGACTCCAACATCAGACCTTTATAATACACCAGGCAGATGTTAAACAAGCTGTTGTGATTTAATCAATATGTAGCCTTAGGTGAGCGGGCGTCGACTATGCCATTCTGACAAAAGAAACACAACAAGGGCTTTCAGACCTCCCGAGTGACTTTTCTCCCTTTAATGGGATAAAGCGTTATCAAAACCAACTTTTATGACTGATCGCAGCGAGGGGTCATGATGCCCATGCCATGTGGTTCCAAAATAATGCAGGTTGAGGACGATTTTCAAAGCGATGACCTGTGACTGAGCACCAAACTCATTGGTCAAAATGTGCATTTTAACACTTCCACTAGTCACTCTTTCATTCAAGGCGATCAACGAGTGAGCACCATGAAAGACCAAATCTGCAGCTTCCTTAGATTCCTAAAGGATCAGCTAAAAATATGCAGAGACAAGTTTCAAAATGCTGACAATTTATGACATTTAAGAAAATATTTGTTAAGATTAGTTAACTCCACCTGCTATACCGCGATAACCATGATATACCGTCATTTGTCAAGAGGGTTATCATACCGTCATAAAACCAATACACTGAAACCCCTAACCTCTAACCAACTAGATTTCCTAGCCATAACCGAGACTTGGCTTCGTGCTGCTGCAGGCTCAATATTATCACTAGCTATACCAGAAAACGTTGCCATACTAAGATTAGATAGAGAAACTGCCAGAAGAGGCGGTATTGCCATCATTACGAACACTAAATTGGAACTAAGGGTCCACCCACACCACCCGTTCCTTTCAGGAGTACTACTAATGAGTCAAGCTACCTCTTACAGCATCCCGAACCATAACTATGCACCTAATATACAGACCACATGGCCCTACTTCAACATTTGAGGAAGATATTACCTCACTACTTACCACAAGCACAAAACCCAGCTCACAGATCTTAATACTAGGAGACTTTAATCTAGGCCTCAATGATCCGAAAGATGACAATGCTTTAGCACTTACCAATACCATCACTGAGCTAGGCTTCAAACATTGCATTAACTTGCCAACACATACTAAAAGGAAGAACCCTACACTGGTTAGCTGACCTTAATTGAAATAGTAATATTATATCTAACAAAACATGTGCCTGGACTGACCATCACCTTATCTCCTTCTCCTTACAAGACAGACTACAATCAAATCCTACGATGCCACCAGCACCTCCGGCTCCCATGAGAAATAAGCGTAATATAACAATTGAGAAATTATTACCACTACTCCAACCTATTACTAATCCTACCACCACTCCTTCAGACCCAACAGCGCTAGTGGAACTCTACAATGACACAATCAAACAGGCTATTGACATAATAGCCCCTCTAAAAATATGCAAAAGCAAGCCGCAAGCAGATCTGAACTACTGGTTCACCCCTGATCTTAAAATACTACGCAACGAAAACAGAAAAATTGAATCATCATGGAAAAACAACCCCACAGTAGAGAACAAGGATACATTATCCAAAATCTCCACCAGATATAAAACTGAGATTCTGCAAACAAAAAAGGATATCTATAACAACCAAATTCATAAAGCTAACTCAAACATCGGAGAACTCTTCATCATATTAAGAGAGTTAGAATCCCCTACCCCTCGAATGGAAACTTGCATTAAGGACTTGCTGCCTCATCACGAGTTTGGCGGTAACACTATTAACGCTGCATTTAAGGGTCTTCCAAATCACGGGTTTGGCAGGATTTACCACATCTCAGAGCTGGGGGTAAATCTGCCACGAATTTGCCGAGTTTTGGCGCTATTACCGCGCGCTACTACCCCCGATGGTAGTAGCGCCGAAAAATCCCCCATTGGGTGCAATGGGGAATTACCGTTCCGCCAAACCTGTGATCCGGCGCCAATAGCGTCAGGGTTTTCCGGTAACGCTAATAGCCCCGGCAGTATTACCGCCAGGATACCGCCCAAATCGTGACGAGGCCCTTGGAGTACTGATATCCAAAACGCAGTCACCAAAGAGATTTCTCTGCTACAAGAGAAAATCGAAGCCAAAAAACTAAACCTAACCAGGGCCTCGCCCCTGGCAGAGTCGCACACAGCCCCCACTACAAAATCTCGTAACCGTTTCAAATTTATCTCAGTGTCAATCCATGAAGTTGAGGACATAATAGTCTCTCTCAAGCCATCCTAATGCCAAGGTGACACCTGCCCGGCACCAATAATCAAAGAAGCTGCCAAAGAACTAGCGCCATTCATCGGTACATTAATAAATTCTTACCTTGAAACTAACAATCTCCTTGGTCTGCGACAATCCGGTTTTAGACCTAAACATGGTACAGAATCCGCTTTAAATCGACCTGAAAAATAAAATGGATGAGATAAAGGACAAAGGGAAGCTTGCCCTCCTTCTCCTCCTTGATCTGTCAGCGGCATTTGACTTAGTTAACCACAAAGTCCTTTGCAACCACTTGACTACAGCTGCCCACTTTTCCGCTGAAGCCACTGTCTGGATTCAATCCTTCTTAGACAACACATCTATAAGAGTCTTCTCCTCAACTGCATCAGCCGAGAAAGCACCTATAATAATAATAATAATTTCGCATTTATATAGCGCTACGAACCCTCGGGTATCTGAGCGCTGCTTATTATTACCCACGGTGTGTGGTGCTCATTTATCGACCTTGGAAGGATGAAAGGCTGAGTTTGGCCCTGCCGGGATTCAAACCTGCGTTAGTAGGCTCTGCACGGATGTCAAAGCGAGCGCTAGCGAGCGCTCTACTCGCTGTGCCACTTGACCGGTGGAGTACCGCAGGGGTCATGTGTCTCGCCTACAATGTACAATATTTTGCCCAAACCTCTCTTTGATGAGCTTGATACTCTGGGTGTCACCTACACCAACTATGCGGACAATGCCCAAAATCTCATTCCCACCACTGGTGATCACGACATTGACTCTACCGTGCTTAACAAAATATACCACATTATCCAAGCATGGATGGCCAATCATGGCCTATGTCTTAATGATGAAAAGACAGAGCTCCTCCTCATTGGATCGACAGTAAGACTTAACAAATTAAGCAGACAGTTTAAATCATTCAACATTGACAGCAATAATATTAAAATATCTAAGGAGGTAAAAACGCTGGGCTTTTACCTAGACTCGGCCTTAAATCTGAGCAGACAAGTCAATGCCACAGCGTCTGCCAATGCATACACATGTAAATTAATTAACGCATTGGAAACCATTCCTCTCGACAACTAGCTGCACTACTTTGACTAGAGCATTAATATTATCTAAAATAGACTACTGTAACGCATTATACTTAGGTTCAAGCAAATACAATGTGAATAAACTGCAAATATTGCAAAACAACGCATTAAGAACTGCACTAAACATTCCCAGAATGCAGCACATTTCAGCAGCCAGAAGTACTGGCTATTAGTGAAGGACAGAATTAGCTTCAAATCATTAACCCTTACTCACAAATGTCTCTCCAATTTTGCCCCAAAATACCTAGCAGACATATTAGACCTACCAGAACTGCACACTCACACTGCCTGAGGGTTCCTAGATATAAGCTGCAAAAAGCAGGCGGAAATAGCTTTCCTGTTATGGCAGCCCAAATTGTGTAACTCCATGCCCGTAGCCCTTAGATGTAACTTGCAACTTTGATGTATCAACTTATAATGTACTGTAAATAATTTTTTTATATATCTCTATGTAACTTGTAACTGCGCCTAGATACCTCCGGGTTTAGTGCACAATATAAATAAATAAGCAAACAAACAAATCTGGGACTTTGGGCTAGATGACGGGACGAGGTATCGCTACTCGCAAACGAGGCACTGGCTTACGAACCCAATGGTCAGGTCAGCGGCCACCAGGGATCTCACGCCCTTTGAACAGTTCGTAACTATGGACACGGGGGACAGGCATTTCGTTAGAGCATTATATGGGATTACAGCAGAAGGGGCAAGGATCCAGACATGGCACTATGGGGAGCAGTAGGAAACTACAGTGGACTGCCACCAGAGGGCGAACTTTGACTTAGCTATGGACAGATATCCAAGCTCATGCGGGCCATCCAGATTCAGTATATGTGGGTTAAGATAATGGTCCAATGGCATCTCACCCCAGAAAAACTACATACATTTTGCCCAACTTGGTCAGCGCTCTGCTGGAGGGGATGTGGGGAACTGGGATTGTGGAAGCATTGCTTGTGGGTATGCCCAATCATACAGCCTTATTGGGACATGATCTGTGCAGCAACAAATAGTATTTTTGAGAGTCAGATACCGGTGCAACATAGGAATGGCCATCCTGGGAATGGGCGGGGTGCTGAAAAATCTACCCTTGAAAGTTCAAAGAAAGACAAACGTCATCCTGCTAATGGCTGCACACAAATGGAAACCAAAAGCTGCCCCCACAGAACACAAATGGGTGAGTAAAATCTGGAACTTTGTGGCATTGGAGGGGTTATCTATTCGATTCAAGGGGATCACCAAAGGTTGCTCTCGGACTGGGGCATTGAGATTGCTGGGGCTGGTGTGAGTACTTGCTCCACAAGAAGCTGGGAGAAGATATGGCTGAAGTTTCCAGGGGAGACGAAGACTATGGTCGGGGGAATTCTCAAAAGGTGCACAGGCCCGTACATCGGCTAGCGAGAGAGCTGGTCACTCACAGAAACTTCAGACTCAAGGGGATGAGGGGGGGTGCAAGACTGGGTGCGTTGTTGGTTACATGTGTTGGGATCGAGAGGGGGAAGGCGTGGGGCAAGAAGGGACAGGGAGGGGGGTTACATGTGTTCTTACTGTTGAAAATGCCAATAAAAGGCATTTTAAAAAAGTGCATTGTTACTGGGCTGCCCTCGCCAGTCCAAATCAGCTCCCTGGCCCAGCACAAACACACGCACACATTCTATGACTCAACATTCACTCGTTTATTCACACACAGCATTCACTCACTCATTGCATGAGGATCAGAAGTGACCTTCCCATACATTTTATATCCCTATGCACCTGTTCCAAATAGGCACAGGGAAATGTTGTTTCCCTGTGCTTTGAAAAGTGCATTTTGTGGGAAAAGGGAACCTCAATGTGCATAACTATGATGCACACATTTAAATGTCCTTTGTGCATGGTTCACCACACCACCTTTTGGGTGCAAGTTAAGTGAATGAGCATCCCATTAGTTGCACCAAACACGTTTTTAAAATCGTGGCACAATTGTTTATTCCTACTGATCACAGATACAGATTTGCTCATGAGCAGGCATTGTGTTAAGTACCATTATCTCTAGAGCAGATACTGTGACTGAAATCGTTAGCCCCCAGAGTACGTACTGTACATGCCATCATTCTGGCAGAGCAGGTATTGTGTCTGTGGTTATAAGCCACAGGTCAGGTATTCTGTCATATGTAACGGATTAGTAGGTACTGTATGAAACGTTATTAATACCAGTGCAGGTACTGTGTCTTGAATCAGTATCCCAGATCTGGTACTGTGCCTGTAATTATTTGCCCCAGGGCACGTATTTTCAGATGTAGCTGATGAGCAGGTACGTACTGTATCAGAAGTAATTAGCTCCAGAGCTGGTATTGTGCCTGCACTCATTCGCTCCAGCCAGCCTTTACCATTAGCCTAGAGAAGGTAGTGTCTGCTGCTATTAATCAGGGTGTTGTTTTTTTGTCTGCAGCCATTAGACCTAGGAAACTGTGTCTGCAGTTATCCACAGAAGGGTCATTAGACCCAGAGAAAGTACCTGATCTGCAGCCGTTAGCCCTGGGAAATCCTTACTTTCAGAGTAGGCACCGGAAATGGAGACAGTAGCACGTTTGCAATTATTACCAGGAGCAGATAAAAAATATATAAATATAAGTCACAACAGTTCCCAGTTTGTGTTGTAGCTGCACAGCAGTTACTCTGCCTGCGAGCATCCCAGAGCCTAACCTAAACTGTACCGTAAATGAGCTTCGGAGCAGCTGTGTCTATCATAACAACAGGCTGCCCTGTTTAATTTCAAAACAAGATGTTTAGAAAGTCACGTACTTCCATTTTTTCATTTCAACATGTGATGAGTACAATACAACGAATTACAGCTTCAGCTGCAGCCTCTTACTTCAACGTGCATTCCAGAGGTTGTAAAAGGGATCCTTTTTCCAATATAACAACAAAGGGGTGAGAACGATAGAAGTTAATGGACGCTAAAAGAAATGCATATAGAATTCATCACAAGAGCTGGGTCGCATGCACTCACCTGATGCTGCCTGGAAGCTGAAAAGGGGCGGCTGTCTTTCTTCTTCTTGCTGATAGATTGTATCCATCAGCGGTGAGTATCGGATACCGAGGCTTGAGCCTCATTACTCCATCTTCTTGGGATGAGTATGTAGAGGTGGGTTATGATTCTTCATGGTCTGTGTGGAATTGTCACAGTAAAGCTGCTTTTACAGTGTCTTCGCCGTGATGGGCCGCCGAGCATTTGGTAAAGGGAGGCCTTATTTTGCTTTCATTATCAATTGAAACACACATTTAAAGTCGCTATGAGACCTGATAGCATTGTATGTGTTTTTAAACTTTGCCGACACATTCTGAAATGCCTTTCTAGCGTCCTGACGTAGCCACGTTTTCTGAAGCCTTTAAGTGTCGTGACGTTGTTACGTAGAACGTCTACGTGCTTAGGAAGAGAATCATGGAGGAAAGACCACTGCATGCCATGCAGACACGCAGGGGCAGGTTAAGGTGCCGGTGGGTTTGTTATTCCTATTTAGATTTTTGGTTCAGGCAACAGCGGTGTGTCTTCTTAGCTGGTAAGTAGTATCCCTCCTCCCACACTGAAGTGCCGCTGAGTGAATTTCAGGGCAGATATTTTTGCAAGTTCGGCTGTCAGCAAGTCGGATGTACGTACTGTTTGTGTAAGCGTACTTGCATGTTTGCCACCTCCAAATGACAATGGCTTTTTCTGTATTCACGGGCTTTCTACAAAACGGTACAGTGTATACACATGCTTTCTTCATTCTCCCTTATACGTGTAACACAGCTTTCACTGTTTGCACAGCAATTAACTCACCCCGTTGGAAATGAAGCCCCATGTCGATCCCATCTTAACACAGCTGAGCCGCACGCTTCTTTTTCTGCACTGCTGCACAGGCTCATGCGGGCTTGGGCTGCCGACCGGCTCCAGCGCCGGGTGTGATATGTATGCCGCCAACGAAGCAGGGCACACGTGCGGTAGAAGTCCGGGGCTCTAGATGAATAACATGCAACCGCGCGGGAGCGCTGCGGCATGAAGTTCCTTTTTCATGATTTCTGTAACGTTACTGCCTTTACGAGGTGAGTGGTTTTGATTGGCACATTGCAGGGAGATGTGAACCGCAAGATGTCCTTCTTGATTTCCCCCACCTCTCTGGCATTTCTTCTGCTGTCTGTATAGGACAGAGCTCCTTTATTTTCATGTGTTTTCACTGACTAGATGCCTGCATGTTCATGTATACTATACAGTGAAAATGCAGATTCCTACGTAGTCTTACCAGCAAGAAAACAATTGAGTATTTTTCCTTAAAACTAGGCATACTGTAGGCAGAGGTTTTCACTCTGTGTCCCGTGCTCCCCACCACCCTCCCTCCCTGGGGGCGTGCGATCCAGGACGTCGAGAAATGAGAAAATAGATTTTTTTTTTGCCACACTTAACTGCATGGGTAGCCACTGGCCCCAGATGCTCAGTCATTGCAATGTGATGGGGGCGTGGCTACAGATGCACGCTTTCCTGCATTTGGATTGCGTATCCAGGCTGCGTTGCTTCCTACTGCCACCAGCGTATTCTTTCCCTATAAGTGATGCTGCTTCTCGGCTCACCCCACCCTCCCTGCCCAACATACCATGGCTGGAGGGGGTGCCGAGAAGCATGGGTTTCTGGCCTTTCCCTGTCCCCCTGCTCCCCCCTACCACCGTGGACCCACAAAGGCGGCTGCTTGGGTAGAGGATGTGATAGGTGGTCTGGATTATCGCAGTGCCCCCACCTTGGGGGCCACGTGGTAGAGGGTCGAGCAAGGACGAAAGCACGCATTGGCAGTGTTGTATGTTTTCAAATTAGCGACTAGTTCCCATCCGAGTAATGGACCATCGCAACGGCCCACCCATTAGTCTTCATGTGACGTCATTTGTGTGATTTTTCTGGAGCAATGAAGCGGTTCTGGAGAAATTTCGGTGAGCGGGAAGGCTTTGGCTGCCGGTGCAAGTGCAACCGGACTCTGCATGACTTTATCTGCAGTGGTTGGTGTGGGCATTTTCTTTGGGATACCAGGAATGTTTCTGCAAGACCCTTGGGTGTCCGACTTCATTTGTTTGTCTGGGAACCGGGAAGGCTCTGGCTGCAAGAGCAGCAGCAGTCCGTGTGTTCTTGGCTGGCTGAAAATACAATTTGCATTTTCTTCGGGATACCCTGAACGTTCCTGCAAGACACCAGATTTAGACACATTGGTGTGTGTGTGTGACTGTACATTTGGGGTACATTGGTGTGGGTCTGGGGGGGAGGGATGGGGCACATGGGTGTGTTTCTGGAGGGAGAGATGAGACCGTGTCTGGAGGGTGGCATGGGACATCTTGTGGGTCTGGGGGAGGGATGGGGCACATTGTTGGACTGGGAGGGATGGTTCATCTAGATGTGGGTCTCGATGGAGGGATGGTAGCATCTTGGTGGAGTCTGCAATGAATTGGGGCACATTGGTGTCGGTCTGGGGGCCCTTGGTGTGGGTCTGCATGGAGGGATGGGGCACATTGGTGTTGGTTTGATGGGAGGGACAGGGACATTGGTGTGGGTCTGGGAGGGGATGGGGCACATTGTGTGTGTCTGGGGGTATGGTGGCATATTGGTGTTGTCTGGAGGGATGGTGCAATCTTGGTGTGGTCTGCAATGAATGGGCGCACATTGGTGTGGGTCTGAAACTGGTATACGGCATCTGTTGGTCCGAAGGGTGTCATGGGTCATCTGAAGGTAATGCGGGGCACATTGTTGTGTGTCTGTGGGGAGGGACCGGCACATTTGTCTGGGGGTGGGATGGGGCACTTTGGTCTGTCTGGGGGAGGGATAGTTCATCCAGGTGTCTGGATGGCAGGACGGGGGCAACTTGTGGATGGAGGGATGGTGGCACATTGGTGTGGGTCTGCAGGGAGGCATGGGGCATCCTGGTGTGGGTGGGATGGGGACATCGGTGTGGGTCCGCAGGGAGGGGATGCAGGCACATTGGTGTGGGTTTGATGGGAGGGACGCGCACATTGCTCTGGGGGAGTGATGGGGCACATTGGTTTGGGTCTGGAGAGGGATGATGCCATATTGGTGTGGGTCTGGGGGGAGGGATGGTGGTACATTGTCAGTCTGGAACATGCATGGGGCATCTGTTCTGTAGGGTGGGTTGGGGCATCCCAGTGTGGTTCTGCAGGGAGTGGATGTAGGCACATTGTGGGTTTGATGGAAGGGATGGGGCATATTGGTGTGGGTTTGATGGGAGGGAAGGGGCACATTGGTGTGGGTTTGATGGGAGGCAAAGGGCAAATTGGTGTGGGTCTGCAGTGAGGGATGAGGTATCCTGGTTGTGTTGGATGGGCACAATGGTGTGGGTTTGGAGGGAGGGGTGGGGCACATAGGTGTAGGTCTGGGGGGATGGGGCATATTGGTGTGGGTCTAGAGGAAGGGATGGTGTCATCTTGGTGGGGTCTGCAATGGATGGGGGCGCATTGGTGTTGGTCTGGAACAGGTGTGGGGCATCCTGGTGTGGGTGGGATGGGGACATTTGTCTGCATCGGGGGGGTAGGATGGGGCATCTTGGTGTCGGTTTGATGTGAGGGACTGGGCACATTGGAGTGGGTCTGCGGGGAGGGACTGGCACATTGGTCTGGGTTAGGGATGGGGCAATTGGTGTGCGTCTGTGGAGGAGTGTGGGTCTGGAAGGTGGAATGGTGGCATATTGTTTGGGTCTGGAGGGAGGAATAGGTGCAAATTGATATGTTTTTAATGGGAGGCATGGGGGACATTGGTCTGTGTCTGGGGAGGGATGGTTCATCCAGGTGTGGGACTGGAGGGCAGGAAGTGTGCAACTTGCTGTGCGGATGGAAGGATGGTGGCATCCAGGTGGGGTCTGCAACCAATGGGGGCACATTGGTTTTGGTCTACAGGGAGGGATGGGGCATCCTCGTTTGGGTTGGATGGGGACAACGGTGTGGGTCCGGAGGGAGCATCTTGCTGTGTGGAAGGAGGATGGGGCATCGTGGTATGGGGCTGCCAGGCAATCTAGTTGGGGGCCTGCCATCTAGTCGAGAGGCTGGGGCAGTTATACCAGGTGGCCCCAGTGGTGGCTGGCCCGACTGACTCCTACTTTTGTCTATGGTCTGGTTCCGTAAACCCCCACTAAGTTGGTGCTTAATATTCTGTATGGAAGTGACTCCCTGCAGGGCGTCTCGGTGCACAGGCAGAACACACCTGCTCTGCACCTGGACTGATGCAGGGAAGATAGTCTGGGCCTTGGTTTGCTGGTGGTGGCTTAGCGCACGGAGGCTGTGCCTTAAGTCCCGGTTGCAGTGAAACTGTTTCCGAGGGCAGAACTTCCACCGAACGCCCAAATGGACGTTGGAAACAGAATTTCCGGCCCCTGTTTCCGACTAAAGGTTCAGAGTCCCCATACATCTGCACGGGTAGAGGCTGGTAATGTGGCCTGGCCGGAGCTCTGGGGCGGCCATGGTGCCTTCCCCGTCCTCCGGGTATTGTCACCTGTGTGTGACCAAGTCCTAAACACAATGCTAGTGTCAAGGGGTGCCCCGAGCGGGCCCCTTTCCTTTGTGGGACTAGAGCCGCTAAGAGTGGCCGGCCCCGAGTTCCATGGCATTCATGGGTTAGTCCCGGTGTCAAGTGTCACCCATGTGTGACAAAGTCCGCAAGCCCAGCAGTGGTTGCCGGGAACCCTGGCATGGTCCCTGTGCCTTACTGGAGGGAAAAGGTCCCCCTGCCTGTGGGCAAGTGTCCTGTAAAATGATTTCAGAAAGTTGGCCACCCTACTCGCAGAGAGCCATCTGGTTGTGCAATGCTTTCGAATGGGCCCAGATGGGAAGGGCCTTTGGTCTCCACTGGCAAGTGGCTGGCAGTTGCCCATGGGCAGGGGGCGGCAGTGCCCCACCCTGGCTGTCCTGCAGCTCTAGACACGGGGGCCCTTCAGGCCTTTTTCCCTCCAGGCAGAGACGGGGAACCTTCTGGGGCTCCCCAGGGCCACTGCTTTTCTTGGGGATGGACAACCCACATGCCAGGCAGGTTGCCAGCGGCAGGATCTCTAACTGGGCTTAACTAGAGCTTTTCCCTCTGCACCGCAACCCTGCTGGGGCACCAGAGGACCACCTGCTGGAGAGGCAGGTGCCCAAGGCTGGGCGCCCCTGGCCACCCCAGAGCTCTAGAGGGGGCCCCTTTTACCATGTTCCTGTCTGTCACTCTTGTTACACAGATCACAAAAAAGCTTAGTCGCCTTCCTCTGATGACGATAGACAGGGTGTGAGGGACCTGCCTCCGCTCCACTTGGTTCTCGCTGTCCAACACAGGCTCCCTGGCGATGTACCCCCTCTCCCCCGCCCTTCTGGGCTTCCTGGGGGCAGTGCCACCATGCTATGCACCATCAGAGACTGGCCCGCTGAGGGCACTCCATCTAGAAGGACTGTCGGCTGATTGGTCCTCTGGTCACACATGCTGTTAATACTTTCTCACAGGTCAGATCCCAGCTTCTCTCAAACGTGCAGTGGTTGTTCCACTTTTGAAAAAGCCTTCTTTAGACCCTCTTGTTCTTGCAAATTTTTGTCCCATTTTGCTTCAATTTCTTATGAAGCTTTTTGAAGCCTTGGTCGGCCCTTTCTTGAGTAATCTTTCTTCTTCAAAACTTTGTAATCCAGTTTTCGTCCAGGATGTGGCACATAGGGGGTCCTGGTCTCCAACGTTGACTGTGGTTCGGCTGCACAACTGGGGGGGCGTCAGTGCTTTATTCTTACTAGAATTATCTGCCGCCTCTGATACCATTGACCATGCTGTCTTGCTCGTCCGGACCAGGCTTTCTGGTAGCGTTCTTTCCTGGTTTTCTTTGTTTCTCTTTGACCAAATTTCCCTCCCCCTTTTCACTCTGTGTCCACTGGGTTCCTCCATCTTCCAGGTTTTATTTAACATGTACATGCAACTTCTTACCAAGCTTATCTGCTCCCACAGCTTCCAATGTTAATCTTAACAGATGACACAGATTCAGGTCTGTTTAGATCTATATCTCTTATTGAGACAGCAACCAGATTTAGGGCCTGCCTTGGAGCTGTGGGTGCATGGATGTGTAATACTTGGCTCAAGTTGAATGGGGAAAACATTGAGGTGTTGGGCCCTCCTTCATCTACTTTCTTTTGGACCCCCTCTTTTTGGCAGTTTTTAGGGGTAAAGATATTAGCCTTTGCGGAATCTCAGGTAAGTCCAGTTTGTCAAAGGTGCTCTCTTCAACTGAAAACCTTTAGTAAGGTTCTTTGTTTACTACTTTCTCAGTTACATGCCCCTTGTGTGTCCTCATTTATTATGTCTTCCATGGACCACTGCAACGTCCTATTTCTGGCACAACCTGTCTACCTCATATGCACCTTTGGCTCTGCAGCCAGAGTAGCCACTTCACACCTAGTTGTGCACCATCTTCATTGGCTACCCATGGCCAAGCGCATTCAGGGCAAGGCCTAATGTCTAGTTCATCATGCCTTTTATGGAACTGGGGCAGACTATCTACAGGCCAAATTCTGTCTGTACATTCCTGCTTGGACACTCTGCCTGTGAATGCCTGATGTTCAAATCCAAAAAAACGCACTTGTACATACAAATGCATTAAACTTCCGTAAGTGCCGAGTGCAAAATGTGTCATAAAGTCAATGCACAACCATATTACTTCACCAGGGCAAATCGGAAATGCTTGAGTAAATGGAAAAGAGTATAACGGATTCAAAAAGTGCCAGGTACGCTTCAGAAAAAGTTTACCCTATAGTGTACCCATACTTGTTCACACTACGCACCATTATGCAAAGTCTATCCATTTATAGATCGATAATTGTGTCACAAACCCCATGCTGAAGATTGTGAAGTTGTGATATCTGTTGATCAGTTGCAGGAAAATATTGTGACAAAAGATTGTGAACATTTGCAATAATAAAGTTTACATTTTCTGTTATCAAATTCTTGCTGTTTTTCATGTGCAGTTATGAGAACTGTTTTTCCACAAATGTTTCACTATTCGGCTTCTTTTTCTTCCAATTCCCCCCAGGTAAAGCAGAGTCCCTCCTTGGCTCCACCAATTGCCAAATATACTGTGTATAGTATGCATCCAGTCTACACATGTATATGTACTATTTGTTGCTTTACAATGTAAGCACTTTTTATAATAAAAACACTTCCATTACCCAATTGTCTATTTCTTTATGCTAATGTATTATGTTTTACCCCCTGTGCCAAACCCTTTTTTGGTGGTTTCAGTATGTCGCCATTCAGTCCTTTGTAACTTTTTAGATACATGTGATATCTCGTCCAAATTGTTTTCCCTTTCTTCCCACATGTAGGCGGTCATAACGCCACCAAGGAATCCTAGTTGGCTGTATGGTGGTTAGCACATTTTACCAATAAAATGATGTACCAAGAAGCCTGCGTTTATTTTTTTATTTATTTTTTTTTTTTGCGTGTAAGAGCTAGGAACAAATGGGTTGCTGTGCTGAATTTGCCATTTTCTGGGCTTTCAAGAACCACTTGAGTGGAAAGAACATTTTTCTAAGGTTCTCATCAGTTTTGTGTGAGGTGGGCGGTTTTTACCCTTCTTCCCCAATAGGACAGGCATGGATGGAATGGAAGAGGAGGGTAGGAAAGCTGAATGGGAAGACCGAAAGGCATACATTTCTGGAAAGTAGACACAATTACAAGTTTAGGAAAGGGTGATTTGTGCAGGTCAGGCAACAACTGTTTGGGGAAAAATGACAGATAAAAAAAAAGGTATGTGCTGGACATGGTTGGACCTGTAAGGCAATGCCTTCTGTGAATTTTGAGAAAAGCAATGCCACGCTACAGTCCCCCAACTCTTCCAGTTAGGAAATCACATGCTTTTTGTAGTGCTTCACAAAAGTAGCAATACCACAAGCCAAAAACTGAGCCATGGTACACAGGATTTTTATGCTGATGGTCTAAACGGACATACTTAGCATGTGTAAATAAGGAAAACAAATGTGGTGAGGAATGGCAAGCATACCCTTTTTGAAAGGGCACCAGTAGACCTTTTGAAGGGGAGGTGACATGTGAAAGTTACAAAAGCGTACAGTGCCTAAAGCAGCGACTAAATGTAGGTCACATTTGGGAAATGAAAGGGTTGTGTAACAAAGTGCGGTAGCAAATGTAGGGAAAACGTAAGGAAAACCAAGAGAAAACAACAAATATTCTACCTTCCCACAGGTTTCTCAATGAAAATGGTACCTCACATTTGGGGGTGCACCTACCTGGGCGCAAAGGAAAATGGCTAAACCACTGGTAACCTCAGGTGTTTCCGCAGATCATATTTTGCAGGAATTTGCTCTTGTGCACAACCTACAGATTTGGGCCTGGGGTGTCTCAGCCAACTAGGAAAACAGGGAACCCATGCCTTTCTGAAAAGAAGTCTCCTGTGGGAATCCACAAAGGTCTGACTTGTGCAAATCGCCCTAGAATCTATTATCCAAAAGCCTGGCAAAGTCTGAAATTTAGTGGGGAAAACTCAATTTTTCAGACATTTCCCACCTGGAAACTACTGAGATATGCTGCCAATAACACATGTCCTACCTTCACACATTCCCACCGGTGTCTGGATGAAAAAGTACCTCATGTGTGGGTGCACCTACCTTGGTGAAAAAGAAAATGTTGACCGTCCCCAAGTGCAACGACAGTCCCAGGGAGCCCCAGCAGGGTCCCATCCGTTCCCCGAGGTAAATTCTGTAATGCTGCCTAGCCAGAGCTCCAGGATGGTGTGGGTGATGGCCCCGGCCTTGGATGACCATTTCCGTCCACCATCCCCAAGCGCAGCGGCACTCCCAGGGAGCCCCAGCAGGGTCCCGTCCTTTCCCGGAGGGAGAAGCTTTAACGCAGGACAACCAGATAATCGGGGGTAATGTTCCTGGCTTTGGGCAGCTGTCCCCCATATGGGGTGACCATCTTGAAGTCCAGTGGCTGTCCCTTCCCTGAGGGAGTGGGACCCTGCCGGGGATTCCTGGAACCGCAGCTGGGCTGTGGAACGGTCAACCCACATGGGAGACAGCCACCCAAGGCCAGGGATATCACCCCTGATCATCTTGGAGCTCTGGCTGGCCTGTTACAGATTTTCCCCACCAGAAAGCCTCAGCAGTGTGCCAATCCCTCACCAGAGGGAAAAGTTATAAGGCAGCCCAGCAAAAACTCCCAAGACGGCTGGAAGTGATGCCCCTGGCCTTCGGCATGTGGGTCCACCGTTCCCAATTGCAGCTGCGGTAAGCCCTGACAGGCTCCCCATCCCTTCACGGAACGACATTGTATAATGCAGCCCAGCCCAGAGCTCCAGGATGGTCGGAGGTGATGCCTCCAGCACTTGTCTCCCGTGTGGGTTGACCGTCCCAAAATTTAGTGGCAGTTCCGGGGAGCAACGGCAGGGTCCCCATTCCTCCCGCAGGTGAAATCTGTAACGCAGCACAGCCAGAGGTGCAGCCTGGGCTTGCGGACAGTCAACCCACATGGGAGACAGCCTCTCCCACGGAAACACCAATGTTCTGCTGACATGGGGGGCAATTTATGGCCTGACATTGCATTTGTGTCCCAGCCCACCAAAATTCCTTCCCACCCACCCCACCACCAATCCAGCCCCAGGCCCATGCACCCGACTGCCCATGGGCCCTGACCGTAGAACAAAAAAACAACTTGCATAATTTTGCAGCTTTTTGTGTTAAAAAACATGTAAACAAAACACATTCATTATGGTCCAGCCCAGCAAGAACAAATCATAACTATCATGTTCTGATCACTGCCCTGCCCTCCTCCCCCATTCAAGCCGTCCCTGGTGGCATAGTGGCCGCCAAACCCTAGTAAATACACATTTGCCCCTTCCTTGGGGCAGATTGTACCCAGAGGGAGGGCTACAGGATATCCCCCCATCCATATGGGATGGTGGGGAGAGGGCCACCCCCCTTTACAATACAAACACCAGTGCTGGTTTAGTGTGCCCACCACCAAAAACAGTTTTTTTTGCCCTGTCCCTAGGGAGCAGATGGGCACATTAGTGTGCCAATCTGCCCCCAGGGTGGGCAAAACATACTGCCCATGCTTTGCAAGGTTCACTGGTGGCCCTCGCCGCCCATCAAATTGGGGTGGGGGAATCTCATGTATCCCTTCCTGGGGGCAGAAATCTGCCCCCAGGGAGGGCTACATGAGATGCTACCCCATCCATTTGGGGTGAGGGGGGCACCCCACAAGTGCACGCAATGCACGACTACAGTCGAGAACCTTACCTACAACTAACCGAAAGGCCACCTCCCCAGTACTGCATCTATACCACAAACTAATCCACACAACGAAGCTGACCCCACTTATCAAGCACCACCGTGAGCCATTTGCATTGGATACAATGTCTAAGACTCTTGTTAATGTGTCACTCACACGTATGAATGAAATTACCGCTATTTGCAATTCTTCTACCACTGCCTTGCTACCTAATGATGCAAATGCCACTTTATCTGTGTCTATGACCCCAGAAAATATGCCCCCCACTGGTTTGAATGAAATTACCGCTATTTGCAATTCTTCTACCACTGCCTTGCTACCTAATGATGCAAATGCCACTTTATCTGTGTCTAGGACCCCAGAAAACATGCCCCCCACTGGTTTGAATGAAATTACCGCTATTTGCAATTCTTCTACCACTGCCTTGCTACCTAATGATGCAAATGCCACTTTATCTGTGTCTATGACCCCAGGAAACATGCCTCCCACCGGTTCGGATAGGCCACCCCCGACCATCAATGTCACCCCTGAACCGCACCTCAAATGTGCCCTCATCAACGCCCGCTCCATCAATGCGCATGCACTAGACATCCACGACCTTATTACCACCCTAGATCTAGATCTTCTAATGGTCACCGAAACTTGGCTAAATGAAGCCTCAGGCCCCGCCCTATCCCTCGCTCTCCCACCCGGCTATGCCATCACGAGACAAGATCGCATGACCACTGGAGGCGGTGTCGCACTCATAGCCAAAGACTCAATCACCACCAGAAGGGCTGACAAAACTATCAACAATAACAGCGACTACCTTCAATTAAAACTCACCATCTCGCACCAATGCACCATCACCCTACACCTCATCTATCGACCACCAGGCCCCCTAGGAGACTTCCAGGCCTCCATCACCCACCTCCTGGCGGACAACCTCAAAAAGTCATCCAAAGCCATTCTCCTTGGAGACATCAACCTTGGCCTGAATGACGCCAAAGACTTTACAGCCAAAGCACTTGACACAGCTCTAGCCACCCTAGGATTCATCAACACCATCAACAACCCCACACACGCCCTAGGCAGATCACTAGACTGGATCGCCCACCACAATTGCCCCATCACAGTCACGGGCAACACCCCCACCCCATGGTCCGACCACCACACCATCACCTTTAACATCCCCACCACTGCAACCACATCCCACCCCCCTCCTCCCTTGCCTCCTGCCCTTACAAGGAGTGCCCGTCAACTGACCAAAGAAAGACTCCTACCCTTCTTACAGGGACCTGCCTTCACAGCCCCATTCTCCAACGACCCGGAAACTCTGGCAAAAAATTATGATACGGCCATCACAGCAGCAATCCATACCATCGCCCCACTTAAACTTCGGAAAACCAAACCCACTAGACACGCTAATGCGTGGTTCACCCAAGACCTTCTAAAACTACGCTCTGACAAACGGGCAGCATTAGCTCTTTGGCAAACATCACGGGATGAGAAAGACAAACTCAACTTCAAATCCCTTGCAATTAATTACAAGAAAGCCATCATTAAAGCCAAAGCTAAATCCTTCGAAGAGAGAATTGCTGAGGCCAAGTCGAACACCAAGGAAATGTTCGCCATTTTCAGGGAACTTGAGAACCCCACACCCACCCCCCAAAACTTCACTAAGGACAAAGAATGGTGTGACAACATCCAAGCAGCCATGCGCAATAAGATCAGCTCTCTCCAAGCCAAAATCTTGAACACCAAACTAACTCTGTCCACCCACACTACACCCTCCCCACCACCACTGCCCCCATCACCCACTGAGGCCCCACCCACCTTCTTGTTTAAAACCGTCCAAGAAAACGACATGATCAACATTATGAAAAACATAAAACCCTCCAATTGCAAAGGCGACCCCTGTCCTGCCTCCATCATCAAAGACTGCGTAGACACCTTGGCCACTTTTCTAACAACCTTCGTCAACGCCTCCTTCACCACTGGGAGAGTCCCCGCCTGCCTAAAGGAAGCATGGGTCCGACCCCTCATAAAGAAACCCACACTTGACCCCACCTCCCCTAATAACTACCGCCCCATCACCACTGTCCCTTTCCTCCTCAAGATTCTAGACAAAGCAGCCTACCTGCAGGTCCAGCACTTCCTCGAAGAACAGAACCTCCTTGGACTGAGACAATCCGGCTTTCGCCCTAGGGATGGGACAGAGACCGCCCTACTCGACCTAAAAAACCAAATGGACGACGCAAGGGACCAAGGCAAACCTGTCTTGCTCCTTCTCCTGGATCTGTCGGCAGCTTTTGATCTTGTAGACCACGACATCCTCTGCCACCACCTCTCCTCCACAGCCAACTTCTCTCAAGAAGCCATTACATGGATCACCTCCTTCCTCCAAGGCAGGACCATGCAGGTCTTCTCTGACCTAGCCACTGCATCACCCTCTATCATGCTATGTGGGGTGCCCCAAGGCTCCTGCCTCTCCCCCAGCCTCTACAACATCTTCACCCGCCCCCTCTTCCTCATCCTTGACGCCATGGGCATCTCTTATACCAACTACGCCGACGACACAGAGATCCTTCTCACTCTGACAGGCGACTATGACACGGACTCTGCTACCCTCAACAACATCTACAACACAATTCAAATGTGGATGGCTATCAACGGCCTCTGCCTTAACTCCGACAAAACTGAGCTCCTACTCGTAGGCTCCCCTGACACCATCAAGAAACCTGACGCTCAGTTCAGCCATTTCACCATTGACTCAATCACGATCCCAGTACTTGACACGGTAAAAACACTAGGCGTCTACCTAGACTCCAATCTATCCATGACCAGACAAGTAAACGCCATTGCCTCCTCGGCCGCTTACCATGCAAAACTCCTTAACGCAATAAGACCCTATCTGTCAAATGACACCTGCACTAACATAGCCAGGGCCATAACCGGCTCGCGACTTGATTACTGCAATATTCTTTTCCTTGGGACCTCCAACAAAAATCTTGAGAAGCTCCAAGTAATACAGAACAGTGCCCTACGCGCTGCACAAGGCATTGCCAAGAGAGAGCACATCACTGCTGCCAGAAAAGCTTCCCACTGGCTCCCCATAAAGGAGAGGATCCTATTCAAGGCTCTAAGCATCACCCACAAATGTGTCCATCTTGCCGCCCCAATGTACCTTTCGCAGAGGATCCACCTGGTCTCCTCCACAAGACCCACTAGATCACCCTATACCAGCATGCTCTCAGTACCCAGGGTAAAAAGGACCAGAGCAGGGGGCTCCAGTTTCCCGTACCTCGCTGCCGTACACTGGAACACCCTCCCTAGCTCCCTGCGCTCTGAACCCTCACTGACCGCCTTTCGGAAAACCCTGAAAACGAACCTGTTCATCTAACAATTACATGGCCTAGCCCTCATAATTGTATTCTATGATGTATTATGTGATATATCTGATCACAGGTCACTGCCTTACTGTAACCCAAGGCACAACCTGCTCACATTGTAACTAAGTCTTCCTTGCAAGTAACAGTGCCACAATGCCCCTGGGCTGCCTGCGCGCTATATAAATTTAATAAATGAATAAATAAATAAAATAAATCCTCACTGGTGGTTTAGGGTGCCCCCCACCAAAAACATCTTTATTTTTATTGTTTTGCCCCTCGCCTAAGGGCAGATGGGCACATTAGTGTACCCATATTCCCCTAGGGTGGGTAAAGCGTACTGCCCCATGCTTTGGGGGACGGAAGGGAGAGGCCCTCTTACATAGCCGCCTCGCCCCCACTTCAAAAACAGATCCCTGGTGGTCTAGTGAAATTGCTGGGCGCGGAGAGTGATCTGCGCCCAGCAATGCTGCAAAGAAAGTGTTGTTGCAAAGGGGTGAGCCTCCCCTTTCCTACGACACCTGCCTTGATCTCAATGGCACAATAATGGCAGAGATCGAGGGAGAAGGTGCAAACCTACCTTCTTTTACCAGCGGTGAAATTTACTTTCAGTTTCACGTTTGTGTGCATTACGCACGCTGACATGAAACTGAAGGAAATCAACCCCTGGGCCGTGAGGAGGAACCTCCTCCTCACATAGCCCAGGGGTTGGAGTTTAGTTTTGTGCGATCACTGCTTCAAACAGCAGTGCTGAAACGGACAAGCTATCTCGTTCTTGGCACTGCAAGGATGAGAGAGCTCGTCCTTGGCACCTAAGGGGTTAAAGGTATGTAGATTTTAATTAAGAATATTAGTGACCACAACTGGTTGAAATTCTCCTCCTGTATCCCCTCAATTTCTTTACATTTTTTATACCACCAAAGGTAGATGGTGGGTGGGGGTCAGGCCATATTGGATTGTGTAAGGTGTGGGGAGGTGTGTGGTGGAGGGGCGACCTACTCCACAATCTGACCTAAAAAAGAATTAGGTACAAAACATTTGGGAAAAAATGCAACTAGTTCAGGTTCAATTAGAACACATATATGCCAATGGCTAAGATATCTTACACATTGGTCCAATTAAATGGTTATTATAAATCTTGAATATATGTATGAACCATTAACTGATAACTCGAGTAATACAATAAAGGGAACTAAGGCCTCTTTAACAATATAAATACTTTCATGGAATATAAATGAATGAAAATATGAAACCATCAATGAAAAGAATTACATATTGAGTACAACAAAGAACTGAGTGACAGCATTAAAAAAAGGCGAGAACTGTGACCATGTTTCTAGGCAGACACATGCAAATTGAGCTAGGAGTCCCTGGGGGAGTTGGGGGGCTGTGTCTTCAGAACGATAATATCCGGTATATAGGGTATTCCCAAGGTGTATACCCTATCCACTTTATCCTTTGCCAGGTACCACCAGTCTGTAATTCAAGACCTGGTAGAGTTTTGAAGAATGAACAACTCTGCATTAGAATGCCAAAAGGTCTGTGGGTGTTGTCTTTGATCCAACTAAAAGTACATTTCAATACACTGCAGGATGGACTATGAAAAATACATAGTTGAGCTTGAGGGTATGCAAGAAAGTTGCCAGTTAAAGTACACGTTTAGCAGTTATTATGCAGCTTCCTGCAGGAGGCACCATGGTGGGGCCAGGCAGCTACCATGACATTGCTGCTTGACTTCAAGTTAGAAGCTGGCAATTTACAACAGATATAAATCAATAAATCTGAAGATGAGTTACTCTGAAGAGCCAATCACTTTGTCATGTACACACAAGTACTTGGGCGCATTCATTAACCCCTTCCTTTCTCAGTTTCAAAAGGGGCAGGACTATAAAGGGAGGCTCGGGTAGAAGGCCAAGCATGGGAGTTTGGCAACAAGTGTTGCGGTAAAGAGCAGAGCAAAACAGGAAGAATGAAGGCAAAGTGAGTGGCAGGAGAGTAAGAGGTGGATGGGAGAGGAAGGTGAAGATGCATCAAAAGAAGGGAAAGGGGAAAGCAGCATGATGATGGGAAACTAGCAAGGGGGAACGGAGGGATGGAAGGTGAGACATGACAAAAGAGGAAATTACTTGGAGAACAGTTTGAAAGGCACAGACAAAATCGGCAGAACACGTGATCCAAGGATGCATCGTTCAGTGTTGCCAGTTGTTACCTGGCAATTTGAGACATGATAAGGAGTTGACTTGTTTGTTGCGGAGCTATGTAGCAAGCTGAAGGCAATGCTGCGAGCTCTGCGCTCCGTGCTGTGCCTGTCCCACATGCAGTCTAGTGACCAAAAGAAACACTTCCACACATGAAGAAGGGAGCATGCTACAGCACAATTGGCTGTTACTCTGAGAGGGATTTTTCCATTGGACCTTAAAAGGGAGATTACAGACATGTGTCCCTGTGAACAAGGTGACAAATGCCAAGGACACAAAAATAGGGAAGCAACAGAAATGAATTCAAATATATATAGCAGGCACTGGGTAATTCCTAGGTTATTAAATGGAAAGAAAGATTCCAAAAGTATATGTTGGCAGTATATGGTCCTAATTATTTGAGTAAAAAGAAAAAGGCACTGTTTAATTGTCGAGGTCGGGTTGGACACACATTTCTTAAAACTACCTGAATGCATCGAGAGGGGCAACCGATTCAGTTTGATATATGCATAGCCAAGATGGACAAGCATTATGAGGTAAAGGGGGAATAACAGTTTGGCTTGTTATCCATTTGCCATCAGACATATTGTGAAACCATTGAGGAGTTTGTTACAGCATTGTGAGGGTTGGCAATAAAGTGTTGTTTTGAACATTCAGAAAGAGAACATTCAGGACAAGTTGATGATCAACAGGAGAGCAAGAGGTCCCCTCGTCGAATGGGAACTAGCCTACTCAAAATGAAGCATCTATTTCCCATTAGAGAAATGGTCCTCTGACCTGGAGAGGCAGAAAGGCCCTCTCGTCTAATGGGAACCAGCCTACTCACAATGAAGCATCTATTTCCCATTAGAGAGACGGTCCTCTGACCTGGAGAGACAGAAAGGTCTTCTTGTCTAATGGGAACCAGCCTACTCACAATTAAGCATATATTTCCCATTAGAGAAATGGCCGTCCGACCTGGAGAGGCAGAAAGGTCCTCTCGTCTAATGGGAACTAGCCTACTCGCACTGAATCGGCTATTTCCATTAGAAAAAAATGTCCCTCTGACCTGGAGAGGCAGAAAGGTCCTCTCATTTAATGGGAACTAGCCTACTCGCACTAACACAACTATTTCCCATTAGAGAAACAGCCCTCCGACCTGGAGAGGCAGAAAGGTCCTCTAGTCTAATGGGAACTAGCCTACTCACACTGAAGCAGCTATTTCCCATTAGAGAAACAGCTGAACTGGATGGACCCCAGCCGCTCCATAAGAGTCGGGGTCTCCAAATAGCCCTTTAAGATGAGCAGCAGCACCCTCGAGATAGATGGGGATGCAGATTCGTACTCTTGCATCAAATAATGACAACTCAATAGTTTGGCAAAGGTAGTCAGTTTAATGACAAGTACAAAAAACAGGGCGTTCAATGGACATCAGCGACCGCTCGATCTTCCTTCTTTTTTAAACTCCAATTCATTTCAGAAAAACACAACCTTTATACCAAAAACTCGTCAGCATTGACGTGTACTCTCAAAAACCTAACATGCAACTTGATTGGTTATAGGAAGGTAACTTTAACATAGGTACTATATCTGTATATGATAACTGGGAGAGGGGATTGGATAATGTCAGGGTGTGCAACTACACCCTTCCTTCTAACTGGCCACTGTAAACGTCACTAAAAGTATGACATCCCATTGGCTCTATTCTCTATAGGACCCTAGTTTACATGGTCCACTATGATTGGGTTGGCATTGATCCCACACATACTTTTCCACTTGCGTTTAGCAGCATGCAGAATAATTAGCCAGGTGCAGGGAGTAAGCCTGCACCACAGCTTCCCTTCAATTTATGTTACAACCATTCATCACCTTAGTGGCTGTGTGCCAATTACTGCTTTGTAGTTTGGCCTTGAGTCTGCTTCTTGGTCTGAGAAAGATAAGGAGTATGGGTACGACAAGGCTCCAGGCGTAGCTGTGAAAGTCTCATCCCTTTCTGCCTGCTTTGCCACGTGACTAGGACACCATGAAATCGGCCTCTTCATGCAATTTTGTGTATTTGATTGACTTCTGTCAGTCATATACCATCTGCAGCTTATCTCGACCTTGTTGAACAAGAGACTCTGTTATTCTTCTCTTTAACTGTAGGCATTGCTAGCCTATTCCAGTCTGATACGACCTTGGCCTCCGTGTATGTCTGCCTTCAGCAGGGTTTTCTTTCCGTCTTAATTCTCGGTTTGTTTGCAGTGGCCCACTCCTCTTGAGACCTTTAGTAACCTCTATTCAATTCTGCTCATGTGCGTAGTGGATTTTCGCTCATCCATGAAGTGCTTTTGAGGTAGATTATGTATAGTTGACGCTTGCAGCAAGCTATTTCACTACTAAGCGTAAGCAAGCTTCACGATTCCTTTCCTCTTGCGGTTTCTTGCGTATGTACGCGTTTAAACTGGACTGATGTCTTCATCGTGCATATGGCATAAGTTTCTTCATCTTGACCAACTGTTTCACCATAGGCTCGAGATGTCACTTATCCATGGTATTTCATCTCTTTATCAGCGTTCTTGGGTCATCATATACTGTATATGTGCGTCACTCCGATCTCTCATGACGTCACCAGTCGTCTTCTCTTAATATCTTCTTGGCTTCTTCAGGTATTTCATTCTGACAAACGTCCTTTTGTCGTGTCTGCCAATATGGATTTCTCAGTGGGTACCTTACTGTCCAGGTATGCTTAGGTGTTGGTACTTCAATAGGTGCTGTTATTCCACTAGGCACTGGGCAGAGCTCAACAGCGGCTCTCAGCTGGTTTAACTGTTCTCCATACGTCACATATTTTGACGTAGACATTCCTGGCATCTCGAAGGGGCTGGCTGGAGTGCGGGTGATGCCTGGCAATTCCTCTTCATTCCCCCCCTTTGGGCGATTCCTCGACCACTCTTACTTATTTCTCTGTATTTACTTTTCTGTCATCCTCTGGATCTGGACATCTAGGTCTGCAGAACTGTTCCTTTGGGGTCCATATCTTTATCACTCCCTTTAAACATCCTGCTGTTCTTACATGCTCGTCTTTGCGCCATGTCATTAGTTGACATTCTCCACTTGGATTGCAATAGATCTATTTTCCCACATATTTTCTATGTTTCTTCGGATACCGAAACTTTGATCCTTCTGATGCATAACTGCTGGCCTTCACAAAGTCTCTTATTTCTTCATCAGTCCGGTCCTTAGGCTTCCATCCCGACTCAACGTTAATCATGATTTTCATCCCTATGGCTTTCTTTGCAGTTTTCTTGCACTGAGAGATTATTATCTTGATAACACAGAATCCAAGCAATGTCATTACCAACAGGGCTCCTAGGATCTTGAACGCGTCTGCCATCCATTGTGGAACCCATGAAAACAGTGATCCAAACCAACTATCATCATCAACTTCGTCAGCTTCATCAATCATCTGATTTTGTAGTTTTGTCAGCATACCTATGGCTTCTTTTAAGGTTCCATTTTCGGCATCGTGACATGGTATGCAACATGATTCTCCGATTTTTGCACGAACACCTCCATCTATAGCTGTGATCATGTCTAGGACATATCTGTTCTGGAGAGTCATTAGTCGAATCGCTCTTAACTCTTCCTTGATTGCATTGAATCCCTTTTATAGTTGTGTTGATGGTCTGCAGTAACTCCCATCTGGTTATCTGCAACCATTAAGTATTTGCTCCAATCTGAACTCTTGGCATCAGGATTGTCGAACACTGATGAGGTCAAGCTGAACATCCTGTGTTCATATGGAATTGCATGAAAGGTTTCTTCTGATTTGGCTGAGAAGTAATTCTCTCTTCATTCGGCTCATAAGTTCCACAGATCTCTTCTTCCTCATGTGAGAATCTGCTTTTGGAAAACTGTCAATATTCAGATCACCTTTTGAAATCGCCAACCCTGCAACATGGGCATTCACCAGTGTGAATATTCCTCCCAAATTCTTCAGCAACCTAATATATGCTTTGGATCCACGTGCCCAATAATGATCCATGATCCTTGTAGTACCTTATGCCATTCCTATAGCATCAAAGATTTGTCCACAGTTCTGATTTTTCTCCCATTTTCTTGTAATATTGTTTCTGAAGCACAGTTTGGAATTCTCCAATGGCACTATCTGTAGGTGTCCTCCTCTGTCTTCGACCCATGTTAGCAGTTTTGCCAGTCTCGGCCATAATGGTTTGCATACCCTCTTTGTATTTTCAATGTCCTTATAGTGTCCAATTATCATCCATGCCCTGCAGATAAATACTCCTTTCTCCCATCCGTCTGGTGAAAGCACTGTTACCCAGATTTGCATTTGACCTCTGTTCTTCTATCTTTGCGCTTCTTCTGGAGATTTCCCTTTGACGTTCAGTTTTTTGTTTGTTTCTCTTCTGATTTCTGCTGCTTTAACTCAAGGCTTTTTATACAATGTTCTTTGCTTTGCCGTTGTTTTTTGTCTTTATGTGTTGTACATAATCATCTTCGCCTGGATCAGTTGCTTCAGTTGCCCATTTGAGTGAAGCATCACTTCCCACAAACTGACCTCTGGTCTTGCACATGTTAATGTTAAAGGACATTTGTACCGCGCACTATGACCACGGGAGTGGCCCCCTGGTGCTCCGGCAGCTCTGAAAAAGGGGAGGAGAGGGGGTGGGTTAGTGGGAATAAGCTGGAAAAGTGCAAGTGAGCAGTGATGTGCTGTTGGCAGCCTCAGCCCGGTGGGTCCATTGGCTGGGCTTGGGGTGTTTTATGGTTCGTAGTCGTCGTGTGCTGTTGTGCAAGTCTATGTGTGGTTTGTTTTGTTGTTGCATTGTTGTGAAGTTTGTGCGGATTGCTGCGCTTCAGACTTGTGGTTGTGTTTGGTTATAGTTTGAGAGGTGTATGCAGACGGATGGAATTGTTGGTTGGTTAGTTGGCATTGCTGTCCTTGCAATTGTGGGATTCCATCTAGGTGTGGTACATGCTAACAGTCACATTTGTATCTAGATGCCGCGCAAGCTAAAGTTCAGAATTCCATACTAGTGTGGCACATGCTAACAGTCACATTACTGACTAGATGCGACGCAAGCTAGAGTTCAGAATCCTGAGTGTGGTGCATGCTGAGAATAATATATGCTAACAATCACATTTCTGAAATTCCATCTAAGTGTGGCATATGCTAACAATCATATTTCTATCTAGATGTAACGCAGGCTAAGCTTGAGAATTCATCTAGGTGTGGCATATGCGAACAATCACATTTCTGTCTAGATGCGACGCATACTAAACTTGAGAATTGCATCTAAGTGTGGCATATGCTAACAGTCATATTTCTGTCTAGATTTGGCACAGACTAAACTTGAGAAATTCCATCTAAATGTGGCATATGCTAACAATCACATTTCTGTCTAGATTTGGCACAGACTAAACTTGAGAATTCAGCTAGGTGTGGCATATGCTAACAATCACATTTCTATCTAGATTTGGTGCAGGCTAATCTTTGTGGTTCTCTCGGGGTATGGTACTAGTTAACATTATACTGCAGGCAGTGTTTGCTGTCCAGCCATGAATAGGTTTAGGGTGGTGGTCAAATATCTCTCTAATAATGTATGGTGTAGGTCTGTAGCAGTCTAGGCCATTGAAAGGTAAGTTAAGAGTGGCAGGAGCTTTCTGGAGTAGAGTAATTGCTCTACCCCCCACCCATTCCAGCACTTACAGTTTTGGCGGTGTCTGGTGGCTTCATTTGCTTCCCCTGCTGACACATCTTGGAACCGCCAATGTGGGAGCCGCCCATTGTCCTTGGGCCCTTGCTGCAGGGGCTGCCGGTCAGTGGGCTGCCCAGGAGAGAACAGGTAAAGCCGGGGAGCCAACCAATCACAGGAGGGGGAGGGCTGGGAGGCGGGCTTAAGGCCGGGGAGGAATGACTGGGAGAGCCGGAGCTGCAAGGCAGCATGCGGGGCCTGGGGGCAGCAAAAGGCAAGGCCCAAGATTTTGGAGGGCCAGGGGGGCTCGAGGGGCTCGCCTGCTCACCCGGGGATGCAGGATGTTGAATGTGTGATCCCCGGGTGCAGCAAGCGTGGTCATCTGTGCATGGGAGGCGAAGGGCTGGGAGGCAGGCCTAATGCCGGGGAGGAACGACGGGGAGAGCCCGGGCTGCAAGGCAGCATGCGGGGCCAGGGGGCAGCAAAAGGCAAGGCCCAAGAATTTGGAGGGCCAGTGGGGCTCGAGGGGCTCACCTGCTCACCTGGGGACGCAGGATGTTGAATGTGCGATCCCTGGGTGCAGCAAGCGTGGTCATCTGTGCCTGGGAGGCGGAGGGCTGGGAGGCAGGCTTAAGGCCGGGGAGGAACGACGGGGAGAGCTGGGGCTGCAAGGCAGCACGCGAGGCCTGGGGGCAGCAAAAGGCAAGGCCCAAGATTTTGGAGGGCCCAAGGGGCTCACCCGGGGACGCAGGATGTTGAATGTCTATAGCTAGGTGTGACAGACAGTGTGTCTTCACATCTACTTCAACAGCTATGAAGATTTTTGACTTCCCCATGCTGTAAGGTAGGAGCGCACACACAAAGCAATTTTCCTCTGAAGTTCGTCTTCCAACTTCCTTCATGTGTTGGTACCATATGTTGTTCCCCAAATGTGCTATCCAAGTAATCGTTCAATTTGTTATTGTCTTCTTGTGTGCTCCTTTTAATTCTTAAGGTCTTCCTGTAGTTTGCTTTAACCACATCCTTAAACACATCTCTATAGCTTCTTCTTGCTGGCGGATTCTCAGGCATCTTCATCAAAGATCCAGGCATTTTCGTCTGTATTATTTGAGTAGGAGAACGTTCAGTAAGTCTTCCTTTATCCCTCTGTTTTTTTTTCTGGCTCTGTTTATAATCGTCCATATTAATTCTGCTTGTATCTCAGCACTTGATTGCCTTGCCGGATTAAAGCTTGACCTCTTCATCACTGGGTCAGGCGTGCTTGTTGGTGCTGTCTCTGTTAGTTCATTCTCTAGAGTCTTTTGTCTCTTTAAAAGTTCCTTTTCCATGTGTGTTGTACCACCCTTTGGTAAGAGCTTCTTGTTGAGCTCTGTCCGGCCTCTTCCCATTTTCTGGAATGTTATTCTGCAGTTGTTGACACTAGCCCAGTGTATATGTACTCATTATTTGTGTATGCGTACCTTCCTTCAACCACTTCTCAGGTTTACTTTGCTGACCCTGTCTCCAGCGTTGTAACTCTTTTGTTACCCAAGCTTCGTGCGTGGGTCATTATTCATCACATCCATCTCAAGTTCAGTCACTCTGTCATTCTTCCTAGGAACTGGAATGACTATGTAAAGTCTGGGTACCTTTGTAGGTTGCATGCTTACGTCATTTGGTGGGTGCACAGGAACCTGAACGCTCTGTACACCAATGAAAAATGCAATTCTAATCGTCAAAGACAGTAATATGAGAATGAATACTATGCATGTGTAAGTAATACATTTGTAAGTGAGCTTACAGCATTTGTTCCTTGGGCAATATGAACATCAATCATTTAAGGAAGCAAACTAACTTTTAATACATACTAACATTTGCCATTTTTATCTGGATTCCACTGTCTGTTTGCAGATTACGCATGCTAAACTGCTTATCCTCCTTGTCTGAATACTGGAACGTCTCTTGCCTCAGGTAACAGTTCCTTTTCCAAAAAAACGAGAGTTCAAAATAAGGCAATAAGTTCAGCAAGTCCTTTAATATGCGTGTTCAAGATAGACCAGTTCCCAGTCAATGTCTCTTATCTGTTATGCTCTGGATGACATGGTGTTCCTTTTTGTCAGCATAAATAAAGGCGAAGTCCTTGGCAACACCTTCACGATCTGTCCCTCGAAGGAAAGTTTACGATCTTCTCCGGTGATTCTGCTGATGATTATAAAGTTTGACCTGCATTATGATACCATGCAGGAGCATACTCATCTGTACAGAGTTTGCTGTGTCTCTAATGAAAGTGAGGACATCAACACTGGCATGTCTCCCTACAAGTTCTGGAAAGTCTTTGATTAAGCGAAAGAAAACATTAGTAGCTAGTCTGCTATCTTCTCGTGTCAGGGAAATTTGTCTTATCCTCGCTGTATTCTGGAAGCAAAATAAACTGCTCTGCAATCACTGTGAGCAGCCTCCTGATTGTCTTTTCGTTTTCAGGGTCTTGAAGAAACTCTGTTACGCTTGTGATTCTTCCCACCAACGATGGGTATGACCTCAATACTAACTCGAAGTAGATCTGGATGTCTTTGGTGAGGTCACTATTGCGTGACACTATGAGTAAGTCCAAATAAGGCTTCTGTATCAAAAGAGTCAGTATACTGTATTCTCTTCCAATTTACGTGTCCTCGATCAAAATCTGGCATATCTTTCTTTTCAAGGCTTCGTTGTGCTTCCGTCCAAAATCAACAAGCTACTTTGTGGCTTATACGTGCAATTCTTCTTCTTCACCCTGCAACTAGGAGGCACAGAGGGTCTCTGTTTTTATGTCATTTTTACCTTATTTTGCTCAAAGGAAGTGTCCAAATCATGCCACAATTTGCACAAATTGCACAAAATGTTCCTTGTCTCTGCTTTGCTGGTCATGAGTCCTGATTCCTCATCATGGATCTCGTCTGCACATGCTGTGGTTCTTCCCCGTCATCTGTAGTCTCTATGCGGTGGGGTGCGGGCAGAGGGCCTTCCCCGAAGTATGGCTTCATGTCGCCCAGAAAGATCCAAGCTCTTCTTCCCTGTAGTTTGACTGCAGAGGGTGTAGCGTCCTCTACTTTAAAGGGGCTGTTGAACCTCGCCTCGTCCCACTTTTTTCTTGTGTGGTTTCTCACCAAGACTTTGTCCCCAGAGAATATGGGAGGAACGTGTAATTTCGGAACTGGGTCTGTTGTAGTATCTCCTTCTGTGTTCTGTGCTACCCTGCCCCCTTCTTGTCATCGCTGCAACTGTCCTGAAACGACAGTAAGACAAGATGGCATGCAATTCAAGTAGTTTTGTATTTCCTATCCTAACACTTGTCTTGTTGGCTGGGCATCACATCTAGCTCTATTTTGAGGCATCAATGGCATGCGCATCCTTCTGCCTGTCACAATTTCATGCGGCGTGAGATGATGGTCAGAACCAGGCTGGTTTCTGAGTGCATACAGTGCCAGTGGAAGACAGTGTAGCCATCCCTTCTTCAGAGTAAGCTTCAACTTGGCTATCCTTTCCTTTAAGAAGCCGTTGAGCTTCTCGCATATGCCCTTCCCATGAGGATGATACGCTGAGGAAAACTTGAGCTTTATACCAAGCAACAAGATAATCTGTTCAAATACTGCATTAACAAAATGAGGACCATTGTCTGGTCTCATGACTTCACACACTCCTCATCTGGGAAACACCTCCCTCGCCAAGAATTGGTCAGCACAGGTAGAGTCTGGGTGTGTACATGGACCTGCTTCTATCCATCTAGAGAATGGACACACCACAACAATTAGATACCTGTACCCGTTACATACTTGAATCATGTTGACGTAGTCGATATGCAAGTGCTGAAAAGGCCCATTAGGCCTTAGGATAACTCCTCTAATTACACATAGGGCCTCATTACACGGTATGTGATCAGGGTTTACAGGTACCGGTAAACCCTTACCGCCTTACTACGAGGTCCCTTTGTCGGACCCAACCTCAATGGCTGGTTAACCAGCCGTTAAGGAACAGGCCCGCAAAGGGACCTTGGTGCTAATTACGGTACCACAATTTGCAGTTCCGTAATTACCTCCTTTCCCATTGAGCCCTATGGGGGCAAAAATGGGAATGGGGAAGTGCCGTGGTCAATGGGGAATTACCGGCCCCGCTCACCTTGGAGTGGGCCGGTAATTCCGCCATCCACCAAGGCGGACACAGTAAAATACCGGCAGCAACCATGGCGCTAATAGCGCCATGGTTACCGCATACCGTGTAATGAGGCCCATAGTGTATGCCCAGCCGTGAACTGCTGACAAATTATACAGTTCACCATAAAAAATGCAACTTGTTCTGCCAATTTTAGTATGAACCAGTCTTCAGCAATCGTTGCTGCTAGATTCTCCTTTGTCATGTGCGCTGGATAGTGTAACTGTTCCAGTGCTATCCTTAATAAGGCTATAGGCATCACTGGTTTACCAGTGCTGTCTTGTCGCCAGAAGCTCTCAGAGGGGTTTAAAGAACACCTCTGTCTCTTCCATAGGTTCTTGTCTTCCTGTGATTCCTCCCCTTGGTGCTCCACTACCTGAATTCTTGCCAAATTGCTATAGCCTTCAGGCTCGCTTCGTACAACAATCATTCTCTCATGCACCTCAGTTATTTCCACACTCATGATTATTTCGTCTTTAGTCGCCGCCCGATTGGATTCAGTGTCTGCTGCTTTATTTCCACGTGAGACAAAATCTGTCCCTTTTGTGTGGGCGGCGCATTTCACGACCGCTTTGCCCACTGGGAGCTTTAGTGCGTTAATGAGCCTGTCCAATAAGGCTACATGTTGCACTGGCATGCCATCCGCTCGGTGGTAGCCCCTCTTTTTCCAGCGTGCTAGGCCTGAGTGCACCGTTGATGTCACATAGGTGGAGTCACTGTATACTGTCACTTCCTGGTCTGCGTGATTCTCGAGTGCAAGTATCAATTCCAATAATTCTGCAGCCTGCGCCGAATAGTGTGAGGGTAATCGTGCACTAATGAGTACTCGAAATTCCCCATTTGCTGTGTGTATCACCACTGCGGTGCCTGTATATCTTTGTCCATCATTTTGATTGATCGTCGAAGAACCATAAACAAATATGATTTCCCCTCCTGCCAATGCATTTTCTTTTACTCTGGGAATCTCATCATAGAATTCTTCATAGTTTGCGCAATCATGTATTGACTCTCCTTCAGTGACTGGTACTGCTACAAACATGGCTGGGTTCACTATTTTGCATCAAACTATTTTAATCATTGGATTTGATATGACCACTTCATAAGCAGAAGCTCTCTGAGATGTCAATGTGCCTTTTGGTTTCTCTAAAATGGCAAATAGTGCGTGCTCGACGAATAACGTCATTGGGAATCCCATTACAATGGTTGTAGCCTTCTCTATGGCGAATGCTGCAGCAGCTAAACTTTGTTCGTACGGGAGGTGACCCCTCGTCACTGGGTCCAAATTCCCACTGTAGTATGCAAGGGGTTCGTACCCCAAGGTGGTTCTCTGTGTGAGTACTGCTGTCATAACACTGCCATTCGTTTGTGAAAACAGGTAGAATTCCTCTGCAGAATTGGCAAAACTGGTGCCGTGCAAATGGCCTATTTTAGTTCAACAAACCCTTCTTCCATGGTCTCGGTCCACACAATTTTTTCTTTCATTGCTTGTGCTTTCTTCAAGGCTTGTAGCAAGGGACTGGTATAGGAACTGTAGTCAAATGCCCTGATATAGTTGCATAATCGATAAAACTGTTTGTTTTATCGTGTGTGGTTTGGCTGTCTTCACAATGGCTTCAGCTCTTTCAGGGGTAACCTTTTTTCCCTCATGTGAGATTAGCTGGCCTATATACAGCACTTCTTATTAACAATATTGTAACTTCTCTTTGTCAACTTTATATCCTTTCTCAGCCAATATAGTTAATAGCTGAATAGAATCGTGTCTGCACTGTTCCTCTGCCGTAATATTGTTCAAGTCCATCTGCAGGACTCTGTTGAAAATTGAAGGAGACTCACAGTACCCTTGAGGCAGCCTTGTGCTTTTCAGATGAATGTGTCTGAACGTAAATGATGTCAAATCTTGTGAGTCCTTGTGCAATGGGACTGAGAAAAATACCTTTTTCAAGTCAATCACTGTGAAATGCCTCGCTTCAATGGGTATATTACATAGGAGCGGGTTAGGGACTAGAGGGAACTCGGCTTCTACTATTTGGTTTATCGGTCGTAAATCTTGGATGAAACACCAAGACCCTCCCTCTGATTTCTTTTAATCGGATAAACTGCAGTATTGCATGATGAGTCTGACGTCGCTAAGATGCCCTGCTCCACCATGGCAGAAATAGTCTTAAAAATCCCTTCATCTGCCTCCCTAGAAATGGGATACTGTCGTGCTTTTGGTAAAATTGCTCCTGGTTTCAATTTAATCTTCATTTCCCCGACTCCTTTCAATAAGCCTACGTCATAGGGGCCTGTAGTCCATACTGAGAAAGGCACCTTTGCCATGTTGTCATCAAAATATTCAGGATGTTTTTGTGCCAGCATCTTTCTCTGAGGCACTTCTCTTTTGATAATTTTCACCAAATAGATGAGATTAACCTCAACTGTCATCTCATCTTTACTTGTTTGTTCTTCAAACAGATCGTCATCAGTGACGTCAGTCTATCTGTACCCTTCCCCGATAGCGATTACTGTACACCATTGTCTGCCTTCATCATCACAACCGTCAAGTAGAGCCATTTCTCTTCGCACTATGGCTGCTTGTATTGTCAAGGGAAACACTTGTCCCTTTTCCTCATGCATAGGTATTCGTGGTCTGAATAAAAACTCAAATAACAAGGGGAGTCCTGGGAGACTCTCTGCCAGACATTAGTCCTGGTTACAAGAGCCTTACCCAGAGTCTTTAGCTCACTATCTTCCACAGAGAAGAAATATCCCAAACATATCAGTCTTTGTCCTTCCCTGGGGCAGTCCAGCACCAAAATGCTACGCAATTCTCCTCTGCACAAGAGTACCAACAGCAGCCCCAGACACGTGTTTCGGTCTGGTTGAACCTCATCAGTAGGGTGTAGCTGTGCCTCTCTAAGAATAGCGAGCAAGGGGTCCACGTCTGGATTCCCCTAGTAGCTTAGGGTGAGACCCAAAGTTAGTTGAAATATGCAAATAACAAGGTGGGTCCTGGGAGACTCTCTGCCAGACATTAGTCCTGGTTACAAGAGCCTTACCCAGAGTCTTTAGCTCTCTATCTTTCACAGAGAAGAAATATCCCAAGCATATCAGTTTTTGTCCTGCCCTGGGGCAGTCCAGCACCGAAATGCTAGGCAATTCTCCTCTGAACAAGAGTACCAACAGCAACCCCAGACACGTGTTTTGATCTGGGTGAACATCATCAGTAGGGTGTAGCTGTGCCTCTCTAAGAATAGTGAGCAGGGGGTCCACGTCTGAATTGCCCTAGTAATTTAGGGTGAGACCCAAAGTTAGCTGAAATATGCAAATAACAAGGGGTGTCCTGAGAGACTCTCTGCCAGACATTAGTCCTGGTTACAAGAGCCTTACCCAGAGTCTTTAGCTCACCATCTTTCACAGAGAAGAAATATCCCAAACATATCAGTCTTTGTCCTGCCCTGGGGAAGTCCAGCACCGAAATGCTAGGCAATTCTTCTCTGAACAAGAGTACCAACAGCAACCCCAGACACGTGTTTCGGTCTGGTTGAACCTCATCAGTAGGGTGTAGCTATGCCTTGTTAAGTGACTTCAATTCAGCAATCCCACTAAGTCAGTGCCTCGTCTGGGACGCCCAAGGGAAGCCCTTATTTATATATTTTTATGACAAGTTATACTCTGGATGATAAACCCTTATATAACGCACCTCTCTTTGAATTCCCCCTGACCTCACTGAGCCAAGAAGTAGGTTTGTTTTGCAATTTAAAAGATTTATTGGAAAAAATTAAACAATATATATATATATCACACTTTTATAATAAATTAATATTTGATATCATACTTAAGAATATGACAGTGATCAACAATGCATAATATTACAATTGTACGCTTAATTACTTAGGAGTTGATATAGGAGGGAAAAGGTAACTGAGAATGCTTTTATGGTTTCAAGGAAAAACAATGATCGAAAGAATGCAGTACAGAAATAAACTGATAGGGCTTCACAAGAGATAATATGTTCCCTTTTCCCCTGGTGGCAATTCACTCCCCCCCCTATGCAATATAAGGATATGGAAGTAAAGCACACAGTTTTCAGGAATACAATCACAATACAATAAGAATTTCAGTTCCCACCCTAGCAAGCTTGGAGAAACAGGGATGGTTTTTAACACAGGCAAAAGTACTTTTAAATGTGGCATGCAAAGAAGGGAAAAATATGCTAAAAATGATTTTAATTCCCTGTAGGAGGTTCAGGGTAGGTGATAGCTATTTGAGATTAGTTCAAGTCACACTGGCAATGCTCAATGAGGGATTAGCAGGTTGAAAACGAATTTTGGCAATGCAAGCCAAAGCAACTATTTTGACAGAAAACGAAATTGAGCGAAATGACAATTTGCGGCAATTTTTCTGAATGCGTCGAGCGCAATTACGGAACAACTATAAGGAGTAGAAAGTCTTGTTGGAAAGCTTAGATCCTTAGCTTTAAAATGAAAGTTAAATCGCGTTCCTAGCACACACAGTTCCAAAGATACGGACGATTTTGTGAAGGTAGTTTTTCAGAAATGAAATAATGATTCAAAATGGCAAAATGACACTTTTACAGGTTTAAAATCGGAGAAGGGACACACTATTCTATGAGCAGTTCTGGACAGGTTAAAATGGTTTGAATCAGATTATTTTAGACTAGGAGATTGGTTCTGGCCCAGTTCTAGCTGAGTACTCGCGCTATAAATTTGAAATAGGCTGTCAAGATCTGGTCAGGTTGGCTGCGATTCTCCCGCCACAGACGGTCTTTAGTACCGGTTCTGCTCACAGCAATCTGGTCTGGTTCTGCTAGCGGCACTGCGGTCTGGTCTGGGTCTCTGGTTCTGCTGGTCTGGATCAAGTGGATTCTAGATACAGCACTGCTTTCTGGGTACTGGCACAGGGTTTTAGGCCAGAATCAAACAGCTTGCCCGGCTGTTGAATAGTTTGGTTAGGTTTGCTGGATGCTGAGGTCCGCTGAGAAGAGTTCAGCTGTTTGGGTTAGGCCTCTCTGCTTTAAGTTCTGGCTTGGTTCTAGATCTATCTGGAGTTGAGATCTGGAAAACGTCCGGAAAAATGCTTCGCAAGAAAATGGAAAGTGAGTGTGTTGCCTGTCCAAAGCAGTCTCTTTTTATGTGTTTTGAAAATGGGTGTGTGCGTGGCCACAACTAAGCCTGCCCCTCACAACTTATCATTGGCCAAGCTCTCCTCTCTCCCTTGATTGGGGGAAGGAATGGAGTGTCATCAGGCATTAATTTTATGGCATACAGAAAGAACACTCCCCTTGTCAATTTGCACACAAATCTATTTTTGATCCAAATACATATTTATCTATGTACCATTTTTCTAATATTATATGTCCAGTTAACATGTTTTCTGTAGCACCAAACCATCCGATCCCTGTCTTTGTAAGATGTCGTGTCCACTTATGACAGAATTCTGCCCTTGTCATGAAGAACACAACCGCTAAACTTTTCCAGAATTTACACAAACATGCACAAGGAATATGGGCATCAGATGATAACATGTCAGATTTTTAACATACAGACATTCGGAGTAATACCTTATTTCCCGCTACTACCCCCCAGAACATACCACAGAGTCCTAACACCTCTTAAAATGTGCACAGAAAAATCACAAGAATAATGATATTAATTATATAATTTTGACAAGTCCGTACTATGAATTATCCACCTTTTCTTTACAATTATGCTCTGGCCCAGAGGGGTGTGGTTTCCCAAAGCACATGGTGGAATTTCTGGTTTGTCCACTTCCTCCAACTCAGGTTGCTCACAGAGGCACTGCTCCTTCCAGTTTCTTCCAAGAGGAAGCCATTTACGACCCCTCCTAATTTAACATTTGCCTGAGCCAAGGAAAGCTCATTGTTCTGTTTCCCTGCTCCCAGGTGCTCCTCCCCTGATTCAATCAGAGAGGCATAATCTCCTTTTGGTGGGAACAGCAGAAGGCAGCCAGGCCTGCGAATGCAGTGGCTGGGCAAGTTTCAACTCCTGTGGGGGGTAGTTGCCGGGCAGAATTCAATCTCTTCAAGCCAGGCTTTAGCTAAATGTCACTTTTGTTCCAGTTTTCTTCATTCAAATCAAACTTACAACTTTTACACATGCAGCGAGAACGCTGATTCTAAGTTCAAAACTATGACATTTAAACAGTTGCAACCTATGTGACACTCAAAAGTAGGTCACTCATTTATTTTAAACCTTTCGATTTTAGTGGGTTTAAATCCAATTTCAGTTAAGCTGCTGACATCCATAGCTCAGCCAGTTTTGTTATAAACATTGCTTTAGGCTCTTCATCTTTCCAGATGTTGTATGCACACAAGACTACATTCTGCCAAATGTCTGCTGGTGTTAAGTGAGATTTTTGAATATCTTGCAATGTTTAAAATATGCATTTTTAGCTTGCATTTCAGAGAATCAAAGGTGATTTCAAAGCGCTTTTTGAGCTAACAGGGACTGCTGTTTTTCCTTTGGCACCACGTTCTCTCATGGCACTTCTGGCCCATCACGCTCGCACTGGTGGGTGATAGGTCAGGCGACCGTTTTGGTGTGCGCAAAACTGCACGGTTTTCCTGGATTCTGGCGCAAATGTGGGCTTTTCGGCCATCTTGGATTTTCTAAGCCCACAGCCTCAAATGTTGCAGCATAATAACTTGAACGTGGGTCAAGACACCCAACAGCCTCTCTAAGAATAGTGAGCAAGGTGCCCACGTCTGGATTCACCTAGTAACTTAGGGTGAGACCCAAAGTTAGTTGAAATATGCAAATAACAAGGGGGGTCCTGGAAGACTCTCTGCCAGACATTAGTCCTGGTTACAAGAGCCTTACCCAGAGTCTTTAACTCACTATCGTTCACAGAGAAGAAATATCCCAAACATATCTGTCTTTGTCCTGCCCTGGGGCAGTCCAGCACCAAAATGCTAGGCAATTCTTCTCTGAACAAGAGTACCAACAGCAACCCCAGACATGTGTTTCGGTCTGGTTGAACCTGATCAGTAGGGTCTAGCTGTGCCTCTCTAAGGATAGTGAGCGAGGGGTCCACGTCTGGATTCCCCTAGTAACTTACTGTGAGACCCAAAGTTAGTTGAAATATGCAAATAACAAGTGGGGTCCTGGGAGACTCTGCCAGACATTAGTCCTGGTTACAAGAGCCTTACCCAGAGTCTTTAGCTCACTATCCTTCACAGAGAAGAAATATCCCAAACATATCAGTCTTTGTCCTGCCCTGGGGAAGTCCAACACTGAAAGGCTCGGCAATTCTCCTCTGAACAAGTGTACCAACAGCAACCCCAGACACGTGTTTCGATCTGGTTGAACCTCATCAGTAGGGTGTAGCTGTGCCTCTCTAAGAATAGTGAGCAAGGGGTCCAGGTCTGGATTCCCCTAGTAACTTAGGATGAGACCCAAAGTTAGTTGAAATATGCAAATAACAAGGGGGCTCCTGCGAGACTCTCTGCCAGACATTAGCCCTGGTTACAAGAGCCTTACCCAGAGTCTTTAGCTCTCTATCTTTCACATATCTTTCACTAGCTTTCAGAACGATGGTCTGTAGGGTTGCCCAGAGCAATACCAGTGGTTAAGATTCATTCTAAACCTTCCAGCCATCACCTCTTTGTTTTTGCTTTTTCACCCTGAGTGGGACGGGTATGCCCAGATGTGGGTCCCGTGCCTGCTGGGCCTAGAGACCCAAGCTACTCCTCACTGATGAGGCCCAACAAGGCCGGAACATGTTTGGGGATGCTTGCGGTCTCGTGCAGAAGGGATGTGACCTAGCAGTTCAGTCTGGACTGCCCCTTTTGTAGTGGGACCAATCCTGATTTGCATATGGTCTTTCCCCTTCTGTAATGGCTTGTCAGGTGAAGAACAATGGTCTGGAGGGTTGCCCAGAGCAATGCCAATGGTTAAGATTCATTCTAAACCTTCCAGCCATCACCTCTTTGGTTTTGCTTTGTCACCCCGAGTGGGACGGGTATGCCCAGATGTGGGTCCCGTGCCTGCTGGGCCTAGAGACCCAAGCTACTCCTCACTGATGAGGACCAACAAGGACTAAACATGTTTGGGGATGCTTGTGGTCTCGTGCAGAAGGAATGTGGCCTAGCAGTTGGGCTGGACTGCCCCTTTTGGGATGGAATAAATCCTGATTTGCATATGGTCTTTCCCCTTCTGTAATGGCTTGGCAGGTGAAGAACAATGGTCTGGAGGGTTGCCTAGAGCAATGCCAGTGGTTAAGATTCATTCTAAACCTTCCAGCCATCACCTCTGTTTTTGCTTTGTCATCCCGAGTGGGACGGGTATGCACAGACGTGGGTCCCATTCCTGCTGGCCCTAGGGACCCAAGCAACTCCTCACTGATGAGGCCCAACAAGGCAGAAACATGTTTGGGGATGCTTGTGGTCTCGTGCAGAAGGGATGTGACCTAGCAGTTCGGGCTGGACTGCCCCTTTTGGGGTGGGACCAATCCTGATTTGCATATGGTCTTTCTCCTTCTGTAATGGCTTGCCATGCGAAGAACGATGGTCTGGAGGGTTGCCCAGAGCAAAGATTCATTCTAAACCTACCAGCCATCACCTCTTTGTTTTTGCTGAATGAAAACGGATCTGGGGTTCTCATAGTTTTTTCTGCAAGACCTGGTCGCCATGACATTAATTTGCGTACTCCATACACAAATATTTCTGGTTCCAATGGAATAGCTCTCATAGTCATTTGTCCTGCGTATGCTCTAATCATTTTGCATACGTGCATTCCTGGAGTTGAACATACTATGCCATTCTCTGTGAACGAGATTGTCATGTTTAACTTTGTCATTAGGTCTCGTCCCAATATATTCACCGGGGCTTGCCTTGAATATAGCAGTGGCACATTCATATCACATTCTCCTATAGAGACTGGAAGTTCTTTTGGGAAAGGAGCATGACTTGTTGCTCCTGTGAAGCCCTGAGTATTTATGGCATCGCCGTACAAGGAAAACGTGCCTTCACGTATACACAAGCGTGTCGCATCTGTATCAACTAAGAAAGAATTTTCTTTATCCCTTGTATAGACATCTACCCTTGGTTCCTCGTGAGGGTTCGGTGTCACTGATAGGATAGAACACATCAGGTCTCCCAGTGAGCTGTCCTAGTCTATATATAATCTTGTCCTATTCTGAGTGAACGGATTTCCCCCGTCACTTGTGGCATTTCGCATTCCTGCATTTAGTATCTGTCCTGTACTTGTTGTTTGTGACAGTTGCATTGGTGACGGCTGACACTGTCCCTGTGGAAAATGTGTAACACTCTGGGGTTGTAGATACTGCTGTACTCGCGGCGCTTGCTGCTGCACCGTGTGATTCTGGGCACCTCCATTTCCACCCTGCTGCGAAAACGCAGATGGAGTCACCATCCCTCCTCTTGTGACTTGTCATTTTGTACCATGCTTTGACTTCTGCATATACGTGCTAGATGCCCCGTCATTCCACACGTCCAACATTTTGGCTGTGGTGTGATTATTTGCCTATTTTGCATACCTTGATTTCCATTTTGCATATTTTGAAAACCTCCTTGATTGTTTTGAAAACCTCCCTGATTACTCTGCTATCCTCTTCCTCAAAGGCCTCTTCCCCTTGGGTAAAGCCTGTTATTGCTTTGATCAAACTGCCTTTCGCTATTGGCCTGCTGCATGTTTGATCCATCTGTATTAATTATCATTGCCCCCTCAATGGCATACTTTGATAAATCCTTCTCCACTAAGTCTCTTCACCTTTCCGTGCAGCGTCCTTTTTGCAATTCTTTTCTTGCAGCAGCCTGCAATAGTGCACAATTGTCAACTGTATTTCAGACCATGTCTTTGCCTCAATCCCTACCAATTTCCTGGGCTGCTTCTGTACTTGTTCTGGCTGCCCATGGCACAATATATGGTAAAACACGGGTATAGATTTTCCCCAAGATTCATGAGTTTCCAGCACCCAGGTGTCTTGGAAATTCTGAATGTAAATCAAAGGATCCTCTGACTCCTTCATCTTGCGTGTCATTAAAGCTCCCATATCAGAAGTGTCCGGGTATAGCACTTGAAGTGCTTTCCATAGCGCGGTTCTGCAATTGTTAAATGGTGCTCCGTCATGCGCAGTATTAACTGTAGTCACTTCAGGATAACCTGCTTGTGTCCACACATCGTCAGCTCTCACTGAGTATGGTGATTAGAAGACCCTTAACACCCCCTATAGCTGATGAGTTCCCTCGTGTCATCTTTTCTAGCTCATGTATCAATTTTCCAGCTCCCGATGTCAGCATTGGGAGCTTATTTTTCAGGTTCTCTCTGTCCATGGAGGCCAGGGTATATATTGCGGCCTCGCTCCTCCTTTTTCTAGTAAAGGGAACAGTGTCACCTCACACTCCTTTTCCTCTCTCATCATTCTTCTGTCTATCGCAGGGCTAAAAATACCTGGCAATGTCCTTAGTCTGCTCACATAGGGTGGTGGAGACTACCCCCTCTGACCATATGATACTCCTTCATGCCACTCTGCTGGTGTGGCTGCCTCTGACATCTTAGGTGTGGACCCACTACAATCTGACCATCTCACTCCCTTTCCCCTAGAGAAGTGTTTTTCGCATCTTCTCTCGTCTTCTCTTTCTTAACATTCTTCTTTTTCTGCGTCCGATATTGCCTTTGTCCAACTCGTGCAACTTCTCTCCTCCTCATTTCTGGTTAGGGTCAGCCTATCTAATGACAGCTCTCTATTTCTGCTACTTCGTGAGACGTCCCCAGTAAAGTACAACTGAGTGCTCTCCAGACGGTCATCCTCTCCTTCCCTCTGGGGTACTCGTTCTAGCCCCATCTCATCATATATTCTATCGGTCATCCCTCCGATGCTTCTGGTGTCGAAGTCATCTTTGATATTTGCCCTAGACGTGCCTGGTACTGAATCGTGCTCAGGGAAGAACTCTTCTATGTCTTTGCAGCCTACTACTGGATCCGGTTTTTTTAACCTCTTCCCAGATACTCAAGATCCCATGCTCTCGGTCTTCGCTTACGTTCCATGTTGTCATCAAACTCTCTACGCTTCCTCGCATCCTCTCTTACCCTGTCTTCTTCTTGCTTTCTCACATCTCTTCATTCATTTGCCCTTTGCATTTCCTCCTCCATTCGTCTTTTTATTCTCTTCTCCCGTATCTTTTGTTCTTCTTCTTCTATCCTTCTTTGTTCTATTCTATCTCGATCATCAGCTATTCTCTGCTTATAATCGCGTTTTCTCTGCTCTTCTGCCTTTTCCTGTTTTCTGACCTGTTCATCATGATATAACTGCTCTCGTTTCTGTGTATCCTTTTTCTTAGCCCCTTCGTCTCTTGATCGTTTTTCCTTTTTACTCCTTTCTAATTTGTCCCCCTCTCCTTTTTGCCTCATATCCTCAATGCCTTTACCATCCAGTTTCAATAAAATCTGACCCCCCATCCATTCGTTCTGTGTGAATGCCATCTCATCAGACCTATTCTCATCTCCTTTCCCTCTCTTCCCGTATCTAGAGATGTACTTGCTTGTGTTTGGTCCACTTTTTCCTTTTTGCGCCTCTCCTTGTCCTTTGGGACTTTGGAGGTAATATCTCTGTCTCTGTCTTTCTCTGGGCTTTCGTCACTACTTTGCGTAGGTGACTCATATACTGGGTTGCTATATCCCATGGCTGCTTTAAGTTCCCTCAACGGGTATAATCCTTTGTCTTTACTAGCTTCGCTTTTAGTTTCAGGCGGGGCGGGTGGCGCAGAAGGCTCTTTACCCCCTCTGTGCATATATTCAGTATCCAATCTAACGGTGGCTCCTCCTTCTTTTTCTTGTTGATACATCTCTGAAAGTTCTAAGCTGGCTAGGCTTTTTTCTAAATTTTTTCCAGTGTACATGGCGTGCAAATATGTCATCATGTGCTGCAGGACCGTTTTAGATAGCGAGCCACCTTGGGGCCATGGCATAAACATTTTGTTTGCGGTCCCTTTAACCAATTCTGCACAGTACTGTTTAAGCTTAGGTGCATGTTTCGGCAGCTGTTTGCACATGTGTGCCAATGGGGTAATGTCTTCCATGCTTAACCTGTTTATCTTCTCCTCTATACAACACTTTATTATGCTTTTACGTTTCACAACCACTATCACCAATGTGAGCGAGCACCAATCATCGCAAGCTCCGATCCCGTTTTTTCTTTTTCAGCAGAAATGTCGCTTTTACGTTTAACTACAACCATCAATACATTCCATGCAACATCATATCATCACAATCGCACAGTTTTTACATTCTGATGTCATAGACAAAAACATGAAACGGACAAGACAGACTCCGGCCGGCTACACAAATCTCATGCCATCTGCTTCCTCAGATGCATTCTGCCCCTAACTGTATTCCGATATGGAATTTAAGCCCATTTCTTTCAGATCGTCTTTAATCAATTCTGGTTGTCGACGTCGTCCTATCAATTCAGGACTTTAAATGAAGGCTTTTTCTACTTTTAAAACTGGGCGCATACTCTTTACCTCGGTTACTCCTGGTATCTATCTCTATTGCTCGGCCTACATCGAGTCAATATTTTCCCCTTATATACACATTATACTCTTACTCTGACGTTATTTTTGTCCTACCTCCCTCCGTTACCTTCCCTTACTTGTTTCAAGGCCTGTAACTTTTTGCCAAAGCATCCAGTATTTTTCACTCACTGTTTGCATTTTTTTCCTCTCTGGGTGCTTGGGATCACCGCCTTCGTTCCCACCTTTCCGTGCTGCTCGACCGATCGGCTGCTCATAGAAGTGGGACGTGATTCTTGGGGAAAGGCAAAGGTTCCTTCAGACCTAACCTGCAGAGTTTTTCATTAAACTAGGTATTATCCACAGGGAGCTTCTCGTTCTATCAGCCGGACGGCAAAGAACTCGTGATAATGCCGTGGACCCGAAGTTACTTATATCGACAGTCAATGGGTGCCTTATCTAATCTAACCATCTAATCTCTGCTACCAAGTGACCTGGATGGACCCCAACCGGCCCATAAGACTGGGGGTCTCCTAACAGCCCTTTTAGATGAGCAGCAGCACCCTCGGGATAGATGGGGATGCAGATTTGTACTCTTGCATCAAATAATAATGACAACTCAATAGTTTGGTAAAGGGAGTCCGTTTAATGACAAGTACAAAAAATGTAGAGTTCAATAGACATCAGCAACCGCTCGATCTTCCCTGTCACTTAAACTGCAATTAATTTCAGAAAAAACACAACCTTTATACCAAAAACTCGTCATCATTGACATGTAATCTCAAAAACCTAACATGCAACTTAATTGGTTATAGGAAGGTAACTTTAACATAGGTACTATATCTGTATGTGGTAATGGGGAGAGGGGATTGGATAATAATGTCAGGTGGGGGAACTAGGCCCTTCCTTCAAACTGACCACTGTAAATTTCACTAAAAGTACTACGTCCCATTGGCTCTATTCTCTATAGGACCCTAGATTACATGGTCCACTATGATTGGGTTGGCATTGATTCCACGCATACTTTTCCACTTGCGCTTAGCAGCATGCAGAATAATTAGCCAGGTGCAGGGAGTAAGCCTGCACCCTTATGTTACAACCATTCATCACCTCAGTGGCCGTGTGCCAATTACTGCTTTGTAGTTTGACCTTGAGTCTGCTTCTTGGTCTGAGAAAGATGAGGAGTATGGGTACGACAAGGCTCCATGCGTAGGTGTGAAAGTCTCACCCCTTTCTGCCTGCCTTGCCATGTGAGTAGGACACCGTGAAATCGGCCACTTCATGCAATTTTGTGTATTTGATTTACTTCTGTCAGTCGAATACCATCTGCGGTTTATCTCGACCTTGCTGAACAAGTGACTGTTATTCATCTCTTTAACTGTAGGCATTGCTAGCCTATTCCAGCCTGATACGACCTTGGCCTCCTTGCATGGCTGCCTTCAGCAGGGTTTTCTCTCAGTCTTAATTCTCGATTTGTTTGCTGCGGCCCTCTCTTCTTGAGACCTTTAGTAACCTCTATTCAATTCTGCTCATGTGCGTAGTGGATTTTCACCCATCCATAAAGTGCTTTTGAGGTAGATTATGTATAGTTGGCGCTTGCCGCAAGCTATTTCACTACTAAGCGTAAGCAAGCTTCATGATTCCTTTGCTCTTGTGGTTTCTTGCGTATGCACATGTTTAAACTGGCTTGATGTCTTCATCGTGAATATGGCATAAGTTTCTTCATCTTGACTTCAACTGATTCACCTTAGGCTCGAGATGTCACTTATCCATGGTATTTCGTCTCTTTATCAGCGTTCTTGGGTCATCATATACTCTGTATGTGCGTCAGTCCGATCTCTCATGACGTCACCCGTCGTCTTCTCTTAGTATCTTCTTGGCTTCTTTGGGTATTTCATTCTGACGTCCTTTTGTTGTCTGTCGATATGGATTTCTCAGTGGGTACCTTACTGTCCAGGTTTGCTTAGGTGTTGGTACTTCAATAGGTGCTGTTATTCCAATAGACACAGGGCAGAGCCCAACTGCGGCTCTCTGCTCGTTTAATTGTTCTCCATACGTCACATATTTTGGCGTGAACATTCCTGGCACTTCGAAGGGGATGGTTGGAAGTGCGGATGATGCCTGGCACTTCCTCTTCACAGCCCTCCAAACTGGAGAAGACAGAAAGGTCCTCTCATCTAATGGGAACCAGCCTATTGACACTGAACCAGCTATTTCCCATTAGAGAAATGGCCCTCCGATCTGGAGAGGCAGAAAGGTCCTCTCCACTAATGGGAATTAGCCTACTCGCACTGAAGCAGCCATTTCCCATTGGAGAAACGGCCCTCTGACTTGGAGAGGCAGAAAGGTCCTCTCATCTAATGGGAACTAGCCTACTCACACTGAATCAGCTATTTCCCATTGGAGAAACGGCCTCATGTGGCTCTTTATTTTTGGAGTGGCTGACTTTCTTGTTCAGGCCTCTTTAAAAAAAACGGTGTTCCACACGTGTATCACTTTGAGCAAAGAAAGAATAGGAATAACACATAATTTGCCTTTCTGGAATTCTATCCAATAATTCCAGACTCATTAAGGTTTATTTCCAGGCACACTTCAGGTGGTGAGTCACTGATTTAGCCTGTTCTTAAACACCTCAACTCAGCCTTTCACCCTTCTGAGGTCGATAAATGAGAACCAACACAGGTTGGGTGACATTGTATGTATAAGCGCTTAAGCGTAAGTGCTATATAATAACTTATCATTTGGTCTTGGACGTCTGCTTGCATTCACAGTAATTTGGTAATATGGTCCTATACACACTGATATTAACGATACATATGGTGATCCCATACATGCCAACCCTCCCAATTTAGGCGGGAGACTCCTGATTTTTCGGTGAAAAACATTGCCATTTTTCACTGTCTCCCGCCTGAAATAACTGCAGCCCCAATGCATTCCTACGGGGAAATGTTTGTCTCCTGATTTCCCTGTGGAAATCTCCCTCTCAGGTGTGTCTGAATGTTGGCATGTATGTGATCCATTCTTCTATGAAATGTATATAACATTATAGTGATACCACAACCCTATTTTTTGTTGTGTACTTAGGAACAATAGGTGATGTCGCTTCCTGTTTTGTCAAGGGGTGAAAGGTCGTGTTCCATCGCTTCCTGTGATGTCACTTTGAGGTGGGGGAGGGTCAAATGACATTCCTTCCTATGATGTCACCAGAGGCCAAAGGTCATGTGATGTCACTTCCGCTACCCCTGGCATTTTCGTGAAATGACATCCCTGCTTGTGCCTCGATTTACAGAACGAGGTGGAAAATTAAATCCGAACCAGAGGACGCGGAATGAAACATTGCGACCGGCAGAATGAGTCCGAAAGTGGAAAGTGAAAGTATGCGGCTACCGCCAGTGAGTGTAAAATGAGTGTAAAATGAGTCAAGGCTACAGCAGAGCTGGTGCGAGCCATGAGCAGCAAGGGTGCTGTAATACACTTATCATACTTGCCAACCCTAGCGATTTAGGCGGTAGGATACTGCTTTTTAAGCAGTCCTACCACCTACCGATTTATTGGCAACAAATACCGATTTTTGGTTTAAAAAAAAATTTTTTTTTTGTTTTACATTTTTTTTTTTTGCCCATGCCAGCTTTTTGAGTCTTTCAAGTGCTCCCCCGAGCTGGCGTAGCGGGAGAAGGCGCGGCATGCAGGCTTTTGTTGTAAAAGGTAGCCGACTAAATGTGCCCCGCCGCTGCGGGTGCCTTTGACAAAAGGCGCCATTAGCCCCCACCACGCCAGCTCGGGGGAGTCTTTCAAGGGGTCCCCCGAGTTGGCGTAGCGGGAGAAGGTGCGGCATGCAGGCTTTTGATGTAAAAGGCGCCTATGGCGGGCTACATACGCCCCTCTGCCGTGGGTGTTTTTGACAAAAGGTGCCATTAGCCCCCCCCACCACGCCAGCTCGGGGGAGTCTTTCAAGGGCTCCCCCGAGCTGCCGTGGTGGCAGAAGGCGTGGCAGGCACCTCATTGTCATTGAATGCACCAGCAGCGGCGCGCTCATTCAATGACAATGGGCTGCTGACGCGCCCTATTCCTATCATTACCTCCTCGCCTGACTATTTTTGAAACTTTAAAATTCCTACAGATTTTTGGTCACAGAATGTTGGCATGTATGACTTATAAAACAAGCACTGTTGCACAGAACACCCCAGGATTGTGAGTAGCTTGTTTCTTCCTTTTCCCTTTCCCCTTAGATTAACGACAAATATAACGGGGAATCCGTGTTAAAAATCAAACAAGATTTTGTCCGGATTAAAGTGAAAAGCGAAAGCACGTAGCTTCAGCTGGTGAGTCCGTCACCAGTCGGGGCCACAGAGGATATTTTATGGGCAGAACGCAGCTTGTATGTTAAAACAATCAGACAGCCTGTATCATTTGCTTTTCTAAATAACCCCGTTTTTTGTGAAAAGGCTAAACTATTAACAAAAACGTCAAAGGGAGACCCTGTTAAAATCGGATGAGACATCTATTCACATGAAAAAGAAAGCCTCATACCTCTGGCCATATACAAGATACCCTCGGTAGCTAAGTGTATATTTGTTGCAACCTGTGAAATGCAGAGAAAAGTAATTGGAGAAATGAATTTGTCTTGCACAATTAAAGTGCTGACAGAAACAACGTTAACAATATGTTGTAAAAAGAGCGGTCAATTAAAACTGTATCTATGTGTAATTTTGTAGGGAACAGCGGTCGGCTAAAACCACCAGAAAAGTGTAATAAATTAATTGAAGATCTTTTAAGGAACCCAAACTGACATTGGTTAAGAAGCACAAGCTTCAAAGAAAAAACAGAACATGGAGATAAACCACGTGATGGTTACTCTAGACTGAAGCAAAAGTTGTGGAAATCACAATAGTGTCCCCCTGAAGAAATTCCAGAGTAACTGTTTTTATTAGGTGTGAGAGGAATGAAACATGTTGGGTAGTAGTAGAAAGATGAAAGAACGATGAATTAATACGATTGAAGAAGAGATGTTACTGCTACAGGTATATGAACTTGAAAACAATTCAGATGTAGCATAAGAACGTTTTTATTAAAAAGCAGAGTAGTACACTACTTTTTTTTATAAATCCACAAAATGTATTAATACAATTGTGTTTAATTGACACAGCTGCTATGACTTGAATTGTACCAAATTAACTTTATAATAAAATATTCTGCTATCTAAAACTGGTCAGTCTGTTAAGAGTCATTAAGGCTGTACTTATGTTGCAGATGAGGCACTGGTTGCATCCCCTACAAAATAGCAGTTTACCACCAGAATATTATCAAGTTTTTAGTTTGAAACCAATAAAACATTAAAACAAAAAAAGAAGAAATTATCAGGTTTTGAATATACTTAAAGAAAGGGGGATTGTTCTAGGTGGTCGCCTAAATGCCCCCTTGTCTCTATTGTGTAGTATGGGTCTGAGATCAGGCATCAGATGCCTGGCTGGATATCGGCACCTGGCCTGCCTCATCCCTGACCAGGCTCTACCAAGCCCACAGCTTTACTTGCACATTCCTGGCTTTATTTGCTCATCTCGTTCGTTTTCTTCTGTCCTGAAAGAGACACCATGGGAATCAATGGGCAATGAACATCACTGGGGAGGGGGGCACATCACTGTAGAAAGCAGCCATTTTACATGCTGGCCACATTATTGTTGTTCAAATGTGCATTTTACACGTTCCTAGAAAAAAGTAATTTCCAAAATCAAAAATGCTGCTGAAAGTTGCATTCACTAGTTTTCTTTAAAAGTGTTCTTTTTTTTTCTTTGTCGGAGCACCACACCAATACTATGTAATTTGTGTGGTCCTTGATTTGCATTTTATCACAGGTTATATTTATAAAGATGTTATATGTTTGTCAAAAATCACAAATAAATGCTTCTTTTGTGCTGGCAGCAGTTATTAGGAAATTAAACGGTGGGTTCATGGGTGCCAACTTTTGATTTGCACTGCAGAGGCAGAAATAACCCCAACCCATTGCTCAGCCCATCCCCTGGCCAAACACATTTTATAGCACTTCCTTTAAAAAAAAAAAGGATCATATTATTAAGTTATGCATATATAACATCTCAGCATTGGTCTGTCGCCCTGTTGTGCTACCCTGGTAGCCATTTAATACAGAGCAAGCCTATACATCCCTTGATGTACTAAAAACCACAGCATTACCTACAGTACTTTGGGTGCCCCCATGCCATAGAAGTAATTCTAAAGAGGAATGTATGTATATCTTCCTGCTGTTGGTGCCAGGCCTTCACCTGCATGGGGCACCATATGCTGCAGAGAAGCCAGGGGACCTTGTGTCTGACGCAGCAGCTGAGGCAGAGTCTGCTGCTACTTCAACGCTGTCACCAAACTGCAGTAAAAGCTAAATGGCTATTACTCGATGTTTCCGAAATTTAGCTCAGTGGGCTTTGCACTACCATGTCAGATTGTATGTAAGATAAGTAGATGAATGATTGGAATCCCAGCAAGATGGACTTCTCAACTTTTCTAGGCAGGGAAAATAAAGGGTAAAATGAAACCAGCTGATGCTCTGTTTCTCTCACTATTATGTTTTTGTCGTCTCTGAGTATGAGTCACGTTTTCAGGTATGTGCTCCAACTGCTCTGTTCTCTCTGTGAGCTGTGGTGGACTGGCCTATAGGGAACTTTGGAGATTTCCCGGTAGGACTCTGCACCCTAGATCCCATTTGTGTGTGGGGGAAGAACTGGCAGAGTGTAGTGCGCAAATATTGGTAAGGTCAATCTGGCAGGTGTATAATATTCTTTTTATTGTACTTTTTCAATTGCAGGAACACAAATTGGCTCTATCATCCCAACTCGGACAGCAAATCTGGATCTATGTGATCACTGCGCCGCCCATAACTGCGACGGCCGAAATGGCGACGCCAGTTACAGCGCGGCACAGTAATCATATAGATCACTGTCCCCGCTCTCCGGCCTTCTTTTTCCCTTCCTACCCCCCCCCCAACTTACCGTTCACGGCAACACACACAGCACACTTCTGTGTGTGCCGCCTGCACCCTGCTATCCCTGCGGCGTCAGCTCCTCCCACTAACGTGGGTTAGAGCTGACGCCGCAGGGTGCTTTTCTTTTTTTTTTCCCGTGGGGACAACCCCGCAACCCCCGCTCTGCTTGGGCGCAGTAAATGTCGCCCTCATTTTGTGCACCCCCAAGGTCGCAGTAACCGTACAAATGAGGGTGACATTTTTGTACGATTCTGCAAATCCTAAAGCTTTCAAGATGTCAAGGCGACACATGCCAGCAGCAATCATAAAAGACGGGGCTAAGGAATTCTCCCCATTCATTACCTCTTTGATCAACGCCTCGTTTGAAACTTGCACAGTCCCCAACAATTTCAAAGATATATGGGTCATGCCTCTTCTCAAAAAGCCTAACTTTGACCGAAGTATCCCGACTAATTTTAGGCCCATAACCACAGTGCCTTTTCTGTTGACAATCTTGGATAGAGCGCCATACCTTCAAATCCAGAACCACCTAGAAGCAAATAACCTTCTACGCTTGTGACAGTCGGGGTTTAGACCAAGACATGGTACTGAATCAGCCCTCATTGATTTAAATATCTAGATGGAGGAATTAAAAGATAAAGGGAATTTGGCTGGCCCTCCTGCTCGACCTATCATCGGCCTTTGATTTGGTTGACCATAAAATCCTCACTAGACACTTGACATCAGCAGCCGTCTTCTCCACGAAGGCTGCTGCTTGGATTCAGTCCTTCCTAGCAGAAAGAACCATGAGGGTTTTCGCACCAACAATCTCTTCAGACCCTGCCCCAATCTCCTGCGGATTTCCTCAAGGGTCATGTGTTACCCGACTCTATACAATATTTTCACAAAGCTACTTTTCAACCACTTGGATGATATGGGTGTTACCGATACTAATTATGCAGATGACACGCACATCCTTATCACGTTGTCAGGTTTATATGATAAATATGCTAAACTGTTGAATGAAATTTACCAAAGAATTCAGGCATGGATGGCCACTCACGGCCTCTGCCTGAATGATGAAAAGACTGAGCTACTGCTCATTGGTTCAAGATCTTGACTAAATAAATTGGACAACCAATACACTGCCTTCAATATTGATGGCAATAACATCAAAGTTTCTAACGAAGTTAAAACCTTAGGCATCTGCCTGGATTCCACCCTCTCCCTTACCAAACAAGTACATTTTGCAGCCTCTGTCACAGCATACACGGCCAAAATGATTAATTCCTGCAAGCCTTTCTTGCCACCGACATGAAACGAGTAGGGAGGCGTCCTGCCACTTGTTTTTAGATCTCTTTACCTATACATTTTGGTAAAGGGTGATTATTTAGCATGCAAAAATAGGATTTGGCAACAGCTTTGTTACTTAGCTAGCTGTCAAAGGATATTCTAAAAAGATGAGCAAAAGAGGCCCTTGGATTGCCACATTTTTTAATTTTCTTTTTAAGAAAAAAAGGAATTACTTAGTGCTAGTAGCTGCACAACATCATCTATGCAATTAATTTTACAAGAAGATGTATAGGTGTTTTTTAAGGTACATCGTTCGTCAAAATACATTAATTTTCTCATTTTTAGAAGTGCATTTGAGAAAGGAACAGAAAACAAACATGTTTATGGCAAACAACTTGAAAAATACAAAAAAATTAATAAACAAATGAAAAAACCTAGAACCATCATTCACAAAGTTTTTTGTCTTAAGTAAATAATAAGTGCAAGACAACTGGTGTCTGTAAGTTCTTAGGAAAACAGGGACCTAGTCTTTGGTCTACGTCTGGAGACAGATCAACTTATGGACGGGATTGGAGGAAATAAAGCCTTCAAACTTATTTAGTCCCGTGACGTTTCGGCTTAGAGCCTTCTTCTTGGGCCTTGACTTGGTCACCCCTGGACAAGTGTGCTTGGTTTAGACTGGCTCCACGTGGTTGGAGGCACAGTGTACAATTGGGCTGTGAGACCGCCGTTCTCAGCGGGATTGATAGTAGAATATGGGCGGATCCACTGTCACAGCTTCTTTGGTTAAGAATGTGCTTGGCGCACGTCCAAGTGCATTCAAATGGGTGGTTCTGCGCTGGTAGTAGCAGGGGGGGAAACCCTTGTGCCTGCAACTTAGATAATGAAGTATAGGTAGGGAGGCGCGGTTGTGTTCACAGTCCTAGGGCCCTTGGATCTGCGTCGGAACCGTCTATGGGGGACTACTTAGTGCCCCTGGGGCGCTTGATTTTGGCTCGAGGTCGTTATGTGTCGCTCCGCAGCTACTGTTGTTCGCCCTGCATCTCTTTAGCCAGGGCACTGATCCTCTCAAAACTGGACCTCTGTAATGCTCTGTACCTAAGCACCAATAAACGGAACCTATATAATTTACAAGTGCTCCAAAATAATGCACTTAGGTGCTTAACATCCTGGGAGCCAATTGTATATCAACAGTAAGACAGAACACCCCCTGGCTTCCCTTGCAAGACAGAATAGACTTTAAAACTGTACCAATCGCGCATAAATGTCTATCGAACTCTGCCCCTAAATACTTAGTCAACAAATTTTCCAGAAGCCAATTAAGTAGTCTACCAGATCCCAATACACACATTGTCTAAACATCCCCAAAAACAAACTACAAAAATCTAGCGGGACTAGCTTCCCAGTTCTTGCAGCCATGCTCCGGAACACACTCCCCTTAGCACTAAGAGCGGAACCCTCCTTCGGGATATTTAGGAAAAACGTAAAATCTTGACTCTACCTCTACTTCATCTGATACACATTCAGCTGCACAGTCATGCTATCCCTTGAGCAATTGAGCTCTTTTTAGTCTGGCCATATCTCACTTCTACAGGGAAGCCTTGCAATGCCAATGTCCATGAAGTAATTCTGGATTGAGCTAGATTGCCTGACCTAACCTAATAATTGGCACTAATAGCTGAACCCTCCTTCGGGATATTTAGGAAAAACGTAAAAGCTTGGCTCTTTGACAAACGGGACTAAGGTCACCAAGCTCCACTGTCACAAAGTTTTCACGTATGTTTTTCTGATGAGTTGCCTAGATATATAACACTAGGCAAGCGGTATGTTTTGTTCAACCACTGTATGCATCTTAAGCAACAATTTTGTCTGTTACGAAGCGTTGATACAATGCTTCTATGTAAGAGATATTGTCTTATTGGGTAAATTCGGGATTTGGTGGTATTTTCTTACTGTAAAAATATTGGTGGTAATTTGGCAGTAAACTAGCCTTACATTTAGAGTGGATTTGGTATCAATTTATTTTAGTGACCATATCTTGTTAGCTTATATTAGTGGTAATTTTAGTGGTATCTTACTTTGTGGTATTTTCAGAATTATCTTATTCCTGTGGTACAGTTTTTTATACTACAATCCCATCGTAAACAAACCTTTCCTTTCTATTAGAATGTCTTCTAGTCGCCTGTAGAGAGCCCCAGACTTAGAACACTTCAGTGAACCCTATGAGTTTATGCAATGCGCCACCTATTGTTTGTGGCTGGTATTACTGGCTTATGTACATCCAGTAATCTATGTGCCTAATCTGGCACTCATTCCCTTCAGCATGCAAGGAAGGAATCACTCATTACATTGCACACACACACACCTTCATACTTTGTAGATATTTACTACTGACTTTCTTTTGTTTGCTATTTAACTACAGTGGTAAATTGGTAAATGCACTACTGCACTGATATAAACATCCCCTCTGTACTTCACTTACATAAATAAATCACAGATGCATGAATGACACTAAAGTCTCAGTTGTTTTTATATACACTTTGTATTACATGCTATTTACAATCTACAAAATCTTACCACATTATATTTACAGCATCACCTGCAAGATATAAAATGACAAAACAGAAACAAGCAGGTATTTTGCAAACAGGAATTTAAGTTCTCATGCTTTGAATATAGAGAGAGAAAAATAAACATACTATTATTTCTAACCTCTCTGCACTGCCAATGGATTCTAGCAACACACGTGCACCAGTTCCCTCACATGGCACAAATCTTACCAAGGCCAGTAATCTTTGAAGTCCCCGCACGACCTCGCTGTGTTCACAGATGCAGACCCAGTGCGAAACTCCTCCGTATGTGTGTGGGGAGCTGCCAGCTGAAAATGCCCATAACTAGCACTCAACCCACTTGGATTTCGACAGATATGGCACCGTCCGTCTCCTGAACCCAGCACGAACGGCCAACTCCCCTCACTTTACTTCTTTATGAAAACTCTGATTCAGCACCCTGTTGACGTGGCTTGTTTGCCTACAATCCCACCAATCAGAAAAAAGGAATGTGCCCTGTGCCAGCCTTCCTTTTCAAAACAATGAAGACTTCATTTTTCAAAGTAACTGTTTCATTTCCCTTCCTGCATTTTACATATTTCTTTCTCCACAAGCTGAAGAAAACGCTAGTGTGCATTTCCTCATGGAAATAAATATTTCAAACAGTGCACCCAAAACATGGACTGTATTTCATTGTGCATAGAAGACTGCATTATAATGTTAGAGAAGTTGAAATTACTATTTTAATAATGTTAGTACAAGGTTAATCAGTTACATACTGCAGTTTTCACACATGAAACATCCAATATAAATTGTGCACTTCTTTATTTTAACCTGGCAGCACACTGTGCTTATTTTTTAAATGTATTCTCACAACTTTGCCTGCTGGCTGTTACTGAATTAATGTCTGCAGTTTCAAACTGGGCCTGGCTGTGTTTCTCTACTGTATATTGCATGCTGGAAAAAATGATGTATATTGTATGCTGGCAATAAAACCCCATATACACCCTTACAGATTCCCTCCTTTTTCTGACAATTATGGCCACCAAAGCAATAATTGGAGGAAACCTGAATTCTTCTTAATTTTATTCTAAAATGTACATCTTTCTTTTTCCATCATATGAATCACAATTGAAATAATAGCAACTCAACAAAATGAAAATTTAAACATTTCATAACAAACCACTGCTTAATCATAACAAAAGTAAAACGGATCCAAAATGAGCCCATAAGTCCTCTTAGAAATATTGTACACATTTCTTTCCAACCGAAGTGTCCACATATGTTTGTTTGTCTTTTCAATCATAGTCTTTATATGCGTGTGAAATCAAAATTTCAGATATGACAACAAAATAATTAAATAAATAAAACAAATAACTAACATAATTAACAAAAACAATTAAATAAAATAACAAAGTTGTGACTCTCCATCATCCTCACTTTCAGTCACATAGGATGATACTATGCCCCACCCGCAATGCTGCAGAATTAAGTTCAACTCACTACTGTTCCATTGATGGCATTCATCATCTTCATGACCGCACCTCTGAGATGTCCTGATCACCAACTTTTCATCATATTGTTTGTTCGATGAAATTCTTTCATCCTGGCGCTCTTGGGTGTTTTTCCACAGAAATCATCTCTTTAGGCATCCCAGTCTCTTTGTCTTCACCTCCATACTTTGGCCCGGAAGCTTTGTTTGGGCTTCATCCCGTGGACTCCAGGACTCATCATCTCTCGCGTCCTCTGGTCCTGCGATGTCTGACCCCGACCAATGTTAGTTATTTTTCTAAATCAACTAGAAAAGGAACAGATTAAGTACATAGCACAATGCCAATTTTACCTTTTCTACTACTTTGTTGAAAGCAAAAATGTGGCTCAAAATGTCATCCGAACACCTGCAACTAAGCACATGTTAAAGAGAAGACAACAATATTTACATTTCACATTATTATACATCAAAACTATTTTTATGTAGAATATTTCAGCACATTGCACCATAGTAAGTTAACCTGATTCAGCACTTTCTATCAATATATATATATACTGCACTCTTCCCAAATGTGATACTTTAATTTGCATTTATCTCCACATTAAACATTATATCTAGTTTTTTATGGCATGAGACATTATGAAAAGAGTCACTGCATCTTTCTTTTCCATGTACTCAGGGCACTTAACCTGTCTCCACCTACTCAAGCCTCCTGACTTCGTGTTTAGGGTGACGGGGCTTAATTTGGTTAACATGAACAAATTGTTCTGTCACCATTTCACCGTCTGCCTTTAATATTGTCACAATGCCTGCCCCCAGACAATCAGGAGCAGACCAATCTGCCCAGAGTACTAGCACCCATGGAGACCTGTGAGGCCCCAAGGGGATGCGTAAAGGCTACCTGGACTCAGTCGTGGCGCGTTGGCACCAGGCTCATATTGCCTTTTCAGGCAAGTCAAGTTATCAAGTGGTGAAACCATGTACAACCCACCTTGAGGCTGTTTAAAGGAATTACTTGATTTAAGGGACTCTTTCATAGGGTGTGGTACTGGGACTACTTTACCTGGGACCTACTTCTGGGAGGCTATTTAAACCAAGCCCGGAGAACAGAACACACCTCCAAAAGTATGGATGCATCCGAACCCATGCAAATCGGAGGAGTTAGAGGGCCATTGTCCAAAACTGAAAGAGACAAAAGGAGGCAGCATCAATTGTGCTTATATTGCGGAACAGAAGGGCATTTTTTGCAAGACTGTCCGGTGAAACCACCTAAGAAGATCAGTACTGAACCAGAGCCGGAAAACTACCCCACCCGACAAGTGTAGAGGTCCGCTTGTCGAGCAAAAAGAAGGACTCCCAGACCTCACACCTAACTTTACCAATGATCCTCATTAGTCACCATCTCGCATGCATGCGGTCAGAGCATACATTGATAGTGGAGCCATAGGTAACTATATGGATCAAGAATTGGCTACAAGGATGAATCTTTCTCTTTGTGAAAAGACCCCAACGGATTTAGTCACCACCGTCAATGGAACAAAGTTTGCTTATGGCCCAGTAACTCACTCAACGACAGAGATGACACTGTTGGGCCAAGATGGGCATCGAGAAAACATTGTGTTTGATTTAATTAAGGCTCCACAGTTCCAAATAATTCTGGGAATGCCATGGTTAGAAACGCATAATCCTTGCATAAACTGGCGTGAGAAGAGAATGACCTTTTCGAAATGTGTGCACACTTGTTATCCGGAAGAACCCCCGACCAAAAAGATTGCCATGGTCATGAGCCCAACAAATCTGCTACCCCAGGATTACCAGGATTTTCAGGATGTATTCCAGAAAGACCAAGCCAACACTTTACCACTTCGTAGACCATATGATTGCCAAATCGATCTCATACCTGACACGCAAATTCCATGCAGTAGGATCTACACCCTTACTGAACCCAAGAATCTTCATTTAAGAAAGAATAGGAATAACACATAATTTGCCTTTCTGGAATTCTATCCAATAATTCCAGACTCATTAAGGTTTATTTCCAGGCACACTTCAGGTGGTGAGTCACTGATTTAGCCTGTTCTTAAACACCTCAACTCAGCTTTCACCCTTCTGAGGTCGATAAATGAGAACCAACACAGGTTGGGTGACATTGTATGTATAAGCGCTTAAGCGTAAGTGCTATATAATAACTTATCATTTGGTCTTGGACGTCTGCTTGCATTCACAGTAATTTGGTAATATGGTCCTATACACACTGATATTAACGATACATATGGTGATCCCATACATGCCAACCCTCCCAATTTAGGCGGGAGACTCCTGATTTTTCGGTGAAAAATATTGCCATTTTTCACTGTCTCCCGCCTGAAATAACTGTAGCCCCAATGCATTCCTATGGGGAAATGTTCGTCTCCTGATTTCCCTGTGGAAATCTCCCTCCCAGGTGTGTCTGAATGTTGGCATGTATGTGATCCATTCTTCTATGAAATGTATATAACATTATAGTGATACCACAACCCTATTTTTTGTTGTGGACTTAGGAACAATATGTGATGTCGCTTCCTGTTTTGTCAAGGGGTGAAAGGTCGTGTTCCATCGCTTCCTGTGATGTCACTTTGAGGTGGGGGAGGGTCAAATGACATTCCTTCCTATGATGTCACCAGAGGCCAAAGGTCATGTGATGTCACTTCCGCTACCCCTGGCATTTTCGTGAAATGACATCCCTGCTTGTGCCTCGATTTACAGAACGAGGTGGAAAATTAAATCCGAACCAGAGGACGCGGAATGAAACATTGCGACCGGCAGAATGAGTCCGAAAGTGGAAAGTGAAAGTATGCGGCTACCGCCAGTGAGTGTAAAATGAGTCAAGGCTACAGCAGAGCTGGTGCGAGCCATGAGCAGCAAGGGTGCTGTAATACACTTATACTTGCCAACCCTAGCGATTTAGGCGGTAGGATACTGCTTTTTAAGCAGTGCTACCACCTACCGATTTATTGGCAACAAATACCGATTTTTGGTTTAAAAAAACATTTTTTTTTTGTTTTACATTTTTTTGCCCATGACAGCTTTTTGAGTCTTTCAAGTGCTCCCCCGAGCTGGCGTAGCGGGAGAAGGCGCGGCATGCAGGCTTTTGATGTAAAAGGTGGCCGACTAAATGCGCCCCACGTCTGCGGGTGCCTTTGACAAAAGGTGCCATTAGCCCCCACCACGCCAGCTCGGGGGCGTCTTTCAAGGGGTCCCCCGAGTTGGCGTAGCGGGAGAAGGTGCGGCATGCAGGCTTTTGATGTAAAAGGCGCCCATGGCGGGCTACATACGCCCCTCTGCCGCGGGTGTTTTTGACAAAAGGCGCCATTAGCCCCCCCCCCCACCACGCCAGCTCGGGGGAGTCTTTCAAGGGCTCCCCCGAGCTGCCGTGGTGGCAGAAGGCGTGGCAGGCACCTCATTGTCATTGAATGCACCCACAGCGGCGGGCTCATTCAATGACAATGGGCTGCTGACGCGCCCTATTCCTATCATTACCTCCTCGCCTGACTATTTTTGAAACTTTAAGATTCCTACAGATTTTTGGTCACAGAATGTTGGCATGTATGACTTATAAAACAAGCACTGTTGCACAGAACACCCCAGGATTGTGAGTAGCTTGTTTCTTCCTTTTCCCTTTCCCCTTAGATTAACGACAAATATAACGGGGAATCCTTGTTAAAAATCAAACAAGATTTTGCCCGGATTAAAGTGAAAAGCGAAAGCACGTAGCTTCAGCTGGTGAGTCCGTTACCAGTCGGGGCCACAGAGGATATTTTATGGGCAGAACGCAGCTTGTATGTTAAAACAATCAGACAGCCTGTATCATTTGCTTTTCTAAATAACCCCGTTTTTTGTGAAAAGGCTAAACTATTAACAAAAACGTCAAAGGGAGACCCTGTTAAAATCGGATGAGACATCTATTCACATGAAAAAGAAAGCCTCATACCTCTGGCCATATACAAGATACCCTCGGTAGCTAAGTGTATATTTGTTGCAACCTGTGAAATGCAGAGAAAAGTAATTGGAGAAATGAATTTGTCTTGCACAATTAAAGTGCTGACAGAAACAACGTTAACAATATGTTGTAAAAAGAGCGGTCAATTAAAACTGTATCTATGTGTAATTTTGTAGGGAACAGCGGTCGGCTAAAACCACCAGAAAAGTGTAATAAATTAATTGAAGATCTTTTAAGGAACCCAAACTGACAATGGTTAAGAAGCAGAAGCTTCAAAGAAAAAACAGAACATGGAGATAAACCACGTGATGGTTACTCTAGACTGAAGCAAAAGTTGTGGAAATCACAATATTGTCCCCCTGAAGAAATTCCAGAGTAACTGTTTTTATTAGGTGTGAGAGGAATGAAGCATGTTGGGTAGTAGTAGAAAGATGAAAGAACGATGAATTAATACGATTGAAGAAGCGATGTTACTGCTAGAGGTATATGAGCTTGAAAACAATTCAGATGTAGCATAACAACGTTTTTATTAAAAAGCAGAGTAGTACACTACTTTTTTTATAAATCCACAAAATGTAATAATACAATTGTGTTTAATTGACACAGCTGCTATGACTTGAATTGTACCAAATTAACTTTATAATAAAATATTCTGCTATCTAAAACTGGTCAGTCTGTTAAGAGTCATTAAGGCTGTACTTATGTTGCAGATGAGGCACTGGTTGCATCCCCTACAAAATAGCAGTTTACCACCAGAATATTATCAAGTTTTTAGTTTGAAACCAATAAAACATTAAAAAAAAAAGAAGAAATTATCAGGTTTTGAATATACTTAAAGAAAGGGGGATTGTTCTAGGTGGTCGCCTAAATGCCCCCTTGTTTCTATTGTGTAGTATGGGTCTGAGATCAGGCATCAGATGCCTGGCTGGATATCGGCACCTGGCCTGCCTCATCCCTGACCAGGCTCTACCAAGCCCCCAGCTTCACTTGCACATTCCTGACTTTATTTGCTCATCTCGTTCGTTTTCTTCTGTCCTGAAAGAGACACCATGGGAATCAATGGGCAATGAACATCACTGGGGAGGGGGGCCACATCACTGTAGAAAGCAGCCATTTTACATGCTGGCCACATTATTGTTGTTCGAATGTGCATTTTACACGTTCCTAGAAAAAAGTAATTTCCAAAATCAAAAATGCTGCTGAAAGTTGCATTCACTAGTTTTCTTTGAAAGTGTTCTTTTTTTTTTCTTTGTCGGAGCACCACACCAATACTCTGTAATTTGTGTGGTCCTTGATTTGCATTTTATCACAGGTTATATTTATAAAGATGTTATATGTTTGTCAAAAATCACAAGTAAATGTGCTGACAGCAGTTATTAGGAAATTAAACGGTGGGTTCATGGGTGCCAACTTTTGATTTGCACTGCAGAGGCAGAAATAACCCCAACCCATTGCTCAGCCCATCCCCTGGCCAAACACATTTTATAGCACTTCCTTTAAAAAAAAAAAGGAATTCCAAAAGAATCATATTATTAAGTTATGCATATATAACATCTCAGCATTGGTCTGTCACCCTGTTGTGCTACCCTGGTAGCCATTTAATAAAGAGCAAGTCTATACATCCCTTGATGTACTAAAAACCACAGCATTACCTACAGTACTTTGGGTGCCCCCATGCCATAGAAGTAATTCTAAAGAGGAATGTATGTATATCTTCCTGCTGTTGGTGCCAGGCCTTCACCTGCATGGGGCACCATATGCTGCAGAGAAGCCAGGGGACCTTGTGTCTGACGCAGCAGCTGAGGCAGAGTCTGCTGCTACTTCAACGCTGTCACCAAACCGCAGTAAAAGCTAAATGGCTATTACTCGATGTTTCCGAAATTTAGCTCAGTGGGCTATGCACTACCATCTCAGATTGTATGTAAGATAAGTAGATGAATGATTGGAATCCCAGCAAGATGGACTTCTCAACTTTTCTAGGCAGGGAAAATAAAGGGTAAAATGAAACCAGCTGATGCTGTTTATCTCACTATTATGTTTTTGTCGTCCATGAGTATGAGTCACGTTTTCAGGTATGTGCTCCAACTGCTCTGTTCTCTCTGTGAGCTGTGGTGGACTGGCCTATAGGGAACTTTGGAGATTTCCCGGTAGGATTCTGCACCCTAGATCCCATTTGTGTGTGGGGGAAGAACTGGCAGAGTGTTGTTGGGTGTCCTGACCCACGTTTAAGCTATCATGCCACAACATTTGGTGCTGTGGGCTTAGAAAATTCAAGATGGCGGAAAACCCACATGTGCGCCGAAATCCAGGAAAGCTGCGCAGTTTGTGCGCACACCAAAATGGTTGCCTCACTTGCCACCCACCAGTGCGAGAATGAAAGGCCGGGTTGCCATGAGGGAAATGGGTTGCCAAAGGAAAAACAGTAGCGCCGGTTAGCTTCCAAGCGCTTTAAAATCACCATTGGACTACCCGCACAGTAGTCTGAAACCATTGGGAATGGCAATGCTGATTGCCAAATGCAACCTAGAATTGTTGGGAATTCATTTTCTTAAATCCCAAAAATGGGTGCAGTACCAGTACTCACCACTATCCAAAAGCCGGCATTTTAAAACCACACCAGATTTTACTTTTTGTGTAAAACTGAATGAACCCAAAGCAGGCTAAAGAAAGACTTACTGAGAGGTGGATACAATGTAAAGTGATATTCTGAAGTGACTTGAAGGTTTATAACAAGACTGGCTGAGCTGTGGATTGCAGCAGTTTAAGTTGCATTGGACTGAAAGACACTAAAAAAAATCTAAATGTTGAAATTGAATGAGGGACCTACTTTTGAGTGTCACATAGGTTGCAATTGTTTAAATGTCATAGTTTTAAACTTAGAATCAGCCTTCTAGCTGCATATGTGAAAATGTTTAGTTTTATTTGAATGCAGAAACTGGGGAACAGAAATGACAGCTTAAAGAGATTCCAATTTGCCTGGCAACTACCCCCATCAGGAGTGAAACTTGAGTCACAGCTGTGTTCCCAGGCCTAGCTGCCCTTTTGCTGCTCACACTAAGGATATGCCATCTATCTGATAATTGAATTACCTGTGCTCTACAGGAGCTCTGAACAAAGCCCTGTCCTGGCTCAGGCAAAGGTTTTATTGGCAGGAGTCGTAAATGGTCGTAAAAAGTGGCTTCCTCCTGAGGAAAGGGGAGGGGCACTGCCTGTGAGAGCAAGCTGGCTTGGCAGAACTGGATAAACCAGTATTTCTACCTTGTGCTGAGAGGAAACCACACCCCTTTGGAGCCAGAACATAACTTTAAAAAGATGGATAACTCATAGAGCAGACATGTGAAAATTTTATAAATGATACCATAATTCTTGTGATTTTTCTGCCCACATTTTAAGAGGTTTTTCGACCCGGTGGCATGTTCAGGGGGGTTTTAGCGGAAAAGTGGATATTACTCTAACTGTATGCATGTTAAAAGTCTGAAACTTCATCAGTTAATGTCCATACTCCCCGCGCACATGTATGTAAAGTTGGGTCAATGTCAGAAAGTGAAAAATCAGTTAAAAAGTCAATTATGTGCCATTTCTGAATGCAAGCTCTTAGAAACAGCAGATTTGGACAGAGACATGGCTAAATTCAGCCACACCATGTATATGTAATTTCAAGCAACTGTGTAACTGTGAAATATGTCTTTTATTATCAAATATAGAATGTGTGCAATCTGACAGAGGAGTGTCCTATCTGCAAGCCATAAAATGACATCACGCTGACACACACTTCCTTCCCCAATTAAATGATAAATGGAAGTTTGACCAATTAGAAGCTGAGAGAGAGGTAGGGTCAGTGATGCTAGAACACACCCACATTCTAAACACATAAAAGCAGACAGACAGGACAGATAGGGACCTTCAATTCCATCTGCAGCGGGACGCTCTGCCGGAAAAATCCATACTTTACCTCCATCAAACCTCCAGAGAGCCAAACTAGAGACTTCAATCTATCCAGAACTAGAGACCCAGACCAGAGATCCAGAAAGAGAGAGACCCAGATCACTGTGAAGTGCAGAGACCAGAGGCGAGTCTAAAACCCTGACCAGATCCATGGCGAGGCCCATTTCACTCAAGAATATAGTGTGAGTACCTAGAAAACTGTGCAGATCCAATCTCCTAGTTAAAATAATATAATTCAATCTATTTAATCTAAGTAGAACAACCTCCTAACTGTCACCTGTCATTTGTAAAGCTGCACTTGTCTTTTTGAACTTTAAAATTTCAAATCTGAAAAACGACCTCCACAAAATAACTTTTATTTGAAAGCTTAGAATCTTAGCTTTGAATCGCACCTAGAACCGCATTCCTACCCCTTATAGTTTTACCGCAATCGCGGAACACACATCCGCGAATTTTGCCGCGATTTGCAAATTTCTTCACGTGTAAAAAGACAGCAGTTTTGCCTTCCATTTGCCAGAAATTCGTTTAACCTGCTAACTATCCCTGCATCATTGCTAGTGTGAGCCTGGACTAATATTAACTAGATACCACTCACCCTGAACCTCTGAAAGGGAATTAAAAGCATTTCCAGCATATTTCTCATCCATTGCTAGCACATATCAAAGCATTTGGGCCTGTGTTTTCAAAACTCCTATCTGTTTTCTGTAAGCTTGCTGGGATTGAACTGAATCACATTTGATTGCATTTCTGAGAACTGTGTGCTTCCTTCCATTTCCTTGCATTGCATCAAGGGGGGGAGGGGATTGCCAGAGAAAAGTGATTACCTTGTTTGTTGAAATCATATTGAGTATTTTCTGTATTGCATTTTCATTCAACATTACATCCAGTTGAACTCTATAAAGCATTCTCTACCACATTATACTTCTGTACCTATTTACCAGTGTGCTACCTTATCCATTTCATCTCAACTCCTTCGTGATTATAAAGAAATGTGCTAGTGCCAGATTCTCCGTTGTTGATCTTTATCATATCAGATTAAGTGTGCTATTCAATTATTAATTTATTATAAAGTGTGATATATATATATTTTAATTTATCAAATAAACCTTTTAAACTTGCAAAACAGAACTACTTCTTGGCTCAGTGGGGTCAGGGGGATTCCAAGAGAGGGGTGTTATATAGGGGTAGTCATCCAGAACGCATGAACTGGACATAAAGATATATCAATAAGGGTTTTCATTCAGTATTCTAGACTAGGCGTTAACTTAGCTGTAGTGCTGAATTGAATCCTCTTACAAATTGGGGGCTCGAGCCGAGACGTTGGGTTAGATTTACCACTTGTGCAGCTTAATACAGTGTGCTAACTGACGGGATACATACATCCGGTCGGATCACCACGCTGCATTACGCTGTGAAGCATTCCTCAAAAGGGACACTCCAAGAAAAGTTCTGTTCTGCAAAAATAAAACACTAACTTCTGTAAGTCAGGACAGAGACCAATCTCTAGAATGACGACCTTGGTAGATATGAAAATAGCCAGAGAGCACTTCTTACATAAACTATTTGTGAGAGGTGAATGGGCTGAGCAGGGCCAGGATGCCTGGTTGCAGGCCATCACACGACAGGTCACTGAAACAGGGTCAGACTTATGGAGAGATCAGGGTCCATTACATGTGGCCCTGAGTGAACTATATATGGCTCCTAAGGCCAAAGATGAACACGACAAGATTGTTAGGATAGCGGCATACCTGTACCTATATATGGGAGACATGCAGGATAGATGTGCTGAAAGCCAAAATCTGGCAAATAGGCAACAGATGGCGTTAGAGAAGGTCCAATCTGACCTGGTCTCTTCTGAGCAGAGGCTGCAGAGGAGCCAGGAGTCAGAAGATGATAGTAGGCAGCACATCATTAAAATAAAGAAGGATATGGATGTGCTGCAACAGGAAAAGGTAGAACAGGATACCAGATTTCTGGCCTTGCAGAAGGAATACCAAGAAGGTTTGGACTCCCTACTGCAAAACCAGAAAAAGCTGGAGCAACAACTGGACTTCAACAGGGTATGTGCTGAGCAGGTAGTCACCCTGCAAGGCCACCTAGATAGAGTGAAGGCAGAGAGCAACAAACGAATTCTGAAAGACCTGGATACCCAGGCAGAGTTTGATCAGGAGCGCCAGAATGCTGGTGCCTTCCAAAGGCAAAGGGACGACCTGGCGGCACAGATGCAGGCTCTTAGTCAGGAAAGGGATACCTTAGGCCAGGAAGTCTGACATTTAAAAAGAAAAATGGAAGAAAATCACCTGGCCCTCCAGGGGCTGGGTGACCTCCAAAAAGAAAACCAGAACTTGTTAGAGCACACCAGGAGGGTGGAGGATGCTCTAGCAAGAAAGGAGCAGGCCAATAGGGACACAGCTCAGGAGGTAACCCTCCTGCAGCAAAGACTGGCCCAGTTCTCCAGGACCAACCAGGAAGCACAGAGGGAAAATGAGGCCCTCTGTCAACACAATGATAGGCTCCAACAACAGGTAGCGATGCAGGAGAGACTGATAGAGTCGAGTAAGGCCTTAACAGAGGAACTGAAAGCACAAATGCAGGCTCTTGCATTGCAACAGGGAGCAGGGGCGGATAGAGATGAGGTCCGCTGGGAAAGAGAGACTCCTGACCATAACCGCAGGAGCCCTAACCCCAGGGGCCTTCATCTCCCCCAGTCCCTGGACTCTACCACCCCCATGTCCCCTGGCGCACATGAGCACAGGGCCGCAGGGATGGCAGATTACTATCCAGCTAAGAGTATGGGGCTCATAGGCCAGTACCACTCAGGAATGGAGGGGTGGGCATCCGGGTATGGGCACCCAAGTACAGTACAGTTCAATGGGGAACCCCAGGAGAGTAGGCCCATTAAGGGCATCCTGAAAACCTCTGCCCAGTTAGGTCAGTGGAGGGGGTACCCATCAAATCCTGGCAGCAAGGAGGAATCTGAAGACTCCTCTGAACTGCGCAGGACACAGGAGACCAGGTCCCCACATTCTGCCAGCCATTCCCAGGCTCGCAGAATCCGGGAAAACCTGGAAGAACAGACGGGAACCTCTGGGAGCAGTGCCTCTGAGTCCGAGGAAGAATGGACAAGGGTTACCCGAACCAAAAAGGCCAATAAGGCAAAAAGGGCCTTGCTTAAGGACCCCTTAAAGCAGATTAAGGCGATCAGGAGCGTCATCACGCCTTACCATAAGAACGCTAAGTATTCTGTTTGGGAGCACTTAGAGTTGTTTGAACAAATGATGGAGACTTTCCATTTGAAGGACAGCCAAAGCTGTATTCAATATGTAAAGTGGACATTCTCCCCGGAATACTCCAGTTTCTTTGCGGGGCTGGAGGACCAAAATCATTTAAGATGGTCCACATATAAGGCGGCCATCCTGAAACATTTTTCTGTTCACAGAAATCCTCAAGAGGCTCGCAAGGCAGCCTACAATTTGCAATGTGGGGAGGATCAGGCCCCACAAGAATTTGTGCAGGAGTTAAAGCGTGCTTTTGCACAGACCACAAGAAGGGTGCGCACGGATAGCAGGGAATTTATAAATACGTTTTTCCATGCCTTGCCCAAATATATCATGACCCAGCTCGTGAGGGATTTTCACGAGAAAAGATCTTTAGACTGGGTCATTGAACAGGCTACCCGGATCTATGAGGTGCAGAAACCGATAGATAGCAAAAGTAATGCCCAGAAAAACCCCAAAGCCAACAGCACCCCTGCTGCTGCCAAGGTGGCAGAGGTAAAGGTCACCCCCGTTTTGGATTTGGAGATGGGGGGGCCTAAAAACCTGCCTGCACCTAATAATGCTAGGCCCAGGAGGTCCTCGGGTCAGTCACAGACAGGGAGCCAAGGAGGCAGCCCCACAAATGGGGTCCCTCGCTCTCCTGATTATGTAAGTCCCCGTTACAAGGGAAATCGACCCATCCTGGGTTATGTGTGGACTCCTCCAGCCCAAGGGGGGGGATCCAGACAAGCACCTAACCCAGGGAACTTCCCTCCAAACTTCCCACAGGAGGGCAGAAATTTACCAAACCCTGGGCAGAACTTTTTCCCCAGATATCCACCCGACTTCCAGCCCCAAAACCATCCATCCTTCTTTCCCCAATTCCCTGAGCCCAGACCACTGAATCCGGGAGAGGGGAGGCCAAGGGTGGAGGGGTACCCAAATCTTCCCAACCCGGGGTATTACCAGAGGAGGGACAGCTACCCTTCCCGGGATCAGCCCAGGGGAGAAAACAGGGCCCCGTATCAGCCTGAGCGGGTTTCCCAGTTAGAGCGCCAGGTTCAAAACATGGCGCGGGACCTGGGTCACATACTGAGGGCTCAGCAGAACCCTCAGATGGGCGTGCCGGCGCAGAACGCACCCAACTCTGGACCTGGTGCTCCAGAACAATGACGGGGGCAGCACCCCGATAACACACCGGTTCCCAGGGAGGAGGCACAAAGGGAAGGGGGGTGTAAAGCCTTGGAGGAAGCTTCCTTCCTCACTTGTAAACAGCCCCTGGAAACCCAGGAACTGGAAACGAAATCTCTTGCCCCTGAAAGTCTGCCTCCTAAGGAGCAGAGGGAGGGTAGGAGAAACAAAAGACCCAAACAGACTCAGTTTGAGGAGGAGGTACAGACCTTCCAATTTGAGGGAGAGGGATCCTCAGAGGATCCTGGGAAAAGGATCTTCTCCTTCAGAGAGGGGGGCACTCCTCCCAAAGAAAAATGGGTCCCTAGGGATGCAAATCCAGACTGGGGAGATGTGGAGACTGAGCTACCGCCGCCCACCATCTCATCCCAGAACCAACAGCAAGAAAATCCCCTGGTTCAAACCCATCCTGGTGACTGCCTCCAAAAAGGGGGGGGCGGCCCAGAACCGGAACCAGGGGAACCCACAATGGCTCTGATCTCCAGTTGCCAACTTTTTCTTTCAGATTCCCAAGACTCTCCACAGAATTCTGCCCAAAATTCTTCTCTCGCGATGTCCAAAACCAGAAAATTAGCCCACCAGTTGTCCAAAAATGTACATGATCTGTGCCCCCTTGAGGAGAAGGAGGGAAGATACTATGCCCCGGTACAAGTACAGGGGCAGGGTACAATTTTGGCACTGGTGGACACGGGATCTCAAGCTACCCTTCTGTCCAGAAGGGCCTTTGACGAACTGAATGCAGGAAGGGGAGAGAATTACCAAATTCCTCTCACCTCTCTTCCGGGACAACTACAGAACTTTGACGGGAAGGAAATTCCCGTTGAGGGGACTGCAGACTTGGACATTAAAATTGGGCGACATAAGTTGAAACACCCGGTCATAGTTGTGACCCCAGAGGGCACCCCTTGTTTACTAGGGAATGACCTCCTGAGAAGGTTGTCACCCCTAATAGATTGCGTAAACAAGGTCCTCTGGACCCAGACTAGCCGACCAATAAAATTAAAACAAAATTAAAACAAATCTGACCAAGTAGAATTTCACTTCCAGAACAACCAAATTCCAGACGTGACAGTAATAGCAGTAGGACAACAGACTGGTGATGGGGGGTCCTCTCTATTCCTGAAAATCAACCTTCCTTCCAGTTTAAGGTGGTATTCCACACTGGAAGGAAACACCCTGAAATTCTTTACTAATCCACAATCAGAAACTCCCACTCCTACAGTCCAGAAAGATGTGAAATCAGCTCAAAGCCTAGCTGATATTCAGCAAATTGGAGAGCAGTTGTTCATCCCTATTCAGTTAAATGATGGGAAGGACTCTGTTCTCGCTCGAGTGTGTGTGAACAACGGTAAGAGCTTCATCAGCGAAGCCATGTTCCGCCAACTCCCAAAAGATCCAGCCATTCCCACCTTCAAACTGATAGACAAATGGGAAATGGACCTGGAAGCACCTAATTCCAAACATCTCCTGCCAAGCAGGTGTATGCTCAAAATCTCCATTGGCAACAAGAGCATAGTCCACAATTGTTGGGTCGTGCGAGACGTCCCTGCCGCCTGTTACTTAGGCAGTGACATTCTCAATCGCTTTGCCATTAGTTTGGACCTAATAAACTTCAAAGCTTGGTCCCGATTAGCGGATAATCCCATGGGCTTTGATGATCCAGAAAAAGCATTTAGGTCAGCTCAATTGCTACCGTATGCAGTTGAAGTTCAGGTTAAAGAGGAAGTCACCATCCCAGAAAGGACCCGACAATTCTCCCTGGAAGTGAAAGTTAAAAGGGGACAAGAGTTGAAAAACCCTGATGCTTACATACATCTAAATGCTTCTCTCCAACAGCAAGGGTTAGGGGTAAACCTGTTCTGACTTGAGTGTCGTGTAGACCGATGAGACCTCCGTCCCCAAGTGACGCACAGGGGAACGAAATAGAAACCCGCTGTGCGACCCTTGAGGCCACAGGTGAGAGATGTCTTCCCAGATCCACGGAGCCTCTGGAACACCGATGCTGCTGTCAAGAAGGAAGGAGGTTAAGCACCAGGCAATCACAATACAGGCAGGTAAACAAAAGAATCTAAAGTGTCTTACCTATCTGGTGTAAGGGAGACCCAGGTAACCTAGTAGGGAGGTTCGAGGCTCATTAGATGCGGCGGTCCCTGGAATAGTAGAACCGCAGGTTAGCATGGATGAAGGGTAGCCACCTGTGGGAGTCAGGGCTTGACTTGAATCCCCAGTAGGGAAAAGGCGTAGAAGATCAGCAAGGTACCAAGGGATGATCCAAAGACAAGTCGAGGTGCAGTCCAAATATCCGGCAACAGGTAAACAGTTCCAAGCAAAAGTACCAAGGGGTGTCCAAGGGAGTCCGAGATAGAGTTCCGTGATCAAGGTAACAAGGAGCAAGATGTAACGCCAAACAGTGTCCGAAGCCAGCTGAGAAGCAATGAGCGTTCTGTCTCTCAGACCTTTATACTGATCGCCCCTGGGTCACGTGACTTCTCTGGATCATGTGACGTCCACCAAGATCACATGGGGAACGCCATAGCGTATCACGTGACCGGCGTGGAGACGTAAGGCCGCCCTTTCTGTTATACGTTCTCCAAGGCAGTTGCCAATGCAGAAAGGGTTGCAATCGAGCCCGTACAACGGTACGGAGCTTTCGGTTCTGTGGCTTCACCGAATCACTTGAGCCTCGAAGCTTGGGAGGAGATGTTGGGGGAATGTGAGCAGTGTTCTGATGTGTCGTGGCCTGGTGTGCAGAGGATCGCCTAACATAGCCCCCCCCAACGGCCCACGACCCCGTGGGCAGGACGGATGATCCCTATGGAAGCGGGCTACCAACCGCGGGGCGTTCACATCAGATGCAGAAACCCACGAACGCTCCTCCGGGCCGTAACCCGTCCAATCCACCAGATACTGGAACCTACCCCTAAACCATCTAGAACCCAAAATGGCCGATACCTCAAAAACATCAGGAGAGGTCAAGGACACTGGCGCAACAGGGGTACGAAGACGGACTGAGTCAGGACAGGGTTTGAGGAGGGAGACATGAAACACAGGATGGATACGCCAAGAGCTGGGGAGGACTAGACGGAAAGCCACCGGATTAACAACCTGTGAGATCACATACGGCCCGACAAAGCGAGGCAGCAATTTCCGGCAACCCACTAGGCGAAGATGTCGGGAAGATAACCAGACCCTAGAACCCACCACCAGAGGGGGAGCAGCACGACGTTTGCCATCCACACGGGCCTTCATAGAGGCCTTTGCTTCAGTGAGATGAACCACTGTACTCGCATGAACAGCAGAAAGATCCCTAAGACATGTCGTGGCCGCAGGATTCGAAGAACCAGAGGCATCAGGGACCGGCAAAACCTTGGGATGTTGACCATAGAGGGCGTAAAAAGGAGAATAACCAGTAGCTGAATGAGCCGCATTGTTATACGCAAACTCCGCAAGCCGCAAAACGGCCAACCAAGAGGACTGGTGTTGCAATATGAGGCAACGAAGGTACTGTTCCATCGATTGATTCGTCCTTTCGGTCTGACCATCGGTCTCCGGATGATAGGCCGAAGAATACCTCGTATCAATGCCCAATAGCTTCGTCAATGATCTCCAAAACCGAGAGGTGAACTGTGAACCTCGATCGGAAACAATGACCGAAGGGAGGCCGAATAGCATAAACACATGTTCAAAAAACAAGTCCGCCAAGACAGGGGCCGAAGGGACACCTTTGCAAGGGACAAAACGGGCCATTTTTGTGAACGTGTCCACCACTACCCAGATGGTATCGAAGCCTTTCGACTTGGGGAGATCGGTAACGAAATCCATCGTCAATGTATGCCAGGGCCTGGGAGGTACCGGAAGCGGAAGCAACAACCCAATCGGTCGACCCCTTTGATGTTTAGCCTGAGCACATACCGCACAAGACCTGACGTAACACTCCACATCGCGCTTCATAGAAGGCCACCAACACCAACGCTTGAGAAGGTCTAAAGTGCGCTCTTGTCCGGGATGGGCATTAAAGGGGGCGTCATGAGACCACTCAAGGGCAAGATTACGTGTATCAGGTGTAGGAAGGAACAGGCGTTCATGTACGAAAGGTAAACCATCAGAATATACCGGATCCCATTCTCGTAACTGGTCAGAATGATCGCTAGTCCAGGATCGAACCGAGTCTATCAGTGACAATGAGGGAGTACAGAGACAAATCACATGACTCTTTTCGAGAACAGTGTCGGGGAAAATAGGCAATTGGACCCCCCCCGGGGAACGTGACAAGGCATCTGCCTTCCCATGCGCCGTTCCAGGACGGTGCATAATACGGAAGTCGAAGGAGGAAAAGAAAAGATGCCATCGGACCTGTCTGCTATTAATGCATTTCAGGGAGGCCAAATCCTGTAGGTTCCGATGATCGGAGTATACTGTGACAGGATACTTAGCCCCCAGAAGATGATGACGCCAAACACGGAACGCGTCCATGACCGCCAAGAGTTCTTTTTCCGTAACGGTATAATGAGACTCAGTACTGGAAAACTTACGGGAGTGGAATGCCACTGGATGCAATTTGCCGGTATTAGGACACGTTTGTGACAGCACCGCCCCGAGGGCAAAGTAAGAGGCATCTGCCTCGACTATGAACGGAAGATCCGGATTGGGATGTTGGAGTACCGGTGCGGTAGTAAAGGCGGTTTTCAGAGTCTCAAAAGCCTCCTGCTGTTCTCTCTGCCACTGATATGGCACCCGAGGACTAGTCAGGGCCGTGAGTGGGGCTACAATCGTGGAAAAGGAAGAGATGAAACGCCTATAGAAGTTGGCGAATCCTAAAAAGGCTTGCAAGGACTTGAGTGTTTGAGGTACTGGCCAATCTAAGACTGCTTTGACCTTAGACTCGTTCATGGATACCGCCCCAGGGGTGATGTGGAAACCCAAAAACTCAACCGAGGTCTTATGGAACTGACATTTCTCAGGTTTGGCAAATAAGGAATGTTTGCTTAAACGGGTTAATACTTCTCGGACGTGTTTTACATGATCATCCAGGTCACGAGAGAAGATCAGGATGTCGTCCAAATATACAACCATGTACACATCCAGAATATCCCTGAAAATGTCATTCATGAACCGTTGGAACGTGGCCGGGGCGTTACATAAGCCAAAGGGCATGACAAGATATTCGTATAATCCGTAACGTGTACAGAAAGCAGTTTTCCACTCGTCTCCCTCGCGAACGCATACCAAATTGTATGCGCCGCGTAGATCAAGTTTGGTAAAAACGGTAGCATGTGTTAAATGATCTAAAAGTGGAGTGATTAACGGGATGGGATATCTATCCTTCTTGGTGATCGCGTTAAGACGCCGATAATCCACACAAGGACGTAAATCCCCCTCCTTCTTAGGTACAAAGAAGATAGGACTTGCCGCTGGTGAAGTGGAGGGGCGGATGTGTCCTAAACGCAGGGCATTCTGTACATATTCTTTTAACACCAGTTCCTCCGAAGGAGACAGAGAGTAGATCCTGCCCGAAGGAACGGTGGAATCAGGAAGCAATTCGATTGGGCAGTCATAAGGTCTATGTGGAGGAAGTACCTCAGACGAGCCTCGATCGAAAACTGATTCGAAAGCCAGATATTCTGGCGGGATCCCAGACACCAACCCCCCAACAGTATGGGACTGTATGACTTCTGGATCGTCAACCGTCAGTGTGAGTTGTGCTAGGGCTCCCAAGACCCGAGAGGGTGTGTCAGGGGCTTGATGGATCGGGAGACAATAATTCTGACAAATATCGGACTCAAAGAGTACAGTGCCTGCTTGCCAATTGATCAATGGATTATGTTCACGTAACCAAGGTATCCCTAGTATGATACCGAATTGAGGTGCGGTGATCAAATCAAAACTCAAGGTTTCTGTGTGTATGTCCTGTATGTTCAACAAGAGGGGTGCGGTTTGATGTCTAACAGGACCAGAAATCAATGCGGAGCCGTCTACGGCTTGGACAGGTTCCGGTCGTGTTTTTACCACTAAAGGTAGATTGAGGGAATGGGCCAAATCAATATCTATGTAATTACCAGTGGCACCAGAATCAATAATGATATTGACTGCATGCAGAAGGCCAGTAGAGGGACATAGAGTAGCCTTTACAGAGATAGGTTGAACACGAGCAAAGGTAAGAGGGGTTCCCGGAGAAGAAGATGGGACACTCGACCTGGTCTCCGGTTCTAAGGTCGAGCCCTCCGAAAAACCTGACTCTTCTTGGGACGTCGAGGACACTCTTTCACGAAATGTCCAGTGGTGCCACAGTAAAAGCACGCATTATCAACCCTTCTTCGTTCCCTCTCAGATGTTGTAATAGGACTGCGTACCCCTCCCACTTGCATAGGTTCTTCAGTAACGAAAACGGGAGTATTAACAAGAGGAGGAGAGGAGGAGGCCCCCGATTCAGCTCTACGCTCCGCTCGGCGTGCATCTACCTGCAGGACGAGATCAACCAATTCCTGGTACTGAGTAGGCATAGAAGGGATTACTGCTAAAGCGTCTTTCATGGTGTTACTCAACCCCCTGTAAAAGACCACCGCCCGCTTATTTTCTGGCCATGATGTTTCCGCAACTAGCTGATTAAACCTGGTGATGTAATCTATCAACGTTCTTTTGCCCTGAGTCAATTCCAACAACTCCAAATCCCTAGACTGTGCCTTGTGCCGAGTATCGAATACTCGGGACATTTCTAGGACCAACAAATCAAAGTCATAAAGAACCGGGCTATTGTTTTCTAACAGGGGATTAGCCCAAGCGGCAGCTGTTCCAGCTAAATGGGAAAGGGCGAAGGCGGCCTTAGCAGTGGACGTGGGAAAAGCCAAAGGCCTGCATAAGAAATGTAACTTGCACTGGTTAACGAAGGTTCTGAATGTCTTGGGATCACCCTGGTAACGTTCAGGAGCAGCCAGGGGGGAAGGAGTTGGGAGGACTATTGGAGTCGGTACTGGCTGTGTAGGGGAGGAGCTGCCCTCTCCAAACTCCGGGTCTGCAGGAAGGGGATGCTGAACGCTCTGTATGGTATCCAGCCTTTGGTGGATCACTGTGTTCGCGGCGGCCATATCTGCCCTTAGTATTGTAATTGCCTGAACTAAAGCAGTTATGGGTTCGTCCGTGGATCCCTGCATCGTCTAACACGACTATAAGGCTTCTCAGTCTGTTCTGACTTGAGTGTCGTGTAGACCGATGAGACCTCCGTCCCCAAGTGACGCACAGGGGACCGAAATAGAAACCCGCTGTGCGACCCTTGAGGCCACAGGTGAGAGATGTCTTCCCAGATCCACGGAGCCTCTGGAACACCGATGCTGCTGTCAAGAAGGAAGGAGGTTAAGCACCAGGCAATCACAATACAGGCAGGTAAACAAAAGAATCTAAAGTGTCTTACCTATCTGGTGTAAGGGAGACCCAGGTAACCTAGTAGGGAGGTTCGAGGCTCATTAGATGCGGCGGTCCCTGGAATAGTAGAACCGCAGGTTAGCATGGATGAAGGGTAGCCACCTGTGGGAGTCAGGGCTTGACTTGAATCCCCAGTAGGGAAAAGGCGTAGAAGATCAGCAAGGTACCAAGGGATGATCCAAAGACAAGTCGAGGTGCAGTCCAAATATCCGGCAACAGGTAAACAGTTCCAAGCAAAAGTACCAAGGGGTGTCCAAGGGAGTCCGAGATAGAGTTCCGTGATCAAGGTAACAAGGAGCAAGATGTAACGCCAAACAGTGTCCGAAGCCAGCTGAGAAGCAATGAGCGTTCTGTCTCTCAGACCTTTATACTGATCGCCCCTGGGTCACGTGACTTCTCTGGATCATGTGACGTCCACCAAGATCACATGGGGAACGCCATAGCGTATCACGTGACCGGCGTGGAGACGTAAGGCCGCCCTTTCTGTTATACATTCTCCAAGGCAGTTGCCAATGCAGAAAGGGTTGCAATCGAGCCCGTACAACGGTACGGAGCTTTCGGTTCTGTGGCTTCACCGAATCACTTGAGCCTCGAAGCTTGGGAGGAGATGTTGGGGGAATGTGAGCAGTGTTCTGATGTGTCGTGGCCTGGTGTGCAGAGGATCGCCTAACAAAACCCAACACCATTAGTCAACATAGAACATGACACCATTCCAATAGAGGTGGATAACAGCGACTTAAAGAGTATTACTCTAGCCGCAGGCACCATTATTGGAATGGCGGTTGATGACCGACATTTTTCCATCGACTTATTAAATGAACTGTTAGGACCGATCCCCAAGGACTGTTTTGACAGTGACAGTGATGACAATACAACACCAGACAGGATCTTTACCCGGCATGGGGGGAACTTCCTGGTGTACACTTCCTGCCCCTATGGTAAGGAAGATGTGACTTGTGAATTCAGGAGGGATGAGGTGATCTTCCAGGTACATGAGGGCTGCCTTTCCCACCTGAAGCCTCCGGTCCAAATCAGCACTCTGACCAGGGACTTCTCCACCCAGCTGGAGGAGGCCGCGGAAATAGCCAAACCAGAAGTCTTTCCAGGCTTCAGGCAGATGGTGGAAGAGAGAGTCAACCTAGCTGATGCCTGTGTGACTCTGGAACAAAAGCAAAAGTTGAAACAAGTTTTCTTGGATTTCCAAGATCTCTTTGCGGTAGACTCATATGACTGTGGTCGCACTGACATCCACACAACAACAATCCCCACGGACCCTGGCATGACTCCTGTGTTTGTGAAGCAATATCGCTTGCCTCTCGCATCAATGGAGTCCCTTACTGAAATAATTAAGAACCTTGAGTCCCGGGGAATAATCCGTCCAGTCCACAGCACCTTCAATAATCCGGTGCTGGGAATATTGAAGCCGAACGGCCAGTGGAGACTCTGTGCTGACCTCAGGGAGCTCAACAAACGGGTCCATACTTCCCGATGGCCTCTTCCCTACATTGACCAAGGGCTGGCCCAGATCCAGGGGTCACAGGTATTCACTGCAATAGACCTGACCAATGGATACTGGACCGTGCCTGTCAGCAGGGAGGACCAATACAAACTGGCTTTTACCTTTGGGGGCCAGCAATACACATGGACCCGGACTCCCTTCGGATACCTCAACTCCGGTAATGAGTTCAATATTTTCCTACATAAGGCCATGCCCGACCTGGGTTCGAGGGGTAACCTGGCTTATGTAGATGATGTCCTCATCAAAAGTTCATCTGTGGAGGAACACATAGCGGAGATCCGTTATGTTCTGACACAGTTGAGGGCCGCCGGAGCAAAACTTTCCTTTCAGAAAGCACAGTGGTGTAGAACCCGTGTTAATTTCTTGGGGTATGAGATTACTCCTCAGGGTCTCTGTCCCCAGGAAAAGAAAGTGGAAGCACTTCAGAAACTGAAAGACCCCACAACTCTGCGGGAACTAAGGAGCCTCCTTGGGCTGACTAATTACAGCAGAAAGTTCATTGAGGGCTACGCAGAGATCACCAGACCCCTGATTCATCTCCTGAAGGGGGGGGTCAAGTGGGAATGGGGTCCAGAACAATCCGAGGCAGTAAGACAACTCAAGAGAAGCCTCTCACAAGCGCCCTGCCTAGCTTACCCTGTCAGAAACAAGGAGTTCTTCCTGGAGACGGGGTTCTCTAATACGTGCTTGACGGCAGTATTATACCAAAAGCATGACAAGGTCAATAAAGTAATCTCCTATGCGAGCAAAACTTTATCCTCTGTGGAGGAAAAATTCAACGATTGTGAGAAGGCACTCCTGGCAACGGTGTGGGCATTGAAGAATTACCGCCCGTTTATCCAGGGGGAACACATCATAGTGGAGACTCCACACCAGCCTCTGCAATATCTCCAAAGTGACAGAATCCGGGCCGGAAATGTGAGTAATTCCCGAATTACTTCCTGGATTCTGTCAATGCAAGGCTTTCCTGTGGAGGTCCGATATGGCCAAAACAAGAAGAGTCCCCTCGCGCAAGGTCTGGCTGACTTGCATGATTGTGCCAGAGAAAACTGTCTCGAGGACGAAAGTCTAAAAATAAAGGACAACATGGAGGCATACCTTAATTCCCCCCACAAAGTCTTTGAAGAAAACAAGTGTGAGGGAATGCCCACTGTCCATGTGGATGGATGCTCTTACCATGTTGACAACAACGGGGAGAAAGAACTGGTGGCCGGCGTAGGGAATGCATGGGTGAATGAGTTCCCAGAACCCTCCGCTGGATACAAAATTGGTCCCCGAAGTAGTCAGGTGGCAGAATTGATGGCTGTGCATCAGGCCATCCTCACTGCTGTCCAGCATCAACTCCACGAACTGGTCATAATCACAGATTCGGATTATGTACGGAACGGGTTCGTGGAGCACCTGGTTAATTGGAAAACCAGAGGCATGTTATGTGCTAACAACAAACCCTTGAAACATGGGAAGTTGATCCAAAACATTGATGATCTGGTCACATCGAATGAGATGACCATCTATTGGAAAAAGATCAAGGGTCATTCCAAAGTAGAGGGACCAGACAAAACTGGAAATGACTTAGCTGATCAGTTGGCCAAAACCGGGGCCATCCAAGGGGATCTAATTGAGATTGAGTCCCTGTTGGGGGAAATCCAGGTCACAGCTATCACTAGGTCCCAGACAAATGCTCACAACGACCTTTCAATTGTACAATGGAGTAAGGAGACCCCTGATGCTGATTTGATTACAGCTCAGAAGGGGGATCCAATAATTGGTAAATTTTACCAGCACCTTGAGGACCCTGAGAACTTTCCCCTGACGGATACCGAATACATTGGGAAAGAGGACCTAAGAGTGTTGATGAAATGTCCAAAAATGTTCCGAATCCAAGACGGTTTGCTGGTAAGGAAATCCAAAGCTGGCCACGATCAGTGGGTGGTTCCTACCTCATTCCGAAGCCTGATGTTAAGTCACGCCCATGATACGGCCACCGCCGGTCATAGGGGGTTTCACACAACACTGGAAATCTTAAGAGAGGTTGCATACTGGCCACACATGGGCCAGGACCTCAACCAATATTTGAAGGGTTGTCTTGTGTGTGCACAATTTCAGCCGACATCCCTCACACACCGGGCACCTTTACAAAAGCGGGGGTGACACTGCCATGGTCAGATTTACAAATCGACTTTGTAGGCCCTGTGATTCGCTCGGCTAGGGGGAATAAGTACATGTTGACTGTGACATGCCTGTTTACCAAGTGGGTGGAATGTCTCCCAGCCCCAAATTGCAAGGCAGAAACTGCAGCTGCCTTGATGATTAACCACATCTTTTCCCGTTTTGGTCTACCTCAAAGGATTGAGTCAGACAGGGGTAGCCACTTCACCAGTGAAGTAATGACAAAGATGTGGGAGATACTGGGGGTCAAGAGAAAGCTGCATATTGCTTACAGGCCAGCTTCTTCTGGGGCAGTAGAGAGATATAACCGGACAATTGTGAGCATATTAAAGAAGTTTGTGGCAGATTCTGGGCCAAGTTGGGATATCCGATTACCTCTGGTCCTAATGGCTATCAGATCTACCCCTTCATCTGCAACCAAAATGTCACCATTTGAGTTGATGACTGGGCGCAAGATGGTGCTTCCTCAGCATTTGCTCTACAGGACCCAAGAGCAGACACTGATAAATGCCTCCACTACTCATGAGTATGTAGAGAATTTAAGGAAACACCTCCAACATGCTTTTGCTTATGCTCAGCGGAATCTAGAAAGATCGGCTGATAGCATGAAGACCCATTATGACCTGAAAACTTCCAGGAAGGAATATCAGGTGGGAGACCGGGTCTATCTATACAACTTCCAAAGGAACCAGGCCACGCAGCGCAAATTTTTGCCTACATGGAAGGGACCCTTTGAAATCATAGACAAAATCTCCCCTGTGGCCTACAAAATCCACATCCCCAAAGGTCCTTTGGCAGAGGGAGAAGACAAGTGGGTCCACATAAACCAGTTGAAATGTTGCCATCCCAGGCACACTCTGCAACAACTGGAGGAATCCTCTGGAATCCTAGCGGGTATTGTCTCAGACTAATTCTGTTCCAATCATAAAACATACCACATCTAGTCTCTAAAATATTGTGACTTGCATGAAACTGTCTCTTAGTTATACTGTTTTTATTTTTTCAAAATAAGAATGTAATGTTTCGTGATGATGAAATGCATATGCTGCCCCACTATCTCAACAGTGGTGGAAAAACGTCTATGAGTAGGTATTGCCGCTCTTCCTTTGTCGTCCTAGGAGAAAGAAGACCTTGAGACTGGCCAAGGAGGATGATCCGGCGACCGGGAACGAAGATCCAATGGGCCCAGTGGACCGCCCAATACTCCCATCAGGACTGGCGAGGAGAACCGATCGATCAGTACCGGATGGAGAAGAAGATGCTGAACTGTGCCATCTACAGAAGAGGAAGAAGATTATGCGGACAGACCGGTGCGTGGGTCAAAACCCTTGGGCACGCGACTCCCCATCGACTCAAATTCAAAGTGCAGTCGCGTGGGGGGGCTTGTTGGGTGTCCTGACCCACGTTTAAGCTATCATGCCACAACATTTGGTGCTGTGGGCTTAGAAAATTCAAGATGGCGGAAAACCCACATGTGCGCCGAAATCCAGGAAAGATGCGCAGTTTGTGCGCACACCAAAATGGTTGCCTCACTTGCCACCCACCAGTGCGAGAATGAAAGGCCGGGTTGCCATGAGGGAAATGGGTTGCCAAAGGAAAAACAGTAGCGCCGGTTAGCTTCAAAGCGCTTTAAAATCACCATTGGACTACCCGCACAGTAGTCTGAAACCATTGGGAATGGCAATGCTGATTGCCAAATGCAACCTAGAATTGTTGGGAATTCATTTTCTTAAATCCCAAAAATGGGTGCAGTACCAGTACTCACCACTATCCAAAAGCCGGCATTTTAAAACCACACCAGATTTTACTTTTTGTGTAAAACTGAATGAACCCAAAGCAGGCTAAAGACAGACTTACTGAGAGGTGGATACAATGTAAAGTGATATTCTGAAGTGACTTGAAGGTTTATAACAAGACTGGCTGAGCTGTGGATTGCAGCAGTTTAAGTTGCATTGGACTGAAAGACACTAAAAAAAATCTAAATGTTGAAATTGAATGAGGGACCTACTTTTGAGTGTCACATAGGTTGCAATTGTTTAAATGTCATAGTTTTAAACTTAGAATCAGCCTTCTAGCTGCATATGTGAAAATGTTTAGTTTTATTTGAATGCAGAAACTGGGGAACAGAAATGACAGCTTAAAGAGATTCCAATTTGCCTGGCAACTACCCCCATCAGGAGTGAAACTTGAGTCACAGCTGTGTTCCCAGGCCTAGCTGCCCTTTTGCTGCTCACACTAAGGATATGCCATCTATCTGATAATTGAATTACCTGTGCTCTACAGGAGCTCTGAACAAAGCCCTGTCCTGGCTCAGGCAAAGGTTTTATTGGCAGGAGTCGTAAATGGTCGTAAAAAGTGGCTTCCTCCTGAGGAAAGGGGAGGGGCACTGCCTGTGAGAGCAAGCTGGCTTGGCAGAACTGGATAAACCAGTATTTCTACCTTGTGCTGAGAGGAAACCACACCCCTTTGGAGCCAGAACATAACTTTAAAAAGATGGATAACTCATAGAGCAGACATGTGAAAATTTTATAAATGATACCATAATTCTTGTGATTTTTCTGCCCACATTTTAAGAGGTTTTTCGACCCGGTGGCATGTTCAGGGGGGTTTTAGCGGAAAAGTGGATATTACTCTAAATGTATGCATGTTAAAAGTCTGAAACTTCATCAGTTAATGTCCATACTCCCCGCGCACATGTATGTAAAGTTGGGTCAATGTCAGAAAGTGAAAAATCAGTTAAAAAGTCAATTATGTGCCATTTCTGAATGCAAGCTCTTAGAAACAGCAGATTTGGACAGAGACATGGCTAAATTCAGCCACACCATGTATATGTAATTTCAAGCAACTGTGTAACTGTGAAATATGTCTTTTATTATCAAATATAGAATGTGTGCAATCTGACAGAGGAGTGTCCTATCTGCAAGCCATAAAATGACATCACGCTGACACACACTTCCTTCCCCAATTAAATGATAAATGGAAGTTTGACCAATTAGAAGCTGAGAGAGAGGTAGGGTCAGTGATGCTAGAACACACCCACATTCTAAACACATAAAAGCAGACAGACAGGACAGATAGGGACCTTCAATTCCATCTGCAGCGGGACGCTCTGCCGGAAAAATCCATACTTTACCTCCATCAAACCTCCAGAGAGCCAAACTAGAGACTTCAATCTATCCAGAACTAGAGACCCAGACCAGAGATCCAGAAAGAGAGAGACCCAGATCACTGTGAAGTGCAGAGACCAGAGGCGAGTCTAAAACCCTGACCAGATCCATGGCGAGGCCCATTTCACTCAAGAATATAGTGTGAGTACCTAGAAAACTGTGCAGATCCAATCTCCTAGTTAAAATAATATAATTCAATCTATTTAATCTAAGTAGAACAACCTCCTAACTGTCACCTGTCATTTGTAAAGCTGCACTTGTCTTTTTGAACTTTAAAATTTCAAATCTGAAAAACGACCTTCACAAAATCGCTCATATCTCCGCAATCGTTTGTGCTAGAGACTTGCAATAACTTTTATTTGAAAGCTTAGAATCTTAGCTTTGAATCGCACCTAGAACCGCATTCCTACCCCTTATAGTTTTACCGCAATCGCGGAACACGCATCCGCGAATTTTGCCGCGATTTGCAAATTTCTTCACGTGTAAAAAGACAGCAGTTTTGCCTTCCATTTGCCAGAAATTCGTTTAACCTGCTAACTATCCCTGCATCATTGCTAGTGTGAGCCTGGACTAATATTAACTAGATACCACTCACCCTGAACCTCTGAAAGGGAATTAAAAGCATTTCCAGCATATTTCTCATCCATTGCTAGCACATATCAAAGCATTTGGGCCTGTGTTTTCAAAACTCCTATCTGTTTTCTGTAAGCTTGCTGGGATTGAACTGAATCACATTTGATTGCATTTCTGAGAACTGTGTGCTTCCTTCCATTTCCTTGCATTGCATCAAGGGGGGGAGGGGATTGCCAGAGAAAAGTGATTACCTTGTTTGTTGAAATCATATTGAGTATTTTCTGTATTGCATTTTCATTCAACATTACATCCAGTTGAACTCTATAAAGCATTCTCTACCACATTATACTTCTGTACCTATTTACCAGTGTGCTACCTTATCCATTTCATCTCAACTCCTTCGTGATTATAAAGAAGTGTGCTAGTGCCAGATTCTCCGTTGTTGATCTTTATCATATCAGATTAAGTGTGCTATTCAATTATTAATTTATTATAAAGTGTGATATATATATATTTTAATTTATCAAATAAACCTTTTAAACTTGCAAAACAGAACTACTTCTTGGCTCAGTGGGGTCAGGGGGATTCCAAGAGAGGGGTGTTATATAGGGGTAGTCATCCAGAACGCATGAACTGGACATAAAGATATATCAATAAGGGTTTTCATTCAGTATTCTAGACTAGGCGTTAACTTAGCTGTAGTGCTGAATTGAATCCTCTTACAGTGTAGTGCGCAAATATTGGTAAGGTCAATCTGGTAGGTGTATAATATTCTTTTTATTGTACTTTTTTAATTGCAGGAACACAAATTGGCTCTATCATCCCAACTCGGACAGCAAATATGGATCTATGTGATCACTGCGCCGCCCATAACTGCGACAGCCAAAATGCCGACGCCAGTTACAGCGCGGCACAGTAATCATATAGATCACTGTGCCCGCTCTCCGGCCTTCTTTTTCCCTTCCTACCCCCCCCCAACTTACCGTTCACAGCAACACACACAGCACACTTCTGTGTGTGCCGCCTGCACCCTGCTATCCCTGCGGCGTCAGCTCCTCCCACTAACGTGGGTTAGAGCTGGCGCCGCAGGGTGCTTTTGTTTTTTTTTCCGTGGGGACAACCCCGCAACCCCCGCTCTGCTTGGGCGCAGTAAATGTCGCCCTCATTTTGTGCACCCCCAAAGTCGCAGTAACCGTACAAATGAGGGTGACATTTTTGTACGATTCTGCAAATCCTAAAGCTTTCAAGATGTCAAGGCGACACATGCCAGCAGCAATCATAAAAGACGGGGCTAAGGAATTCTCCCCATTCATTACCTCTTTGATCAACGCCTCGTTTGAAACTTGCACAGTCCCCAACAATTTCAAAGATTTATGGGTCATGCCTCTTCTCAAAAAGCCTAACTTTGACCGAAGTATCCCGACTAATTTTAGGCCCATAACCACAGTGCCTTTTCTGTTGACAATCTTGGATAGAGCGCCATACCTTCAAATCCAGAACCACCTAGAAGCAAATAACCTTCTACGCTTGTGACAGTCGGGGTTTAGACCAAGACATGGTACTGAATCAGCTCTCATTGATTTAAATATCTAGATGGAGGAATTAAAAGATAAAGGGAATTTGGCTGGCCCTCCTGCTCGACCTATCATCGGCCTTTGATTTGGTTGACCATAAAATCCTCACTAGACACTTGACATCAGCAGCCGTCTTCTCCACGAAGGCTGCTGCTTGGATTCAGTCCTTCCTAGCAGAAAGAACCATGAGGGCTTTCGCACCAACAATCTCTTCAGACCCTGCCCCAATCTCCTGCGGATTTCCTCAAGGGTCATGTGTTACCCGACTCTATACAATATTTTCACAAAGCTACTTTTCAACCACTTGGATGATATGGGTGTTACCGATACTAATTATGCAGATGACACGCACATCCTTATCACGTTGTCAGGTTCATATGATAAATATGCTAAACTGTTGAATGAAATTTATCAAAGAATTCAGGCATGGATGGCCACTCACGGCCTCTGCCTGAATGATGACAAGACTGAGCTACTGCTCATTGGTTCAAGATCTTGACTAAATAAATTGGACAACCAATACACTGCCTTCAATATTGATGGCAATAACATCAAAGTTTCTAACGAAGTTAAAACCTTAGGCATCTGCCTGGATTCCACCCTCTCCCTTACCAAACAAGTACATTTTGCAGCCTCTGTCACAGCATACACGGCCAAAATGATTAATTCCTGCAAGCCTTTCTTGCCACTGACAGCTGCATCTCCTTAGCTAGGGCACTGATCCTCTCAAAACTGGACCTCTGTAATGCTCTGTACCTAAGCACCAATAAACGGAACCTATATAATTTACAAGTGCTCCAAAATAATGCACTTAGGTGCTTAACATCCTGGGAGCCAATTGTATATCAACAGTAAGACAGAACACCCCCTGGCTTCCCTTGCAAGACAGAATAGACTTTAAAACTGTAGCAATCGCGCATAAATGTCTATCGAACACTGCCCCTAAATACTTAGTCAACAAATTTTCCAGAAGCCAATTAAGTAGTCTACCAGATCCCAATACACACATTGTCTAAACATCCCCAAAAACAAACTACAAAAATCTAGCGGGACTAGCTTCCCAGTTCTTGCAGCCATGCTCCGGAACACACTCCCCTTAGCACTAAGAGCGGAACCATCCTTCGGGATATTTAGGAAAAACGTAAAATCCTGACTCTACCTCTACTTCATCTGATACACATTCAGCTGCACAGTCATGTAAATCTGCTATCCCTTGAGCAATTGAGCTCTTTTTAGTCTGGCCATATCTCACTTCTACAGGGAAGCCTTGCAATGCCAATGTCCATGAAGTAATTCTGGATTGAGCTAGATTGCCTGACCTAACCTAATAATTGGCACTAATAGCTGAACCCTCCTTCGGGATATTTAGGAAAAACGTAAAAGCTTGGCTCTTTGACAAACGGGACTAAGGTCACCAAGCTCCACTGTCACAAAGTTTTCACGTATGTTTTTCTGATGAGTTGCCTAGATATATAACACTAGGCAAGCGGTATGTTTTGTTCAACCACTGTATGCATCTTAAGCAACAATTTTGTCTGTTACGAAGCGTTGATACAATGCTTCTATGTAAGAGATATTGTCTTATTGGGTAAATTCGGGATTTGGTGGTATTTTCTTACTGTAAAAATATTGGTGGTAATTTGGCAGTAAACTAGCCTTACATTTAGAGTGGATTTGGTATCAATCTATTTTAGTGACCATATCTTGTTAGCTTGTATTAGTGGTAATGTTAGTGGTATCTTACTTTGTGGTATTTTCAGAATTATCTTATTCCTGTGGTACAGTTTTTTATACTACAATCCCATCGTAACAAACCTTTCCTTTCTATTAGAATGTCTTCTAGTTGCCTGTAGAGAGCCCCAGACTTAGAACACTTCAGTGAACCCTATGAGTTTATGCAATGCGCCACCTATTGTTTGTGGCTGGTATTACTGGCTTATGTACATCCAGTAATCTATGTGCCTAATCTGGCACCCCTTCCCTTCAGCATGCAAGGAAGGAATCACTCATTACATTGCACACACACACACCTTCATACTTTGTAGATATTTACTACTGACTTTCTCTTGTTTGCTATTTAACTACAGTGGTAAAGTGGTAAATGCACTACTGCACTGATATAAACATCCCCTCTGTACTTCACTTACATAAATAAATCACAGATGCATGAATGACACTAAAGTCTCAGTTGTTTTTATATACACTTTGTATTACATGCTATTTACAATCTACAAAATCTTACCACATGATATTTACAGCATCACCTGCAAGATATAAAATGACAAAACAGAAACAAGCAGGTATTTTGCAAACAGGAATTTAAGTTCTCATGCTTTGAATATAGAGAGAGAAAAATAAACATACAATTATTTCTAACCTCTCTGCACTGCCAATGGATTCTAGCAACACACGTGCACCAGTTCCCTCACATGGCACAAATCTTACCAAGGCCAGTAATCTTTGAAGTCCCCGCACAACCTCGCTGTGTTCACAGATGCAGACCCAGTGCGAAACTCCTCCGTATGTGTGTGGGGAGCTGCCAGCTGAAAATGCCCATAACTAGCACTCAACCCACTTGGATTTCGACAGATATGGCACCGTCCGTCTCCTGAACCCAGCACGAACGGCCAACTCCCCTCACTTTACTTCTTTAGGAAAACTCAGATTCAGCACCCTGTTGAAGTGGCTTGTTTGCCTACAATCCCTACCAATCAGAAAAAAGGAATGTGCCCTGTACCAGCCTTCAGTTTCAAAACAATGAAGACTTCATTTTTCAAAGTAACTGTTTCATTTCCCTTCCTGCATTTTACATATTTCTTTCTCCACAAGCTGAAGAAAACGCTAGTGTGCATTTCCTCATGGAAAAAAATAATTTCAAACAGTGCACCCAAAACATGGACTGTATTTCATTGTGCATAGAAGACTGCATTATAATGTTAGAGAAGTTGAAATTACTATTTTAATAATGTTAGTACAAGGTTAATCAGTTACATACTGCAGTTTTCACACATGAAACATCCAATATAAATTGTGCACTTCTTTATTTTAACCTGGCAGCACACTGTGCTTATTTTTTAAATGTATTCTCACAACTTTGCCTGCTGGCTGTTACTGAATTAATGTCTGCAGTTTCAAACTGGGCCTGGCTGTGTTTCTCTACTGTATATTGCATGCTGGAAAAAATGCTGTATATTGTATGCTGGCAATAAAACCCCATATATACCCTTACAGATTCCCTCCTTTTTCTGACAATTATGGCCACCAAAGCAATAATTGGAGGAAACCTGAATTCTTCTTAATTTTATTCTAAAATGTACATCTTTCTTTTTCCATCATATGAATCACAATTGAAATAATAGCAACTCAACAAAATGAACATTTAAACATTTCATAACAAACCACTGCTTAATCATAACAAAAGTAAAACGGATCCAAAATGAGCCCATAAGTCCTCTTAGAAATATTGTACACATTTCTTTCCAACCGAAGTGTCCACATATGTTTGCTTGTCTTTTCAATCATAGTCTTTATATGCGTGTGAAATCAAAATTTCAGATATGACAACAAAATAATAAAATAAATAAATAAAACAAATAACTAACATAATTAACAAAAACAATTAAATAAAATAACAAAGTTGTGACTCTCCATCATCCTCACTTTCAGTCACATAGGATGATACTATGCCCCACCCGCAACGCTGCAGAATTAAGTTCAACTCACTAATGTTCCATTGATGGCATTCATCATCTTCATGACCGCACCTGTGAGATGTCCTGATCACCAACTTTTCATCATATTGTTTGTTCGGTGAAATTCTTTCATCCTGGCGCTCTTGGGTGTTTTTCCACAGAAATCATCTCTTTAGGCATCCCAGTCTCTTTGTCTTCACCTCCATACTTTGGCCCGGAAGCTTTGTTTGGGCTTCATCCCGTGGACTCCAGGACTCATAATCTCTCGCGTCCTCTGGTCCTGCGATGTCTGACCCCGACCAATGTTAGTTATTTTTCTAAATCAACTAGAAAAGGAACAGATTAAGTACATAGCACAATGCCAATTTTACCCTTTCTACTACTTTGTTGAAAGCAAAAATGTGGCTCAAAATGTCATCCGAACACCTGCAACTAAGCACATGTTAAAGAGAAGACAACAATATTTACATTTCACATTATTATACATCAAAACTATTTTTATGTAGAATATTTCAGCACATTGCACCATAGTAAGTTAACCTGATTCAGCACTTTCTATCAATATATATATATACTGCACTCTTCCCAAATGTGATACTTTAATTTGCATTTATCTCCACATTAAACATTATATCTAGTTTTTTATGGCATGAGACATTATGAAAAGAGTCACTGCATCTTTCTTTTCCATGTACTCAGGGCACTTAACCTGTCTCCACCTGCTCAAGCCTTCTGACTTCGTGTTTAGGGTGACGGGGCTTAATTTGGTTAACATGAACAAATTGTTCTGTCACCATTTCACCGTCTGCCTTTAATATTGTCACAATGCCTGCCCCCAGATAATCAGGAGCAGACCAATCTGCCCAGAGTACTAGCACCCATGGGGACCTGTGAGGCCCCAAGGGGTTGCGTAAAGGCTACCTGGACTCAGTCGTGGCGCGTTGGCACCAGGCTCATATTGCCTTTTCAGGCAAGTCGAGTTATCAAGTGGTGAAACCACGTACAACCCACCTTGAGGCTGTTTAAAGGAATTACTTGATTTAAGGGACTCTTTCATTGGGTGTGGTACTGGGACTACTTTACCTGGGACCTACTTCTGGGAGGCTATTTAAACCAAGCCCGGAGAACAGAACACACCTCCAAAAGTATGGATGCATCCGAACCCATGCAAATCGGAGGAGTTAGAGGGCTATTGTCCAAAACAGAAAGAGACAAAAGGAGGCAGCAGCAATTGTGCTTATATTGCGGAACAGAAGGGCATTTTTTGCAAGACTGTCCGGTGAAACCACCTAAGAAGGTGGTAGGAGTCGCCGACAAGATCAGTACTGAACCAGAGCCGGAAAACTACCCCACCCGACAAGTGTAGAGGTCCGCTTGTCGAGCAAAAAGAAGGACTCCCAGACCTCACACCTAACTTTACCAATGATCCTCATTAGTCACCATCTCGCATGCATGCGGTCAGAGCATACATTGATAGTGGAGCCATAGGTAACTATATGGATCAAGAATTGGCTACAAGGATGAATCTTTCTCTTTGTGAAAAGACCCCAACGGATTTAGTCACCACCGTCAATGGAACAAAGTTTGCTTATTGCCCAGTAACTAACTCAACGACAGAGATGACACTGTTGGGCCAAGATGGGCATCGAGAAAACATTGTGTTTGATTTAATCAAGGCTCCACAGTTCCAAATAATTCTGGGAATGCCATGGTTAGAAACGCATAATCCTTGCATAAACTGGCGTGAGAAGAGAATGACCTTTTCGAAATGTGTGCACACTTGTTATCCGGAAGAACCCCTGACCAAAAAGATTGCCATGGTCATGAGCCCAACAAATCTGCTACCCCAGGATTACCAGGATTTTCAGGATGTATTCCAGAAAGACCAAGCCAACACTTTACCACTTCGTAGACCATATGATTGCCAAATCGATCTCATACCTGACACGCAAATTCCATGCAGTAGGATCTACACCCTTACTGAACCCAAGAATCTTCATTTAAGAAAGAATAGGAATAACACATAATTTGCCTTTCTGGAATTCTATCCAATAATTCCAGACTCATTAAGGTTTATTTCCAGGCACACTTCAGGTGGTGAGTCACTGATTTAGCCTGTTCTAAAACACCTCAACTCAGCCTTTCACCCTTCTGAGGTCGATAAATGAGAACCAACACAGGTTGGGTGACATTGTATGTATAAGCGCTTAAGCGTAAGTGCTATATAATAACTTATCATTTGGTCTTGGACGTCTGCTTGCATTCACAGTAATTTGGTAATATGGTCCTATACACACTGATATTAACGATACATATGGTGATCCCATACATGCCAACCCTCCCAATTTAGGCGGGAGACTCCTGATTTTTCGGTGAAAAACATTGCCATTTTTCACTGTCTCCCGCCTGAAATAACTGTAGCCCCAATGCATTCCTATGGGGAAATGTTTGTCTCCTGATTTCCCTGTGGAAATCTCCCTCCCAGGTGTGTCTGAATGTTGGCATGTATGTGATCCATTCTTCTATGAAATGTATATAACATTATAGTGATACCACAACCCTATTTTTTGTTGTGGACTTAGGAACAATATGTGATGTCGCTTCCTGTTTTGTCAAGGGGTGAAAGGTCGTGTTCCATCGCTTCCTGTGATGTCACTTTGAGGTGGGGGAGGGTCAAATGACATTCCTTCCTATGGTGTCACCAGAAGCCAAAGGTCATGTGATGTCACTTCCGCTACCCCTGGCATTTTCGTGAAATGACATCCCTGCTTGTGCCTCGATTTACAGAACGAGGTGGAAAATTAAATCCGAACCAGAGGACGCGGAATGAAACATTGCGACCGGCAGAATGAGTCCGAAAGTGGAAAGTGAAAGTATGCGGCTACCGCCAGTGAGTGTGAAATGAGTCAAGGCTACAGCAGAGCTGGTGCGAGCCATGAGCAGCAAGGGTGCTGTAATACACTTATACTTGCCAATCTTAGCGATTTAGGCGGTAGGATACTGCTTTTTAAGCAGTGCTACCACCTACCGATTTATTGGCAACAAATACCGATTTTTGGTTTAAAAAACTTTTTTTTTTGTTTTACATTTTTTTTTTTTGCCCATGACAGCTTTTTGAGTCTTTCAAGTGCTCCCCCGAGCTGGCGTAGCGGGAGAAGGCGCGGCATGCAGGCTTTTGATGTAAAAGGTGGCCGACTAAATGCGCCCCACGGCTGCGGGTGCCTTTGACAAAAGGCGCCATTAGCCCCCACCACGCCAGCTCGGGGGCGTCTTTCAAGGGGTCCCCCGAGTTGGCGTAGCGGGAGAAGGTGCGGCATGCAGGCTTTTGATGTAAAAGGCGCCCATGGCGGGCTACATACGCCCCTCTGCCGCGGGTGTTTTTGACAAAAGGCGCCATTAGCCCCCCCCCACCACGCCAGCTCGGGGGAGTCTTTCAAGGGCTCCCCCGAGCTGCCGTGGTGGCAGAAGGCGTGGCAGGCACCTCATTGTCATTGAATGCACCCGCAGCGGCGGGCTCATTCAATGACAATGGGCGGCTGACGCGCCCTATTCCTATCATTACCTCCTCGCCTGACTATTTTTGAAACTTTAAGATTCCTACAGATTTTTGGTCACAGAATGTTGGCATGTATGACTTATAAAACAAGCACTGTTGCACAGAACACCCCAGGATTGTGAGTAGCTTGTTTCTTCCTTTTCCCTTTCCCCTTAGATTAACGACAAATATAACGGGGAATCCTTGTTAAAAATCAAACAAGATTTTGCCCGGATTAAAGTGAAAAGCGAAAGCACGTAGCTTCAGCTGGTGAGTCCGTTACCAGTCGGGGCCACAGAGGATATTTTATGGGCAGAACGCAGCTTGTATGTTAAAACAATCAGACAGCCTGTATCATTTGCTTTTCTAAATAACCCCGTTTTTTGTGAAAAGGCTAAACTATTAACAAAAACGTCAAAGGGAGACCCTGTTAAAATCGGATGAGACATCTATTCACATGAAAAAGAAAGCCTCATACCTCTGGCCATATACAAGATACCCTCGGTAGCTAAGTGTATATTTGTTGCAACCTGTGGAATGCAGAGAAAAGTAATTGGAGAAATGAATTTGTCTTGCACAATTAAAGTGCTGACAGAAACAACGTTAACAATATGTTGTAAAAAGAGCGGTCAATTAAAACTGTATCTATGTGTAATTTTGTAGGGAACAGCGGTCGGCTAAAACCACCAGAAAAGTGTAATAAATTAATTGAAGATCTTTTAAGGAACCCAAACTGACAATGGTTAAGAAGCAGAAGCTTCAAAGAAAAAACAGAACATGGAGATAAACCACGTGATGGTTACTCTAGACTGAAGCAAAAGTTGTGGAAATCACAATATTGTCCCCCTGAAGAAATTCCAGAGTAACTGTTTTTATTAGGTGTGAGAGGAATGAAGCATGTTGGGTAGTAGTAGAAAGATGAAAGAACGATGAATTAATACGATTGAAGAAGAGATGTTACTGCTAGAGGTATATGAGCTTGAAAACAATTCAGATGTAGCATAACAACGTTTTTATTAAAAAGCAGAGTAGTACACTACTTTTTTTTATAAATCCACAAAATGTAATAATACAATTGTGTTTAATTGACACAGCTGCTATGACTTGAATTGTACCAAATTAACTTTATAATAAAATATTCTGCTATCTAAAACTGGTCAGTCTGTTAAGAGTCATTAAGGCTGTACTTATGTTGCAGATGAGGCACTGGTTGCATCCCCTACAAAATAGCAGTTTACCACCAGAATATTATCAAGTTTTTAGTTTGAAACCAATAAAACATTAAAACAAAAAAAGAAGAAATTATCAGGTTTTGAATATACTTAAAGAAAGGGGGATTGTTCTAGGTGGTCGCCTAAATGCCCCCTTGTTTCTATTGTGTAGTATGGGTCTGAGATCAGGCATCAGATGCCTGGCTGGATATCGGCACCTGGCCTGCCTCATCCCTGACCAGGCTCTACCAAGCCCCCAGCTTCACCTGCACATTCCTGACTTTATTTGCTCATCTCGTTCGTTTTCTTCTGTCCTGAAAGAGACACCATGGGAATCAATGGGCAATGAACATCACTGGGGAGGGGGGGCACATCACTGTAGAAAGCAGCCATTTTACATGCTGGCCACATTATTGTTGTTCGAATGTGCATTTTACACGTTCCTAGAAAAAAGTAATTTCCAAAATCAAAAATGCTGCTGAAAGTTGCATTCACTAGTTTTCTTTGAAAGTGTTCTTTTTTTTTTCTTTGTCGGAGCACCACACCAATACTCTGTAATTTGTGTGGTCCTTAATTTGCATTTTATCACAGGTTATATTTATAAAGATGTTATATGTTTGTCAAAAATCACAAGTAAATGTGCTGACAGCAGTTATTAGGAAATTAAACGGTGGGTTCATGGGTGCCAACTTTTGATTTGCACTGCAGAGGCAGAAATAACCCCAACCCATTGCTCAGCCCATCCCCTGGCCAAACACATTTTATAGCACTTCCTTTAAAAAAAAAAAGGAATTCCAAAAGAATCATATTATTAAGTTATGCATATATAACATCTCAGCATTGGTCTGTCACCCTGTTGTACTACCCTGGTAGCCATTTAATACAGAGCAAGTCTATACATCCCTTGATGTACTAAAAACCACAGCATTACCTACAGTACTTTGGGTGCCCCCATGCCATAGAAGTAATTCTAAAGAGGAATGTATGTATATCTTCCTGCTGTTGGTGCCAGGCCTTCACCTGCATGGGGCACCATATGCTGCAGAGAAGCCAGGGGACCTTGTGTCTGACGCAGCAGCTGAGGCAGAGTCTGCTGCTACTTCAACGCTGTCACCAAACCGCAGTAAAAGCTAAATGGCTATTACTCGATGTTTCCGAAATTTAGCTCAGTGGGCTATGCACTACCATGTCGGATTGTATGTAAGATAAGTAGATGAATGATTGGAATCCCAGCAAGATGGACTTCTCAACTTTTCTAGGCAGGGAAAATAAAGGGTAAAATGAAACCAGCTGATGCTGTTTCTCTCACTATTATGTTTTTGTCGTCCATGAGTATGAGTCACGTTTTCAGGTATGTGCTCCAACTGCTCTGTTCTCTCTGTGAGCTGTGGTGGACTGGCCTATAGGGAACTTTGGAGATTTCCCGGTAGGATTCTGCACCCTAGATCCCATTTGTGTGTGGGGGAAGAACTGGCAGAGTGTAGTGCGCAAATATTGGTAAGGTCAATCTGGTAGGTGTATAATATTCTTTTTATTGTACTTTTTTAATTGCAGGAACACAAATTGGCTCTATCATCCCAACTCGGACAGCAAATATGGATCTATGTGATCACTGCGCCGCCCATAACTGCGACAGCCGAAATGCCGACGCCAGTTACAGCGCGGCACAGTAATCATATAGATCACTGTGCCCGCTCTCCGGCCTTCTTTTTCCCTTCCTACCCCCCCCCCAACTTACCGTTCACAGCAACACACACAGCACACTTCTGTGTGTGCCGCCTGCACCCTGCTATCCCTGCGGCGTCAGCTCCTCCCACTAACGTGGGTTAGAGCTGACGCCGCAGGGTGCTTTTGTTTTTTTTTCCGTGGGGACAACCCCGCAACCCCCGCTCTGCTTGGGCGCAGTAAATGTGGCCCTCATTTTGTGCACCCCCAAAGTTGCAGTAACCGTACAAATGAGGGTGACATTTTTGTACGATTCTGCAAATCCTAAAGCTTTCAAGATGTCAAGGCGACACATGCCAGCAGCAATCATAAAAGACGGGGCTAAGGAATTCTCCCCATTCATTACCTCTTTGATCAACGCCTCGTTTGAAACTTGCACAGTCCCCAACAATTTCAAAGATTTATGGGTCATGCCTCTTCTCAAAAAGCCTAACTTTGACCGAAGTATCCCGACTAATTTTAGGCCCATAACCACAGTGCCTTTTCTGTTGACAATCTTGGATAGAGCGCCATACCTTCAAATCCAGAACCACCTAGAAGCAAATAACCTTCTACGCTTGTGACAGTCGGGGTTTAGACCAAGACATGGTACTGAATCAGCTCTCATTGATTTAAATATCTAGATGGAGGAATTAAAAGATAAAGGGAATTTGGCTGGCCCTCCTGCTCGGCCTATCATCGGCCTTTGATTTGGTTGACCATAAAATCCTCACTAGACACTTGACATCAGCAGCCGTCTTCTCCACGAAGGCTGCTGCTTGGATTCAGTCCTTCCTAGCAGAAAGAACCATGAGGGCTTTCGCACCAACAATCTCTTCAGACCCTGCCCCAATCTCCTGCGGATTTCCTCAAGGGTCATGTGTTACCCGACTCTATACAATATTTTCACAAAGCTACTTTTCAACCACTTGGATGATATGGGTGTTACCGATACTAATTATGCAGATGACACGCACATCCTTATCACGTTGTCAGGTTCATATGATAAATATGCTAAACTGTTGAATGAAATTTACCAAAGAATTCAGGCATGGATGGCCACTCACGGCCTCTGCCTGAATGATGACAAGACTGAGCTACTGCTCATTGGTTCAAGATCTTGACTAAATAAATTGGACAACCAATACACTGCCTTCAATATTGATGGCAATAACATCAAAGTTTCTAACGAAGTTAAAACCTTAGGCATCTGCCTGGATTCCACCCTCTCCCTTACCAAACAAATACATTTTGCAGCCTCTGTCACAGCATACACGGCCAAAATGATTAATTCCTGCAAGCCTTTCTTGCCACTGACAGCTGCATCTCCTTAGCCAGGGCACTGATCCTCTCAAAACTGGACCTCTGTAATGCTCTGTACCTAAGCACCAATAAACGGAACCTATATAATTTACAAGTGCTCCAAAATAATGCACTTAGGTGCTTAACATCCTGGGAGCCAATTGTATATCAACAGTAAGACAGAACACCCCCTGGCTTCCCTTGCAAGACAGAATAGACTTTAAAACTGTAGCAATCGCGCATAAATGTCTATCGAACACTGCCCCTAAATACTTAGTCAACAAATTTTCCAGAAGCCAATTAAGTAGTCTACCAGATCCCAATACACACATTGTCTAAACATCCCCAAAAACAAACTACAAAAAACTAGCGGGACTAGCTTCCCAGTTCTTGCAGCCATGCTCCGGAACACACTCCCCTTAGCACTAAGAGCGGAACCCTCCTTCGGGATATTTAGGAAAAACGTAAAATCCTGACTCTACCTCTACTTCATCTGATACACATTCAGCTGCACAGTCATGTAAATCTGCTATCCCTTGAGCAATTGAGCTCTTTTTAGTCTGGCCATATCTCACTTCTACAGGGAAGCCTTGCAATGCCAATGTCCATGAAGTAATTCTGGATTGAGCTAGATTGCCTGACCTAACCTAATAATTGGCACTAATAGCTGAACCCTCCTTCGGGATATTTAGGAAAAACGTAAAAGCTTGGCTCTTTGACAAACGGGACTAAGGTCACCAAGCTCCACTGTCACAAAGTTTTCACGTATGTTTTTTTGATGAGTTGCCTAGATATATAACACTAGGCAAGCGGTATGTTTTGTTCAACCACTGTATGCATCTTAAGCAACAATTTTGTCTGTTACGAAGCGTTGATACAATGCTTCTATGTAAGAGATATTGTCTTATTGGGTAAATTCGGGATTTGGTGGTATTTTCTTACTGTAAAAATATTGGTGGTAATTTGGCAGTAAACTAGCCTTACATTTAGAGTGGATTTGGTATCAATCTATTTTAGTGACCATATCTTGTTAGCTTGTATTAGTGGTAATTTTAGTGGTATCTTACTTTGTGGTATTTTCAGAATTATCTTATTCCTGTGGTACAGTTTTTTATACTACAATCCCATCGTAACAAACCTTTCCTTTCTATTAGAATGTCTTCTAGTTGCCTGTAGAGAGCCCCAGACTTAGAACACTTCAGTGAACCCTATGAGTTTATGCAATGCGCCACCTATTGTTTGTGGCTGGTATTACTGGCTTATGTACATCCAGTAATCTATGTGCCTAATCTGGCACCCCTTCCCTTCAGCATGCAAGGAAGGAATCACTCATTACATTGCACACACACACACCTTCATACTTTGTAGATATTTACTACTGACTTTCTCTTGTTTGCTATTTAACTACAGTAGTAAAGTGGTAAATGCACTACTGCACTGATATAAACATCCCCTCTGTACTTCACTTACATAAATAAATCACAGATGCATGAATGACACTAAAGTCTCAGTTGTTTTTATATACACTTTGTATTACATGCTATTTACAATCTACAAAATCTTACCACATGATATTTACAGCATCACCTGCAAGATATAAAATGACAAAACAGAAACAAGCAGGTATTTTGCAAACAGGAATTTAAGTTCTCATGCTTTGAATATAGAGAGAGAAAAATAAACATACAATTATTTCTAACCTCTCTGCACTGCCAATGGATTCTAGCAACACACGTGCACCAGTTCCCTCACATGGCACAAATCTTACCAAGGCCAGTAATCTTTGAAGTCCCCGCACAACCTCGCTGTGTTCACAGATGCGGACCCAGTGCGAAACTCCTCCGTATGTGTGTGGGGAGCTGCCAGCTGAAAATGCCCATAACTAGCACTCAACCCACTTGGATTTCGACAGATATGGCACCGTCCGTCTCCTGAACCCAGCACGAACGGCCAACTCCCCTCACTTTACTTCTTTAGGAAAACTCAGATTCAGCACCCTGTTGACGTGGCTTGTTTGCCTACAATCCCTACCAATCAGAAAAAAGGAATGTGCCCTGTGCCAGCCTTCATTTTCAAAACAATGAAGACTTCATTTTTCAATGTAACTGTTTCATTTCCCTTCCTGCATTTTACATATTTCTTTCTCCACAAGCTGAAGAAAACGCTAGTGTGCATTTCCTCATGGAAAAAATAATTTCAAACAGTGCACCCAAAACATGGACTGTATTTCATTGTGCATAGAAGGCTGCATTATAATGTTAGAGAAGTTGAAATTACTATTTTAATAATGTTAGTACAAGGTTAATCAGTTACATACTGCAGTTTTCACACATGAAACATCCAATATAAATTGTGCACTTCTTTATTTTAACCTGGCAGCACACTGTGCTTATTTTTTAAATGTATTCTCACAACTTTGCCTGCTGACTGTTACTGAATTAATGTCTGCAGTTTCAAACTGGGCCTGGCTGTGTTTCTCTACTGTATATTGCATGCTGGAAAAAATGCTGTATATTGTATGCTGGCAATAAAACCCCATATATACCCTTACAGATTCCCTCCTTTTTCTGACAATTATGGCCACCAAAGCAATAATTGGAGGAAACCTGAATTCTTCTTAATTTTATTCTAAAATGTACATCTTTCTTTTTCCATCATATGAATCACAATTGAAATAATAGCAACTCAACAAAATGAACATTTAAACATTTCATAACAAACCACTGCTTAATCATAACAAAAGTAAAACGGATCCAAAATGAGCCCATAAGTCCTCTTAGAAATATTGTACACATTTCTTTCCAACCAAAGTGTCCACATATGTTTGCTTGTCTTTTCAATCATAGTCTTTATATGCGTGTGAAATCAAAATTTCAGATATGACAACAAAATAATAAAATAAATAAATAAAACAAATAACTAACATAATTAACAAAAACAATTAAATAAAATAACAAAGTTGTGACTCTCCATCATCCTCACTTTCAGTCACATAGGATGATACTATGCCCCACCCGCAACGCTGCAGAATTAAGTTCAACTCACTAATGTTCCATTGATGGCATTCATCATCTTCATGACCGCACCTGTGAGATGTCCTGATCACCAACTTTTCATCATATTGTTTGTTCGGTGAAATTCTTTCATCCTGGCGCTCTTGGGTGTTTTTCCACAGAAATCATCTCTTTAGGCATCCCAGTCTCTTTGTCTTCACCTCCATACTTTGGCCCGGAAGCTTTGTTTGGGCTTCATCCCGTGGACTCCAGGACTCATCATCTCTCGCGTCCTCTGGTCCTGCGATGTCTGACCCCGACCAATGTTAGTTATTTTTCTAAATCAACTAGAAAAGGAACAGATTAAGTACATAGCACAATGCCAATTTTACCCTTTCTACTACTTTGTTGAAAGCAAAAATGTGGCTCAAAATGTCATCCGAACACCTGCAACTAAGCACATGTTAAAGAGAAGACAACAATATTTACATTTCACATTATTATACATCAAAACTATTTTTATGTAGAATATTTCAGCACATTGCACCATAGTAAGTTAACCTGATTCAGCACTTTCTATCAATATATATATATACTGCACTCTTCCCAAATGTGATACTTTAATTTGCATTTATCTCCACATTAAACATTATATCTAGTTTTTTATGGCATGAGACATTATGAAAAGAGTCACTGCATCTTTCTTTTCCATGTACTCAGGGCACTTAACCTGTCTCCACCTGCTCAAGCCTCCTGACTTCGTGTTTAGGGTGACGGGGCTTAATTTGGTTAACATGAACAAATTGTTCTGTCACCATTTCACCGTCTGCCTTTAATATTGTCACAATGCCTGCCCCCAGACAATCAGGAGCAGACCAATCTGCCCAGAGTACTAGCACCCATGGGGACCTGTGAGGCCCCAAGGGGCTGCGTCAAGGCTACCTGGACTCAGTCGTGGCGCGTTGGCACCAGGCTCATATTGCCTTTTCAGGCAAGTCGAGTTATCAAGTGGTGAAACCATGTACAACCCACCTTGAGGCTGTTTAAAGGAATTACTTGATTTAAGGGACTCTTTCATTGGGTGTGGTACTGGGACTACTTTACCTGGGACCTACTTCTGGGAGGCTATTTAAACCAAGCCCGGAGAACAGAACACACCTCCAAAAGTATGGATGCATCCGAACCCATGCAAATCGGAGGAGTTAGAGGGCTATTGTCCAAAACAGAAAGAGACAAAAGGAGGCAGCAGCAATTGTGCTTATATTGCGGAACAGAAGGGCATTTTTTGCAAGACTGTCCGGTGAAACCACCTAAGAAGGTGGTAGGAGTCGCCGACAAGATCAGTACTGAACCAGAGCCGGAAAACTACCCCACCCGACAAGTGTAGAGGTCCGCTTGTCGAGCAAAAAGAAGGACTCCCAGACCTCACACCTAACTTTACCAATGATCCTCATTAGTCACCATCTCGCATGCATGCGGTCAGAGCATACATTGATAGTGGAGCCATAGGTAACTATATGGATCAAGAATTGGCTACAAGGATGAATCTTTCTCTTTGTGAAAAGACCCCAACGGATTTAGTCACCACCGTCAATGGAACAAAGTTTGCTTATGGCCCAGTAACTAACTCAACGACAGAGATGACACTGTTGGGCCAAGATGGGCATCGAGAAAACATTGTGTTTGATTTAATCAAGGCTCCACAGTTCGAAATAATTCTGGGAATGCCATGGTTAGAAACGCATAATCCTTGCATAAACTGGCGTGAGAAGAGAATGACCTTTTCGAAATGTGTGCACACTTGTTATCCGGAAGAACCCCTGACCAAAAAGATTGCCATGGTAATGAGCCCAACAAATCTGCTACCCCAGGATTACCAGGATTTTCAGGATGTATTCCAGAAAGACCAAGCCAACACTTTACCACTTCGTAGACCATATGATTGCCAAATCGATCTCATACCTGACACGCAAATTCCATGCAGTAGGATCTACACCCTTACTGAACCCAAGAATCTTCATTTAAGAAAGAATAGGAATAACACATAATTTGCCTTTCTGGAATTCTATCCAATAATTCCAGACTCATTAAGGTTTATTTCCAGGCACACTTCAGGTGGTGAGTCACTGATTTAGCCTGTTCTAAAACACCTCAACTCAGCCTTTCACCCTTCTGAGGTCGATAAATGAGAACCAACACAGGTTGGGTGACATTGTATGTATAAGCGCTTAAGCGTAAGTGCTATATAATAACTTATCATTTGGTCTTGGACGTCTGCTTGCATTCACAGTAATTTGGTAATATGGTCCTATACACACTGATATTAATGATACATATGGTGATCCCATACATGCCAACCCTCCCAATTTAGGCGGGAGACTCCTGATTTTTCGGTGAAAAACATTGCCATTTTTCACTGTCTCCCACCTGAAATAACTGTAGCCCCAATGCATTCCTATGGGGAAATGTTCGTCTCCTGATTTCCCTGTGGAAATCTCCCTCCCAGGTGTGTCTGAATGTTGGCATGTATGTGATCCATTCTTCTATGAAATGTATATAACATTATAGTGATACCACAACCCTATTTTTTGTTGTGGACTTAGGAACAATATGTGATGTCGCTTCCTGTTTTGTCAAGGGGTGAAAGGTCGTGTTCCATCGCTTCCTGTGATGTCACTTTGAGGTGGGGGAGGGTCGAATGACATTCCTTCCTATGGTGTCACCAGAAGCCAAAGGTCATGTGATGTCACTTCCGCTACCCCTGGCATTTTCGTGAAATGACATTGCTGCTTGTGCCTCGATTTACAGAACGAGGTGGAAAATTAAATCCGAACCAGAGGACGCGGAATGAAACATTGCGACCGGCAGAATGAGTCCGAAAGTGGAAAGTGAAAGTATGCGGCTACCGCCAGTGAGTGTAAAATGAGTCAAGGCTACAGCAGAGCTGGTGCGAGCCATGAGCAGCAAGGGTGCTGTAATACACTTATACTTGCCAACCTTAGCGATTTAGGCGGTAGGATACTGCTTTTTAAGCAGTGCTACCACATACCGATTTATTGGCAACAAATACCGATTTTTGGTTTAAAAAACTTTTTTTTTTTGTTTTACATTTTTTTTTTTGCCCATGACAGCTTTTTGAGTCTTTCAAGTGCTCCCCCGAGCTGGCGTAGCGGGAGAAGGCGCGGCATGCAAGCTTTTGATGTAAAAGGTGGCCGACTAAATGCGCCCCACGGCTGCGGGTGCCTTTGACAAAAGGCGCCATTAGCCCCCACCACGCCAGCTCGGGGGCGTCTTTCAAGGGGTCCCCCGAGTTGGCATAGCGGGAGAAGGTGCGGCATGCAGGCTTTTGATGTAAAAGGCGCCCATGGCGGGCTACATACGCCCCTCTGCCGCGGGTGTTTTTGACAAAAGGCGCCATTAGCCCCCCCCCCCACCACGCCAGCTCGGGGGAGTCTTTCAAGGGCTCCCCCGAGCTGCCGTGGTGGCAGAAGGCGTGGCAGGCACCTCATTGTCATTGAATGCACCCGCAGCGGCGGGCTCATTCAATGACAATGGGCGGCTGACGCGCCCTATTCCTATCATTACCTCCTCGCCTGACTATTTTTGAAACTTTAAGATTCCTACAGATTTTTGGTCACAGAATATTGGCATGTATGACTTATAAAACAAGCACTGTTGCACAGAACACCCCAGGATTGTGAGTAGCTTGTTTCTTCCTTTTCCCTTTCCCCTTAGATTAACGACAAATATAACGGGGAATCCTTGTTAAAAATCAAACAAGATTTTGCCCGGATTAAAGTGAAAAGCGAAAGCACGTAGCTTCAGCTGGTGAGTCCGTTACCAGTCGGGGCCACAGAGGATATTTTATGGGCAGAACGCAGCTTGTATGTTAAAACAATCAGACAGCCTGTATCATTTGCTTTTCTAAATAACCCCGTTTTTTGTGAAAAGGCTAAACTATTAACAAAAACGTCAAAGGGAGACCCTGTTAAAATCGGATGAGACATCTATTCACATGAAAAAGAAAGCCTCATACCTCTGGCCATATACAAGATACCCTCGGTAGCTAAGTGTATATTTGTTGCAACCTGTGAAATGCAGAGAAAAGTAATTGGAGAAATGAATTTGTCTTGCACAATTAAAGTGCTGACAGAAACAACGTTAACAATATGTTGTAAAAAGAGCGGTCAATTAAAACTGTATCTATGTGTAATTTTGTAGGGAACAGCGGTCGGCTAAAACCACCAGAAAAGTGTAATAAATTAATTGAAGATCTTTTAAGGAACCCAAACTGACAATGGTTAAGAAGCAGAAGCTTCAAAGAAAAAACAGAACATGGAGATAAACCACGTGATGGTTACTCTAGACTGAAGCAAAAGTTGTGGAAATCACAATAGTGTCCCCCTGAAGAAATTCCAGAGTAACTGTTTTTATTAGGTGTGAGAGGAATGAAGCATGTTGGGTAGTAGTAGAACGATGAAAGAACGATGAATTAATACGATTGAAGAAGAGATGTTACTGCTAGAGGTATATGAGCTTGAAAACAATTCAGATGTAGCATAACAACGTTTTTATTAAAAATCAGAGTAGTACACTACTTTTTTTATAAATCCACAAAATGTAATAATACAATTGTGTTTAATTGACACAGCTGCTATGACTTGAATTGTACCAAATTAACTTTATAATAAAATATTCTGCTATCTAAAACTGGTCAGTCTGTTAAGAGTCACTAAGGCTGTACTTATGTTGCAGATGAGGCACTGGTTGCATCCCCTACAAAATAGCAGTTTACCACCAGAATATTATCAAGTTTTTAGTTTGAAACCAATAAAACATTAAAACAAAAAAAGAAGAAATTATCAGGTTTTGAATATACTTAAAGAAAGGGGGATTGTTCTAGGTGGTCGCCTAAATGCCCCCTTGTTTCTATTGTGTAGTATGGGTCTGAGATCAGGCATCAGATGCCTGGCTGGATATCGGCACCTGGCCTGCCTCATCCCTGACCAGGCTCTACCAAGACCCCAGCTTCACTTGCACATTCCTGGCTTTATTTGCTCATCTCGTTCGTTTTCTTCTGTCCTGAAAGAGACACCATGGGAATCAATGGGCAATGAACATCACTGGGGAGGGGGGCACATCACTGTAGAAAGCAGCCATTTTACATGCTGGCCACATTATTGTTGTTCAAATGTGCATTTTACACGTTCCTAGAAAAAAGTAATTTCCAAAATCAAAAATGCTGCTGAAAGTTGCATTCACTAGTTTTCTTTGAAAGTGTTACTTTTTTTATGTGTTCTTTTTTTTTCTTTGTCGGAGCACCACACCAATACTCTGTAATTTGTGTGGTCCTTGATTTGCATTTTATCACAGGTTATATTTATAAAGTTGTTATATGTTTGTCAAAAATCACAAATAAATGCTTCTTTTGTGCTGGCAGCAGTTATTAGGAAATTAATCGGTGGGTTCATGGGTGCCAACTTTTGATTTGCACTGCAGAGGCAGAAATAACCCCAACCCATTGCTCAGCCCATCCCCTGGCCAAACACATTTTATAGCACTTCCTTTAAAAAAAAAAGGATCATATTATTAAGTTATGCATATATAACATCTCAGCATTGGTCTGTCGCCCTGTTGTGCTACCCTGGTAGCCATTTAATACAGAGCAAGTCTATACATCCCTTGATGTACTAAAAACCACAGCATTACCTACAGTACTTTGGGTGCCCCCATGCCATAGAAGTAATTCTAAAGAGGAATGTATGTATATCTTCCTGCTGTTGGTGCCAGGCCTTCACCTGCATGGGGCACCATATGCTGCAGAGAAGCCAGGGGACCTTGTGTCTGACGCAGCAGCTGAGGCAGAGTCTGCTGCTACTTCAACGCTGTCACCAAACTGCAGTAAAAGCTAAATGGCTATTACTCTATGTTTCCGAAATTTAGCTCAGTGGGCTATGCACTACCATGTCAGATTGTATGTAAGATAAGTAGATGAATGATTGGAATCCCAGCAAGATGGACTTCTCAACTTTTCTAGGCAGGGAAAATAAAGGGTAAAATGAAACCAGCTGATGCTCTGTTTCTCTCACTATTATGTTTTTGTCGTCTCTGAGTATGAGTCACGTTTTCAGGTATGTGCTCCAACTGCTCTGTTCTCTCTGTGAGCTGTGGTGGACTGGCCTATAGGGAACTTTGGAGATTTCCCGGTAGGACTCTGCACCCTAGATCCCATTTGTGTGTGGGGGAAGAACTGGCAGAGTGTAGTGCGCAAATATTGGTAAGATCAATCTGGCAGGTGTATAATATTCTTTTTATTGTACTTTTTCAATTGCAGGAACACAAATTGGCTCTATCATCCCAACTCGGACAGCAAATCTGGATCTATGTGATCACTGCGCCGCCCATAACTGCGACGGCCGAAATGGCGACGCCAGTTACAGCGCGGCACAGTAATCATATAGATCACTGTCCCCGCTCTCCGGCCTTCTTTTTCCCTTCCTACCCCCCCCCAACTTACCGTTCACGGCAACACACACAGCACACTTCTGTGTGTGCCGCCTGCACCCTGTTATCCCTGCGGCGTCAGCTCCTCCCACTAACGTGGGTTAGAGCTGACGCCGCAGGGTGCTTTTCTTTTTTTTTCCCGTGGGAACAACCCCGCAACCCCCGCTCTGCTTGGGCGCAGTAAATGTCGCCCTCATTTTGTGCACCCCCAAAGTCGCAGTAACCGCACAAATGAGGGTGACATTTTTGTACGATTCTGAAAATCCTAAAGCCTTCAAGATGTCAAGGCGACACATGCCAGCAGGAATCATAAAAGAAGGGGCTAAGGAATTCTCCCCATTCATTACCTCTTTGATCAACGCCTCGTTTGAAACTTGCACAGTCCCCAACAATTTCAAAGATTTATGGGTCATGCCTCTTCTCAAAAAGCCTAACTTTGACCAAAGTATCCCGACTAATTCAAGGCCCATAACCACAGTGCCTTTTCTGTTGACAATCTTGGATAGAGCGCCATACCTTCAAATCCAGAACCACCTAGAAGCAAATAACCTTCTACGCTTGTGACAGTCGGGGTTTAGACCAAGACATGGTACTGAATCAGCCCTCATTGATTTAAATATCTAGATGGAGGAATTAAAAGATAAAGGGAATTTGGCTGGCCCTCCTGCTCGACCTATCATCGGCCTTTGATTTGGTTGACCATAAAATCCTCACTAGACACTTGACATCAGCAGCCGTCTTCTCCACGAAGGCTGCTGCTTGGATTCAGTCCTTCCTAGCAGAAAGAACCATGAGGGTTTTCGCACCAACAATCTCTTCAGACCCTGCCCCAATCTCCTGCGGATTTCCTCAAGGGTCATGTGTTACCCGACTCTATACAATATTTTCACAAAGCTACTTTTCAACCACTTGGATTATATGGGTGTTACCGATACTAATTATGCAGATGACACGCACATCCTTATCACGTTGTCAGGTTCATATGATAAATATGCTAAAATGTTGAATGAAATTTACCAAAGAATTCAGGCATAGATGGCCACTCACGGCCTCTGCCTGAATGATGACAAGACTGAGCTACTGCTCATTGGTTCAAGATCTTGACTAAATAAATTGGACAACCAATACACTGCCTTCAATATTGATGGCAATAACATCAAAGTTTCTAACGAAGTTAAAACCTTAGGCATCTGCCTGGATTCCACCCTCTCCCTTACCAGACAAGTACATTTTGCAGCCTCTGTCACAGCATACACTGCCAGAATGATTAATTCCTGCAAGCCTTTCTTGCCACCAACAGCTGCATCTCCTTAGCCAGGGCACTGATCCTCTCAAAACTGGACCTCTGTAATGCTCTGTACCTAAGCACCAATAAACGGAACCTAAATAAATTACAAGTGCTCCAAAATAATGCACTTAGGTGCTTAACATCCTGGGAGACAATTGTATATCCACAGTAAGACAGAACACCCCCTGGCTTCCCTTGCAAGACAGAATAGACTTTAAAACTGTAGCAATCGCGCATAAATGTCTATCGAACTCTGCCCCTAAATACTTAGTCAACAAATTCTCCAGAAGCCAATTAAGTAGTCTACCAGATCCCAATACACACATTGTCTAAACATCCCCAAAAACAAACTACAAAAATCTAGCGGGACTAACTTCCCAGTTCTTGCAGCCATGCTCCGGAACACACTCCCCTTAGCACTAAGAGCGGAACCCTCCTTCGGGATATTTAGGAAAAACGTAAACTCTTGACTCTACTTCTACTTCATCTGATACACATTCAGCTGCACAGTCATGTAAATCTGCTAACTCTTGAGCAATTGAGCTCTTTTTAGTCTGGCCATATCTCACTTCTACAGGAAAGCCTTGCAATGCCAATGTCCATGAAGTAATTCTGGATTGAGCTAGATTGCCTGACCTAACCTAATAATTGGCACTAATAGCTGAACCCTCCTTCGGGATATTTAGGAAAATCGTAAAAGCTTGGCTCTTTGACAAACGGGACTAAGGTCACCAAGCTCCACTGTCACAAAGTTTTCACGTATGTTTTTCTGATGAGTTGCCTAGATATATAACACTAGGCAAGCGGTATGTTTTGTTCAACCACTGTATGCATCTTAAGCAACAATTTTGTCTTTTACGAAGCATTGATACAATGCTTCTATGTAAGAGATATTGGGCCTCATTCCGAGTACGGCGCTAACCAATGGCGCTATTAACGCCTTGGTTGACGCCGTACCCGTAACGGCAGCGCCTTGGTGGATGGCGGAATCACCGCCCCATTCCAAGGTTGGCGGGGCGGTAATTCCCCATTCACCAAGGCTCTTCCCCATTCCCAAATGAGCCCCCATAGGGCTCAATGGGAATGGGGAAGATGCAAATAATGGTGACCGTTCATTACGGTCACCGTTATTGGCTTGGAGGCCCCTTTGCGCCCTCGACTTTAACACCTGCTCAAAGCAGGTGTTAAGGGCGAGGGCGCAGAGGGAACTCGGAGTATGGCGGTAAGGGATTACCGCCACCGGTCTCGTTACCGGTGGCCGCTATCCCTTACCGCCATACTCGGAATGAGGCCCATTGTCTTATTGGGTAAATTTGGGATTTGGTGGTATTTTCTTACTGTAAAAATATTGGTGGTAATTTGGCAGTAAACTAGCCTTACATTTAGAGTGGATTTGGTATCAATCTATTTTAGTGACCATATCTTGTTAGCTTGTATTAGTGGTAATTTTAGTGGTATCTTACTTTGTGGTATTTTCAGAATTATCTTATTCCTGTGGTACAGTTTTTTATACTACAATCCCATTGTAAACAAACCTTTCCTTTCTATTAGAATGTCTTCTAGTCGCCTGTAGAGCGCCCCGGACTTAGAACACTTCAGTGAACCCTATGAGTTTATGCAATGTGCCACCTATTGTTTGTGGCTGGTATTACTGGCTTATGTACATCCAGTAATCTATGTGCCTAATCTGGCACCCCTTCCCTTCAGCATGCAAGGAAGCAATCACTCATTACATTGCACACACACACCTTCATACTTTTGTAGATATTTACTACTGACTTTCTCTTGTTTGCTATTTAACTACAGTGGTAAATTGGTAAATGCACTACTGCACTGATATAAACATCCCCTCTGTACTTCACTTACATAAATAAATCACAGATGCATGAATGACACTAAAGTCTCAGTTGTTTTTATATACACTTTGTATTACATGCTATTTACAATCTACAAAATCTTACCACATGATATTTACAGCATCACCTGCAAGATATAAAATGACAAAACAGAAACAAGCAGGTATTTTGCAAACAGGAATTTAAGTTCTCATGCTTTGAATATAGAGAGAGAAAAATAAACATACAATTATTTCTAACCTCTCTGCACTGCCAATGGATTCTAGCAACACACGTGCACCAGTTCCCTCACATGGCACAAATCTTACCAAGGCTAGTAATCTTTGAAGTCCCTGCACGACCTCGCTGTGTTCACAGATGCAGACCCAGTGCGAAACTCCTCCGTATGTGTGTGGGGAGCTGCCAGCTGAAAATGCCCATAACTAGCACTCAACCCACTTGGATTTCGACAGATATGGCACCGCCCATTTCCTGAACCCAGCACGAACAGCCAACTCCCCTCACTTTACTTCTTTAGGAAAACTATGATTCAGCACCCTGTTGACGTGGCTTGTTTGCCTACAATCCCTACCAATCAGAAAAAAGGAATGTGCCCTGTGCCAGCCTTCATTTTCAAAACAATGAAGACTTCATTTTTCAAAGTAACTGTTTCATTTCCCTTCCTGCATTTTACATATTTCTTTCTCCACAGGCTGAAGAAAACGCTAGTGTGCATTTCCTCATGGAAAATAATAATTTCAAACAGTGCACCCAAAACATGGACTGTATTTCACTGTGCATAGAAGACTGCATAATAATGTTAGAGAAGTTGAAATTACTATTTTAATAATGTTAGTACAAGGTTAATCAGTTACATACTGCAGTTTTCACACATGAAACATCCAATATAAATTGTGCACTTCTTTATTTTAACCTGGCAGCACACTGTATGTATTCTCACAACTTTGCCTGCTGGCTGTTACTGAATTAATGTCTGCAGTTTCAAACTGGGCCTGGCTGTGTTTCTCTACTGTATATTGCATGCTGGAAAAAATGCTGTATATTGTATGCTGGCAATAAAACACCATATATACCCTTACAGATTCCCTCCTTTTTCTGACAATTATGGCCACCAAAGCAATAATTGGAGAAAACCTGAATTCTTCTTAATTTTATTCTAAAATGTACATCTTTCTTTTTCCATCATATGAATCACAATTGAAATAATAGCAACTCAACAAAATGAACATTTAAACATTTCATAAGAAACCACTTCTTAATCATAAAAAAAGTAAAACGGATCCGAAATGAGCCCATAAGTCCTCTTAGAAATATTGTACACATTTCTTTCCAACCGAAGTGTCCACATATGTTTGTTTGTCTTTTCAATCATAGTCTTTATATGCGTATGAAATCAACATTTCAGATATGACAACAAAATAATAAAATAAATAAATAAAACAAATAACTAACATAATTAACAAACACAATTAAATAAAATAACAAAGTTGTGACTCTCCATCATCCTCACTTTCAGTCACATAGGATGATACTATGCTCCACCCGCAACGCTGCAGAATTAAGTTCAACTCACTAATGTTCCACTGATGGCATTCATCATCTTCATGACCGCACCTCTGAGATGTCCTGATCACCAACTTTTCATCATATTGTTTGTTCGGTGAAATTCTTTCATCCTGGCCCTCTTGGGTGTTTTTCCACAGAAATCATCTCTTTAGGCATCCCAGTCTCTTTGTCTTCACCTCCATACTTTGGCCCGGAAGCTTTGTTTGGGCTTCATCCCGTGGACTCCAGGACTCATCATCTCTCGCGTCCTCTGGTCCTGCGATGTCTGACCCCGACCAATGTTAGTTATTTTTCTAAATCAACTAGAAAAGGAACTGATTAAGTACATAGCACAATGCCAATTTTACCCTTTCTACTACTTTGTTGAAAGCAAAAATGTGGCTCAAAATGTCATCCGAATACCTGCAACTAAGCACATGTTAAAGAGAAGACAACAATATTTACATTTCACATTATTATACATCAAAAATATTTTTATGTAGAATATTTCAGCACATTGCACCATAGTAAGTTAACCTGATTCAGCACTTTCTATCAATATATATATATATATACTGCACTCTTCCCAAATGTGATACTTTAATTTGCATTTATCTCCACATTAAACATTATATCTAGTTTTTTATCGCATGAGACATTATGAAAAGAGTCACTGCATCTTTCTTTTCCATGTACTCAGGGCACTTAACCTGTCTCCACCTACTCAAGCCTCCTGACTTCGTGTTTAGGGTGACGGGGCTTAATTTGGTTAACATGAACAAATTGTTCTGTCACCATTTCACCGTTTGCCTTTAATATTGTCACAATGCCTGCCCCCAGACAATCAGGAGCAGACCAATCTGCCCAGAGTACTAGCACCCATGGGGACCTGTGAGGCCCCAAGGGGTTGCGTAAAGGCTACCTGGACTCAGTCGTGGCGCGTTGGCACCAGGCTCATATTGCCCTTTCAGGCAAGTCAAGTTATCAAGTGGTGAAACCATGTACAGCCCACCTTGAGACTGTTTAAAGGAACTACTTGATTTAAGGGACTCTTTCATTGGGTGTGGTACTGGGACTACTTTACCTGGGACCTACTTCTGGGAGGCTATTTAAACCACGCCCGGAGAACAGAACACACCTCCAAAAGTATGGATGCATCCGAACCCATGCAAATCGGAGGAGTTAGAGGGCCATTGTCCAAAACAGAAAGAGACAAAAGGAGGCAGCAGCAATTGTGCTTATAATGCGGAACAGAAGGGCATTTTTTGCAAGACTGTCCGGTGAAACCACCTAAGAAGGTGGTAGGAGTCGCCGACAAGATCAGTACTGAACCAGAGCCGGAAAACTACCCCACCCGACAAGTGTAGAGGTCCACTTGTCGAGCAAAAAGAAGGACTTCCAGACCTCACACCTAACTTTACCAATGATCCTCATTAGTCACCATCTCGCATGCATGCGGTCAGAGCATACATTGATAGTGGAGCCATAGGTAACTATATGGATCAAGAATTGGCTACAAGGATGAATCTTTCTCTTTGTGAAAAGACCCCAACGGATTAAGTCACCACCGTCAATGGAACAAAGTTTGTTTATGGCCCAGTAACTCACTCAACGACAGAGATGACACTGTTGGGCCAAGATGGGCATCGAGAAAACATTGTGTTTGATTTAATCAAGGCTCCACAGTTCCAAATAATTCTGGGAATGCCATGGTTAGAAACGCATAATCCTTGCATAAACTGGCGTGAGAAGAGAGTGACCTTTTCGAAATGTGTGCACACTTGTTATCCGGAATAACCCCCGACCAAAAAGATTGCCATGGTCATGAGCCCAACAAATCTGCTACCCCAGGATTACCAGGATTTTCAGGATGTATTCCAGAAAGACCAAGCCAACACTTTACCACTTCATAGACCATATGATTGCCAAATCGATCTCATACCTGACACGCAAATTCCATGCAGTAGGATCTACACCCTTACTGAACCCAAGAATCTTCATTTAAGGCAATACCTAGATCAGTACCTGGCTAACGGCTTCATTCGCCCGTCCAAGTCCTCGGCGGCCTCGCTTTTGTTCTTTGTCCCTAAAAAGGAAGGGGACCTAAGAACTTGTATCGACTATCGCGCGTTAAACCAAGTAACTGTAAAAACTGGTTCCCCCTGCCCTTAATCCCGGAATTACTGGACCAAGTAAAAGATGCTGGTATTTACACTAAATTGGATCTCCGAGGGGTGTACCATCTTGTACGCGTAAAAAAGGGCGACGAGTGGAAGACCGCCTTCCGTACCAAGTACGGATTATTTGAATACCAGGTGATGCCCTCCGGGCTTTGTAACGCCCGGCAGCATTTCAGTATTTCATGAACGATGTCCTTCGTGAACTAATTGATGTCTGTGTCGTCGTGTATATTGACAATATCTTGGTATACTCGTCTTCTGAACAAGACCATGTGAAACATGTTTGTGCTGTACTCGAGAAATTACGTCAACATAAATTATACGCAAAATTGGAAAAATGTTTCTTTCACACTACCGAGGTCGAGTTTCTTGGGTTTGTCTTGACCCCAAATGGCGTTTGAATGGATTCACGGAAAGTAGATGCCATCCTCAAGTGGCCCTCACCCACTTCAATAAAAGGGGTACAGAGCATGCTTGGATTTGCAAACTTCTACCGCAGGTTCATTCCTGACTTTTCACATTTGGTGCACCCCATTACATCACTATTACGGAAGAATAAACGCTTTCAGTGGTCAGAGGAAGCAGAAAAGGCCTTACAAGACCTAATTCAAAAATTCACTTCAGTTTTGAAGCATCCACGCCCAGAGCTCCCGTACGTGGTAGAAACTGACGCATCCAGTCTGGCTATGGGGGCGGTCCTTTCTCAAAAAGATCCTGAGACAGGTCAACTCCATCCAGTGGATGGAAAGTTTTCAGCACCTGAACTAAATTATGCCGTCACCGACAAAGAACTTCTAGCCATCAAGTCAGCATTCAAGGCTTGGTGGCACTACCTCCTCGGAGCCCGACACACCATCACAGTAATTACGGATCATAGAAACTTACAATTCCTAAAGACGGCCAAGGCCCAATCATCTCGTCAACTTAGATGGTCCTTGTCTTTTGCGGAATATGATTTCGTAATTACTTACCGACCAGGTTGTCGAAACGGCAAGGCAGATGCTCTATGCCGCATAGGAATGGAAGAAGCATATTCAAATCCAGAACCGGTGCCAATAATCCCGGGAGGAAGAATCCTAGGAATAACTACCTTGCTAACTCTAGATGACATCCATGAGAAAATTCAGCATCTTTTCGACTCCACAGCTTTACAAGATTGGTCAAGCAAAAGCAAAAATCATTCAGTCACTGATCACTTACCTTATTTCCAAGGACGTCTCTATCTGCCTGGTAAGGAACTGCAGAAACAAGTTATTTACAATTATCATGAGTCCTTGGTAGAAGGCCACACTGGAATTGCAAAAACCGAAGCTAAAATCAAGAGGCATTTCTGGTGGCCTACTTGGCGAAAAGACATTAAGCAATTTGTGCTATCTTGTGGCATTTGTGCTCAAAACAAGGCCCAGAAGAAGAAACCAGTGGGTTTATTACAACCCTTGGACATTCCACGTACACCCTGGCATACATTATCTCTTGATTTTATCACGGATCTTCCCCCCTGCAATGGATTCAACACTATTTTAGTAATAGTGGATCTATTTTCCAAAATGGCCCACTTAATTCTGTTAAAAGGCTTACCCTCATCCTCAACCCTGGCCAAAGAATTCCTCGAACACGTCGTCCGAATACATGGATTCCCTTCAGTTCTAGTTTCCGATCGGGGCAGTCAGTTTATCTCACAATTTTGGAGAAAATGTTGCCAATTGGCCCAAATCGATGTAAGACTTTCAACCAGCCATCATCCTCAAACCGATGGTCAAACCGAGAGGACCAACCAAACGTTAGAGCAATATCTACGGTGCATGTTACACCAGCAGAAGGCAACTGGAAAGACATTTTATGGATAACCGAGTATCCCTACAACTCTTTACACTCCAGCACTGGACAAAGTCCATTTTACACCATATGTGGAAGGCATCCACTGACCTCTGAATTCGACCCACCTCAACACTTGGAGATGCCCGCAGTAAGCAGTTTACACGCTACTATAACACAGGCCTTCAAAAAGGCAACGGAACATTTAAAACAAGCAAAAGAAAGGTACAAGAAAAAAGCCGATCAACATCGGAGTGGAGCCCCAAAATACCATATTGGAGACAAGGTTTGGCTAGCTTCAAGACACATACTGCTAAAAGGGACCCACACATTTAATCCCAGATATTTAGGACCTTACACCATTAAGGCCATCATCAATCCAGTGGCAGTTAAATTGGAATTACCTCTGAACATGCAAGTCCATCCGGTATTTCATGTTTCACTTTTGAAACCAGTGCAACCAGGAACAAGGATAACAAATTCACCAAGCCCCATCCTAGTAGACGGTGAACCAGAATTTGAAGTAAAAGACATTTTAGACTCAAAGTTGGTCAAATCGAGACTCTTCTATCTTGTTGACTGGAAAGGCTATGGTCCACAAGAAAGATCATGGGAACCAAGTGACTATATTCATGCACCACGACTGTTAAAACGGTTCCACCAGAACTTCCCAAACAAGCCTGGACCAGCGAGAATTACCACCTTGGGAAGGGCCTTGGAGGGGAGTGCTGTCACGATGCCTGCCCCCAGACATCAGCAGCAGACCAGTCTGCCCAGAGTACTAGCACATATGGGGACCTGTGAGGCCCTAAGGGGTTGCCTAAAGGCTACCTGGACTCAGTCCTGGCGCCGTTGGCGCCAGGCTCATATTGCCTTTTCAGGCAAGTCAAGTTATCAAGTGGTGAAACCATGTACAACCCACCTTGAGGCTGTTTAAAGGAACTACTTGATTTAAGGGACTATTTCATTGGGTGTGGTACTGGGACTACTTTACCTGGGAACTACTTGTGGGAGGCTATTTAAACCACACCGGGAGAACAGAACACGCTTCGCGTTATTCTGCACTCCTGCAGCGTAATGTTCACCGTGCCTGCAGCTCCAGTCCAGTCTTCAGCCACGCCCGTCCTGTTCTACACGACCCGAACCTGCAAAGGAAGAAGAGAGAACAGATTAGAACAAGAGCCTACTAGATTCTCCATTGCAATCATTTGGGATTCTCCACACCTGCTGGGAAAGAAACACCAGTTACCCGCGCTATACAAGAAAGCATTTTAAGAACAATTAGCATAGCACCGTGTGATACTCACTGATGCTCCGTTCGTCCACACGATCCAGCGAGACACTCTAACGTGATTGCCGCCTGGAGCAGCTGCATATGCAAAACAAGAAAAGGACAACAGGTGAGCTGTGCCTCGCAAAAGACATTCTACCTTGCGCCGCAAGATACTTACCCGAAGCAGTATTCACTTGCGGTTTTGCTAATCACCATCACGATCTTGCTCCGAGGAATTGCCACACCTGAGAGGACAACTGATTAATCGCGCAAATGAACATTATCGCATGCTAAGACATTTTTATTCATCGTTTCGTGCAAATACTGAAACTTAACTTGGAATTTAACTTTGTTTTCTCTCAGAGAAGAGACATCAGTCTTTGGCAATTCTGCAAGGGAAAAAACTAGAAAGAAATGATACAGGAGTGGACTGTAAGACAACCAGAACTCTAAAGCAATGCATGCTATTTAGGATAGTCATAAGACTTACCTCTGAGTCGTTGTTGTCTGGGACTCTGCCATAAGATTACGGGATCAGTGAAGTTAACTGGATACCCAAGTCTCAACACACCCCTGCATACAGACGCAGGATGGAGAGCCCATCCTTCTTAACCATAACGTGAGACACAGTAAAGAGAACACTAGGAGGTCACGGAAGTAGAAGCAGAAGTAAAACCTCCTTATCGGTTATCTAACTTGCCATTTTTATTACTCTAGGAAAATCTTCCTACATGCCAGACAGGCGAAACTAAGTGGCCAGGTGCAGTCGCTCATCACTTCACTCCGAGTCATGCTGGTGGAGACCGTTGCAGTCTAGCTTCGTTCAGCACCCCTGTGGAATCCAGGGGAACGTAACAAATATCTTATAAACTACTGGGGACACCTTATCCACTATCTGAAATGGCCCTTGCCAATTCGCAAGAAATTCGGAGTTTTTATGTTTACCTTTCCCAAAATGAAACTTATATACCCGATCCCCTACATTATATTCTTTCACGGATGTCTGTTTATCATAATATGACTTTGCACTATCAGCAGCTCTTTCCAAATTTCACTGCACAAATGCAAATTCATATTGTAAATGCTTCCTCAGTTCTTCCACATATTCGTGAACTGTAGATGCACTCACAAGTGTCTGCTCATGCGTTCTGTATAATAAATGTTGTGGCAGTACCATTTTCCTTCCTGTTAACACCTCATGAGGACAGACACCTGTCGCTTTAGCAGGAGTCGATCTAATTGCCATCAACACCAGAGGTAATCATAAATCCCAACTAGAACCTGCCTCCGCTACAAACTTCTTTAATATCTCCATGACACATCTGTTGCAACGTTCAACATTTCCAGAAGAGGCGGGCTGGTATGCAATATGCAGTTTCCTTTTCACCCCCCCAATATCTCCCACACCTTCCTCATTAAGGTGCTTGTGAAATGACTTCCACTGTCTGACTCTATTCTTTGTGGTAACCCAAATCTTGAAAATATGTGATTTACCAGCAATGTAGCTGCTGTTTGTGCACTACAATCTGGTGCCGGAATACATTCTACCCATTTCGACATCAAACAAACCACTGTCAAAAGATCCCGGTTTCCCCTACTCAATCTCTTTACAGGCCCTACATAGTCAATTTGCAAATCTGACCATGGAAGAGTTAAACCTCTTCATCAATGGAGCTCTATGCATTGGTGAAGCAGGTTTAATTGAGCACATACTAGACACCCCCTATTATACAATTCCACATCTAGGGACATGTGTGGCCAGTAAGCATAATCTTTCAGTATTTCTAAAGTCTTTTGTGAACCTCTGTGTCCTGCAGTTATTGCATCATGTGCATGGTGTAACATTAGCCCTCTGAATGAAAGAGGTACCACCCACTGTATCTGTCCTGTTATGGATTCCATGATCACCAGTCCATCCTGTAATCTAATCTGTTTTTCATTCTTTAATAACACCCTCAACTCCTCTTTTCCTGTGCAATCATTTTCAGTTAAAGGATTTTGTTCGGGATCCATCAAATAATTATAATCCCCAATATTTGATCATCTTTTTGCGCCTTAATCAGATATTGATCTGGTGTATCATAACTCTATTGCACTACTGGTTGTTCTACTTCTTTTGGAGCTTTAGAGCGTGTAACTGCATCTATTTGTATTTCACCAATCAAGTGTTCAATGGGCAACAACTCTCCCATAACAGCCCCAATCTTGGCTAAATGATCTGCTTTATCATTTCATTCCTTATCCTCTCCTGGTGTTTTCAAATATCCACGAATTTTCCTCCAATATACTGTTAAATCATTCTCTGACACTAATTTGTCTATAGCTTGTATCATTTTCCCATGCTTGAGGGGCTTTTTGTTATATGTAAGCATGCCCCTTGCTTTCCAGTCAGGCAAATATTCTACAAAGTTATTTCGTGCATAATCAGAATCAGTCACCAGGACAATTTCACTGAATTTGTTATCAACTGCAGTAGTGATTGCTTTATAAATGGCTCCTAACTCTGCTGCCTGGCTACATCTAGCCCCAATTCTCATTCCTATACTAGGAATGTCCTCACATTTCAACCAGACATTTCCTATCCCTGACAACAATTGTTTATTGCTGTCATTTTCAATGTGAAAAGCGTATCCATCAACAAATACAGTTGGTCAATTCTTGCATTTATTTTCATCAAAAGCTTTGTGTGGTGATTGTTCGAACTCCCGCAAACAGGACTCTACCTCTACTTCATCTGATACACATTCAGCTGCACAGTCATGTAAATCTGCTAACCCTTGAGCAATTGAGCTCTTTTTATTCTGGCCATATCTCACTTCTACAGGGAAGCCTTGCAATGCCAATGTCCATGAAGTAATTCTGATTGAGCTAGATTGCCTGACCTAACCTAATAATTGGCACTAAGAGCTGAACCCTCCTTCGGGATATTTAGGAAAAACGTAAAAGTTTGGCTCTTTGACAAACGGGACTAAGGTCACCAAGCCCCACTGTCACAAAGTTTTCACGTATGTTTTTCTGATGAGTTGCCTAGATATATAACACTAGGCAAGCGGTATGTTTTGTTCAACCACTTTATGCATCTTAAGCAACGGTTTTGTCTGGTATGAAGCATTAATCTGTAACACAATGCTTCTACCAATTTGTATTCCCTCTGTTCTAATTTAACACAAAGCGCCCAGATACCTCTGGGTTTGGCGCGCTCTATAAATAAACAAAGTCCCCAGCAGCAGTGGCACCATCAGAAATCCTGACATCTGAGACAACTAGGGGGTGCGAAGAAGATGGCTGCATGAACATGTAGCTCCCGCTCCCCCTGGCAACAAGGAGATGAAATGGCGCATTTTGAACAGGAGTAGCATAAATATCCCACTACACTAACGTAAGCTGTGGCACACAGAGCGGAAAGACAGAAAAGCAAGGAAGGAAAGCCACGCAACACAAATCAGAGGCAGAGTGTTGGCAGGACCCACGAACGGATGCGAAGGAGGTGCAACCTGGGCCACAGAACGTTCGAGACAAGGCACTGCTGCGGTGTCCCACCCGAGGAGCCAGGGGACACGCCCATTGTGAGGAGAGAGACAAGTGGCTCGGGGTGAGATTTGAACCTCGGAGCGACTGGAGCAGAGCACCACATATACCGACGTGTAGAGAGGGACGAGAGGCCCGGAAGAAGGAATGCAGAACTGAGAGACAGAGCCACAGCTGCCGACTTGAGCGGAGGGAGTGGATGGAGAGCCCTGTGTGCAGGTGCCGCATGGAGGGGAAAGACCAGAGGAGTAGCGGAGTGCTGCAGTCCGGTCCCATCAAGGACTGAAACCCCCTGCTACAAGAGGCAGACAAGCAGTAAGGAGGAGGGAGTAAGGGTGGTCTTGGCCGGCGGGAGAAGGGTGACCTCCCCCGTGAGACACAGTGCACAGAACAGGAATCCAATAGGGGAGAGGAGAGATTAGCCGGGCAGAAGGGCCCCGCTGAACGCAGCCTGCACCAGACCTGTTCCCACTGCTGCTGGCCCGCCTCGCCCCGCCAGAACACAGGGGGGCGGAGGGTTCGGCGGGGAAGCCAGCAGTGACTGTGGGCCCCGGGGAAGATGGAAACCCCTGGGGAGGCCTGAACCCCCCACCGGAGTAACACGAGGACTGGGAGGGAGGAGGAGGCTCCCACTGAAACACTGCAAAGTTCCAGGAGGAACGAAGAATGCACCTCCTCATACCAAGAACACAGGAGCCAGATCCACACGATGTGGCTGGAGCCCCATAAAGAAAGGAACTGACCTGAAATCAGGCGGTTACAGCAGGAAGGGTGCACGAGGGATCTGATAGCAAGACAGAGCACTCGAGGAAGGAAAAGGACATTGGGGAGAAGCCAGAGAGGACGGACGACCCGCCACACACACTAAGTACAGGAGCAAGCTTTAAAATCCCAAAGAAGCAGTGGGGGCAGTGGTATGAAGCGGGGGCCCGGCGCACAAGCACAACAAAGGCCCAAACCAAGGACACACTAATTAATCAAGGAGTCAGAGGTGCAGACACAGTGAGAGAAGGGGGTGTGTTGGTAACTCTGGAAAAGGCACCTAGGGGCACCTAGGACATGCGATAGAGGTATGCGGCCTACTTGAAGTGTGGAGACAGCAGCACCCACGGGAGGAGGCGTACACATTTTTCTTCCTAACCTGCACAAAACATACTCCAGAATTGATTACCTACTTGAACAGGGACCCAAGGGATAAGGGCGATGAGTAGCAAAATTAGTTAAGTGGGCTGGACCGACTATGGTGCGCATGACCCTAGACATCAGACGGCTGTATAGGCCGGAAGGTAGTTGGCGTTGTAATGAAACTCTCTGGAAGGACCCCATATTTGCGGACCAACTGGCTGAGACAATTACGGAGTACTTTGCGTACTTTGAGCTAAATGATACTGGGGAAGTGAGCACAGGGATGGTCTGGGACGCAGGAAAGGCAACCTGGAGAGGGCTATTGGTTAGAGAAGGGATAAGGTGCAAAAGGGAAAGGAATCTGAGTGAAGAGAGGCTGAAGAAAGAAATAGTGGGAGAGGAGAGGATGCATGCAATGGTGGGGAACACAGAGGAGATGAGAGAGGAAATACCAAAAGGGCCGAGCGGAAAGCACTGGGGATGAGGGAGACCATGTGGAAACTGAGATATCTCAAACAGAAATACTATGAAAAGGGGGATAAGGCAGACACACTTCTGGCAGCTAGACTCCGGGTGCAGAGGGCAGAGAGATGGGTATCTATCCTGGGAAACCCCACAGGAGACCCCCAAGTAGCACCGAAAGAGCTAACAGAAGGCTTCACCCGATATTACGAGAAGCACTACAAATCCGAACCCCCCCCCCAGAGGTGGTGGGTGTTAGAGAATACCTAATGTAACACTCACCTGATATCCACGGGGACGCCACTCAGCCGGTCCGAACTTGCGACCACTTCGAACCCTTCCCTGGACTTGCTCAACAAAGCACTGGGCCTGAAACACAGGATTATCAGAGGTCAATTCCCTATTGGTCTTGCATGTCTGGCCCCCTTTTTCTTCCCTGGTCCCAACCTTCCGCCGGGCCTCTCCTCACCTTGTTTTTTGATGTGGGGCGCTCTCCGTCCTGCCTTCGATGCAGGGGTGAGTTGGGTGATGCGGGCTGGAGGGTGCCTAATTTCTTCACTGGCACAGGCCCGGCGGACGGGGCTTGCTGCGGCTTCAGCCCGACTGGTAATGAGTCTTACAAAAGTTCTGATGGCTCGAGTCCCTTTAATACTGCGTCTTTCTTTCCATGTAGAGTGTGTCAGCTTCCAGGACACGAATAGCACCTCAAGATAGCAAGGTCTGGAATGTGACTCTTCCCCCGTATGTAGCTCGCTTCCAGAACAGAAGCACTGCCTCCGCACTTGCAAATTGCATATTGTTACTAGAATAGATATTTGAAGGTGTCATAATTGTCGAAAGTGTCCATCATCACACCGAGTTCAGAGAAACCCAATAAAGGGGGGTGTTAAACATGTCATAGATGATTGTATAATACGCATTTCATATATATGTATTTGATGTACGTAATTCTCTCCCTTGCGCCCTCGAGGTCTAGAGATGCACGTTGCGGGGCGTGAGACCGAGTTGGCCAACTGAGACTATTTGCTTTGCAATAAAGCCTAGCTTTGGGAATACAACCTTGTGCCTGGCGTATCTATCGTGTGTGGTGACTTGCCTTGTTTCCATATACGTAAGGGACCCCTAGGGGCCCCTTTCAATATGGCGCCCGAATAGGGACCCTCCCCCACTTGTTCCATCGCATACATTGTAATTGAGTCAAGGCGGAGAACGGCGAGGACGGGACAATCGAGCCGGGATCAAGAAGTGTTCGGGGCACCCTGTAGAAGTGATGAGCGATTCCTTTGCAGATCTGCACACATCTGATCCCTGATCGACGTGCCTGGCTAGAGAACAAGGAGGCGAGGGTCCTGAAACGAGGCGGAAGCCAAGAAACGCAGACACGACGTCATTGGTTGCGTCAGTATACAGACGACTTGTGTCCGAAAGGACAAATTGATTTATCAGGTGAGTCATTCCCCGATTCAAAGTGATCCTGATATTGGTTGAGAGTTGACTTTGCAAAATCAAATGCCCTAGGTAAGGTTGATTAACCAGGGGGGAGGTTGAAACATGCCTGGGGTATTGTCCACCCTAGCAGGGTTTTTCCGCTGTGGTAGACAATCTTTGGAAAATGGCCAAATCGCACCACCTGAGGGAACGCCGGCATATGAGATGTATGTGAAGTCGGGAGTGGGTGCAATAATATTCTGTGAGACTTGGCATAGGCAAACCAGAAAGCAACAAGACCATCAGTGGCCGTTTAATGATAGTTTTGAGATAGCGAGAATAGATAACTTGGAAAGGGTGTTGATAAGAAATAAAGCGCGTCCTGCAGCATTTGATATCGTTAAGGACTGGAGAAGGGAAGCAATGCTCCGATTTAGAAGTAGAGTGAAGCATGCGCGCAGGCATAAATGGAAAGGTGAAGTAGCGGAAGAAAAGGAAGAGGAGGAGTGGACTGAGAGTCTAAGGAGGTCAGGTAGACGTGACCAGTTGAATATAGAAAAAATATACCCACAACGAGAATTGCATATAGCAGATGAATTGATAGAAAACATATTGACCCATACAAAACTAGGCCCAGGATCAGAAGCGAGGCCAAACACGTCAGTAACTAGTGCCCAAACCCTGCCCGGAGCTCAAACACTCCCTCCTGTAGCTCAAGCCCTCCCACAGCCACAGACCGCGCACGTAACACTTCCTATTAGCCAAACAGGCCCACTGCAGACACTGCCTGTTCCCATTGTCCCATCAGCACCTCCCGCCTTAGATACAGACTTGGTACCGTCTGTCCCTCCCGGGGTTGAAGTTGAAACCACGGGGGCGAGAGGCGGGACTGAACAAAGAAGATGAACGAGGATAACTCTCAGTGTGATCAGCAAAGAAAGGAAGGTGGAATTGCAGCAACAGGCAGAAACATATATAGACGGGAATGATGGGACGGCAGCATTGGCCTCGATGTATGACTTCCGAAGAAGCAACGAAAGAGAGGTAGTGCTGGAATGCATGGGTGAATATTTGGTGGAGAGATGGAAACAGTTAATTGGGAAATTACCACCGCATCGATTGTTAGATTTTAATGCATTAGCACGCTGTAGGGAGAGGGATGAAGAAGTGAGAGAACATGTATATGGACTTTTTGAACTTAAAGATGAATTAGATAATGATTACTCGAAAATGTTTACTGCACCTGGGTACAGAGGTAAGGATATCGGGAGACATAGGAAGGAAACTGTAGAGCCATATCTACAACAACGACATTCAATGTCGTCAGTACAGAGGGGCGACAAGTTGAAAGTATGTATACGAGAAGCGTTTAGACGGATGTCGGATACCAGTATCCCCACAATGGAGATACATGAGATATTTGATGAATATTCCATGCCCATGAAAAGAAAAGCACTGCAATCGATGGCTGAACATTTACTAGACAAAGATATAAAAAACGATAAGGCCAGCCCACCCGAAATAATGGCAGTGTATAAGAGAGCACTAGAGCGAGGGACAGGAGAAACAGCCCTATCGCTTGATCTGGGAATATTGTTACACATGAGAAAAGGGGGAGGGACAATAAGTGGGGCATTTCCTATGAGAGAGGTCCCACCTACCTTTGTGCCCAAGGTAGAGGTTCCAGCAGCGGGCAACGTAGCGGTGCAGGTAACACCAGCCCATTATACCGCCCAATATGTGCATGTCCCCTTTTCCAGACAGGAGGTGAACAACATAAAGCAGACGATTCCTGATATAAGAAAGAATCCTGCAGGGTTTTACAAGGAAGTAGAGTCCTGCCTGCAATCATCTGTGCTTACCATGGGTGACATAGACCTAATATTCCCAGTGATCCTGCCAACAGACATATGGAAGCAAATAAGAAAGGTGGATGACATAACGACCTTTGGCGCCACATGGGCAGACTTGATAATAGAAGACAGGAATAAAACGGTTGGAGGAACACCGGGACCGAACCTGGTAGCATTACCAGCACGCATAGTACAGAAATTAAAAGAAATTGTCCCAGAGAAAAGAATTCAATGGGACAAATTGACTGCATGTGTACAAGGCAAGGATGAGTTAGCTACAGATTATTTTAACAGGTTTGAAGAAGTATTTGCAGACTTCAGTGGGCAGGATGTGAGCTCGGAAGCGGGAAAGAGGTTATTTGTTGACAAATATGTGAGGGGGTTAAAACTTCCAATCAAGAACCTAATAATGACATCAGAGAGTGCATGGCAAGCAAAAACGCTGGGCGAAGTATTACACATGGCCCAATATTATGAGAACAGAGTGACTGCGGAGAAAGAAAAAGAGAAGGATAGGGTAAATCTGAAAACACGGGTACTACTGCAGCAAGTAGTAGGACATAATAGAGGGAGAGGGAATGCACAAGGAAGGAGTAATTTGCATGAGGGACCAGTGGGACCAAATCAGTGTGCGTATTGTAAAGAGGAAGGACACTGGCGAGCGCAATGTCCACATCTGCAGAATAGAAATGGGACTGGTCAGAGGAGACAGCACAGAGGGCACCAAGGAGCGAATGGACCAAATAGGAATCGTATGCAGCAGGACCATAATAATGGAGGTAATCAAAACCAATCCCAAAACCAAAGTGCCCCTAACCAGTGTCGGGGACAGCAAAACCAAGAGTATGGAAACCAGAGTGGGGGAAATAGAGGGAAGAGTGGGAACGTTTTCGATACACAGCCAAACACGTATTACAGTAATAGTAATGATTACACATCGGACAATGTGTTATTTCCCCAAAAGGACAGCCCAGGACAGGGGTCGGAACCAGTGTCTATTCCCGTGAATCAGAGAGGACCCTACGTAGGAATGAGGAGCACCGCTTTCTTGTAGATACAGGAGCGCAAAAGTGTTCAATAGACCATCACTTGGTTCCGGATATACCACTGTCAGGGCAAAAGAATGTTTCGGTAGGGTTCGCAGGTACACCAGTCATAAACCCAGTGTCCCAATCAGTCCCAGTTACTATACCACCATTAAGAACATTGTTCTTTCCTTTTAACAGAAAATTATGGGGAGAACCTGTTGAGATTAAATTTGTTGAAAAAATGAGGTTTCGTTATACATTGCACGGCAGACGGGGTGTTCCTAACGATTTGGCCACAAGATGCCCCTGTGTCAGAATTCATGTCTGAAACTTTACCAGGAGAACTAAGTAAAGTGCCAACCTGTATATGGGCAATGCATGACAGGGATGTAGGATGCTTGAAAATAGAGCCAGTAAAGATCATTTTGAAAGAGGGTGTTACACTACCGTGAATTCCCCAATACAGAATTTCGGCTGAAGGTGAAAAAGGATTGAAGAGTATTGTTACAGATTTGGTGAAATTAGGGGTGATTGAAGAAATTACAGGCAGTTCATGCAACCGCCCGATTCTTCCAGTTTATAAAAAAGGAGGCAATGAAGTACCATACCGTTTCATAATTGATTTGCGCACGCTAAACAAAGTAGTAGATCCACAATTTCCTTTAGTGCCAGATGTCACTACAATATTGACAATGATACCTGTTTCAGCAGAATACTTTAGTGTAGTTGATCTAAAAAATGCGTTCTTTAGCATTCCGGTGGACAAGGACAGCAGATATTTGTTCGCGTTCACATTAGGAGGACGATCCTTTACATTCACGCAGATTCCGCAAGGTTACACGGAAAGTCTGAGTATTTACAGTAGAGCATTGAAAGAGCAGCTAAACATGCTAGAATTACCAGTGGGTTGCGTACTCTTGCAATACATAGACGATCTATTATTAGCTGCTGACACAGAGGAGATTTGTAAAGAAAACACTGTATTACTACTGTCACACCTAGCGGCACATGGCCATAAAGCTAGTTTGAAGAAGTTTCAATATAATCGAAAGGAGGTAGCTTATTTGGGCTAGCTACTTTCGAAAGAGGGCAGAAGGCTAACGCCAGAACGAATAGAAAGTATTTCTTCTATGCCTATTCCAAAGACACAGAAAAGAGTCAAAGCCATAATAGGCATGGCTTCATATTGCTGACAATGGATCAGTAATTTTGCGTTAATTGTGAAACCGATGGTGAATTTGACTAGAAAGGATGTGGTTATGCCTTTACAATGGGATGAGGAATGTCAGAGAGCTTTTGAACAGTTGAAAACTGCATTATGTTCTGCTCCAGTTTTGGGCGCACCGAATTATGAAAAGGTTTTTAGGGTGTTTGTGTGTGAAAGTGAAGGATGTGCATTGGCAGTTTTGACACAGGAACAAGGTGGAAGAAATAGGCCACGCGGCTATTTTTCTTCTGCGCTGGACCCTCTAGTGCGCACACTACCATGATGTTTGCGATCTGTCACGGCGGCTGTTGCGTCAGTGAAACAAATGGAAGGGATGGTATTGGGGCATACTTTAATTCTGATGGTGCCACATGCCATAGACGTTCTATTAAATAGAACACAGACGCAACACCTCACCTCTGCTAGATTGAAAAGATATGAGATTATCTTGTTCGCGCCCCATATCCAAATTATGAGGTGTAGCGCTTTGAATCCTGCAGAATTAATGCCACTACCCATAAAATAAATTGGTGAGAATAAATCACCTCCCATGATTGCTTAATGGTCACTGAGGAAGAAACCAAGGGGAGAGTTGATTTAAGTGATACCCCACAAAAGGAGCCAGATGGAGAGTTATTTTGTGATGGCTCTTGTTTTAAATTACCTGATGGCACGACAACTGCCGCGTATGCTATCACTACCCTAGAAAGCGTTGTAGAAAGCAAAAGAATCCCCTACAACTCGGCACAAGCCGCAGAGATAATAGCATTGACCAGAGCCTGCGAGATTTCTGAAAATTTGAATGTGAATATATATACTGATAGTCAGTATGCTTTTGGGGTGGTTCATAATTTTGGTCGACTGGGCTGAGAGAGGGTTTTTGACATCACATGGCGCTTGAATTCAACATGGCCCTTTGATTGCACGATTGCTGTCTGCACTCACGTTTCCAAAACGCCTCGCAATAATGAAATGCGAGGCACACAAAAAGGTAACATGCAAAGTAGGAGAGGGAAACGCGTTTGCAGACAGAATTGCAAAACAAACTGCCACTGATTTAAATACTAAAATGATGACGGTTCAGACTGAGGAAGTACCCTGTATGATAGAAAATGGAGTTGCCACTGTCAAAGAAATGCAGGCCGAAGCCACAGCCGATGAATACAAGGGTGGGCAAAGGGCTCCCGTTGAGTTAAATCTGGAGGGTTGTTGGGTGGACTAGGGAACTAGAAACTGGATGTTGCCAAATTCGTATGTGACTGCAATGGTCACAATGGCCCACAGCTCTACTCACATCTGTGCGAAAAAGATAATACAGCACCTATCCACAGTATGGCAGAATGTAAACATAAAGAAGAATGCAGAGAGGTTGGTGCAGAACTGTATCACGTGTTTACAGCACAATGTAGGAAAGGGAACAGTGACTCCGGTAGGCAGTTTTGGCCCACCCTCTATGCCTTTTGAGGTAATCCATTTGGATTTCATAGAGATGGAGAGATGCCAACATTTGAAATATGTCTTAGTGGTGATCTGTGCATTCAGCAAGTGGGTGGAGGCATATCCCTTAAAACACTGCACAGCAATGAGCATGGCAAGAGTAATGCTTAAAGAATATTTTGCCTGTTTTGGCTTGCCCCGTGTTCTATGGTCAGATAATGGCCCACATTTTGTGGGCGCAGTGGTGCTACAGATATGTGCGGGTCTTCAGATTGATAAGAGATTCCATAGTTCAAGGCATCCGAGTTCGGCCGGTCTTGTGGAGAGGCACAACGGGATTCTCAAGTCAAAAATAAGCAAGATATGTGCAGGAAGCAAGTTGAGTTGGGTGGATGCATTACCAATAGAGCTATTATGCATGTGTACGTCTGTACAGGCTAAAACTGGGCTCTCCAACTTCACTGAAAGACTTGCCTGACCCAGACGACTGGAAAGAGACAGCGGTCCCAGAAATGAAAGAAACTGTTGCCAGTAAGCTGCCACCAAATCTGCCCGAGCGAGAAGTGAAACTCGAAACAAAGCCTGAGACGATTGCCAAAAAGGGGGCAGGGCAAAGAGTGCCCCAACGTTGCCCAGCAGAATCTACATCACTGTTGGCCGACACGAAATCTGCCTTGCAAATACCGGCAGACACAAAAAGTGTACCCCTTTGGCGCCCACCAGCACTTGCCAGCACACCAAAGACCGAATCTGCATCACTGGCGCGGCGCACACCAGCACCAGCAGTAGCGCCACAGGCTGACTTTGAGCCTGAATCTGGAAGTGCACCGGCACTGTTCATGGATCACACAATACCAGGAGTGAGGCGATACAATTTGCGGCCTCGAAAGACAAAGTGATCCATAGTTCTTTGGTGTTTATGTCAACCTCTGGTTCTGCTCATGGACGGAGAAGGAACTAGAGGTGTAGAGGAGAGAAGCATGAGAATTGTGCAAGTCGGACAATTCAAGACTCGCGGCTCCTCGGTGCGATCATAAAAAGTACATGTGTCTGGAATCAGAGCGGACAAGCTGGGCGCACATGGTACTAAGGCAATAGATAACTGATCAAAAGTCCTCTGAGCAGTGTGAGAAAGGACAAGTGATCTTGCCTAAAAACAAGTAAGCAAATCCAGGCTATAAAGGACTGGCAGAACTGAACTGTGACAATTCCGTTGAACTTATTGACATCAGAGAAAGTGCAACGAAGAGAGATATCCATGACAAACTCTAATAAGGAAGAAGGACGATGAGAAACATGTCGGGACCGGTTTCAGCCTCCTCCTGCACCACTGCTGAGAATTAGTTAATTGTAAAGACTGTAAGCTTAAGAAAAACGCATGGTAAAAAGAATTGTATGCTGGCACTGCCAATAATTATGTGCTTTCTGAGTGTGGTAGCACCAATAACGACAGCCCTAGTATTATTGTATGTGGAATCGATACACCCATTGGGAATGTTTTTACCAATAGTTAATATATCCACTACTGAAAGCCCGGTTCAGGTGATTACTTATACCTTGGCCCCAATGGAAGAAAGACACAGGGAAGGGTTTGGGAACAACACGTTGTTATTGATCATGAATATGAAACATGCAATTCTAAAGAAAACAAATTGCTGGGTATGTGCCCATTTACCGCGGCATGCTAGGAAAGGAATAGGTTGGTGTGTACAGCCATTACCATTAAGTTCTGCATGTAGTGCATCTTTAAGTGCAATGTTCTATGGGAAATGGAATAATAGTGCGGGTCAATTAGACAGAACAAACATGAATGAGTTTGAGGAAATAATTATGAGGCCTGTGGGTTGTTCCATATTCCATAAAGCACAAGTGATGACCCCAGAGCCTACGAGGAAAAGTATGCGAAAGATAACACGACAAAATAGACAAGATAGATTGTCCCCCAGTTAAAACATCTGTCATGACGTTTCATGTAAGAAAAGACGGAAACAAAGATGCAGTTCCCTCTTCTTAAACAGTGAATTATAACCCAAGAACTGTCCCTTTTTGTCTAAAAAAGAAAGGCTCCTATTCAGTCGGAACATTTACTGGATGCATGAATACAGTGGTATTAAAATGGGAAATAGAACCAGTATATGTGGGAGATCCAGTTTATTTTATATGTGGAGAGAAAGCATATCCTTGGTTGCCCAGAAACTGGGGAGGTACATGTTACCCAGGTCTGCTGTTCCCAGGAGTGTTCCTCTTAGAAACAGCAGACATGGCCAGACTATCCAGATCTAGAACCAAAAGGAGTAGTGAAGGTGCTTTGATAGCGACTGACGTAGCAAAATCATTCATTCCATTTTTGTCCCAGATAGTGAACTCCTATAACATAAGGCAGCTGTCCAGAATACTAAAAAATACCATAAACACAACGACAGATATACTATTTAACATGGCGTTGGAAGAAAAAGGAATCAGGCTAATGACGCTGCAAAATAGAATGGCTCTCGATGTGATCCTGGTTGATCGTGGGGGAACTTGCAAAATAGTGGGATCAGCGTGTTGTGTATTTGTAGATGACTATTCCCCTATGATTTTTGAAGTGATAAAGACAATGCATGTCCTAAGCTCCGAACTCCCTACTGGAGAAGGAGGCTGGGGAATAGAGTCCTGGTTTTGGGGAATATTGCGTTCTTAGGGATGGAAGTTGATCTTGATATTAGTAGTGGTGTTTGGGATATTCATAACGTGCTGTTGTTGCATACACTGCCCACCGTTAGTTTGCACTGAGGTAACTGAGGGATGTACTAAAGGATGTATGCATATGATGACAAAAAGAAAACAAACTCATGGTCGGGCTGACCAAGACAAAAATGAGATGAAGACAGTAAAAGAATTGATGGCTATTGATATTAATGAAGATGATTATGCTTACAATAGCATGCAAAATTCAGACATATGTACTTCAGACTTATCGTCATCAGAGGAGGATACAATGAATGGATGAGACGTTTGGCATACGGCCAAAGGAGTGTTTGTCAGTCTAGAAACATGGATACCTCTCATGTTTGACGGCAAACGTATGTTGGTGGCCGTGGGCCAACCGTCTTATGCACGATATGACAGACATATAGGTTTCTGAGTTTGCCAATGAACGACCATTTTGATGTAACAAAGATCGCCATTTTGTTTTCTAACCATTGCTCATTGCTTTCTGTTCTTATTGCTTCGCAGCACATTTTCTGCTTACACTGCTCGACTGTAAAACATTGTTGTCTGAACGTGAAAGGACAAGGCCGCAGGGCCGCAAGTATAACAAGGGTTCGTTGAAACACAACGTAGGCAGCGCCAGGAAGGAATGCCTGGCTCCCTCCCGAATGTAGCCTTGAAGCAGAGCTGCAGGGCATTTAATCATTTCGCAGCTGCCAGCCAGTTTCGTTATATGGTAGAATATGTTAGAATAAAGCAGCTAAATGCTTGAATTATGCTCTTCTTACAGCCCCCCTTTACTGAGCCCTGTAGAGCGTGTCAGCTCCCAGGACATGAATAGCACCTCATAGATAGCAAGGTCTGGAATGTGACTCTTCCCCCGTATCTAGCTCACTTCCAAGAACAGAAGCACTGCGTTCTGTTCAACAACTGAAAGATGCCTCCGCACTTGCAAATTTCATATTGTTACTAGAATAGATATTTGAAGGTGTCATAATTGTCGAAAGTGTCCATCATCACACCGAGTTCAAAGAAACCCAATAAAGGGGGGTGTTAAACATGTCATAGCTGATTGTATGATATGCATTTTGTATATATGTAACTGATGTACATAATTCTCTCTCTTGCGTCCCTCGAGGTCTATAGATACACGTCGTGGGGCGTGAGACCGAGTTGGCCAACTGAGACTATTTGCTTTGCAATAAACCCTAGCTTTGGGACTACAACCTCATGTCTGGCATATTTATCGTGTGTGGTGACTTGCCTTGTTTCCATATACGTAAGGGACCCCTAGAGGCCCCTTTCATGGGTACATGCTTGGATGCCAGCCAGACTTTGTCTCCCACTTGGTAGTGAGGGGCTTTGATTCGGTGTTGGTCTGCAAATTTCTTCTGACGATCCTTAGCTCGGAGTAGGTGTTCTGCTGCCCTTTTGAAGGTTTGTGAAATGGTTGTATGTAAGGTTTTAATTGCTGGCATTTCTAAGGTCGTAGGGGTGCCCAACTCGGAAGTGCGTGGGTGTCGACCATATATGGTATAGAAGGGTGTTTGCCCAGTATTGGTGTGTAGGGAGTTGTTATAGGCATATTCAGCAATCCATAATATATCTGACCAGCTCTCTTCAGCTTGATGGAGCAATCAGCGTAGATACTGTTCCAGCGTCTGATTCGTTCGCTCATTTTGACCATCCGTTGGGGGATGGTGACTGGTGGATAGTCGGATGTTAATGTGAGCCAAAGAGCAGCACTTCCTCCAGAAATTGGACACGAACTGAGTACCATGATCCGAAACCAGTACCGAGGGGAAACCATGGGGCCGTACGATGCATTCCAGGAAGCGTTTGGGAGCCCCTTTAGAGGGATGAAGTGTGCCATTTTTGAAAACAGGTCCACAACTACTAGAATGGTGTTGAATCCCTGACTGGATGGTAGGTCAGTAATAAAGTCAAGGGATAACGTGTGCCAGGGTGCTGGTGGGATATCCAACGGTTGCAAGAGTCCTGCCGGCTTCTGTTTGGGTGATTTGTTTTGAGCGCATAATCCACAAGATCGGATAAATTGAATAATGTCTTTACGCCACGTGGGCCACCCATAATTCTGTTTTACTTTGGCTAAAGTTTTTACGATCCCCGGGTGGCCATCGATTAAGGAATCATGATAGCTGGACATGACTTGTTCTCGTAGTTCCTGATTTGGTAAGAACAAGCGGTTTCTGAAGTAGGGCAACTGGTCCCTTATCGTGTAATGTTCCCCTTGTGTGCACCACTCTTGTGATTGCTTAGGACTCATCAAGTTTTGGATTTCTTCGTGCAGTTCTTTCTGCGTGATGGTTGCTGTAATTCCCAGGAGTTTATCACATGGGATAATGGGTATCGGGTCCGGTGGTATGTAGTCCTGTTCTTCAATACCCATACGGGAAAGGGCATCGGCCTTCCCATTTTTGACTCCAGGTCGAAATGTAATCACGTAGTCATATTCAGCAAAGAATAGGGCCCAACGTAACTGTCGTAAAGAGTGCGCTTTAGCAGTTTTTAGATACTGGAGATTTCAGTGATCTGTGATAACAGTGATGGTGTGTCTCGCACCCAGAAGGTAATGGTGCCAGGCCTTAAAGGCAGACTTGATGGCTAGGAGCTCTTTATCTGTGATGGCGTAATTGAGCTTGAGGTGTGTAAATTTACGTGACCAGAAGGCAACCGGGTTTAACTGACCCGTTTCAGGATCCTTTTGCGAGAGGACGGCTCCCATGGCCATGTTTGATGCATCCGTTTCCACCACGTATGGGAATTCTCGGGGCGAGGATGCCGTAGAATTGGGGCCGAAGTGAATCGAGCCTTAAGTTCCTGGAAAGCTCTTTCTGCTTCCTCTGTCCATTGAAATTTTTTTTTGCTCTTTTTTAGTAACAATGTGATGGGATGTAATATCTGTGAGAATTCCGGGATGAACCGGCTGTACAAGTTTGCGAAACCTAACATGCTCTGTACTGCCTTGAACGAGTTTGGTGATGGCCAGTTTCGGATCGCGTCTACCTTGTGTACATCCATACGGATACCCTTCGGACTAAGAATGAAACCAAGAAACTCCACCTCTGAAACATGGAACGAACACTTTTCAAGCTTGGCATAGAGCTGATGCTGGCGGAGTTTTGCCAGTACGGATCGAACATGTTTGACGTCGTCTTGTTTTGATGCGGAGTACACTAGGATGTCGTCAATGTATACTAAAGCATAGACATCAATTAATTCCCTTAAAACGTCGTTCATGAAATATTGAAATGCAGCTGGCACGTTGCAAAGGCCAAAGGGCATTACTTGATATTTGTACAGGCCATACTTGGTACGAAAGGCGGTTTTCCATTCATCGCCCTTTTTAACTCGGACAAGGTGATATGCTCCTCTTAGATCTAGTTTTGTGTAGATTTGGGCCTCTTTGACTTGGTCAAGCAGTTTAGGAATCAATGGCAGGGGGTAACGGTTTTTGACGGTAATCTTGTTCAATGCGCGATAGTCGATGCACCTTCTTAGGTCCCCTTCCTTTTTCGGTACAAAGAACGGAGTACTGGCCGCCGGGGACTTCGAGGGACGGATTAACCCCTTTGCCAGGTATTGGTCGAGATAGGACTTCAGGTGCTGGTTTTCTGGTTCTGTGAGTTCGTAGATTCGTCCACAAGGGATCTGGGTGCCAGGTATCGGGTCAATCTGGCAATCGTATGGTCTGTGTGGAGGTAGGGTATTAGCTTGTTCCTTCTGAAACAAGTCTTGAAAATCCTGGTACTCTCTTGGTAGGGTCCCGGCCGCCACTGTTCCCAGCGTAGAGGTTCTGGCATTGATTGATTTTTTTCTCTTGACGATAACATGTTTGAGCACAGGTCTCAGAGAAGGCCAGCTCCTTTGCTCACTAATCTATTCGAGGATTATGAGCTACCAACCAGGGCATCTCTAAGATCAGTCAAAACTGAGGTGCCTTGATGAGGTCGAAAGCGATAGATTCTTGATGCCCATCCTGGCATAGAAGGGTTAATGTTGCAGTGCATTGGGATACTGGACCGGAGGCTATTTCCGTGCCATCGACTGTGGTTACAGTGTCTGTGGTTAACTTTGTACATAAAGGAAGTTCCATCTTTGCTGCGCGATCTTGGTCTATGTAATTCCCAACAGCTCCACTGTCTATGTATGCTCTTGCTGCGTGCATCCGCAATGGTTGTTGATATATCAGGATCAAAGGTAGTGCAAAATGGGAGGTCTGTAGTTCACTTTCTTCGCTTGACAAGTGGACCCCTACACTTGCCGGGCTGGGCAGGTTTCCGACTCTTTGGTGGGGTCTTCCTTGTCCATAGCTCCTACTATCCTTCTCGGTGGCTTCACTGGGCCCTCCTTTAGAAAGTGACCCGATTTTCCACAGTACAAACATAATTGATGTTGCCTCCTCCTATCTCTTTCCGCCTTAGTCAAGGGTGACCTGACGCCTCCAATCTGCATTGTTTCCCCTGAGCCTTCTGTTGATCCAGAAACAATGTCCCTGGAACGCACATAAATATGGTGAGAGTCGGGTCTGATGCGATCTGCTCTTCGGTCTTGCAATCTTTGATCTAGCTGAACCACCAGGTTAATAAATTCTGCACAGTCTTGAGGGGGGTCCACTACTTGTGCGTGGACATCCTTTAGCTCTCCCTGCAGACCCCTATGAAATAACGTGGTTCTCTTCTCTGCAGACAATTCAGTTTCAACCACAAGTCTATTGGATGTGGCGATGTATGTCAATAGGTATTGGTTCCCTTGACGAAGGGATAGAAGTTTGTTGTCTAGAGCCTGTCCATGAGTACGACGGATGAAAAGTTTTTCCATTTCCTGTTCAAAACCCCTGAAATTGCATAACAGAGGATCGTCTTGATTCACAAGTGGTACTGACCAGTCTGCAGCACTTCCTCTCAAATAAGATAGCACAAATGCGACACGTGATTGGTCATTTGGAAAGGCCCCGGGCCTGCAAAGGAAGTGCACATGGGCAGTGGTTCATAAAAGTGGCATATTTCTTAGGATCCCCAGTGAATCACTCCGGTGGTGCCAAGGGAACTGCCCCAGGAAGGGTTATCTGAACAGGGCTGGCTGATGGTACTGGCATTGTAGGCACTTTTCCCGGCAATGGTGCATGTCCCGCTTGCGACTGCAGAAGTTCTCGGGTTAGGTCATCTGTTTGTTCCTTAGCAACTATCAACTCCCTCCTCAGGGTGTTGGTCTCCTACCGGGCTGTGTATACTTTGGAGCGTAACTGTCCCAACATTTGGGCTAACTGGTCGGTTTCTGACGTTTCCATGACGCCCAGGTGGATTTTTGGTAATTTGAATCCTTCCCTAGACTTGCTCAACCAAGCACTGGGCCTGAAACACAGTATTATCAGAGGTCAATTCTCTATTGGTCTTGCTTGTCTGGCCCCCCTTTTGTTCCCTGGGTCCCAACCTTCCCCCGGACCTCTCCTCACCTTGTTTTTTGATGTGGGGCACTCTCCGTTCTGCCTTTGATGCAGGGGTGCGTTGGGTGATGCGGGCTGGAGGGTGTCTAGTTGCTTCACTGGCACGGGCCCGGCGGACGGGGCTTGCTGCGGCTTCAGCCCGACCGGTAATTGGAATGAGTCTTTAATACTGTGTCTTTCTTTCCTTAGGTGATGAAGGTCTTAAGGATGGTGATGCGCTGCTGAAGTAAGTAGGAATGCGGAGCGTGATGCTTATTGGCTTCCTTAGCACTAACCACTGTTCGTCTTTTCTGTCCTTTTAGGTGCCGCAGTAACCGAGCATGGAAAGGAGCTGAGGAGATGAGCTGCGGTGAGAAAGCGCAATGTGCGGCGCCTCTTAAATGTTTTGCGCTAACCTGATGTGCCTTTTCCCCTTTTTCAGATCGGTTGGATGCTCCGTAGCAGAAGTTGTCCGATCAACGGGAGTTCAGGTAAGGATTAAACTCTATTTGCAAATTCGAGAGAGCTAAGTATTGCAGAATGCTTACTAACGTCTTTTCTTCTATTCTTCTCCCCTTTGGTAGGGCACGGCGTGCCGAGATGGAGATGACTCTGCCGTAGGAATCCGCAAGACTGGGAAGAGCTGGACAGAAGTTGGATGCTCTTCGAGGTGAGTATTGGCAACAAAGTTCTTATTCTTGCAGTTGCGCTGGCGCTGAAGAAAGAAGTGGGCCTCTTCAGGAGATCCAAGCATGGTGAGTGTCACGCTGCAGGTGCAGAGAAATGCAAAGCATGTTTCTCAGGCTGGGTGCGGTTTAAATAGTCTGTAGGTATCCCAGGTATCCCTGGGCTGAGCCACACCCGAAAGACTAGACCGCTCATCCAGTTCAAGGAACTCAATTACATGGGGGCATCCATTGCCCCATAATACATTGCAAGTCCAATACTAAGTGGATCTCAGGACTGTGTGTGAGCTTGGTGCCAAAGGAGCCAAGTCTAAGTCCAGGTAGGTGTCTGGGGAGATGGAGAGGCCGTTAGGGGCCGACTAGGTGGCCGTAACCTGGCTCCAGCCTGATATGCCGGGGGGCTGGGAACAGGAATCGTGACACCTAAATAGGGTGGACATGACTAAACTCACAGACTCAGAAGTGGACCATTTCGAGAGCCCGATAACACCTGAGGAAATAAAAGAGGAGATATCACGCCTCCCGAAATGGCAAGGCACCAGGGGAGGCCAGGTATACTATTGGGTTCTACAAGAGGTACGGAAGGGTTGTGTCCGGCCACATGGTGAAACTGTACAACCACATCCTTGAAACAGGGGAAGTACCAGCTACCTTCAGCAAGGCACTAATATCCGTGATCCCGAAGGAAGGAAGGGACCCAACCGAATGCTCATCATAGCGCCCCATCTCGCTCCTGAATGTGGACCAGAAAATATTCACGCAAATTTTAGCAACACGCTTTGAGGGGAAACTACCCTGAATAATCTACCCATACCACATAGGGTTCATAGCAGGAAGACAGGGCCCGGATGCGATTAGGAAGACCCTAGACCTCATGGAGCACATTGTGAAGACCCAGGGGAATACACTCTGTTGAGTTTGGACACTGAAAAGGCCTTCGACCGAGTAGAATGGGGGTTCTTATTTGCAATGCTGAAGAAAGTAGGTGGGGGGACAGGATATGCAGGGCCATCAGGGCTATTTACTCGGGACCCATGGCTATGGTGGTGGTAAATAGGGCAAAATCCAGGGAGTTCGGCCTAATTATGGGCACCAGGCAGGCATGCCCTTTGTCGCCCCTGCTATTTCCCTTGGCGGTGGAACCACTGGGGGAGGAGATACAGAGGGATGATCAGACAATACTCACAAATGAAGCATGTATGCAGATGACATACTGCTCTACCTCTCGGAAGTAAGTGAGACAGTCCCCAGGGTGCTCTGTCTTGGAAGAGTATGGGAGCCTATCAGGATTTAAGGTGAATGTAAGAAAGTCGATCTTCCTCCCTATGCGAGAGATGACCGAGGAGCAAAAAGCACAATGGGGAGAGTTGGGAATAGGGGTGGAATAAGACAGTATAAAGTATCTTAGGGTAAGACTCCCCAGAGAGATGGCTAATGTATATGAACTACCCCCCCCCCCCCTCACTGCACCAGCTCTTTGGGGAGCTGGACACTTGGTCGAAACTCACCATTTCGAGTGTTGGAGTGTTGTACCTATACCAAGCCTTACCAATAGACCTACCAGACCTACACTCTGCAGAACTTAAAAGGATAATGAGGTTCCTCTGGCAGGGAAAGGAACAAAGAGTATCCTACAGACTATTAGTGCAGCCCAAGGAAAAGGGAGGGGTGGATCTGCCTGAAATGCATACATACTACAGGGAAGCCCAATTCAGAGGCATAGTCCCACACGTGTGAGCAGACAAGCAGAAACAATGGGTGGGTATTGAAAACTACCTCTTCAGACTAGTTACACTTGGGGGGAATGGCTGTGGGTGCCGCGGCAAGTAGCCCAGAGAAAGGTGAAGGCACACAGGGTTCTGGGCCCGCCCTGGGCTCTCTGGAGGGTTAAAAGGGAAATGGCTTGGGGCACAAAGTGGCCCTGTGTCAAGAACACACCAGAAGAGAGTACAAACTCTCTCTCCTGAACCACAGAAGCCGAATGGATTTGACCCTCCAAACGTGGTTGGCACAGGCTCTCGAATGTCAAAAACACAGGGAGCCACGTGGCAGCCAATGGGGGGGAAGAGGGATTAGGGAGAGGATGTGGATAGGGTGGGGAAGTTAGGAAAACCGGGAAGAGGGTAAGGGCAAACCTAGGTTGAATAGGTACAGGGGAAGATGGGGAAAAACATGCTTGCCAATACAAATCAACCTAACACTGTCCTGACGCCTCCTCTTAACTCAACCTGACCATACTCCTGAACCTCCTGTACCTAGCAACACATAGTAATATACCAGGATCTATTTCCCCCTCTTCATAACATATCACTTAGCGAGCCTGGCATAAGAGGAGAAGCAACAATGAAAATGAAGCATGATGAAACAAACAGGGAATCTTTCCCATAATAATCAACAAACACATGGCCACATAGGCAGGGCAAGCAAACATGAATCAACATTAAGCAACTTGACAAAAGCGGACATAACGCATTGCGTTATGGACTTGGTGTGTGTGTTTTACTCAGTGCGCGCTCCTATCTAACTAAAAGGTTGTAGTCTGTTCCACACTGAAATCATGTTTTGATCAGGCACACATCTCATGAACTTGAACATAAGAAAAAGGCTTTCTTCCGCAGAATGATTGTATTTTTAGCCCCTTCTCCCTTTTCAAATGCATGTATCCATTGGAACAAACGTCTGCCCTGTACTCAGCGCGTGTGATGTGCGAAACGCTGAAACGGGTACTGAACACTCCACATAATATGCCAGAAAAACATGACAAAACACAATATCTAAGCACTTAGCTTTAGTCTGGGGAGCCCCACAGGACTTCCCGGACAAGAAGATTCAACGCCGTAAATGGAACCGCCTCCAGTCACCACCAAGCTGCCTGGGTCGTCTTCCCAGCCCTCCGGCGTTCCATTATTCATTCAGCATTCCTTCCACGTGCCGTAACCTCCCGTGCTGCAACAAAATAATCGGCACTTGGCACGGGCGGCCGACTCATCTTTATGCAGCTTGCAATTACCTTCACCTGCCACCAGGCGTGAAAAGCAAGGACTACAGGATTTACCCAGTGCTGCTGGGAATGTAGTCTTAGCACAGTTTTTCAGTTTCTAACATGATATGTACATCCTCGCTTGCCTCAACCCTTAAGCCTGACACCTCGACCGAGCCACATCTGGGCTCCACCGATTAGAGATCGTATCCAGGGCCATGAGAGGTTCCAAGATTGGTTTGAGGTTAGGGTGGAAAGAGTGGGACAGGTCTTAAAGAGAGATGTGTTTATAGAGCTAGGCAAGCTGGAGGAGATCCTGGGTGGGGGCAGGAGCTAAGTGTTTAAATATTTAAAACTCAAGGGGGTGCTGATATTAGATATTTGGAAGGAGGAATTGCAGAGGGAACTGACACGAACTGAAAGAGTCCTGGATACAGAAAAAGGGATGAGAGGCCTAATTTCCAAACTGTATCAAGCCCTTCTAGAGGCATGGGAGGTACGGGGAAATAGAGGTACATAAGAAGAAATGGGAAAGGGACATGGGAATGGAGACCAGTGGAGTTGGTTATGTGTAAACATGCACCATACATCAGTGGCCTGCCAATATAAACTTCACGCGCTCAAACTCCGATACAGTTGGCAGTGGGACCCCGTAAGGTTATCAGATGTATCCGGGAGCAGATCTCCACTGCTGGAGGAAATGTGGGTCCTAGCAGACTACTGGCACATGTGGTAGGGATGCGATAAAGTGCAGATATATTGGAAGGAAATCCGGGTAAGGATAAGTAGCCTGTGTTACTCACCGGTGAGATAAGTGCGTAGAACCGGGGAGTATCCAAAACCCAGGAAGTTGCTTGAAGAGCTTTGGGGTAGGGCCTCTACCCAAGCCTCCTCCCTGTGAGGGAATAAGACCTTCAAAATGATATGACCACTTGTTGTATTTAACCAGACAAGGGGACTGATCACCCAGAAGGGCGGGGAGAAAGCGCACGACCACGAACCAGGCTGTAAAGGAAGAACAACAAGTAAGTAATACGAAGGTAACAGTTGTCCCCTGTAAGCCTTACTAACTGATGGAATACCTGGGCTTCCACTCCCCCCGTAGGATAGAAGAACAGCACAACCCGGGAATCACCTAGGAATATAACAAGACTTAGTATCTAACTGGTTTAAACTATGACACAATTCATACCATCTTACCAGTGGAGAATGACTGGAGGATTTGAGTAGTTTAGAACACAACGACAGGGATAAAATAAGAAAAAGGTAATGTTAGTAGTAGGATACTAATACCCGGGCGGCACGAGGGTCGCACTGGATTCGGGATGGTGCACAGCTGCAGAGCGTCCTTGAGTGCACGGAAAAAACAGGTGCATTCCAAATGTTCCGTTTGTGAAGCAAAAAGTCTTACCACTGATGAACGAAGAATGATGATAACAACCAGTCGGGATGGTAGTTCCAGGTAAGTTAAATGGAAGGCAGGTAAGGTCTGGCGCGATGCAGAACAACCAGTCGGGATGGCTATTCCTGAGATAGGTAAGTCGAAGACAGGCAAGGTCTGGTACACTAGCGGACAGGGACTATGGCAAAAGCGCGTAGAAGAGAAGTCCAGCAGAAAATCGGTTTTCGGTACACAGGCAGGCAACAACAAAGACAAAACTTTTTCTAGCGGGGTCCGTGAAGCAAAAACAGGTTCGGTACACGGGAAAGCAGTTCAATAAGGGTATTCCAAAAATAGAGGGTCCAGTAAACAGTCCGAGTCGAATCCGTAAGAACAAAGAGGTTTAGCAATTGAAGACGGAACTTCTAAATGCCGGGAGTAGCTGTAAACAGAAGCGGCGTCCTGGCTGCCTCCATGGACTACATCAGTGAGAGAGGCGGGGCAAGCCAATGCGAGGCTCTACCGGCAAACTATCGTACGGAGCCAGGTTTTCTGGGGAATGTAGTTTCCGATTTGCTAACTTCCACAGCAGCTGCCATTGTGCATGAAATGGGGCAGCATAATGCCGAATTCTTTTGGGGAGCGCTACAAATCTCCTATTCATTCTGGTAGTTGCACTAGGAAGCCGAAGTGCTAGAGGTGCAGGTGGCTGGGTTTTCAATACAGCGGGGGGTGAACGATGACCCATAACAGCCTGGATGGGGTGGATAGGCAATTGGACCGGCTCCTTTTGTTGTTCGCGTGGAGGTGATGGAGGAAGAATGGGTAAAGCTCCCACACATGCCCCACTTCTTGCTACTAGCGGGCAGGGCTTGCTTGGCGGGAGGTTGGAAAAGAGAAGAACTTCCCAGTGAAAGACAATGGTCTCGAAATCCCTACATATGTATAGGATGGAACAACTTGCTGGACAACTACAGAGCCAAACCCCATCAAAGGCAGTGGAATGGGCAGCCTTCCTGGAGAAATACGTTCCGGGAGGCCCTAGTCAGAGTGGATTAATGGGGACCAAGGGACATCGTCAGACCCCATGGGGAACGTATGACTCGAGGAGGGAGGTGGAAATAATGGGAAAGGGTCAGATGCAGGTGGGACCTTCCCCAGACCCTAGAGAGAGGGTATGGGAAAACCAATGAATGCGGAGGAAAGACTCGAAATCGAGTGCAGAGCAAATGATGGAAGGAACCTGCTAAAGTAGGTTCTGATGAACCAGCCGCTCTGCTCCCCTCGGGAGCCAAGTTTGTTAGAAGAGGGGGGAGGGACGGGGAGTTGTTTTACGGAGGTGGGCGGGTTCCTCTAGTTCATTCTTTCTCTCACAGTTGAGGGGGAGAAGAAGGTTTGGGGGGAGAATTTTATAAAATCTATTGGTATGAAGAACTATGTAATATGTAAGTGAGGACATATGCTTTATAAATTCAATCTATGCCAATTCACCAATAAAGCCTATTTGAAAAAACCAAACAAAATCCTGACATCTGTAGTAGGACTTGCCAAAGGTAAGGATGCCTTGTTTTAATTTTTTTAAACTGGATTTTGCTGTAGGTGAAGGTGGGGCCATTTTAAAGGTATAGTTGGTCACAATCGGGAATTTCAAACCTATTTCTGAGGCTGTTCCTTTCTCCTGTTCAGTTTGGGGTGGTTCTGAAAGTTCACATTTCATGTGGGAGTTGCATTTACAGTGCACTGTGTACTCTCTTCTGGTTTCCCAACGTTAAGTCCTGCTTACTAACTGATGCCTAACACCCAAGAGCTGGTTTTAGCCCCTGCTCATCTGATCTTTATTTTGAAGTCTCTGGTAGACCCAAGTATCCTTGACTAACTGTTCATTTTCATTGCAGCAGCATCGCTCCAAGTGTCCTCAACCTAACCACCTGTGTCCCAGCAAGAAAAATTCAGTGACGCACTTGACCCAGTCTTGCAGGCAGGTAAGGATTTATTGTCACTATATACCATTGGTTGAGCAGTGCTGAAGCTTTATATCGGACCTGTGCAATGTGCATCCAGGTGAAGATTTCACTGCCAATCTGTGGCCCAGTCCAGGAAAACACTTAAAAAATAAATTTGAGCTAGGACTTCACTATCCGAAAACGGAGTCTTCGGAGATTTGTATCAATGTGGATTTTTTTGATTTAAAAAAAAAATCCAAATAATATTTTTGACCTCTGTTTGCTGGAGAAATTAAGCTACAGTGTGTGGTTTGTGGTGCTATATTGGCAAATGACAGCCTGAAGCCAACAAAATTAAGGTGCAATGTGGAAACAAAACATGCAGATTTAGCCAAAAAGACCAGGTATTTCTTTGTATGGCAGATGAAAGGCATAAAAAAGCAAAAAGACACTGTTACAAATGTGGCCTCAGTACCTGCAAACGCTTTGAAAGCTTTTTACCACGCAATCTGGGCAAAAGAAAGAGCCTTTTACAGATGCTGAGTAAGTGATTCTGTCAACAATTCTCACTGTAAACCGAGTAATGCTTGGTGACGGTGGAGCAGAGAAATGCTAAAGTATCCCTATGTCTGACACCACAATTTTCTACCGCATCACTGATCTGTCCTCTGATATCGGTACAGAATTGATATCGTGCTTGAAACCCAGTCAGTTTGCCCTACAGTTGGATGAATCCACTGAGCTTTCAAAAGAAGCTCATTTGATTGCTTATGTGAGGTACTGCCATGGAAAAGAAATATGAGGATTTCTTTTTATTTTGTAAACCAATTCAGGGCAGAGCAACTGAATCTGAACTCTTTGACATTGTTAACAACTCCTAAGATCCCACTGTCTAAAGTGGGAGGTGTGTGTTGGTATTTGCATAGATGGTGCTCCTTCAATGTGTGATGCTAGAGCTGGGTTAAAAGCAAGTGTGTTGGCAGTAGCTCCACATATATTGTGGTCACATTGCATGATACACTGGGAGAGATCGGAATCGGAAGCGGCCTCTGAGACTCTGAGAGACGGACAGACAGAGAGAGGTGCTGCTTGATTCGCGTGATTCTACGTTCTGAGGTCCTTTCCTCTAACCCCATCTTCTCTTCCCGTGAGAGAGCGTGTTGTGCTGCTGCTGCGTCCTTGTGTCTCCTGTTGCTTCTACCCGCTTCTGTTGCCTATGCCTGGGGGCCGGGGGTCCGGGGAGCCTGGCCAGAGCTTGGAGCACAGAGGAGAGTCTGCAGGGAGAAGCTCAGGCACGCGCCTGCAGGGGGAACACCAGTTATGAGCAAGACGAGCACTAGCTGTGGTTTCAGTCCATTGAACATCGCATTTGGACTAAACTTTTCATAATTACAGGGGGGCCCTCAGGCGTATCTAGGGCTAAGGCATCTGTCTCCAGAGGCCATACCAGTCCTCATTGTTTTCACCATTTAGCCTGGTGCTCGACTGCGACTGTGGGGCTAGGCCCTTTGAGCAGTCGAGCGAACCGTTAGATTGCCAAACTGCTAACGGTGGTTTATGTGAGGCTTTAGCTGCCGAGCTACAGCAAAATTGCTATTTGTGGTGCTCAACTGCGGGGGTATCCCCTTTGAGCAGTCGAACGAATTCTCATATTGCTGGATCACAAACAGTTACACATGTGAGGCCTCAGTTGCCAAGCTTTTGTTTAATTGCTCTTTGACGAAGGGAGTCTGCGGGACCGTGGGCCGTGCAGCTGGGACTCTCAGGTACTGTGTATTATGATCCGTTTATCTCGAGGATTAGTCCATCTACGCCCCGAATAAACACTTGACGGATTCTACTTTATGTAACCAAGAGAGTTGTCTGCAGTCTGCGGACCGTGGGCTGTGCCATACGGCTGGGATTTCCAGGATCCGCGCTCTCTGATCTGTTTTGCCTGTGGCATAGCCCACCCATGTCCTTAACAAATACTTGTCGGATTCTCCTTCACTTAGCATATTAACTTTTTCTGGGTCCAGCCGCGAGACTGCAGGGCTTGCCCTTTGATCACGGTTGCACCCCTGAGGCTAAGTCTGCTATAGAGTAGCCTATAACCATCGCCCATAAGGTCCCGACACTACAGATACCTCCCTCACGGACAGGGTAAGGAGGGGCTACTGCCTTTGCAAAAATAACTTTAAAGGCTACCTTTTGAAACTACCAATTGACCTTGCATGTTTAATTGCGCAAGTCATATGCCGTTCTACAGGCAAGGACCTCAATCGAACTATAACCTCCGGAAACTCAATAATAACTTCCCAGACACCGGAAGAAATAGTACAATGGCCAAAGCGAAACTCAAAAGGGAAGAACCTCCAGTGAAAGGGGCCATCACAGATTTCTTTCCTCCGAATGTCCTCCCCGAAGAAAACTCCATTGCTACGGAAGGAGAGGAACCAGTGAATAACCCCACAGTGGCATCTCATAAAGTCACTAATTATGATGACATAGACAATAACTCACTTTTAGATCTTTGCCTGTCAATGCAGCGGGCTATGACTCCAGCACACCCACGACAGTCGGGGAATAGCTCTCAGAACCTTCAACCAAGCGCCCCATCTCCTCAGAGGGATCATGTTGAAAGACTATCTACATCTCCTAATTTAGCTCCATTTCAAGAGCCTTCTGTCCTTGGAACCAATAGCGAATCCAATCGAGTCTCCACTTCAAACACACAGGCCTTGGTCGAATTGCAATCCTCAGTGGCTTCCTTACAGCTTGCCCTTAAAATTCTTCTGAAAATGTGTGGGCGTATTCTGGAGACTACTCTGACTTTCGCAGCAAAAGAAGGAGCCAAAGACGTCCCTGGGGCAGAAGAAAACCTGATCTCTAGGCTCACGGACAGTGACCCTGCACAGCCTCCTACTGACCCAATACCTGTATCTGAACTTTCAGATGAGTCAGAAGCATATTTTTCACGCAAACAAAGAAGATTGGCCAGAAGAGCAGCCATGAAGAAAAAGCCGTGCGTGATAGCTTCTCCTCTACCTACGACTGCTCCTGTGGGGAAACTCTCAAAAAAGGCCAAAAAGAGAGCAACTAGGGCATCGAAACATAAAGCGAAGGGCCCTGGCTCTCTCGCAAGCTGGCTTATTCCCGACACTGTGAATGAGTCGATATGTACGGAAGAAAATCTACTTGACCTCAAATCATCCCAACTGAACAATGACTTGGAGAAGATCTCTTCTACTCCTAACAAAAGCCCAATTAGGGCCCCATTGGCAACAAGCATCCCTAACCCACCTACCATTAATGAGCCCCCACAAACAGAACATTCTAACAACCGCATATGTATCATCAAAAACTTGTACCAGCAACATGAGCGAAACTGGCTCACAAGATCGGCTCTCATGACCAGGCTCCACTCAGTGCCTCAACTTCGTTTTCTCAGCTCCACAGACTTTGAATACGTGGAGCCTCTCCACGTTACCAACCCTAATGTCTCTGCTGTCCACTGCAAATGTTTAGCGACAGCTCAACTGATGCGAAGTTTCAGACAAAATCTGCTGGTTGTAGACATTGAGATTGATGCCGATCCTGAAATGGAAGACCTTAGTTGCCCACATAAGGTGGTCTCCTCGCCGGAAAAATCACAGCCGGAAAAATCTCCCTTGTCCTCAAATCTACCCAAGGCGGACAAAGTTCAGATTGCTGATGTACAGAAAGTTTTAAGCTGTCTGGCTGAATCCCTCACTCTAATTATAAACAAACAATGAGATCTCACCATTGCCTCATAGAATTGTAGAGGTTTCAATCACTTACTAACTTCGCAACGATCAGTAGATATCTTAACAGACCATTTGGCATTTGTTTACAGGAAACATGGCTTCTCAATGGATATACATTGTATCAGTCTTTTGCCAAGAAGGGATCCAGGGGTAGACCATTTGGAGGATTGATTGTGGGTGTCAGGCATAATGTTCAATCTCGCCGAATTACCACAAGCCAACCTGAAAACATTTTAGCAGTTGAAATTGTGGTCCCCAAGAAGTTGTCACTGAAAGAATCCTACTCATAACCTCATACAATCCACAGGCACTGTGTGTAGAGAAGCATTACAGGAGGCGGTCCATGAGCTACTTAGCGAATGGACCACGATGCTGGGGAATAACTCAGTCATATTCACGGGCGACTTTAACTGCCATATAAAGGGCTCGAAAGGCACTACCCTCAATCCTCTATTACACCCTAAGGGACGTATGCTTCCCAACATAGAGGATCTTGAAGGCCTAAATTGGCTACACTTTTTTTCAGACTGGGATTTGGAACTCATTAATGGGAGAACGCAAAGCGATTATCCCGGTAAACATACTTGGCGTAATGCCTCTGCAACTAGTACTCTAGATTACATATTTGTAAGTCCGAATATAGCTACCAGAATTAAAGACATGAAGATCACCCGGAATAATTGGAGCGATCATAGCCTTCTAACTTTGACCTTTGCAGCTGATTGGTCAACTCAGAGCCCCAGCCCCATGGGTAACTTGATGACAAATCAAGCTGGCACCTTTATTCGTTGGCACACAAAGAACATCGAAAATGCGGCTCACTCCATACATGCTGTCCTTCTCTACGATATCCAAGTCTTTACCAAATTCACTGCCAATGATATTGAATCATGGAGTGCGGCTTTTTCATCATCACACGCTACCACATCTATTAGCATGATGATTCAAGACGGAAGACCATACCTTTTGACAAAACGATCCGAGATGCCAAACGAGTTCAAAGAGCTTCTATTCAAAAAGCAAGAACTGCTACAGTCACACTCGAATCCTTTGTAGCTCAGTGCAGAACTCTAAAGAACAAATATCGCGCCTGGATTAAGACGAAGAGAAGAGCAGAGAAGTTAAGTCGCTGGCAACAAATGGTTCAAGTTGTATGCTCCAAAAACACAAACATCTGGGATGTATTAAATGAAATGAGGGGCCCCATCTACCACACCATGGTCAACCCGATAGGTGCCCAGCTATGGTCTGATTTCTTGTCTACACATAATGCTCCGCTAACGTCAACCCCACATGACAGCTGTGAATTGGTCCCCCCCTGAGAAACCCTTTATTGTGACCAAAGAACAATTCCTTGCCAAAATCAAATCTCTAAAATCATCTAGAGTGCCTGGACCCAACGGCCTAGCCAATGTTGTATTGAAAAGTAATCCTGATTTCTGGGCCAGCCTGATTAATATTCAATTTGAGAACATACTGGAAACTGGTAATATCCCGACTTCTTGGCAAACTTGCATATTGATCCCAGTCTTCAAGAAAGGAAACGGACTGGAACCAGGAAACTATAGACTGCTGTCTATGTTGGACTGCTCTGGGAAGCTATTTGGATCGCTGCTTCTAGATAAATTGGAGACGTGGCCAGACAGAACTGGAATATTCAATCAATTCCAAAGTGGATTCAGGAAAGGCTATACCACCACCATGAACCTGATGATCATTGATCTACTGAGGACCGGAGCTAAGATCAGTGGGAAACCCCCTCTATATGCCCTCTTTATAGATTTTCGAGCGGCTTTTGACACAGTCCCCCATGATAAACTCTGGTCAAAATGAAAACTATTGGGATGTTCTGATGAACTTCTATATTACTTAAGAGCTTTACATCGTCATACTATGGCTAAACTCAAGCTGGGCTCCCAAGGCCATATGACCGCTCCAGTTCCACAGAATCGTGGAGTAAAACAAGGCTGTGTCACAGCTCCTTTTCTATATAATGTATTTACATACGATCTTCCCATAGCGGTATCTGCAGTGCACAATTGCCCTCCACGGATCGGATCTAAGCACTGCCCAGTGCTCGCTTATGCAGATGATCTGATCATTATGGACCACACATTCAGCGGCCTCTCAAGATCGGCCACTGCGCTCTGGGATTATGCCCAAAAAACGATCTGGTTATCAACAGTGATAAAAACCAATTAACGATATTTTCAGCAAAAGAATTCGCCAGACCAAAGTTAGTTATGCAGGGGATTGAGATAAAATATATCCCCACATACAAATACCTGGGGGTGGAGGTTGATGTTACAGGAGAATATCCTACCTGCATACAAACGCGAATCACCAGAGCTGCACAATTAACAGCATTAATACACCGCTTTGCAATTCAAAATTGTGGTTATACTATGTGGGGCGTGCGCCAGCTTTATCTACAGATATTGGTTCTCATGGTTACCTATGGACTGGAGGCACTTTTAAACATCAATTTAAGCTGGCTCCAAGTCATAGAGGACACATTTTGGAGGCGGATATTGGGCCTCCCTCAATGTATTCCAATGGCGATCCTAAGATTGGAATTGGGGCTAACTTCCCAGAAAGCCACTATACTTAAAAGAAGAGCTGAGATGTACTCGAAGATGACCAACCAACCATGGAACTCCTTATTAAGTTCATTACATCAAGAAATCTCTAGGGAGGCGACTCTCTATCATCTAAAAGCTCATATGGAAAACCTATACAAGGAGATTGGCTAGATTCCTGCACTGAGGGGCACACTCGATGCATCAAAGAAGGCTCTCTCTAAATGTATAGATCTATGGGACTGGCTCGACAATTACAATCATCGGAGCAAACTTACAAAGTATCAATTTGTAAAGTATAGACTATATACCTACTTGAAACCACAGCTGTTCTTTAATTTGAGTCCCTCTAGTAAACTTAGACGCTTCCTTCTTTTGCTGCGTCTTGACTGTCTACCGGTATTAGGAAACAAGTGGATGGACAACCATCTACTGTCACATGGAAGATATTGCCGAATGTGCAAGAACATCTTCACCAACGAAACAGCTATACACCTTCTAACAGCCTGCCCGTCTATGCTTAAAACTTATGAACTATGCTATGGGAAACTCATCCATAATTTGGGGCACATAGAGGAACCATGGTTCTGGTATCCCAGCCTAAACTCAACCTCTATAAAAACTCATATAGCTGTGTATAGTATATGGCTGAACATTGAGAAATCTTTGGGCATTACCATCTAGCCCACCCAATAACTCAATCCCATCATAGCTCATTGGACCAGTAGGTTACGTCCCCTATTATATGATTTGTTGAGATAATTATCTTTTGGGGGCTATTGGTGGATGATGCTCGATCCTGTGAAACTAATTGAATGTATTTACAACTGCACTGACTGGGGGAAGGGAAGGCTTTGAACTTTGAAAATGAAACGAAATGAAGTACACTTTTGCATGACGCATTGTATAGAATTTCTAACAGTACTCATTGCTTTTTTTTTGTTCTCCGCTACAGTAGCATTACATTGTTATTGTTGCTGTTATGCAGAATGATTTGTATCTTTCTTTATCCTTGGAAATCTCATGATTAGATATATATTTTTTTTTACAAATGTGTAAAGTTAATATTTAAACTGTTTTCATATTATTAAATCAATTAAGATACACTGGGAAGCTTTGGCTGTGCACAATATGGGGAATGAACTCAGAGGTGCCGACTTTTGTTTTCAAGATTATACATTGTATTAAGATGCACCCTACAGCATCCCATTTGCCACATTATGTGCAGAAATGGGAGCTGAACATGCTTTGTTGTTTCGCACGGAGGTCAGGTGGCTATCCAGGGGAAAGATTTTAAATCGGATTTATGAACTCTGGAACGAAGTGAGACATTTTCTTCTGGGTTTAGAACAGACAAAAGAAGAGCCTCTGTGTGAATTATGCTGGTTTATACTGTTAGTTTACCATGGCAACATCTTTGAAAAGCTACATTTTCTAATCCTCTCCCTGCAAGGCACAGACACCACATAATTTGCTAGGAACACAAAAATATCAGCATTCAAGAAGAAGCTGGAGCTTTGGAGGAGGAGTGTTGATGTCTGCATTACCGATATGTTTCTATTGTTAGCATATGCTCTTGAGGAAACGAAGTATGATCTTTCATGTGTTGCTGAACTAATAGGAAACAATCTCAGAACCACTCTCCAAGTACTTTCCAGAGGACAATTGTAATGTTAACAACTGGGTGGTTTAGCCTATCCTAACAGAGGTAGGGGCCCACCTCCCAATACACCTCCAGGAGGAACTAATAGTGCTTTCAAAGTGACCGCCTACTGGAGAGCCAATTCAAAAAATTGTGTTTCGGTGGATTTTGGCAAAATGGGTCTGCAGAGTTTCCAACTTTATCCAAATGTGCAGTCAATGTACTTATACCTTTCAGCACCTCGTGCTTTTAGAAATTGGATTCTCAGCACTTATAGCCCTAAAGATTAAATATTTGTCAAAGCCGGAGTTGGAAGAAAACCTGCTATTGCAAACATTTTAACGCAATGCTGAAAGACAGTCCCACCCTTCACACTTGTTCTCCAATATGCCACTGTCCAATTTGCATGTGACAGCGTTGATAGTAATGTCGAAGTTGTTAGATTGATTGCATGTCAAATGTTACTGTAGGACAGCAATATTGGTGGTTTTCTTTTGTGGGAAATACATATCCAACACACATTTTAGTGAAGTCCTCTGTATTGTAGCTGAATGCTGTGTTTACAAATATTTGTCCTGTAATCTAATTTGAGTTATTGCAAGCAATGATTTTGAAAGAATTTAGTGTTGGGGCACCATTCTACACCAGCGTGCGATAACCATTTGCAACTGTTTGAGGTCCATGTGTATGTGGGGCCCAAGCCAGGTACATTTTTCTTAGGGGGTAACCGGGGGTCAAAAAAGTTTGAAGACCACACAGTTGATACACTAGCCATAAACACCATCTACCAAGTAATCCAAGCATGGATGGCTCAACACGAACTCTGTCTCAATGATGAAAAGACAGAGCTTCTCATCTTGGGCTCCCATCAGAGACTTAAAAAACTAGACCCCTCTTTTAAATCATTCGTCATTGATGGCAACATCATTACAGTTACAAACGACACCAAAACTTTAAGTATATATCTCAACTCCACCCTTTCCCTCTCTAGACAAACTAACGCAGTATCCTCGGCTGCAGCGTACACCTGTAAGCTCATCACAGCCTGCCGACCCTTACTCACACCAATCAATTGTACTACCCTAGCTAGGACCCTGCTCCTGTCTAAAATCGATTACTTCAATGCCCTTTATTTAGGCACTTTCAAATTTAATGTCAACAAGCTAAACATTATCCAAAATAATGCCATTAGAGCCACACTAAATATCCCTAGAAACCATCACATATCTGACACCAGGCGGAGCCTCCGCTGGCTCCCAGTATCACAAAGAGTATCACTCAAAACACTTGCTCTGACGCACAAATGCCTCACTAGCCAAACACCCAGCTACCTGGCCTCCAGATGTGCTTACTATTCTATCAACAGACACCTCAGAGCTGCCCAGGCCAATTGCCTCTCCATACCTCACTTTAAGCTCCAAAGATCAGGTGGGGTCAACTTCCCAGTCTTAGCTGAGAAACTATGGAACTCACTTCCAAACCCTCTTAGAGCTGAACCTTCGTTCCTTGCTTTCAAGAGTAAGGCCAAAGTGTGGCTGTCGTCCCGGCACTAATTTGCCCGTCAGTCACTACCTGTGCTTTGTGCCTCACTTTATAAAGTTGATTGTGTATATACCTCTACATACCTGTAATGTAGCTGTTTATATACTTACTTGGCTTACTTTGTGTTTATGCTTGCCTATCACTGCCTTTCTGCTCCTCGGACTAGTGAATCTGTATATGACTGTAAATGATGTTTCTTCATTGACTGTATATTTCCCTTTATGCTATGTTATGTATATTTGTCATGTAACCTAAGTGATGCGCCTGGATGCCCCAGGGCCAGGTGCGCCATATAAATAAATAAAATACAAGTAAAATACAAAATACAAATATGTGTATGGTACAGTGCATGTACAACTCGTACACATGACTGCATCTTCAGTGGGTATGAGCAAAATATTGCAGTGCTTTACTGGCAAGGAAATTGTATACCCAGAGGTTTCTAAGCATGGGCCTGGGGATCAAACCTGTGTTGCTCTACCTTGTCTTGCTTCCAAGACGAGCACGTTGCCCCTGAGCTATCCTCCCGAGACCAAGGTGTCACACAGGCCCAGAGATACTCAAGATTGCACTGTCGCCTGCTTAAGAACATTGCAGTTTCACATAGCCCTTGGGAGAATGTGTCTATCGTATATAAAGGGCATGGTGGCGCTATGCTTGTAATTTTCAATAGGTTGCCCAGAAAGCTGCATGCCGGTGCACAGACGCCCGCTGGCATAGATTTCCCTTGTGTGACGGTCGTTGTGTGGCACATGGGAAGCACGTGTGACTTTCGCAGCATCTTAAATATTGCTTAATTTTGAAGCAGCGTGCCAAGGAGCACAGTTTTATTTAGCTGGCATGAAGGCTGGCCAAGTTTTGAAGTGTGTGGCAAACTGTTTGAGCCGCTGTGTGGTACAGCAAGTGCTGAACACACCGCCAGGTGTAGTCTCAGGCCGGGGATGGTTGAAATGCCCTGATGAATGTGCTCTGATTCCTGCCTTCCTGCTTCTGGCGGCACAGCGCACTTTGAGCTTTACTTTACAAAAGCTCCAAATTAGATTTGCTGTTGTGTTTCTGCACACAGAATGGTTGCAGATATTGGCCATTCAAGCTCTCATTAAGAACTGAGAAAAAAAGGCTTCTCTAACCAACCATGGGCAGATGCCACCCATCTATTTATTTCTCTTAACATTGCTCGCGGCCTTATCATTGCTTTCACTTAAGTCATTGAACACGAGCCAACTAAAAAAAAGTCAAAGCACAGAACGGCACTCTCTAAGTGGCATAGATTTGCATTAAAGGAGAGCCTTGACCCCTCGCACCTCCCTTTTCCACCTTGTTCAATCTGGGGAAGATTGTATACAGTATATGCATCAGTTTGAGATTTGAGGAATGTGAAAAGTGTACAGGACAGGAACTCTGTCCTCAAGTTACCCCTAAAGAGGTTCGGTAAAACTGCCCCCCATAACAAGTGAATGGTCTGGCATTCTCAAAGACTGTAATTTTGTATTGCAATGCTTTTTTAATTTTTCGCTTTGGAATTTACGGATGCTACCCGTGAGGCAGAGCTGTTATATTACTTTTATGCCATTTATTTTAAAGAACATATAGAAAGCCTATATGCCCCAGTTGATTTTCCATTGCCTTTTCAGTTCACAGTAGGGCTAGTTGTGCTAGCCTTTGGGCGCGGTGGGTGTGGGATGTTTTTACCCATGCATCCAAGCCCTACAATAAAACTGTGCAGTACTGGCATGAAAAACATCATGATGGCCAGAACTCCCCAGAGAGTGCACAGGGAAAACATGAAGAATAGGCTGCCACCCATTTTTGCCTATGTTGTGAGCACAGTAGGGCACTGCCTAAAACCACCAGTGGGCTACACACACAGTAGCCTGAAATGACAATGCTGATTGCCAAAAAAGCAACTCAGAACTGTGGGGAATTCATTTTCTTAATCCCAAAAATGGTTGCATTACCAGTACTCACCACTATCAGAAAGCCGGCGTTTGAAAACCACCAGACTTTTGTGTAAAACTGAACAAATGCAACAAAACCAGAACAAGGAAAGACTTACTAAGAGGTGGATACAATGTAAAACTATATTCTGAAATGACTTGAAGGAAGTAATTATTTAATGTATATGTAATAATTGTCAGTTTGATTTGAATGTAGAAAACTGGGAACAAAAAGTGACATTTAGCTGAAACCTGGCTTAATGAAACTGGATTCTGACTGACAACTACCCCCGACAGGAGTTGAAACCTGCTCAGCCACTCCCCTTGCCAAAAGTAGTTGTCACCTCTCTGATTAGATCAGGGGTGGAGCAGCTGGGGACTACAGGGAGTTGAACAAAGGCCTGTCCTGGACTCAGGCAAATATTATATTGGGGGCGTCGTAACAGAGGGTTCCTCTTAGGGGAAACTGGGAGGGGCAGTGCCTCTGCTAGCAGCTGAGCTTGGGGGAAGTGGATAAACCAGTTATTCCACCCTGTGATGTGGGAAGCCACACCCCTTTTTGACCAGGGCATAATTTTAAAAAGATAGATAACTCATAGTGCGGACTTGTCAGAATTATATAAGTAATATCACTATTTTTGTGATTTTTCTGTGAACATTTTGAGAGGCGTTAGGACCCTGTGGTGTATTCTGGGGGGTTGCTAGCGGAAAATAGGGTCTCACTCCAAATGTCTGCATGTTAAAAATCTGACACTTAATGTCCATACTCCTTGCGCACATGTGAAAAACCAGTTAAAAAGCGCAAAATGTTGTCATTTTTTAATGCAAGCCCCAGGAAGATCAGAGGCGGACAAGCATGGACCATAAGGAATATATAATGTGCACATGTAATTTCAACAAATTGTATATCTTGGAAGGATGTATTTGAATCAAATATAGATTTGTGGGCAAACTGACCAGGGGAGGATCCTCTGACCCATAAACAGACTTCATCATGCTGACAATCCATTTCCTTCCCCCAATCATGGAAGAGGGGAGAATTGGGCCAATGACAAGTAGACAGGGGCAGGCTTAGCTAGGCCCAGGCACACACCCATTTTCAAAACACATAAAAAGAGACTGCTGGGACAGGTAGAGACATTCAATTCCATTTGCTGCGGAGCATGCTGACCGACGACTTCACATCCAGAGATCCAGACTTCAAATCCATAAATCTCCAAAGACCAGAACTTTACTTCAGAACTTAAAGCAAGGTTCTAAACCCACAAACTGAGAACTCTTCTCAGCAGGCCTCAGCAACCTTAAAATCATTTGCACACTATTCCAAAGCCGGGCAAGCTGTTTGAATTCTTTTGCCAAGAACAATTGCCAGAGACCAGACCAGAGATCCAGAGTGATCCAGACCGCTATGAGCAGAACCAGAGAGCTGACCCAGATCACTGTGAAGTGCCGAGACCAGAACCGGAGTCCAGTCCAAAATCCAGATCCGTGGCGAGGCCTATTTCAAATTTATATTGTGAGTATCTAACTGTGCAGAACCAATCTCTTAGTTAAAATAATCTAATCCAAACTATTTTAACCTAAGTAGAACAGCCTCCTACAAATCGTGTTATCTGTCATTTGTAAAGCTGCACAACTGTCACCTGTCAATTCTGCAGCTGCAAGCTGTCACCTGTCATTTTGAGTTTACTTTAAATCCGAAAAACGACCTGTACAAAATCGTTCATATCTCTGGAACCGTTTGTCCTAGGAACTTGGTTTAACTTTCCCCTGAAAGCTTAGAATCTCAGCTTTCCAACGAACCGACTATTCCTTATACATCTGCCATAATCACAATTCACGCACTCGCGAATTTTGACGCGATTTGCGATTTGGCCTGATTTCTTTACCTGTAAAAAGATAGCAGCTTTTTGCTTTCCTCTGCTAAAAATGTGTTTGCCTCTTAATAACCATCCCTGAATCATTGCTAAAGTGAGCCTGAGCTCATCCCAAGTATCTCTCACTCACCCTGAACCTCCTAAAGGGAATTAAAAGCATTTTCAGCATATTTCTCACTTCATTGCCACCACATTCAAAGCACTTGGGCCTGTGTTTTAAAACTCATACCGGTTTTCTCTAAGCTTGCTGGGGGGACTGAATTTCGTATTGTATTTGATTGCATTCCTGAGAACTGTGTGCTCCTCTTTCCATCTACTTCCATTTCTTACATTGCATAGGGGAGGGGGTTGAATTGCCAGAGAAAAAGTGATTCTCATCTTTTGCTAAAATCATATCAAGTATTTCTGTACTGCATTTTATTCCTCATTGCTTTTCCCTTGAAATCATAAAAGTATTTTCGCTGCCTTATATTATATTTATATTATATTATATCTATAAGGGCGATATCGATTATTAATTTATTATAAAAGCGTGGTATCTATATTTTGTTTTATTTCTCAAATAAACCTTTTAAACTTGCAAAACAGAATTACTTCTTGGCTCAGTGGGGTCAGGGGGATTCTAAGAGAGGGGTGTTATATAGGGGTAGTCATCCAGAACTCATGAACTGGACATAAAGATATATCAATAAGGGTTTCCATTCAGTATCCCAGATTAGGCATTGACTTAGCTGTAGTGTTGAATTGAATCCTCTTACAAATTGGGGGCTTGTAGCCGGGGATTCCGGATTAGATCTATCACTTGTGCAGATTAATACAGTGTGCTAACTGACAAGATACATACATCTGGTCGGATCACCACGCTGTGTTACGCTGTAAAGCACTCCTCAAAGGAACGCTCTAAAGAAACGGTCTGTTTTGCAAAAATAAAATACAAACTTCTGTAAGTCAGGAAGGACCTCGAATTCCAGAAGGACGACACTGGTAGACATCAAAATAGCCAGAGAGCACTTCTTACATAAGCTATTTGGGAGAGGTGAGTGGACTCATCAGGGCCAAACGGTCTGGTTGCAGGCAATCGCGCAACAGGTCACTGAAACAGGGTCAGATATATGGAGAGATCAGGGTCCCCTACATGTGGCCCTGAGCGAACTATATATGGCCCCTAAAGCCAAAGATGAACATAATAAGATTGCCAGGATAGCGGCATATTTGTATCTATATATGGGAGCCATGCAGGACAAATGTGCTGAAGGCCAAGATCTGGCAAATGGGAAAAAGATGGCGTTAGAGAAGGCCCAATCTGATCTGGACTCTTCTGAGCAGAGGCTGCTCAGGAGCCAGGAGTCAGAAAATGATAGCAGACAGTACATCACTAAAATAAAGGAGGATATGGATGTGTTGCAACAGGAAAAGGCTGACCAGGATACCAGATTTCTGGCCTTGCAGAAGGAGTACCAAGAAGGTTTGGACTCCCTACTGCAGAGCCAGAAAAAGCTTGAGCAACAATTAGATTTCAATAGGGCATGTGCCGAGCAGGTAGTCACCCTGCAAAGCCACCTAGATAGGGAGAAGGCAGAGAGCAATAAACTGATTTTGAAAGACCTGGATACCCAGGCAGAGTTTGACCAGGAGCGCCAGAAAGCTGGTGCCTTCCACAGGCAAAGGGACGACCTGGCGGCACAGATGCAGGCTCTTAGTCAGGAAAGGGATACCTTAGGCCAGGAAGTCTGCCACTTAAAAAGGAAAATGGAAGAAAATCACCTAGCCCTCCAGGGACTGGGTGACCTCCAAAAAGAACACCAGAACTTGTTAGAGCACACCAGGAGGGTGGAGGAGGCTCTGGTAAGAAAGGAGCAGGCCAGTAGGGATGGGACTGAGGAGGTAACCCTCCTGCAGCAGAGACTGGCCCAGTACTCCAGGACCAATCAGGAGGCACAGAGAGAAAATGAGGCTCTCTGCCAGCACAATGATAGGCTCCAGCAACAGGTAGCGATGCAGGAGAGACTGATAGAGTCTAGTAAGGCCTTAACTGAGGAACTGAAAGTGCAGGCTCTTGCATTGCAACAGGGAGCAGGGGCTGATAGAGACGAGGTGCGCTGGGAAAGGGAAACGCTTGAGCATAACCTCAGGAGCCCTGGTACCAGAGGCCTTCATCTCTCCCAGTCCCTGGACTCTGCCACCCCCATGTCCCCTCGCGCACATGAGCCCAGGGCCACAGAGATGGCAGATTACTATCCAGCTGGAAGTATGGGGCTCATAGGCCAGTACCTCCCAGGGATGGATGGGCGGGCATCCGGGTATGGGCACCAAAGCACAGTGCAATTTAGTGGGGAACCCCAGGAGAGTAGGCCCATTAAGGGCATCCTGAAAACCTCTGCCCAGTTAGGTCAGTGGGGGGGTACCCATCAAATCCTGACAGCAAGGAGGGATCTGAAGACTCCTCTGAGCATTACAGGACACAGGAGACCAGGTCCCCACATTCTGCCAGCCATTTCCAGGCTCGCAGAATCCGGGAAAACCTGGAAGATCAGACGGGCACCTCTGGGAGCAGCGCTTCTGAGTCTGAGGATGAATGGACCAGGGTTACCCGAACCAAAAAGGCCAATAAGGCAAAAAGGGCCTTGCTTAAGGACCCATTGAAACAAATAAAGGCAATAAGGAGTGTCATCACGCCTTATCACAAGAATGCCAAGTATTCTGTTTGGGAACACTTGTAGCTCTATGAGCAAATGATGGAGACTTTCCATTTGAAGGACAGCCAAAGCTGTATTCAATATGTAAAGTGGACCTTCTTACCAGAATACTCCAGTTTCTTTGCAGGGCTGGAGGATCAAAACCATTCAAGGTGGTCCACATACAGGGCGGCCATCTTGAAACATTTTTCTGTGCATAGAAATCCTCAAGAGGCTCGCTAGGCAGCCTACAATTTGCAATGTGGGGAGGATCAGGCCCCACAAGAGTTTGTGCAAGAATTAAAGCGTGCTTTTGCGCAGACCACCAGAAGGGTGCGCACGGATAGCAGAGAATTTATCAATACGTTTTTCCATGCCTTACCCAAATACATAATGACCCAGCTCGTGAGAGATTTTCATGAGAAAAGATCTTTAGACTGGGTCATTGAACAGGCTACCCGGATCTATGAGGTGCAGAAGCCTATCGAAAATAAAAATAACGCGCCGAAAAACCCCAAAACCAACAGCACCCCTGCTGCTGCCAAGGTGGCAGAGGTAAAGGTTGCCCCCGTTTTAGATTTGGAGATGGGGGGGCCTAAATACCTGCCTGCACCAAATAATTCACAGCCCAGAAGGCCCTCGGGCCAGTCACAGACAGGGAGTCGAGGAGGTAGTCCCACAAATGGGGTCCCCCACCCCTCTGTCTATGTAAGTCCCCGCTACAAGGGAAACAGACCAATCCTGGGTTATGTGTGGACTCCTCCAGCCCAAGGGGGGGATCCAGCCAAGCACCTAACCCAGGGAACTTCCCTCCCAACTTCCCACAGGAGGGCAGAAATTCTCCAAATCCTGGGCAGAATTTTTTCCCCAGGTATCCACCCAATTTCCAGCCCCAAAATCATCCATCCTTCTTTCCCCAATTCCCTGAGCCCAGACAACCTAATCCGGGAGAGGGGAGGCCAAGGGTGGAGGGGTACCAAAATCTTCCCAACCAGGGGTACTACCAGAGAAGGGATAGCTACCCTTCCCGGGATCAGCCCAGGGGAGAAAATAGAGCCCCGTATCAGCCTGAGCGGGTTTCTCAGTTAGAGCGCCAGGTCCAAAATATGGCACGGGATCTGGGTCACATACTGAGGGCTCAACAGAACCCTCAGATGAGCATGCCACCGCAGAATGCCCCAAACTCTGGACCTGGTGCTCCAGAACAATGACGGGGGCAGCACCCCGATAACACACCGGTTCCCAGGGAGGAGGCACAAGGGGAAGAGGGGTGTAAAGCCTTGGAGGAAGCTTCCTTACCAAATTGTAAACAGCCCCTGGAAAACCAGGAACCGGAAACAAAATCTCCTGCCCCTGAAAGCCTGCCTCCCGAGGAGCAGAGGGGGGGTAGGAGAAACAAAGGACCCAAACAGACCCACTTTGTGGAGGAGGTACAGATCTTCCAATTTGAGGGAGAGGGATCCTCAGAGGATCCTGGGGAAAGGATCTTCTCCTTTAGAGATGGGGGAACTCCTCCCAAGGAAAAATGGGTCCCAAGGGATGTCAATTCAGACTGGGGAGATGTGGAGACTGAGCTACCGCCGCCTATCATCTCATCCCAGAACCGACAATACCAAAATCCCCTGGTTCAAACCCATCCTGGTGACGGCCTCCAAAAAGGGGGGGGCGGCCCAGAACCGGAACCAGGGGAGAACCCACAATGGCTCTGATCTCCAGTTGCCAACTTTTTCTTTCAGATTCCCAAGGCTCTCCACAGAATTCTGCCCAAATCTCTTCGCTAGCAATGTCCAAAACCAGAAAGTTAGCCCACCAGTTGTCCAAAAATGTGCATTATCTGTGCCCCCTTGAGGAGAAGGAGGGAAGATACTATGCCCCGGTACAAGTACAGGGGCAGGGTACAATTTTGGCACTGGTGGACACTGGATCCCAAGCTACCCTTCTGTCCAAAAGGGCCTTTGAGGAACTAAATGCAGGAGGGGGGGAGAATTACCGAATTCCTCTCACCTCTCTTCCTGGACAACTGCAGAACTTTGACGGGAAGGAAATTCCCGTTGAGGGGACTGCAGACTTGGACATTAAAATTGGGCGACACAAGGTGAAACACCCGGTCATAGTAGTGACTCCAGAGGGCACCCCTTGTTTACTAGGGAATGACCTCCTGAGAAGGTTGTCACCCCTAATAGATTGCGTAAACAAGGTCCTCTGGACCCAGACTAGCCGACCAATAAAATTAAAACAAAATTAAAACAAATCTGACCAAGTAGAATTTCACTTCCAGAACAACCAAATTCCAGACGTGACAGTAATAGCAGTAGGACAACAGACTGGTGATGGGGGGTCCTCTCTATTTCTGAAAATCAACCTTCCTTCCAGTTTAAGGTGGTATTCCACACTGCAAGGAAACACCCTGAAATTCTTTACTAATCCACAATCAGAAACTCCCACTCCTATAGTACAGAAAGATGTGAAATCAGCTCAGAGCCTGGCTGATATTCAGCAAATTGGAGAGCAGTTGTTCATCCCTGTCGAGTTAAATGATGGGAAGGACTCTGTACTCGCTCGAGTGTGTGTGAACAACGGTAAGAGCTTCATCAGCGAAGCCATGTTCCGCCAACTCCCAAAAGATCCAGCCATTCCCACATTCAAACTGATAGACAAATGGGAAATGGACCTAGAAGCACCTAATTCCAAACATCTCCTGCCAAGCACGTGTATGCTCAAAATCTCCATCAAGGCAACAAGAGCATAGTCCATAATTGTTGGGTCGTGCGAGACGTCACTGCCGCCTTTTACTTAGGCAGTGACATTCTCAATCGCTCTGCCATTAGTTTGGATCTAATAAACTTCAAAGCTTGGTCCCGATTAGCGGATAATCCCATGGGCTTTGATGATCCAGAAAAAGCATTTAGGTCAGCTCAATTGCTACCTTATGCAGTTGAAATTCAGATCAATGAGGAAGTCACCATCCCAGAAAGGACCTGACAATTCTCCCTGGAAGTGAAAGTTAAAAGAGGACAAAAATTGCAAAACCCTGATGCTTATATACATCTAAATGCTTCTCTCCAACAGCAAGGGTTGGGGGTAAACCCAACTCCATTAGTCAACATAGAACATGACACCATTCCAATAGAGGTGGATAACAGCGACTTAAAGAGTATTACTCTAGCCGCAGGCACCATTATTGGAATGGCGATTGATGACCGACATTTCTCCATTGATTTAGGAAATGAACTGTTAGGACCAATCCCCAAGGACTGTTTTGACAGTGACAGTGATGACAACACAACACCAGACAGGATTTTCACCCGGCATGGGGGAACTTCTCCTGGTGTACACTTCTTGCCCTTATGGTAAGGAAGATGTGACTTGTGACTTCTGGAGGGATGAGGTGATTTTCCAGGTCCATGAGGGCTGCCTTTCCCACCTGAAGCCTCCAGTCCAAATCAGCACTCTGACCAGGGACTTCTCCACCCAGCTGGAGAAGGCCGCTGAGATAGCCAAACCAGAAGTCTTTCCAGGCTTCAGGCAGATGGTGGAAGAGAGAGTCAACCTAGCTGATGCCTGTGTGACTCTGGAACAGAAGCAAAAGTTGAAACAAGTTTTCTTGGATTTCCAAGATCTCTTTGCGGTAGACTCATATGACTGTGGTCGCACCGACATCCACACAACAACAATTCCCACAGACCCTGGAATGGCTCCAGTGTTTGTGAAGCAATATCGTTTGCCTCTCGCATCCATGGAGTCCCTTACTGAAATAATAAAGAACTTTGAGTCCCGGGGAATAATACGTCCAGTACACAGCACCTTCAATAATCCGGTGCTGGGAATATTGAAGCCAAACGGCCAGTGGAGCCTCTGCGCCGACCTTAGGGAGCTCAACAAATGGGTCCATACTTCCCGATGGCCTCTGCCCTACATTGACCAAGGGCTGGCCCAGATTCAGGGGTCACAGGTATTCACAGCAATAGACCTGACCAATGGATACTGGACCGTGCCTGTCAGTAGGGAGGACCAATACAAACTGGCGTTTACCTTTGGGGGCCAGCAGTACACATGGACCCGGACTCCCTTCGGATACCTCAACTTCGGCAATGAATTCAACATTTTCCTACATAAGGCCATGCCCGACCTGGGTGCGACGGGTAACCTGGCTTATGTAGATGATGTCCTCATCAAAAGTTCATCTGTGGAGGAACACATAGCGGAGATCCGTTATGTTCTGACACAGTTGAGGGCCGCCGGAGCAAAACTTTCCTTTCAGAAAGCACAGTGGTGTAGAACCCGTGTTAATTTCTTGGGGCATGAGATTACTCCTCAGGGTCTCTGTCCCCAAGAAAAGAAAGTGGAAGCACTCCAGAAACTGAAAGACCCCACAACTCTGCGGGAATTAAGGAGCCTCCTTGGACTGACTAATTACAGCAGAAAGTTCATTGAAGGCTATGCAGAGATCACTAGACCCCTGATTCATCTCTTGAAGGGGGGGGTCAAGTGGGAATGGGGTCCAGAACAATACGAGGCGGTAAGACAACTCAAAAGAAGCCTCTCACAAGCACCTTGCCTAGCTTACCCTGTCAGAAACAAGGAGTTCTTCCTGGAGACGGGGTTCTCTAATACGTGCTTGACGGCAGTATTATACCAAAAGCATGACAAGGTAAATAAAGTAATCTCCTATGCGAGCAAAACTTTATCCTCTGTGGAGGAAAAATTCAACGATTGTGAGAAGGCACTCCTGGCAACGGTGTGGGCATTGAAGAATTACCGCCCGTTTATCCAGGGGGAACACATCATAGTGGAGACTCCACACCAGCCTCTGCAATATCTCCAAAGTGATAGAATCCGAGCCGGAAATGTGAGTAATTCCTGAATTACTTCCTGGATTCTGTCAATGCAAGGCTTTCCTGTGGAGGTCAGATATGGCCAAAACAAGAAGAGTCCCCTCGCGCAAGGTCTGGCTGACTTGCATGATTGTGCCAGAGAAAACTGTCTCAAGGACGAATGTGGATGGATGCTCTTACCATGTTGACAACGACGGGGAGAAAGAACTGGTGGCTGGCGTAGGGAATGCATGGGTGAAGGAGTTCCCAGAACCCTCCGCTGGATACAAAATTGGTCCCCGAAGTAGTCAGGTGGCAGAATTGATGGCTGTGCATCAGACCATCCTCACTGCTGTCCATCATCAACTCCACGAACTGGTCATGATCACAGATTCGGATTATGTACGGAACGGGTTCGTGGAGCACCTGGTCAACTGGAAAACCAGAGGCATGTTATGCGCTAATGACAAACCCCTGAAACATGGGAAGTTAATCCAAAACATCGATGATCTGGTCACCTCGAATGGGATGACCATCTACTGGAAGAAGATCAAGGGTCATTCCAAAGTAGAGGGACCAGACAAAACTGGAAATGACTTAGCTGATCAGCTGGCCAAAACCGGGGCCATCCAAGGAGATCTAATCGAAATAGAGTCCCTGTTGGGGAAAATCCAGGTCACCGCTATCACTAGGTCCCAGACAAATGCTCACAATGACCTTTCAACTGCACAATGGAGTAAGGAGACCCCTGATGCTGATTTAATTACAGCTCAGAAGGGGGATCCAATTATTGGAAAGTTTTACCAACACCTTGAGGACCCTGAGAACTTTCCCCTGACGGATACCGATTACATTGGGAAAGAGGACCTAAGAGTGTTGATGAAATGTCCAAAAATGTTCAGAATCCAAGATGGTTTGTTGGTAAGGAAATCCCAAGCTGGCCATGATCAGTGGGTGGTTCCTACCTCATTCCAAAGCCTGATGTTAAGTCACGCTCATGATGCGGCCACCGCCGGTCATAGGGGGTTTCACACAACACTGGAAATCTTAAGAGAGGTTGCATACTGGCCACACATGGGGCAGGACCTCGACCAATACTTGAAGGGGTGTCTTGTGTGTGCACAACTTCAGCCATAATCTCTCACACACCGTGCGCCTCTCCAAAAGAGGGGGATGACACTGCCATGGTCAGATTTGCAAATCGACTTTGTAGGCCCTGTAATCCGCTCGTCTAGAGGAAACAAGTACATGTTGACCGTTACATGCTTGTTTACCAAGTGGGTGGAATGTCTCCCGGCCCCAAATTGCAAGGCAGAAACAGCAGCTGCCCTGATGATTAACCACATCTTTTCCGGTTTTGGTCTACCTCAAAGGATTGAGTCAGACAGAGGTAGCGACTTCACCAGTGAAGTAATGACAAAGATGTGGGAGATACTGGGGGTCAAAAGAAAGCTACATATTGCTTACCGGCCAGCTTCTTCTGGAGCAGTGGAGAGACATAACCAAACCATTGTGAGCATCTTAAAAAAGTTTGTGGCAGATTCTGGGCCAAGTTGGGATAGCCGATTACCTCTGGTCCTAATGGCCATCAGATCTACCCCTTCATCTGCAACCAAAATGTCACCATTTGAGTTGATGACTGGACGCAAGATGGTGCTTCCCCAGCATTTGCTCTACAGAACCCAAGAGCAAATGTTGATAAATGCCTCCACAACTCATGAGTATGTGGAGAATTTAAGGAAACACCTTCAGCATGCTTTTGCCTATGCTCAGCGGAATCTAGAAAGATCAGCCGAGAGCATGAAGACCCACTATGATTTAAAAACTACCCGAAAGGAATATAAGGCGGGTGATCGGGTCTATCTATACAATTTCCAAAGGAACCAGGCCAAACAGCGAAAATTCTTGCCTACATGGAAGGGACCGTTTGAAATTATAGACAAGATATCCCCTGTTGCCTATAAGATCTGCATCCCCAAAGGCAGTCTGGCGGAAGGGGAAGACAAGTGGGTCCATATTAACCAGCTAAAGTGTTGCCATCCCAGGCACACTTTGCAGCAACTGAAGGAGTCCTCTGCAATACCAGAGGGCACCGCTCCAGATTAATTCAGTTCCAACCCTAAAATAGCCCACATATAGTCTCTAAAATATTATACTCTTGTAAGCCACTGTCTTTGAATGATAACTTGTATCTCAAAAGTAAAATGTTAGGTATGTTAAAGTATAAAATGTATATGTCTGCCACACCATTAGTAGTGATGGAAAAATGTCTACGAATAGGTATTGGCGCTTTTCCTTTGTCGTCCTAGGAGAAAGAAAACCTGGAGACTGGCCAAGGAGGGCGATCCGGAGACCGGCAGCAGAGACCCAAGGGTCCCGGGGTACCGCCCAATCCTCCCATCAGGACCAGCAAGGAGAACTGATTGATCGACTGGAGGGAGGAAAAGATGCTGAACTGTGCCACCTATGGAATTGGAAGAAGAGGAGGCGAACATCCCGGATCTAGCGAGTTCCATCAGTGAAAGGACAGATTGGCCATCGCAAGAGGGGGGGCTTGTGGGATGTTTTTACCCATGTATCCAAGCCCTACAATAAAACTGTGAAGTACTGGCATGGAAAACATCATGATGGCCAGAACTCCCCTGAGAGTGCACAGGGAAAACATGAAGAATAGGCTGCCACCCATGTGTGCCTATGTGTGAGCTACACACACAGTAGCCTGAAACCGTTGGGAATGGCAATGCTGATTGCCAAAAAAAGCAACTCAGAACTGTGGGGAATTCATTTTCTTAATCCCAAAAATGGTTGCATTACCAGTGCTCATCACTATCAGAAAGCCGGCGTTTTAAAACCACCAGACGTTTGTGTAAAACTGAACAAATGAAACAAAACCAGACCAAGGAAAGACTTACTAAGAGGTGGATACAATGTAAAACTATATTCTGAAAGGACTTGAAGGAAGTAATTATTTAATGTATATGTATAAATTGTCAGTTTGATTTGAATGTAGAAAACTGGGAACAAAAAGTGACATTTAGCTGAAACCTGGCTTAATGAAACTGGATTCTGCCTGACAACTACCCCCGACAGGAGTTGAAACCTGCTCAGCCACTCCCCTTGCCAAAAGGAGTTGTCACCTCTCTGATTAGATTAGGGGTGGAGCAGCTGGGGACTACAGGGAGTTGAACAAAGGCCTGTCCTGGACTCAGGCAAATATTATATTGGGGCGTCGTAACAGAGGGTTCCTCTTAGGGGAAACTGGGAGGGGCAGTGCCTCTGCTAGCAGCTGAGCTTGGGGGAAGTGGATAAACCAGTTATTCCACCCTGTGATGTGGGAAGCCACACCCCTTTTTGACCAGGGCATAATTTTAAAAAGATAGATAACTCATAGAGCGGACTTGTCAGAATTATATAAGTAATATTATTATTTTTGTGATTTTTCTGTGAACATTTTGAGAGGCGTTAGGACCCTGTGGTGTATTCTGGGGGGTTGCTAGCGGAAAATAGGGTCTCACTCCAAATGTCTGCATGTTAAAAATCTGACACTTCATCAATTAATGTCCATACTCCTTGCACACATGTGTGTAATTTTGGGTAAATGTCCGATATTGCAAAACCAGTTAAAAAGCGCAAAGAAGATCAGAGGTGGACAAGCATGGACCATAAGGAATATATAATGTGCACATGTAATTTCAACAAATAGTATATCTGGGAAGGATGTATTTGAATCAAATATAGATTTGTGGGCAAACTGACCAGGGGAGGATCCTCTGACCCATAAACAGACTTCATCATGCTGACAATCCATTTCCTTCCCCCAATCGTGGGAGAGGGGAGAATTGGGCCAATGACAAGTAGAGAGGGGCAGGCTTAGCTAGGCCCAGGCACACACCCATTTTCAAAACACATAAAAAGAGACTGCTGGGACAGGTAGAGACATTCAATTCCATTTCCTGCGGAGCATGCTGACCGACGACGTCACATCCAGAGATCCAGACTTCAAATCCATCAATCTCCAAAGACCAGAGACCAGAACTTTACTTCAGAACTTAAAGCAAGGGCCTAAACCCACAAACTGAGAACTCTTCTCAGCAGGCCTCAGCAACCTTAAAATCATTTGCACGCTATTCCACAGACGGGCAAGCTGTTTGAATTCTTTTGCCAAGAACAATTGCCAGAGACCAGACCAGAGATCCAGAGTGACCCAGACCGCTGTGAGCAGAACCAGAGAGCTGACCCAGATCACTGTGAAGTGCCGAGACCAGAACCAGAGTCCAGTCCAAAACCTGACCAGATCCGTGGCGAGGCCTATTTCAAATTTATATTGTGAGTACCTAGCAGAACTGTTGAGAACCAATCTCTTAGTTAAAATAATCTAATCCAAACTATTTTAACCTAAGTAGAACAGCCTCCTAGAAATCGTGTCATCTGTAATTTGTAAAGCTGCACAACGGTCACCTGTCAATTCTGCAGCTGCAAGCTGTCACCTGTCATTTTGAGTTTACTTTAAATCCGAAAAATGACCTTTACAAAATCGTTCATATCTCTGGAACCGTTTGTCCTAGGAACTTGGTTTAACTTTCCCCTGAAAGCTTAGAATCTCAGCTTTCCCACGAACTGACTTGCTATTCCTTGTACTTCTGCCGTAATCACAATTCACGCACTCACGAATTTTGACGCGATTTGCGATTTGGCCTGATTTCTTTAACTGTAAAAAGATAGCAGCTTTTTGCTTTCCTCTGCTAAAAATGTGTTTGCCTCTTAATAACCATCCCTGAATCATTGCTAAAGTGAGCCTGAGCTCATCCCAAGTATCTCTCACTCACCCTGAACCTCCTAAAGGGAATTAAAAGCATTTTCAGCATATTTCTCACTTCATTGACACCACATTCAAAGCACTTGGGCCTGTGTTTTAAAACTCATACCGGTTTTCTCTAAGCTTGCTGGGGGGGAACTGAATTTCGTATTGTATTTGATTGCATTCCTGAGAACTGTGTGCTCCTCTTTCCATCTACTTCCATTTCTTACATTGCATAGGGTAGGGGGGTGAATTGCCAGAGAAAAAGTGATTATCTTATCTTTTGCTAAAATCATATCAAGAATTTCTGTACTGCATTTTATTCCTCATTGCTTTTCCCTTGAAATCATAAAAGTATTTTCGCTGCCTTATCCATCCTACACCAACTCCTCATTGATTATAAAGAAGTGTGCTAGTGTCAGATTACCCATTGTTGATTAACATTATATTTATAAGGGCGATATCGATTATTAATTTATTATAAAAGCATGGTATCTATATTTTGTTTTATTTCTCAAATAAACCTTTTAAACTTGCAAAACAGAATTACTTCTTGGCTCAGTGGCGTCAGGGGGATTCTAAGAGAGGGGTGTTATATAGGGGTAGTAATCCAGAAGTCATGAACTGGACATAAAGATATATCAATAAGGGTTTCCATTCAGTATCCCAGACTAGGCATTGACTTAGCTGTAGTGTTGAATTGAATCCTCTTACAGGGGCAGTGTTCTAATTCCCTCCATGACTCATGCTTTCCTCAATCTATGTTTAGTTTCAACACTGTGGGGACATTGATAAATGATTTAATAAATACAAATACAAATTTAAGTTTCTGATTACTGCATGTTCTAGTTATAGTTATGTGCCATTCTTTGTAAAAGTTGATGAGGTTCCCGGAGGTTTTTTATTGCCCAACCATTGCACCTCAGCAGTTAATTGAAGCTAGTTTGCCTTTAAACTTATTTATTGAATGCTTGCCAGGGCTATTTGTGATTACTGTCATTAAATTGAAAATATCTTTTTGTTTATGATGATCTGGGGTGAATGCTTTTTATGATGGTTTTACGATGGGACCAGTTCATTCTCATTGGATGTTGTAGAGATTGGAGCTATTTTCTTACTTTTCGCTATTTTTCAGCAGCCTTGTGTAACAGAGGACTGGCACGGTAGCAGGAGTTTTGTGACCTGGGCATGAAATGTGTGTCGTTAATTTGCTTGCATTAAGGGAATAAAATGGGAGGTCACTTTATTCCCTTAATGCAGTGGTCTTCAAACCTTTTTATGCTGAGTGCCCCCCCGCCCGAGTGTAAATATAGTTTCTGCTTTCCACACGCCACACATGGTTATATGCTTATATTTTCAATTAAATGCTTATATTTTCTATTAAAAACAGTCACCATAATCCTGTTTTAAAAAGCTTCATTCTTCGCCCCCCCCCGCTCTTTCGTGGGTGGGGCGATTCCTTCCCTTCGTAGTTCCACCCAATGACTGTTCAACTGATTAGTCTGATCACTTTCAAACCGTTGCCAAGCAGGGGATAAATACTCCTACTGGCTGTCCCTCTCTGGCTTTAACGCTGCTGCTGCTCCAATGCCCCCCCAATGTTCCACATGAATAGGTCCATGCCGTCCTCAGATAGGTGTACCCGACCCTCTGAGTAATAATTTGGCTTATCTTCATTTATCAGGCCGTGGCGCATGTGTGAGAAACCATGCCTCTGCAAAATGTACCCATTGGTTGGTTTACATTTTTTCAGGATTCTTTCCACTGCTCATGAGAGCTACACTATTTCAGCTGTAGTGCATAATTTATGGTACAGTAGTGATGATTAAGGCGGGGCTGTCAGTTGACCCATATGCTACTACCTACTAAGGTATTACTTTTTGTTCCCCCATTAAAGATCACTTTGGTAATGGGTTCTGTCCCTGCATACCCTTCTATTTCTGGACCCTATAATTTCCTGTACATGTTGCTGTCTGCAAGCTGGGACTCGCCAAGGTTAATATTTACATTTAAGAAACTGAAACGGGCGCTTGTCTTTTAAAGGACACACATACTATGAATCTGCAGCTTTTTAGGTACAAAAGCTCTGTAGTTAAGAAAGTATTGCTTCTTCTGAACACCCACCTCTAATTTTATTACCGAGCAGCTGGAACTAGTTGAAGCCACAATGGGTGAAGTCTTGGAGAAAGTTACCAAGCACCAAAAGATGCTTCACTCACAAATAGGGACACTTCAGGCATGAAAATCCATAGAAAGCCCACTTTAAATTTATCCAGTTTCAGAAATACTTGGAGCATTCAAAATGTACTCTTTTCTTTTTCTTCTTGTAGGCAATAATTCAAATCATGGCACTCTTTAATGTGCTTTTCTTTGATTCCAGTAATTGAAAGGATGTGGAATCTGATGCTTTGGCAATTCCTGGTGAAGTTAATTGTAAATGGCTGAGTGTCTTGAAGAGAAAAACGTGAAGAAAAGGATTTCAAAGCAGTCGTGCTTTTCCCTACATGGAAGCATCCCCTTATTTCACACATCCAGATGAGTGCTGCACAATATCCACCACTCTTTTACAGCATCTCTATATAGAGTAACTCTCTAAAGTATAGATGGCCTACATGATTTCTCTTATGTTATTGGACATGTGTATAGCGCCTTTTACCATTGGTATGATCTCAAGGTGCTGTGGGTTGAACACCCTCGGGGACTGTAATCCAGGTCAGAGTGTGTGTGCGCGGCTAGACTGAGTTGTGGGTAGCTGCATGGGGAGGGAGGGAAAGCGCCAAGGAGCACAAGAATAGATAACAATGAAACCAAGTGGACAGATGGAATTGCGCTTAAGGGGAGTCACTTACCCCAGTGTACAGCTCAAGCAAAAAGGTTGTTGTATTGATAGTCACATTTTGAAGTTTTAACTTGCCTTTTTCATACCCGCAGCGCAGTGTATTAAGACAAAGAAAACATGTGACGAAATAATTAAAACCTACTGTGATGCAGAGGTACTAATTGAGGGTTTAAAAAGAAAGGCAGAGGCAGAAAAGCAGCTACTGGTGGAATCTGACAATCAGGGAAGCACTGGAAAACTTGATGCAGTGAAAAAACTAAGAATTGTATTGTAAAAGCTGATGGGTGGAAACCGACTATTTCCAAACTTAGTAATGACTGTTCACAGTTATGGTCACAAAAGTTGGAAAACCTAAGTTTTTTGGAAGGGATGGCTAGTGTTCTTCATTCCTTCTACATTCCTGCCTCAGAACCCACTTCTGTTACTTTACCTGGACAATTTAAAGACACAGCAGTAAATTGGCAGATGTCACCCCGTAATGTTCCCAAAGATGTAGCTGCACAACAACTACAAAATATTGGACAGTCAATTGTCTGCTACAAAGGTTTTGTCGGACAGATCTAATTTGACAAACTCAGCTCTATCACCACGTCTTCTCAACAGTGTGTCCTTGTTACAACATGGCGGTCAGGCCTGTTTGAACAGTGAAGTGACACCTATACGTTCCCACACACATGCTCAAACATCCAGAATATGGAACATCCCCACAACAGATTTGGTTGCTACGTCAGCCCCTGCTACTAATCGACAATGTAATTGTAGCTCACATGCTGTTGTGTGAAACTGAAGATGCAAGTGCTCTTGTGTGTAGAACTATATAGTTGATCTGGTGAATGTGTAGATTAGTGCCAACTTGTAAATGGTACATGTTTTTGTGCTATTGTGTATTGTCTAAGATTTCAAGTGGGGTCAGTGAGTGTTTACTTGGGCTGGTGAATTGTCGAACTAATTGTTAGCTGCTCATAGTGATATTGGGTGAAGTGACTGTTGACAGTCATGCAGGTAGACCTCTAACAGATTAGGTCACTGAAAGTGTGTATTTTAGTGATTTGTAATTGTGGGAGTTTATTGGGTGTGATGCCATGTTAGCTAGAGGTGAGAACTGAAATTAGGTAGTTTACAGGTGGGTTTGTGACTAAATTGGCAAACTTGGTTAATCACATTTGAGTGCTCTAGCATAGAAGGCAAAGATGCAAATTCCTTTGAGGTTTTCCAGTGAACTGTCCATAAGTCTTTTTTTCCTAAATCTTTTGGAAGCATCATGAAATAACTCCTCATGTTGTCTGCAATAATCATTCACAATTCCAAACCCATCCTAAAGTTGTCATGGAACCATCCTGTAATAATCCCTACCTATCCTGAAGTTGTCATGAAGTCATCCTGGAGTAATACAAGATCACTGGAAGTAATCAGAACTCATCCTGGAATAGTTCTATGATAACGCTAGACATACTTCAGGATGACTCCAGAGTGATTCCAGGAAGATCTTTCTTTTTGACTTGAGCCAGGGACTTGATACCATTTTTCTCAGGTCTAATTGGTACAAAAGTGTTTAATGAATGAATTTCAAGAACATGCTGTTTAATGAGATTATTTGTAAAGAACACAAATCATAATATACCAACTTAACAAAAGCATTAACCTGTATACAAATAACTTAGGCAAAATGTGTATAATATTATGGCAGTGAAGGGCAGATTGGTCCAAACTCTGCAAACACTACACATGGAAGATAGCTCACTGAGTGGAGTGCTCTTTAACCCTGTGGTGTAAACCTGATTATTTCCCATCACACACAAAACATTTTTGTCTAAAGGCAATTATGCAAAAACAATGAACGTTGATGTAAAAAGGGGTCATTACGAGTATGTCAGTATTTCCCACAGAAATGCTACTGTTGGCTTGATTCAGCGTGTTCCCTGATTGGGTGAGCGCTGGTTTCCTAGGTGTGATTTTTGTACTCTGACTTTACAGTGTGCACTACATATGTAGCATGTAAAAGCAGGAGTTACGTTTCCTTTATTTCTGGTCTGGGTCGTGATGTGTAAACAAAAAACGTAAAATGGCTGCGGGTGGGGGGGATGAGGTTGGCAAGACAACGTACAGACTCAGTGCACATGTGTACAGTGTTACTGTAATAAGGCAGGGGCGCATAGCTAGAGATGCTGTGGGCGGGGGTTTGGTTGCTACGTATGCACCCGTACTATGGTCCTGGCAACCTCCAATGCCATGCATGTCTATATTATACACAGCGTAGGGGGGTGGAGGTGAGGCGCAGCTTGCATACCTGTACGCTACTTACAACAAGGGCAGTCACGGTTGAGATTCAACAAGAATTCCCAGGCCTGTGGGGAGGTGCAACAAGTGAACAGATACACCCCCGCTCACCTCTGACCCGATGCTCCTTCATGCGCAGTGGACTGCACTCTGCCAGCAGGGGGAGGGAGCTAGACGTATGGTTATCCGTGGACACTGCAACTGTTCGGCTGCGCCTTGCCTGGTATTCTTCGGATTCAGCAGTTTTGTTTAGCCCCTTCGGTCCCCTGCGTCAGATAATGAAATCAGAAACAATTCCAATCATGATTGTGACATCACTGCAGACATCGGCCAATGCGAGTGCGAGATCAGCTCTTACATCGCCTGCTTCAGCAGAACAGCCCACAGTGATCGCATGGCAAGGCACGCCCACAGCAGCTACTGCTGCTGCCACCCAGGCCTCCAGCTGGGAAGAAAGAGATGACCGAGTCCCTGCCTACAACGGGTGCCAGAGTCATAGAGCCTCACTTGCCGGCCATGATATATCACACAGAGGTCCTACTGGCAGTAGTGCTGCTCTCCCGGTGCCACTTTTCTCCCCCAAAAACAAGTAGTAAGATTTTCCCTGCGGACACTTAACAGTAAATCCTCTTTCTTCAAATGCAAACATACAATCTGTGTTAAACGCTATAGACCTCCAAGGATGGTAACCTATAATCCATTCTTGACTTCAGAAATATTGGTACGTTTGAACCCTGCAACGTGACAGGAATTGGCCCAGACTGGCATTCCTATTTAATCAGTGTAAAAAATAGGAGATGACGTCTGTTGTAGGGTATGGGGAGGTTAGACCTTATATAGCTGTGCGCAGTATTAAAGGACACAGCGCCACCAGTAGCTTTGCACTGAACTGGCAATCAGGAAGCCGCCCACCCCTTTTTATTGATCAACACTTGTGACCACAGCTGTGTCAAACACACGCCGTGCTGCGGTCACAAAACCAACATCGGGTGACTGCACCGTAACGTGCTGCAGTCATAACAACGTCAAGAATTTTTGATTCAGCTTCACTGTGAGACGGCCATCTCATTTGCCCCTTTGATAAAGTTGTAATTGCGTTCCATATCTCAGCTCGAGAAAAAGCCTGCTCAATATTAGTTTTCCCAGGAATATTCTGAGTTGACGCTTTCCTTTAGGAAGAATGTAGCTAAGCATAGTAACAAAGAAAAGCTAACATTGTTTCATCATCTGAAGCTAACTGATCCTCATCTTTCAGAAGGTCTCTGGATGGGAATTTCCTCTAGTATCTGGTGGGCTGGGGTGTGTCTATTCCAGTTGGATTCAGTGTCCCCTAAACAGACCTGCCTTGGTCCAACAGGACAGAGCATCTGGTTCAACGGAAGGAATCTGGTAGTGGGATAACTCACCATGGCCATTTCCCTGTATTTGTTTACAACATATTTATGGGGGGAAAGCCCCCCATTGTCCCCCTACTTATATCCTCACCCCTTCACCATTCCCAACTACCCTTAAATATTAAAAAAAAATATATACCCTAAACCCTCACCCTCAGCCCCCTAAAATGCAGCAAAACGGCTCTGAAAAAAATGCTGGGAAATGGTGTAAACATCAAAGCGATCTTATTAATTTCAGGAAATGAGATGAGCAAAAAGGTTTACTCCTTTAATGCACCTCAGATGTGCAAACCCGCGACGTAGAAAGGCACATAACAGGCTTTATGGTACATTATTTCCACTTTCCATAGAGCAATGAAGGCATTTGTGTGAAGGGACTACTCTGCATCCCCCCACCCTCTCAAGAAGCTCACCCTCACCAAATGAAGTGATGTAACCGCCGGAGAAGAGGTCGATCGGCGCCTATAGTAACCACCAGAGAGAACAGAAGCTTGCACTCTGCTGCAGAAAGAACCCAAGAAGCAGGAACCAGGAAGAAGTGACGCGACTGCCAGAGGTGTGGTTGACCAGAGCCAACTGTAACCGCCAGAAGGAACTGAAGTGTGCGCAGTGCTTAAATTCATAGATAGTGCAGCCTGCATCCAGTGGGTCACATGGCCCCAAGTTGGGAGCCCAAGTACCTTTGCAGCGGAATTGGACATAAGGCTACTTGAAATGGCTCCTTCCATCTCTCGCCCAAAGTCCATTTCCTCCCATGTATCTTTAGTAGAACAGAGTCACCTGGCTGCAGAGCAGGGCTGGGCACAAGTGGTTCTTTCGGCAGAGTTACCTTAACCTAGTTGTTTACAAAGCTTACAGAAAAGATGAAGGACTTAACATACACCAATAATCTGGCATCATATAAGTGTAAGTTGTTATTAATATTTATAACGGGTGGAGACAAAGTCAAAGACATTGGTCGACTAACACTTTATAGGCACTGACAATAGTTCTCCTTTTAGGGATGCTTTGCATTCTAAACAACACAAGGTGAAGGGTTTTGTGCTGTTTAAGACCAGTCTTGTGAAATATTTTGGCCAGTTTATTTTTAATGACTCCTTCACAACCCCTGCTGATTGAGGACACTTGGTCAATGTGGCCTTATTGGAATTTAAGAGAAAAATTCTAGCTTGAGATACAGAATTTCTGAGTTTAGCAGGGAGACAACTGAAAATGGTACAGCGACCTGCGGTGGCGGTTCTAGAACAATGTTTTCACACTACCACTAATGCAGCCACCACTACTGATGTCAGACAGGGTGGCGTTCCAGCAGCAACAGGGTCTAGGTCATTGTTGTAGTCATTGCTGTAATAAGCTATCGGTTGGTGGGGTATGCTGTGTTTCTTGGCCAGGAATGCTAAATCAAGTCCATTCCTTTCATGACAATATAGGTTAAAGCCTTTTTTGTAATCGGGAAGCCCTAATGCAGGTGCTTGGCTTAACTATTCTTCATCATTGTAAAAGCTTCTTCAGCATCCCACATCCACTATTGTGGTTCTGTGATGTTCACCCGGGTGTACTGTTTTAAGGGTTAAATGATTTTGGCATATCCTAAGATTAATTGTTGGCAGTACCTGACCACGCCCAAAAAAAGTCCTCATATGCATGGTAGTCTGAGGTTGCGGAATCTGGTGCGCTGCTTCTTTTCTTGAGGGAGCTATCGATCAGCAATCCCGGGTAATATTGTGGCCTAAATAATGAACAGTCTGTCTGCATAGCTGTCATTTTGTCTTAGACACCTTATGTCCTTTCTCCCCAAGAGCAGTTAAGTAAGGCTGTGGGTCCTGCTTGCAAGCCTCATATGAGGGTGAGGCAATTTACAAGTCATCCACATAGTGGAAAGGTACTGATCCTCCTGGCCGTTTTATATTATCTAAATCTTTCTTCGGTTGTTGGGAGAAAAGGGTTGGGGACTTTGAGTACCACTGGGGTAAACCGGTCCAGGTGTATTGCATTTGTCTGTGTGAAACACAAACTAGTATGTGCTATTTTTGTGCTTGCGTGCCCACTGAAGCAGCTACATGTCCATCATGATCGGTTTAGTGGGGATGAAAAAATAGCCTGTTTTTTAACACACAAAGGCAGTCTACATAGTATGTGGTGATTGTGTGCATTTCTTTATTTTTTAGGGCATGTCCACATATGGGGTCAGGTTGATTAATCTGTCCTGTTGCAGGCAGCTATTGAATATCCCTGCCGAATCATCTTGGCACTAAGAGGGCTTCTTTGCCCCCTTTTGGGAACACGTTGGGCAACAGTGCCTGCTTTTATGTATACACATTCAATGGAGACGTAGGCTGTCGGATCCCAGAGAAGCCGCAATCCATTACAAACTGCTGTAGAAAGTGTGACAAGTAGACATTTTGATTGTGTCCTTTTTCTATTGTCCCAAGTTGGAATATAGCAATACAGCACTTTGATGTATTGAGAATACGATTGGTCAGTGTGAGGTGGCGGAAAGCAATAAGAGGCACCTCAACAGCATATTTGAATAACATAGGAATTCAGTCCGTTTGTATATGCCACATGCATTTAATATTTATGAATGCCTAGAAGTGTATGGGATTAGGGTGCGAGAAACAATGAAAAAGCAAAACATTTTAGAATTAAATGAAAAAAATGAGGATTGAATAAAACCATGTATGTAAACTAGATTCCTTTTTGTATAAGACATTTACTTAAGTTAGCACATTGATTGTAGACTGCCAAAATAAAATTGCATCTAAATGCTAACAGAAATAAAAACAAGAACAAATTATGTTTTGAAAAAAAGCCTTTTGGAAGCAATATTTTTTTTTTTTGAAAATCACTTTTTATTAAGTTTTATATATGTAGCACGACATTACATAGCATGTGTAAGCATGAGTTAACAAAGAAAAACAGTCGTAACACCCCACCCCCCATCCCTCCTCCCACCCCCCTACAGTTAAAGATCCCATTAGTTGCTTGTTGCTTGTTTGACGGACTTTCCTGAGACAGATGTATCGTTACAGAGTGCACTTGGCGCGTTGAAGTCCTGGGTCCGACTGGGAGAAGTTCACAATCAGGTCAGTGTGCAATGGTCCAGTGCCACTGGGGGAAGACCCCCGGCTCAGGCGCGGAGCGTTAAATTGGTCGGCCATATTTGTCAAAGAAGGGGAGCCAGATTTCCTCGATGTTGGACTTGGACTCATCGAGTAAGTGTGTGAGAAACTCCATGTCATATATGGCCCGCACCTTGGTCACCCACTTTTTTTCCCCCGGCATTTCCGGCCGTTTCCATTTTTGTGCGAGGCAGGATCTGGCCGCCACCAACATAATTTGGAGCATATGGTCCTGAGTGCCCTCCTGTCCCTCCCCAATGTCGATTCCAAACAGGAGGAGCCATGGGCAGGGAGACCGCTCAACCCCGTCCACCCCTTTGATCCAGGCAAGTACCCTTTCCCAATAGTTTTGGACCACTGGGCATCCCCACCACATGTGGATGTAGTCCCCCCTCTCGGTCTTACATTTCCAGCAGTGTGGGTCATACCCTGGTTTTATCCTGGCAATCCTCTGCGGGGGGTAATGCCATCGGTGTAGTATTTTGAGGGCTTGATGGCGAAACTGGAGGGAGGCCGTGGATCGGTAGGCCCGCCTGCACATCTCCGCCCACCTCTCGTCATCAATCTCCTCTCCTAGGTCCCTACCCCATCGTGTGCACGCCGGTGGAGGATCCCTGGGGACAGAGAACAGGAAGAGTTTGTAAAGGCGAGATATTATCCCCTTAGAGCCCCTCTCAGATAAGAGAAGCTTTTCGAACTCCGTGAGATCCCTCCTGAGGGTATCGCCCCAGGATGGCTCGGTGAGGACACCCTTGAGCTGGAGGTAGCAAAAGGGGGACAGGGTACCAATTCCCAGAGCCTCCTCGAGGTCACTTAAGGGCAGAAAAGAGCCCTTCACCCAAAGATGGCTGGTCCTGCTAAGGCCTGCCTCGAACCAAGACTGATGCGCTGCTGGTTCTGCTATTTTGGCCAGGAAGGGGGGGCCCAAATGCAGATCAATGGGGATGGCCACGTCGTGAGCCACCGATAGTAACCTCCCTCTCCCCACAAGGACCACAATACCTTCAAGATTGGATGATTCAGGACGCTTCTGGGGATATTCTTCGTCGGGACCCAAAGCCATTCCTCTATTGTGACAGGGGCAAGGGGCCTGTTAGCCATAGCAACCCATTGTTTTTTCGTATCTGGGGAGAAGTGATCAACCAAAACCCTCAGCTGAGAAGCTCTGTGGTACGTTTCCAGGTCAGGATAACCCACTCCCCCATCTTCCTTAGCCCTAGTCAACACTTCGTAGGAGATCCTATGCTTTTTGCCCGACCAGAGGAAGTTGAGCACGACTCGCTTTGTTTCTATAAAGAAGGTCTTGGGGATTATCACCGGGAGCATTTGGAAGAGAAATAAAAACTTTGGGAGGAGAACCATTTTTATGAGGTTAAGGCATGCCATCCAGGAGAGCCCCGATACCGCCCACCTCTCTACATCTCTTCTGATTGCGGACCAGAGGGGGGGGAGTTGGCTGTGTAAAGTTCCTCAAGGTCACGCGTAACCTGTACTCCCAAATACCGGAATCCCTCTTCAGTCCATCTAAAGGGGAGCCCTTTCGCAAAGGCCATCTCCGGGTCTGACAGGTTCCCACCCATAAACGCCATTGACTTATCCAGATTGACTTTATAACCCGATAACTCTCCATAGCGCGTGAGGCCCTGTAATAACCGGGGGACTGTTTGGGACCGTCTGGTGATGTAGAGTAGGGCATCGTCCGCGAAGAGGGAGATTTTGCATTGCATGTCTCCCATCTGTACTCCCCTAATAGCCTTGTCATTGCGGACTGAGATTGCCCATGGTTCCATTACTAGGGCGTAAATTAGCGGGGACAGGGGACATCCCTGCCTTGTACCACGTTGGAGGGGGAACTCTCTCGATTCTGTCCCGTTTGCGAACACTCTAGCCGAGGGGGAGGAGTACAGCGCGGCCATCCACCCCAGCCACCTAGGACCCATCCCCAGAGATGCGAAAACCTCCCCCATGAAAGCCCAGCTAACCCTGTCGAAGGCTTTCTCCGCATCGAGAGCCAGTAGGAGAGCCCCCTCGTCCAGGGCCCCCACTGTGGCAAGTATATGGAGTGTCTTCCATATGTTATCAGAGCCCTGCCTGTTGAGGACGAATCCCGCTTGGTCAGGGAGTATTAGGCGTGGAAGGCAGATCTCAAGTCTGGAGGCCTAGATTCTGGTAAAAATCTTGGCATCTAGGTTAAGGAGTGAGGTGGGTCTATAGGACCCACATTCCATCTGGTCTTTACCGGACTTGGGAAAGCACCAAGGAGCACAAGAATAGATAACAATGAAACCAAGTGGACAGATGGAATTGCGCTTAAGGGGAGTCACTTACCCCAGTGTACAGCTCAAGCAAAAAGGTTGTTGTATTGATAGTCACATTTTGAAGTTTTAACTTGCCTTTTTCATACCCGCAGCGCAGTGTATTAAGACAAAGAAAACATGTGACGAAATAATTAAAACCTACTGTGATGCAGAGGTACTAATTGAGGGTTTAAAAAGAAAGGCAGAGGCAGAAAAGCAGCTACTGGTGGAATCTGACAATCAGGGAAGCACTGGAAAACTTGATGCAGTGAAAAAACTAAGAATTGTATTGTAAAAGCTGATGGGTGGAAACCGACTATTTCCAAACTTAGTAATGACTGTTCACAGTTATGGTCACAAAAGTTGGAAAACCTAAGTTTTTTGGAAGGGATGGCTAGTGTTCTTCATTCCTTCTACATTCCTGCCTCAGAACCCACTTCTGTTACTTTACCTGGACAATTTAAAGACACAGCAGTAAATTGGCAGATGTCACCCCGTAATGTTCCCAAAGATGTAGCTGCACAACAACTACAAAATATTGGACAGTCAATTGTCTGCTACAAAGGTTTTGTCGGACAGATCTAATTTGACAAACTCAGCTCTATCACCACGTCTTCTCAACAGTGTGTCCTTGTTACAACATGGCGGTCAGGCCTGTTTGAACAGTGAAGTGACACCTATACGTTCCCACACACATGCTCAAACATCCAGAATATGGAACATCCCCACAACAGATTTGGTTGCTACGTCAGCCCCTGCTACTAATCGACAATGTAATTGTAGCTCACATGCTGTTGTGTGAAACTGAAGATGCAAGTGCTCTTGTGTGTAGAACTATATAGTTGATCTGGTGAATGTGTAGATTAGTGCCAACTTGTAAATGGTACATGTTTTTGTGCTATTGTGTATTGTCTAAGATTTCAAGTGGGGTCAGTGAGTGTTTACTTGGGCTGGTGAATTGTCGAACTAATTGTTAGCTGCTCATAGTGATATTGGGTGAAGTGACTGTTGACAGTCATGCAGGTAGACCTCTAACAGATTAGGTCACTGAAAGTGTGTATTTTAGTGATTTGTAATTGTGGGAGTTTATTGGGTGTGATGCCATGTTAGCTAGAGGTGAGAACTGAAATTAGGTAGTTTACAGGTGGGTTTGTGACTAAATTGGCAAACTTGGTTAATCACATTTGAGTGCTCTAGCATAGAAGGCAAAGATGCAAATTCCTTTGAGGTTTTCCAGTGAACTGTCCATAAGTCTTTTTTTCCTAAATCTTTTGGAAGCATCATGAAATAACTCCTCATGTTGTCTGCAATAATCATTCACAATTCCAAACCCATCCTAAAGTTGTCATGGAACCATCCTGTAATAATCCCTACCTATCCTGAAGTTGTCATGAAGTCATCCTGGAGTAATACAAGATCACTGGAAGTAATCAGAACTCATCCTGGAATAGTTCTATGATAACGCTAGACATACTTCAGGATGACTCCAGAGTGATTCCAGGAAGATCTTTCTTTTTGACTTGAGCCAGGGACTTGATACCATTTTTCTCAGGTCTAATTGGTACAAAAGTGTTTAATGAATGAATTTCAAGAACATGCTGTTTAATGAGATTATTTGTAAAGAACACAAATCATAATATACCAACTTAACAAAAGCATTAACCTGTATACAAATAACTTAGGCAAAATGTGTATAATATTATGGCAGTGAAGGGCAGATTGGTCCAAACTCTGCAAACACTACACATGGAAGATAGCTCACTGAGTGGAGTGCTCTTTAACCCTGTGGTGTAAACCTGATTATTTCCCATCACACACAAAACATTTTTGTCTAAAGGCAATTATGCAAAAACAATGAACGTTGATGTAAAAAGGGGTCATTACGAGTATGTCAGTATTTCCCACAGAAATGCTACTGTTGGCTTGATTCAGCGTGTTCCCTGATTGGGTGAGCGCTGGTTTCCCAGGTGTGATTTTTGTACTCTGACTTTACAGTGTGCACTACATATGTAGCATGTAAAAGCAGGAGTTACGTTTCCTTTATTTCTGGTCTGGGTCGTGATGTGTAAACAAAAAACGTAAAATGGCTGCGGGTGGGGGGGATGAGGTTGGCAAGACAACGTACAGACTCAGTGCACATGTGTACAGTGTTACTGTAATAAGGCAGGGGCGCATAGCTAGAGATGCTGTGGGCGGGGGTTTGGTTGCTGCGTATGCACCCATACTATGGTCCTGGCAACCTCCAATGCCATGCATGTCTATATTATACACAGCGTAGGGGGGTGGAGGTGAGGCGCAGCTTGCATACCTGTACGCTACTTACAACAAGGGCAGTCACGGTTGAGATTCAACAAGAATTCCCAGGCCTGTGGGGAGGTGCAACAAGTGAACAGATACACCCCCGCTCACCTCTGACCCGATGCTCCTTCATGCGCAGTGGACTGCACTCTGCCAGCAGGGGGAGGGAGCTAGACGTATGGTTATCCGTGGACACTGCAACTGTTCGGCTGCGCCTTGCCTGGTATTCTTCGGATTCAGCAGTTTTGTTTAGCCCCTTCGGTCCCCTGCGTCAGATAATGAAATCAGAAACAATTCCAATCATGATTGTGACATCACTGCAGACATCGGCCAATGCGAGTGCGAGATCAGCTCTTACATCGCCTGCTTCAGCAGAACAGCCCACAGTGATCGCATGGCAAGGCACGCCCACAGCAGCTACTGCTGCTGCCACCCAGGCCTCCAGCTGGGAAGAAAGAGATGACCGAGTCCCTGCCTACAACGGGTGCCAGAGTCATAGAGCCTCACTTGCCGGCCATGATATATCACACAGAGGTCCTACTGGCAGTAGTGCTGCTCTCCCGGTGCCACTTTTCTCCCCCAAAAACAAGTAGTAAGATTTTCCCTGCGGACACTTAACAGTAAATCCTCTTTCTTCAAATGCAAACATACAATCTGTGTTAAACGCTATAGACCTCCAAGGATGGTAACCTATAATCCATTCTTGACTTCAGAAATATTGGTACGTTTGAACCCTGCAACGTGACAGGAATTGGCCCAGACTGGCATTCCTATTTAATCAGTGTAAAAAATAGGAGATGACGTCTGTTGTAGGGTATGGGGAGGTTAGACCTTATATAGCTGTGCGCAGTATTAAAGGACACAGCGCCACCAGTAGCTTTGCACTGAACTGGCAATCAGGAAGCCGCCCACCCCTTTTTATTGATCAACACTTGTGACCACAGCTGTGTCAAACACACGCCGTGCTGCGGTCACAAAACCAACATCGGGTGACTGCACCGTAACGTGCTGCAGTCATAACAACGTCAAGAATATTTGATTCAGCTTCACTGTGAGACGGCCATCTCATTTGCCCCTTTGATAAAGTTGTAATTGCGTTCCATATCTCAGCTCGAGAAAAAGCCTGCTCAATATTAGTTTTCCCAGGAATATTCTGAGTTGACGCTTTCCTTTAGGAAGAATGTAGCTAAGCATAGTAACAAAGAAAAGCTAACATTGTTTCATCATCTGAAGCTAACTGATCCTCATCTTTCAGAAGGTCTCTGGATGGGAATTTCCTCTAGTATCTGGTGGGCTGGGGTGTGTCTATTCCAGTTGGATTCAGTGTCCCCTAAACAGACCTGCCTTGGTCCAACAGGACAGAGCATCTGGTTCAACGGAAGGAATCTGGTAGTGGGATAACTCACCATGGCCATTTCCCTGTATTTGTTTACAACATATTTATGGGGGGAAAGCCCCCCATTGTCCCCCTACTTATATCCTCACCCCTTCACCATTCCCAACTACCCTTAAATATTAAAAAAAAATATATACCCTAAACCCTCACCCTCAGCCCCCTAAAATGCAGCAAAACGGCTCTGAAAAAAATGCTGGGAAATGGTGTAAACATCAAAGCGATCTTATTAATTTCAGGAAATGAGATGAGCAAAAAGGTTTACTCCTTTAATGCACCTCAGATGTGCAAACCCGCGACGTAGAAAGGCACATAACAGGCTTTATGGTACATTATTTCCACTTTCCATAGAGCAATGAAGGCATTTGTGTGAAGGGACTACTCTGCATCCCCCCACCCTCTCAAGAAGCTCACCCTCACCAAATGAAGTGATGTAACCGCCGGAGAAGAGGTCGATCGGCGCCTATAGTAACCACCAGAGAGAACAGAAGCTTGCACTCTGCTGCAGAAAGAACCCAAGAAGCAGGAACCAGGAAGAAGTGACGCGACTGCCAGAGGTGTGGTTGACCAGAGCCAACTGTAACCGCCAGAAGGAACTGAAGTGTGCGCAGTGCTTAAATTCATAGATAGTGCAGCCTGCATCCAGTGGGTCACATGGCCCCAAGTTGGGAGCCCAAGTACCTTTGCAGCGGAATTGGACATAAGGCTACTTGAAATGGCTCCTTCCATCTCTCGCCCAAAGTCCATTTACTCCCATGTATCTTTAGTAGAACAGAGTCACCTGGCTGCAGAGCAGGGCTGGGCACAAGTGGTTCTTTCGGCAGAGTTACCTTAACCTAGTTGTTTACAAAGCTTACAGAAAAGATGAAGGACTTAACATACACCAATAATCTGGCATCATATAAGTGTAAGTTGTTATCAATATTTATAACGGGTGGAGACAAAGTCAAAGACATTGGTCGACTAACACTTTATAGGCACTGACAATAGTTCTCCTTTTAGGGATGCTTTGCATTCTAAACAACACAAGGTGAAGGGTTTTGTGCTGTTTAAGACCAGTCTTGTGAAATATTTTGGCCAGTTTATTTTTAATGACTCCTTCACAACCCCTGCTGATTGAGGACACTTGGTCAATGTGGCCTTATTGGAATTTAAGAGAAAAATTCTAGCTTGAGATACAGAATTTCTGAGTTTAGCAGGGAGACAACTGAAAATGGTACAGCGACCTGCGGTGGCGGTTCTAGAACAATGTTTTCACACTACCACTAATGCAGCCACCACTACTGATGTCAGACAGGGTGGCGTTCCAGCAGCAACAGGGTCTAGGTCATTGTTGTAGTCATTGCTGTAATAAGCTATCGGTTGGTGGGGTATGCTGTGTTTCTTGGCCAGGAATGCTAAATCAAGTCCATTCCTTTCATGACAATATAGGTTAAAGCCTTTTTTGTAATCGGGAAGCCCTAATGCAGGTGCTTGGCTTAACTATTCTTCATCATTGTAAAAGCTTCTTCAGCATCCCACATCCACTATTGTGGTTCTGTGATGTTCACCCGGGTGTACTGTTTTAAGGGTTAAATGATTTTGGCATATCCTAAGATTAATTGTTGGCAGTACCTGACCACGCCCAAAAAAAGTCCTCATATGCATGGTAGTCTGAGGTTGCGGAATCTGGTGCGCTGCTTCTTTTCTTGAGGGAGCTATCGATCAGCAATCCCGGGTAATATTGTGGCCTAAATAATGAACAGTCTGTCTGCATAGCTGTCATTTTGTCTTAGACACCTTATGTCCTTTCTCCCCAAGAGCAGTTAAGTAAGGCTGTGGGTCCTGCTTGCAAGCCTCATATGAGGGTGAGGCAATTTACAAGTCATCCACATAGTGGAAAGGTACTGATCCTCCTGGCCGTTTTATATTATCTAAATCTTTCTTCGGTTGTTGGGAGAAAAGGGTTGGGGACTTTGAGTACCACTGGGGTAAACCGGTCCAGGTGTATTGCATTTGTCTGTGTGAAACACAAACTAGTATGTGCTATTTTTGTGCTTGCGTGCCCACTGAAGCAGCTACATGTCCATCATGATCGGTTTAGTGGGGATGAAAAAATAGCCTGTTTTTTAACACACAAAGGCAGTCTACATAGTATGTGGTGATTGTGTGCATTTCTTTATTTTTGAGGGCATGTCCACATATGGGGTCAGGTTGATTAATCTGTCCTGTTGCAGGCAGCTATTGAATATCCCTGCCGAATCATCTTGGCACTAAGAGGGCTTCTTTGCCCCCTTTTGGGAACACGTTGGGCAACAGTGCCTGCTTTTATGTATACACATTCAATGGAGACGTAGGCTGTCGGATCCCAGAGAAGCGGCAATCCATTACAAACTGCTGTAGAAAGTGTGACAAGTAGACATTTTGATTGTGTCCTTTTTCTATTGTCCCAAGTTGGAATATAGCAATACAGCACTTTGATGTATTGAGAATACGATTGGTCAGTGTGAGGTGGCGGAAAGCAATAAGAGGCACCTCAACAGCATATTTGAATAACATAGGAATTCAGTCCGTTTGTATATGCCACATGCATTTAATATTTATGAATGCCTAGAAGTGTATGGGATTAGGGTGCGAGAAACAATGAAAAAGCAAAACATTTTAGAATTAAATGAAAAAAATGAGGATTGAATAAAACCATGTATGTAAACCGGATTCCTTTTTGTATAAGACATTTACTTAAGTTAGCACATTGATTGTAGACTGCCAAAATAAAATTGCATCTAAATGCTAACAGAAATAAAAACAAGAACAAATTATGTTTTGAAAAAAAGCCTTTTGGAAGCAATATTTTTTTTTTTGAAAATCACTTTTTATTAAGTTTTATATATGTAGCACGACATTACATAGCATGTGTAAGCATGAGTTAACAAAGAAAAACAGTCGTAACACCCCACCCCCCATCCCTCCTCCCACCCCCCTACAGTTAAAGATCCCATTAGTTGCTTGTTGCTTGTTTGACGGACTTTCCTGAGACAGATGTATCGTTACAGAGTGCACTTGGCGCGTTGAAGTCCTGGGTCCGACTGGGAGAAGTTCACAATCAGGTCAGTGTGCAATGGTCCAGTGCCACTGGGGGAAGACCCCCGGCTCAGGCGCGGAGCGTTAAATTGGTCGGCCATATTTGTCAAAGAAGGGGAGCCAGATTTCCTCGATGTTGGACTTGGACTCATCGAGTAAGTGTGTGAGAAACTCCATGTCATATATGGCCCGCACCTTGGTCACCCACTTTTTTTCCCCCGGCATTTCCGGCCGTTTCCATTTTTGTGCGAGGCAGGATCTGGCCGCCACCAACATAATTTGGAGCATATGGTCCTGAGTGCCCTCCTGTCCCTCCCCAATGTCGATTCCAAACAGGAGGAGCCATGGGCAGGGAGACCGCTCAACCCCGTCCACCCCTTTGATCCAGGCAAGTACCCTTTCCCAATAGTTTTGGACCACTGGGCATCCCCACCACATGTGGATGTAGTCCCCCCTCTCGGTCTTACATTTCCAGCAGTGTGGGTCATACCCTGGTTTTATCCTGGCAATCCTCTGCGGGGGGTAATGCCATCGGTGTAGTATTTTGAGGGCTTGATGGCGAAACTGGAGGGAGGCCGTGGATCGGTAGGCCCGCCTGCACATCTCCGCCCACCTCTCGTCATCAATCTCCTCTCCTAGGTCCCTACCCCATCGTGTGCACGCCGGTGGAGGATCCCTGGGGACAGAGAACAGGAAGAGTTTGTAAAGGCGAGATATTATCCCCTTAGAGCCCCTCTCAGATAAGAGAAGCTTTTCGAACTCCGTGAGATCCCTCCTGAGGGTATCGCCCCAGGATGGCTCGGTGAGGACACCCTTGAGCTGGAGGTAGCAAAAGGGGGACAGGGTACCAATTCCCAGAGCCTCCTCGAGGTCACTTAAGGGCAGAAAAGAGCCCTTCACCCAAAGATGGCTGGTCCTGCTAAGGCCTGCCTCGAACCACGACTGATGCGCTGCTGGTTCTGCTATTTTGGCCAGGAAGGGGGGGCCCAAATGCAGATCAATGGGGATGGCCACGTCGTGAGCCACCGATAGTAACCTCCCTCTCCCCACAAGGACCACAATACCTTCAAGATTGGATGATTCAGGACGCTTCTGGGGATATTCTTCGTCGGGACCCAAAGCCATTCCTCTATTGTGACAGGGGCAAGGGGCCTGTTAGCCATAGCAACCCATTGTTTTTTCGTATCTGGGGAGAAGTGATCAACCAAAACCCTCAGCTGAGAAGCTCTGTGGTACGTTTCCAGGTCAGGATAACCCACTCCCCCATCTTCCTTAGCCCTAGTCAACACTTCGTAGGAGATCCTATGCTTTTTGCCCGACCAGAGGAAGTTGAGCACGACTCGCTTTGTTTCTATAAAGAAGGTCTTGGGGATTATCACCGGGAGCATTTGGAAGAGAAATAAAAACTTTGGGAGGAGAACCATTTTTATGAGGTTAAGGCATGCCATCCAGGAGAGCCCCGATACCGCCCACCTCTCTACATCTCTTCTGATTGCGGACCAGAGGGGGGGGGAGTTGGCTGTGTAAAGTTCCTCAAGGTCACGCGTAACCTGTACTCCCAAATACCGGAATCCCTCTTCAGTCCATCTAAATCGGAGCCCTTTCGCAAAGGCCATCTCCGGGTCTGACAGGTTCCCACCCATAAACGCCATTGACTTATCCAGATTGACTTTATAACCCGATAACTCTCCATAGCGCGTGAGGCCCTGTAATAACCGGGGGACTGTTTGGGACCGTCTGGTGATGTAGAGTAGGGCATCGTCCGCGAAGAGGGAGATTTTGCATTGCATGTCTCCCATCTGTACTCCCCTAATAGCCTTGTCATTGCGGACTGAGATTGCCCATGGTTCCATTACTAGGGCGTAAATTAGCGGGGACAGGGGACATCCCTGCCTTGTACCACGTTGGAGGGGGAACTCTCTCGATTCTGTCCCGTTTGCGAACACTCTAGCCGAGGGGGAGGAGTACAGCGCGGCCATCCACCCCAGCCACCTAGGACCCATCCCCAGAGATGCGAAAACCTCCCCCATGAAAGCCCAGCTAACCCTGTCGAAGGCTTTCTCCGCATCGAGAGCCAGTAGGAGAGCCCCCTCGTCCAGGGCCCCCACTGTGGCAAGTATATGGAGTGTCTTCCATATGTTATCAGAGCCCTGCCTGTTGAGGACGAATCCCGCTTGGTCAGGGTGTATTAGGCGTGGAAGGCAGATCTCAAGTCTGGAGGCCTAGATTCTGGTAAAAATCTTGGCATCTAGGTTAAGGAGTGAGGTGGGTCTATAGGACCCACATTCCATCTGGTCTTTACCGGACTTGGGTATGACGGTGATGAGGGCTTGCAGAAACGTCGGTGGAATTGAGTCTCGGTTCCTAATCTGATTGAACAGTTTGGTCAAGGGCTTCACCAAGATCGATTGGGTCTGTTTATAGAAATCAGCTGTGTAGCCATCCCCACCCGGTGCCTTTCCTGCCTTCAGTCTCTTAATGGCGCTCTCCACCTCTTCCTCTGAAATCTCCCCCTCAATAGCCCCCATGTCTTCGTCAGATAGATTGGGGAGGGGGTGCTCAGCCAAGTAGGCTGAGATATCTTCCAGTGATTCGCCTGCTTGCCTGGAATAAAGTTTGCTGTAATAGTCGGCAAAGCATCCGCTATTTCCTCCCGGCCCCTGTGAATCCTGCCTTCCTCATCGCTAGGCTGGGTAACCCCCCTTTCCACCCTGCAGCCCCGGGATCTTTGTGCCAAAAGAATCCCCACCCTGTCTCCCCGTTCATAGTATCTTTGCTTGGTGTACCGCATTTTCTTAATAACCTCCCCTATAAGAACTGTGTGTAGCTCTTGTCTTTTGCCCTGCATTTCCTCTAGGAGTGCCTCTCTGTCTATTCCGGGAACACCTAGTCTGGCCTGCAAGACCCCCAACTCCGCCCGGAGTTTGCCCTCAATCAGGCCCCTCTCCCGTTTACGCCTCGAGCCCTCTGCTATGAGGAGACCCCTAAAAGTGGCTTTTCCGGCTTCCCATACTGTGGACATGTCGGTCTCACCATTATCATTCGTTTCAAAATAGGCCGACATTTCTTGTTTCATAAAATCCCGGAATACGGGGTTCCTAAGAAGCGTGTCGTTGCACCGCCAGCGGGAGGATCTTGGGGCGACAGGCAGTGACCAGTCAGCCACAAGCAATTCATGGTCCGACCACGTTATGGCCTCCACCCTTGGCTGTTGAACCACCCCGTTCCCCTCCTCGGAGATTAGCATGAGGTCAATTCTAGTGTAGGTACAGTGTGGGGGAGAGAAAAAAGTGTAACCTCCCTGGCCCGGATGTGCCCTGCGCCAGACATCCACCCAATAATGGTCCCTCAAGAGGGCCTGCAGGGCCAGATTATCTTTAGAAATCCCCTTGGGCCCCCCCCCTTGGCAGACCACCAGTCCAGACGGGGGTCAGCTACCAGGTTGAAGTCCCCGCCCAGTATCATGGCCCCTTCTGCCCATTCATCCATGAGATTAAAGATCCGAGTGAGGAACTGCACTTGCCCTGAATTGGGCGCGTATAAGGTGGCCAGGGTGATGCGCTGTCCCTCGCAGAACCCCTTGATGCCTAAGAATCGGTCCCCAAAACCTCTCTTAGTTTCTACCCCCGTGAGATGGAACGTCCTCCCCAGGAGAATACCTACCCCCTCCTTCTTAGAGTTCGCATGTGAGGCCCAGTAATTGGAACCAATGTCCTTCCCCTTAATTCTGGATTCTCTTCCCCGTTTGTAGTGTGTTTCCTGTAGAAAGCGGACTGTTAAATGTTGTTTGCGGAACATATTGCTCGTAAGGGACCTCTTGTTTTGGGAGTTAAGACCCTTGACGTTCAGCGTGCCTATCCTTCCTTCAATCATTATCATCTTTTAGGTTGTGCACCTTGAACCCCTCGTAGCATCTGCATTTCAGAGACCGCCGCCAAGCAAGTGTCTGTGATTTGAACTGGTTCCCCCCCCTTCCTCCCCATCTCTTTCGCTAATCATTCCCCCCCACCACCCCAAGCCCAAGCCTCCCCCTCTGCCCCCTCCCCCCACCCCCCTTTCCCTCGTAATGTAGGGCGTTCGTCCACATCCCCCAACAAGTGTCGGGGTTGGTCAACGAACCACCAAGGACTCTAACCCCAGCCCCGGGATTTTTTTGTATTAGGGAATCTCAAGTCTTGGAATCAATATAGGTCTACCCCACCAAATCCTCGGCGCAAATGGCCGAGGTAGAATTCTGGAACCGTGAACCCCCGTTTCAGCCTGTAAACTCCAAACTCAGACTTTCTACGTGGGTCACCACAGCAAAACAGCTAACATTTAATAAAGTTCTGCCCGCCCTCCAAACCAGCGGGCCTCATGTCGCGCCAACGCGGCGCCCCGGCGTGGCCCCCCCGGGCCCCAGGACCCCTTACTGTCAGATCCTGGGACTGATGCTCATCATAGGATTTCCTCGATCTCCGGAAGGGCGGTGCTGTTATGGCTTCGGGTGATCCTCGGAGGTCGTTGACGGGTGCCTGGTTTTCTGAAATTTCTGGGCCCCTTTGACTTTAGGTTTCCTGCTAAGCTGTCCCAGTCTGTCGGGACCTCGGAGGGTCCCAGGCTCTTCCATCTTGGCCGCTTGAGTGGCCCGCCTGGACACCGACCAGGTCGTCCGTGGCCCTTTGAATGTCTTCCTCAGACACCAGCCGATGTTTCTCCCCCAGCCATTCAAATTCCAAACAGAAGGGGTGGCCCCAGCGGTAGCGGACCCCCTTTCCCTGAAGCCATCTTGTGAGGTTTCCACATTTCCTTCTCAATGACAGGGTGAGAGCCGACAGGTCCTGAAAGATGGACACCCTGGAGTCACTGTATTCAATATTGCCAAGGTTCCTCGCTTTCTCCAGAATTTTTGCTTTGTCCTTGTAATAGTGTAGCCGGGCCAGGACCGAACGCGGGTCTCTGCCCCCTCCTCCTGCCCGATGGACCCTGTCAAACTGAATCGCACCTTCGGTGTCCGCCCCCAAGACAATCCTTACGATGTCATGTACTTTGCCCTCAAGGCCTTGTATGGTTTCTCCCTCGGCCTCCACTAAACCAAAAATACGCCGGTTATTCCTTCTCTCCCTGTTCTCCATATCGTCCACCTTGAGCCGGAGTTCCTCTTCGCGTCTTTCCATGTCCCGGAATCTGATTTCCATTTGGGTCTCAAGGAGAGTAGTGGAGAGCTGATTGTTTTCAACTCCCTCCATTCGATCTTCCAAGGTGGTGACTTTAGTCGTGAGGTCCGCCAATTTGGCTCCCATGTCCGTCCTTATCCCGCGGATCTCCTCCAGAATCGACTGAATATTATTCTGGATAGCACCCAGGTCTGGGGTTGGGGTGGAGGGGCCCCCGGTCGCCATGACGTTCTCGTTAGCCACAAATTGGTATTTCAACAGGTTTTCTTTCCAACTCATGGGGGGGCTTGTTTTGGCCACCTGCTATTGGCGAGGCGGGGGGGCAGCGTGCTTTCTGCGGTCGTCTCAGTGCGTGTCTGGCCCATCCGGACCCGTCGGTTCCCCCTGTGGTGGTGGCTCTGGATCACAAGTGGCCCTGGATGCCCCCCTCTGGTGACCGTGGGGGAGGGGTGCGTATTGGGGGGGCGCGCTCCCGCGTCAGCCCCCCGGTTCTCGACCCCGCGGGTCGCTGTGCGACGGCTGCCTCCTGGTGTCCTGTAGGTCCGCTCAATATGGAGAGGGGGCGGGCATCCAATCTCCAGGGCCCCGACACTGCTCTTTTTTACTCAGCTCCGGCCCAATGGGATCGGAAGAGGGGAGGTCGGGGGGGCGCGCTCCCGCGTCGGCCCCCTGGCGATGTTGCTGCCCCGTGGGCCGGTGGCCTTCTCTTTTCACCTGGCTCCGGGGTCTCGGGATCACTCTGGGTCGCGGCCGTAGGCTGTTGGCCCTCTCCTGCATTGGGCCACGTCAGTCGCGCTCTGCCAGAACCGTTCCCAGTATCTAGGGCCGGGGCGGAAACCCCCGATGCACTGCGGGTGTACGGCCTCGGGTTCTTCCTCAGTGCGGCACCGCCTCTTCCTCGCCTGTGGCTTCCTCACTCCAATCGAGGCCGCGTATGTGTGGCAGTTGCGGCCTCCTCCAGTGCGCCGCACTGAGCCACGGGGGAGGAGCCGGCGGAACTTTCAGGCCCGTAGAACTCGGCTCAGGGGTGTCGGATTGGCACCGGAGTTGGGTGTAGCGGGGGGCTACAGGTTCCCACAGTGTATGGTGGGGGTATAGCAGGTCATGGGACCCCCGTTCCGTGCTAGCACCGTCGTTCTCCCGGGGCTGGGTACGGAGCTCGAAGCTCAGGGGTCCATCTTGCCTGCGCCCCCTGGTGGCCTCCTGGAAGCAATATTTTGATGTGTAATATTTTCGTGTGTGGGGAGAGAGAAGAATGCCAAACTTAGGTCTATTACTGTAACGTGTTTGGCATTTGGGGGACTGCAAGACCGTATTGTAGCCGGTTCTGGCAACCTTTATCCTGATTGGCTTTGCCGTATGTATGTATTCTCCCTCACTATCGTGTGCCGAGCACAAAGGGTTAGGTATGGAATTAGTCAAATTCTTCAAATCGCCTGGCCACCTTTCCTCACATGTCTGTTCTTCTGGAAATATATGTAGTGTTGCTAAGGCTGCTTCAGCATTAACCTGAGGAAGAATTAAAAACACCCCATTTAGGGTGTAGTAGGTGGTACACCTGAATTTGCAAAACACATTTCTTTCTAACCGATTAACTGGTGCTGAAGGGCTCGAAAAAAAGGAATGCGTGTCAGTGATGGGCCCTATTGTGATTGTAATTGTGATTGTAATCGGATGTACGACTGAAGTATTGGATATGCCTACACCTTTCACAGTGTTGGTGGACATTGGTACATCAGGAAAAGAGTCACAGTAGGCAAGGTACTGATATTCCCTCTACACTGCACTGAACATGAGGACAGTCCTCATCAATTGAAATTAATGGGTCTGTTTGTACCCCCATCATCCTGATGTGGTCAGGACAGGTCTTGCTCGCACAAGGAACAAGGGGTTAACCAGGGCAAATGTTAGATCTTTTAGATTCGGGAAGAGAGCTGTGATGTCCTGATTTGTGCCAGGGAATGTAGGAGGTTTGATGGCCAAGTGACCTGGCATATGACTCTGTCCATAAGTGACCTTAAAAGCTGTCTTTGTGGTCTTTTTGGACATTAGTGCTTACAATGCCACACTGTTTACAGTCATTACAAATGAATTATGGTCCTTGCTAGCCCCATAGTACCTGCTGGCCCCACTGTGCCTGTAGTCCCTGTTGACACCATTGTTTTGGCTGCCCCCATTGTCTAGTTTGGCCTTGCGACCCTTGGTTGCCCCTACTGGTCCTCCCGGCTGGGCATCCTCTCCCCCCTATTCCGTGGTCTTCCTCCACTCTGTGCAGTATTCTCTGAATTTAGTATCTGTCCCTGCATCTCTCCCTGCAGGCATTGCATCTAGAGGGTTGATGGTTTACTCTCAAAGTTTTCCTTCTTTTTCTCTTGGTGCGCTACAGTGATCCAGAGCCACCACTAGTTTTGCGGAAAGTTTAGTCTGCCACTGGATGCACAAGCTCTTTAGGTGTCCTTGCACTTTGGGGAGGGGCGCAGCTGCAAAGGAGTTTGCTATTTCTTCCTGTGCAGTTTTGTCTGGCTTAGTAATACCCAAAGGTTGGACAAATACTACTTCCAATCGGTCTAAATTATCTGAAGGTGATTTTCCGTTGTTTTGCTTACAATTCCATGTCTTGGCCAAGCCAGCTTTTCGGGGGCACATCTCGGGAGTGCCGATAATTATTCCCTTACTAGCTTGAATAAGGGTGTCCTTAGTACAAAGATCTGTATCCGGCCAGGGTGCCTGCTCATCCAGTTATCTTACCTCGGGTGGCATGGCATCACTACCCATATAAGATGATTCACATCATTCAAAGATGGATTGTAGCACTGAATGACCATGTACAGCTCCTCTATGAATTGTGATTCCTCCCTCATGTTTGGGAATTCTTTAGCCAGGCTCTGCAGAATTATTTGAGTCCATGTAAAATGTTTGGTTGCTGCCCTCTTTCCTCTTTGTTTCCAGTTGGCATTTGTCCAAGGGGTCCTTTAAGGCCCTGAGAGTCTCTCCTGTACTCTGTGCCTCCCTTGTCATGACCGATTATAAGGGGGATGTACATTAGATAACAGTACTCAACCCCCCCACCTCATCTCCCCAACCCCCTTTTGGGTTCCCAAATTACTCAAGACGAGGCAGTGCCAGTGCGGTGCACTTGCTGGGCTGGGACAGTATAGCCACAGGGGCTGGCCCCCTATATTTGCGACCACCATGCCTGTCACTGGTCTGTTCTCACTGCGGCATACACCTTAGTGGAAAAGTCACTGTCACTGTCCTGATCATCCTGCTTTTTTCATCTTTCCCTTTGCTATCTGGGTGCACAGGAGCGCTGATTTCTTTGACACTCCCCTTCCCCCAGGTGTTCTATCTGTCCTCACAGTCTATCATTAACCTCCTTAAGACCCCTCATCTTGCAGTCATTGCGTCTCGCTGTCTCCCCGTCTATCAATGTTAAAATTGAGCACCGTTTGGGGCTTATTTTGGGCTTATTTTGGGCTTATTTTGGGCTTTTGGTCCTCTAAAGAACATCTAAGTGTTCCCACTTTATCCAGATTAAAGATCCCATCTGTGGGAAACTGAATGTGTTTATTAAATTGTGTCAGGAAATGCCAAGAGTGTAAAAAGTCACAAATCGTATTGTTAAAGTTCATGAATATAAAATGTGTCGGTGAGCCTTTAAATGGGGCTTCCTTCTGTCTAGACTGCCCTTAGCCCATTGCCTGTTCATAAAGTCTTATTTGGGTTCCCCGTGCCCACTTGCCCCAGTACCATTTGTCTCCACTCCTTCACTGTCCTGAGTGGTGTGAAAACCTCATGAATCAAGATACAGACAACAGATTCAAAGTTCAAAAGAAATTGGTTTATTAAATCAAATGTCAGGATGGTAGAAGGCCTAACTTGCCCTATGCTAAGGTGGGATTTCCCTACCTGAATGAAACTAAGCAAAATTTGAGTCAGAGTTCAACTAAAGTCTGTCTGTGTCCAAAACTATCCTTGCCCTCACAATGAAAGTTAAACAATTTTGCAGAGATGTCAATAATCAAGGAAATGGTGATAAAAACAAAGCTCTGGGCCTCATCTAGCTCTTGGCTTTCTCTTCAGCTCCCCTTCCCTAAGTTCAAGAAAGTTCCACAAAAAGTCTCAAGATTATCTTGGCCAAGTTCAAGGCAATATAGTTTCACACAATTCTCGGGGTTCCCTTCTCCAAGTTAAATACAACACAGTTCACACAAAAAGGGGGGCCTTGAGGCTCCGTCCTCAAGACAGTATTTGCAGTTCATCAAATCTCAGGGTTCCCTTCCCCAAGATTTCAACATACTGGTTTCAATCTTTCAAAGTTCAACACAACTCTAGGTCCATTTGACCCTCCTGGTTTGCTTTACCAGTTCACTCACAGTGCTCCTTCTTGGTTTATTTCACAATGTCTTTGACTTTCATCATTTAGGGCTCACTGGTCTAGGTGCAGTTGTCGGACCACACGGTCAACCCATCACAGGTCGCGCAACCAGGAACACTAGGTTCTCCAACCCACAAAGGTTCTTCTGTACTTGTCCCTGTGTACAGATTCACATTAAATGAATTTCTCTTTATCAGACTATTGGTTCTTTGTGCAGTTTCACACTCTCCTGGTTAGCCTCTTGGCTTTGCCATAACATGTATGACATGTTACACACTTCATGACAGTCTTTGACCTTACTGTATCATTCAAAATGTTCAATTTGTGGTGGTCATTTTCATGTCCTGCCTTTTTGTTGCATTTTTTCATACTTGCGCTCTTTTCAGTAAGTTGCTTGCAAATGGGCACGTACCCTTTTGGTTTAAATGTGTTATTAGCTTTGCCAATAAAGTTTTATTCAGTTCCATATGCAAAAAGCTTACTTTATCTCTGTTTCAAGGTTTTCAGTCAGTTTGGTATTCATTAAAACTTATACGGCACATGATTGCCTATGCGTAGCCTACTAAGAGCGCCCGGGTTCTGAGTGACTTGCCCCGACACTCGCTGGTCCTCATCGTCCCTCGCTGGATGGTGTCCCCCACACAGCGTTGGCTCTGCTGCTTCAGCACGGATGTAGACGTCATCTCTTCCTTGCTCGCAGCTCCAGCTGCTCTCTCTCCACAATAGATGCTCCCACGCATGTGGTAATTTAACAGCCCAGCTTGCCCTGGGCTCCACAGATACTCTGGGACATCGGTTAGCGTCCTGGCTGCCTCTCTGGTCCTACCACGGCTGCCTCCTGATGACACAGGTCCCATTTTGGTGTCTTTTTATACACTTGCAACAGATTGATAGGTTGCAGGTGTGGATTTTCAATTGGGCTTGCCTGACCATACTTAAAGGACATACCTGACTTTTAAAGCACTCTACAGGATCTTCTTCGTCCCAGTACTAGAGTGGTGAAATTAGGTGTTAGTGTTCATCACTCCTAGTCGCCTCTTCCTCATCCCAGTATTGTCAATGGTAAAAGGTGGAGAACAAAGTGGGGAGGTTTTACAATAGCCTATAAAGACTGGGGGAGGGTTAGGTTGGTCTTCACTAGGGAAAGGGGATACCATGTCTTGCCTTCCTCACCCTCTCTTCTGCACCCTCTTTCTGGTGCTTCTGGTTGGATAATAACCCCTGACGTGTTCTTGATCAATGGGATAGGGATATCATTATTCCATAACTGCCTCTGGAATAGAGGGTTCTTCGTGAAAGGGAAATGCTGAATACTGTGTCTCACCTGAGAACATCTCATCCCCAATCCCCAAGGACCCTCTCCCCAGGTGATCCTCCCTTGCTTCTCCACACCCAGGGTCAGGATCCAAAAGCGATGGCCTTTCCCTGGCCTTCTGGGAAGAGGACACAAGGGAACTAGATGTGAGGACTCACTCTGGTTTCTCACAGTGGGCAAGCAGATTTGCCGGTCACAATTGCAGATGTAAATAGACCAGCTACCAGTTTCCGGGTGGTGCCTGGATACAAATTAATTATGCTGATGGCACATATGACATTGGGCCTCATTACGAGTCCGGCGGTAACCGCAGCGGTAAAAGCACCTGGTTACCGCCGGACTCCTATTACCATTCCGCCTCCGTGATTCCCGGAATTACCAGGGCATTACAACTCCGGTTTCCCGGGAATCACGGAGGCGGAATGGTGTTAATCCCCATTCCCATTGAGTCCTATGGGACCCAATGGGAATGGGGATCATGGAAACACCAGCAGCATCTCGTAAGGCTGCCGGTGTTTCCTCGTCCGCCTGCAGGCGGGCGGTGTTAAACCCGCCAGGTCAGACCTGGCGGGAACATCACCTCCCGCCTGCAGGAGTTGTGATCGCCACCGTTGTTTCCATACCGGCCGATTCGTAATGAGGACCATTGACTATTAATGATTGACAGCCCTGCTACAAAATGACGTGTGTAGGGGACACTTTAAACAAGGATCCATAGAACCCAACTATAATGAATCTTTCCAGTTATACAGTGGGAACAAAGTCCTTGGAGCATTTGTGGTCCTATCAGTGAAAGGCAAATTTAAAGTTATTAAAAGGTGCTACTGCCCTGATTTCTTCAAATGTCTATGGCATACAACGTGCTGTTTTCTCAGGGCCACCTAAAGCAGTAGTGTATTAACGCTTGTCTATCTCAGTTTTTGTGGGATAGACGTCCAGCTAGGATCTGCTTAAAATATTAAGGTCTATAATAAACCGGCTACTCTTCTTAATCAGGCTACAGTCTTGATTGGGTAAGGAGGGGATGTCCCCTTTTTATATAAATGCACTCCAAAGATTAATTGGCCGTAATGAGTATACTTCTTGTTTGTTTATTTAATTATTTTATTTATGACGCAGTGAAGTCTGCCAGGACCACCGGCACACTGGACAAGCAGAGGGCTGAATCATCAGTACCAGTTAAAGTGCACTGTTTTTAGACATTTCTCGAACATCAGGAAATTAGGTTCCTGTCGTAGGTTCAATGGCATCGCATTCGAAATGGACACTGCCAGCACTGGGAACGATCTTCCTTTGCCAGTTGACTATCTGGTTTACGGCAATGGAACAGTTTGGCATTACCATGCAGACATTTGTGTGGTAAAGTGACTACTTAAATTGTATTCGAATGGGCACCGGGAACCAGTGCAGACTATTTTCTAAGAGTGGCGATATGAGCTCTCCGAGGTACAGCTTTTTCTATCCAAATGGCATTGTTTTGTATCACTTTGAGCTTGTGAAGGTTAACCTTTACCTGTACCCACCAGGAGTGCATTACAATAATGGATCCTGGGCAAGATGATCGCACCTACCAAGGTTGCACAGTTCCCAGTGGCAAAAGGTTTAACTGGCCTAAGGAATCTAAAATTGTTTTGGCAACGTAGTTGGTATGAACACCAGCACCAAGAGAGGATCCCAGGTAAACGCCAAGCATTTTTACTTGCTGGGGGATGACACATTCCTCAATAGTAAAACTAGCATATATAGACTCCAATTTATCTCTGGCCTGTGTTGAATCAAAAAATGTGATTTCTGTCTGCACCCAGTGTTTGATGGTCTCATAGATATGCGTAAGTTTAGCAGCATCCATTTTATAAACTCCAGGTTCAAGCAGCAGTTGTGTGTCGTCGGGGTAGTTGGTCTCAGTTAATAGGTCACAAAGTGGCTTTTTGTAAATATTGAATAACGCTGGTGACACACATGCAACCTGAGGAACTCCACACAGTATAGGGGCGGTGTCTAAATTAGCCTCACCCCATCGGACCCCAGCCCTCTGGTTATATAACAAGGAGCAGGTCCATCACACCACATTACTTGGACAGCCATCTGCAGACGCAAGAGTGTTTGAGACGCAAGTGATCTAAAAGGTCAAAGGCTGCTGACAGATCTAACAATATCAGCAGCCTAGTTTTGCCCTTATCCATGTTGCCAAGCATGTGTGTATGTAGGTCTAACAGGGCGCTCTCGCTACTATGGCCGCAGCGGAAGCCCGATTGTCTAATATTCAACTTGGACGTGGAGTGGAAATGTCCTTGCAGTTGGACAGTTGCAATTTTATCTGTTATTTTGAGTAACAAGTAAGACTTAGTGATGGGCATGAGATTGTTTCTCTGGGGTAAAGCCCTGTCTTTCTTATTGATGGGGCGACTCACTGCTTTTGTAGAGTCGGGAACGCAGACATAATTGAAGGAGGCATTAACAAACCTTACCAAAAAGGTGAGAAAATATTCTCATTCTCCAAGACTATTTTGGAAGGAATAACATCTCCAAAACAGAAAGTGGGATGCATTTCATCCAAGACTTTCCATTTGGGCCAGCTTAATAAGCCTAAATGTAAAAACTGGTGAGTTGAGGTTTGGCTGTACATCTTGACTGTGCCAAACTAGATCGGGAGACATGCCACCCACCATTGTGTCAGGAAATTCATCTAGATCTGTAATTTTTTTCTGCTGAGTCTGAGTACAGTCTCGGTTAGTTGGCTTAAAAGCTGTGCCTGTGCCCTAGGCTTTTCTGACATCCTGAGTATTTCAAGAGTTTTATCGAGCAATTTCTGTCTCTTTTTATCTGCCCATTGAAGTAATCTCTCATAGCTTCGTAGATGGCTAGCTTATGACTTTTTGTGATTTTTTCCATACAACTTTAAAGGCTTCTGAAACGTGTAGGGATGTTAAAGTAAAAAGAAACCGTGTTTAACTCCAATTTCTGAGCTTCTTCCAGCTCTTAGATTTCTCTCAGCTCTCCTTCCCCAAGCACAATAAAGTTCCATGAAAAAGAGTCTTGAGGTTTGCCTTTCTCCAGTTCAAGGCATTACAGTTCAGAACCACTCTTGGGTTCCCGTCGCCAAGTTTTAAATAATACAATCCAAACAAAAAGAGGCTCTTGAGACTCTGATCCCAAGACAACACATATAGATTTGCCAAGTATCAGGGTTACCTTCCACAAGACATCAATGTCTCACACAGGTTCCTGGATACTTGCTCCTGTGCACCAAGTCACCTCTATTTAGTTTCCTTAATTGGCTTCTGGATTTATGGTGTGCTCTTGGGCTCCTCTGGTTTCTCCTTAGCTGCCTCTTGGCTCTGCCACCATGTGTTAAACACCCCTTTTCATAGGGTAGCCTTGTCGCACTGTTTTCACTTATCTAAGGTTTGCTGTTTGGGTTTCTTTCAACCTTTAATTCAGCTTCAAAGTTTGGATTATTCAGTATTGTTCAATTGCAGTTTGGAGTTTAAATGCAGTGTTATGTTGATTAATTATATTCAGATTCAAGATTTGAGTTCATTTGCTGTGCTACATGCATTCAATACTTCAAGGTTTACAGACTTGCTTCAATGTTAAGTTTGTTATTCAATATGCAAGGGCTTTCTTTAAGTTTCCCTTTAGTTTGGAATTCAATATGCATTGGCATTAAGTGTGTTTTACTTTCATTAATTGGTTCAGAAGGAATGATTTGTAACATCAGGAGACTTTTGAAAATGTGCTTGTTCCTTTAAAAAGGCACATGATCACTCCGCTACATTGTACCAGTCTCGGTTCCCATTTAACAAAAGCAGTTCACTTTATGAGCCTCGCAGTTACAGTAATTCTGGATTTCTCTATCTGGGAAACTCACTTCTCAATTTGAAGTCCTTTTTCATGTCTACACACTTGGTGGCTTCCTTCCAGGGGCTCTGTCTCTCTCTCTCTCCCCTTCAGACAGTCTCACGCTCTTGCAGCGCCACAGGAGATCGAGCAATCCTTTGAATGGAATGAAGGACAACCCCTCATCTGGGCTGCTTCCTTCGCCTCTGCACAACGGGGCTTTTGCTCCTACTTCACACTCGCCAGGACCAACCGCTGCTTCAGTCCTTAGTGTGCTTCTTCGGCTGCAGAACGGCTCACTGCGGCATCTATCTGCGTCTCGCCTCTCCCCACTTGCCTTCCTCTCCTCACTTATTTTACACACTTGGCTTGTGTAAAAGGGTTGCAGGTGTGAGTCCTTTCTCTTAATTGCCTGACCATAGTTAGGCTTATTAGTGAGACATGCCTGGTCTTTGCAATGGTAATCCTCTGAGGCCCTCTTCCTTTTCTCAGTACCAAAGTGCTGTAACTGAATGTTGGTGTGCATTACTCTGTTGTCTCTTCCTCGCCCCACTACTGTCAAATGTGACATGAGGGAAAGTGAGGGGAACAGGCTTATAATAGCCCATGAAGGTTGGTGGATAGTTAGGTTTATCATCCATAGGAAAAGGGAGCTATGATGTCTCGCCCTAGGGTTCCCCAATCCTCAAAGACCCTCCACCCAGATGATTCTCCATCGCTTCCCACCCCCACGCTCAGGATCCAAGAGCGAAGGCCTTTCTCTGGCCACCTGCGCAGAGGATTCCAAAAGAGTAGGAGTGAGAATACCCTCATGTTTCTCATACTAATAAAAAATGCCATACCTGCCACCCTGGGGCCCCCAGCACCTTGCATACATGCATAATCTCTTTTTAATTGTGTGTGTGTTTTGCACTCTGGGGCCCAAGGGATAGGCCTGGTATTTTTTGACTGGACATCTATGATAGATGTCTATTAAAAAATACCATACCTGCAACCCTGTATTGGGCATCTTTGATAAAGCAAGCATGACAAGTGTTAATATGTAGTGTGAGAAACTTAGGGGTATTCTCACATGTAGACACCGGGAATCCTCTATTCAGGTGGCCAGGGGAGAGACATGGCTCTTGGATCCCAATGCTGGGGGAGGGCAAGGAAGGGCGGATCACCTGGGTAGGGGACTCCAGGGTTGTTCTCATGGGAGTACCCCAGGTGAGGCGCGGTATTCCAACAGTATGGCAGGCGAGGAGGAGGAAATCCCGGAAGCCTTTGTGGGGTACTCTGATACCAGGGCCCTTAATCCAAGGAGGAGGTTGGATTGTCCTACAAAAACAGACAAGGAGGAGAGCCAGATAAGATAAACACATAGTTTTAACCTCAACACCTATTTGGCTTCTCCTGGTTTAGGCCAGAAAGAAAGGAAATCACCTCAGACATATACAGAGGGAGCCAGAGGACTCCCCTCTTTCCTCTATAAATCACCTCATAATGATTTGGCCCCTAAAGATCAATTTTCATCTTGCCCTGTCTCCCCATTTCCAACATGTATTGGGACGAGGAAGAGGCGATACAGAGCAATGCGGATTACCCATAGAAACAAGATAGGGATACAAAATGAGGCATACCATCTAACATCTTTGAATTGTCCCACTAATAGTCAGTCAAGGTCAGGAACTTTTTCCCAACTGTGCACACCTTACTCTGACCTGCAGTATAAAAAGGGTGGTTCTGCCAGAGTCGGAGAGTGAGCTGGGGAAGCTGACTGGACCAGGGGCTGGGAGCTGCAATAAGATAAGCCTGGAGAACGGTGTGCTGAGACGCTGGCTCGGTGTTTGTGAGGGGCTTCTGCATGGCTAGGTAGCCTTGTCTCCAGGGAGACGGAGTGAGACAGCCTGTATCCTGCTGGCAGTGTTCAGGGAAATGCTTGTTCCCCTGGGACGTGTGCCGGTCCGAAATCCGAAAGTAAGGAGAGGGGTGCAAGCAGCCTGAAAACGAGAGACGCAGAGACAGTGAGAAGAAAAACGGACAGTCAAGAGAGGGTGCAAGTGAGAAAGAGGGTGTGAGCCACCCAAAAGAAATACACAGTGTGCAAGCGGCACGTTAAAGGGCAAAAAAAAGCGAGAAACTGAAGATGCAAGAGAGCACAGTGAAAAGTACAGAGAAGTGTGCAAGAGGCACAGAAAGGTGAAAAAATTGTGCAAGTGTGCACGGCAGAAAAAGGTGGGCAGTAAGCACAGTAAAGTGGAAAAGTACTGAGTGAAAGAGGCACAGAACCTAGGGCCGGTCAGATAGCACCGCAGGTAGAGTGCTTACTTTGACATTGATGCAGGTTTGAATCCTGGCAGGGCCAAACTCAGCCTTTCATCCTCCCGAGGTCAATAAATGAGCACCACACACCATGGGTAATAATAAGCAGCGCTCATATGCGTGAGGGTTCGTAACGCTATATAAATGCGAGTTATTATTATAATTACTATTAGAAGAGGAAGTGGTGCCTGAGACGGTACCTCAAGAAGCCCAGAGACATTGTGAACTTTATTGACTTGCTTCAAGAGCCCTACATGGAAGTTTCCAAGGGCAACACTTCTGAGTTTAACTATTTTGAACAGGCAGAGCTACACCTATTGGTAAGATTACCTGAAACCAGTGTCGGTTTACATTTTCGTTTCAGCTGCCATTTCTCTTTAAAAAGGCCTGATCACATTTTTATCAAAGAGTGATGGCAAGCATAGGTTATGACATGGTTTTCGGTTTTGGACTCTCAGACACAGACGGTCCTTGCATTCATTGATGGAACAAACCCCTCGAGTTAGGGCCAGTAAGGCATTACACCAACCCCACAACATTCCTTAATAAAGGTTTTCAAACTGTTGCTTATGAGTCTGTATCTCTCTTTGATACCAGGCCTGTCTCCCAGTAGCTAGACTGGCATTTCAATGCAGCCAGTCTAGCCATTTCTTATTGTGGTATGACATTTTGTATTGGGCATCTTTGGTAAAGCAAGCATGATACGTGTTGCTACAAAGCAAGACTGGCATTTTGTATACAACCAGTCTAGCCATTTCATACTGAGGAATGACATGCTATATTGGGCATCTTTAATAAAATAGGCATAAGTGTTTTATGTAGCTAGATTGGCATTTCAATGCAACCAGTTTGGACATGTTGTCATACTTTGGCATGCATTTCTAATGGTAAAGCCAACTGGAGTATGTTCTTACATGGGGATACTGCCATATATTGGCAGAACAAACATGGACATGTTTTCTTATAGTATAGAATATGCTCTTTTATGGGAATACTAGGGTGTAATGGAGCAGTCAGAATGGAAATGTATAGGTGCACAGCCAGTGTGAAAATGTATTATACTGGCATATATCGTGGGAAAAGGCATAGTGAAAATGTCTTGGTGAAATGCTCCTGTGCACTTTTGGTGACTTGCAACTATTGGATTATTTCATGAGTTACCCTAGACAACCAATTGCAAACTGGCTTTCTACCCAATCTTTCTAAAGGATTGTGCTCTAAAATGCACCATTTTAACACATTATTTAAAACAATTCTCAGAGGGCTAACCAACCCCCCCCAACCCCCTTTGATTGGTGCTGACTCCCTCGTTATACTTGGTCGCTCTCGCAGATCTGGGACAAATATTTACGCTGCTCCAGTTAAAAAATTCAGCAGCTGCCACTGGATTTGCTCGTAAACCTATGTTTCAAATGCCAAACGTTCCAAGCAAATAAATCAAGGCACACAATTTACACAACGCGAATGCCCTGAAAAGGAGGCTTCTTTATAGCCAGCACATTGTGATGCTGAGCGTGTCGGCGCTAACGTGCCGCCAATGAGATTAAGAGCAGCGCTAAAACTGTTGCGATACTTAGTTCCCACTTGTGATTTGCTCGTAGGTTTTAGTCAAGTCAAATAAAAACAGAACGAAAAAGGTGGTTGCTTTCCTAATATTAAAAGCTAATCTAAGCAAGTTGTACAAATTAACCACACAGTTTTCAAAAGATGTTTCAGTCCCCAAACATTCCAAGCAAATAAATCCAAGCACACAATTTACACAATTTGTGTCTTGCACCACAACTGTGCCTGAAATCCAATGAACCATGTTAAGGGGGTAATTCATAGATTTCAGCGCAGAGGGAGCGCACGCGAGCAGAGTAGAGAGGGAGCATGCGCCAGCGTGCGACAGCCGCGTGCGCTAAACAGCATTCTGGCGCACCGCATATTCATGGATTTTCCAAGCCATTTTGAGCGCTGGCGCATCGAACATCCCGCAGTGCCAGTTACGCCCTCAAGAACGCCCCTTGTTCAAGGAAAAGCCATTGAAATCCCCAATGCGGCGAAAAGGGGTGCGCTAACCCTGGACCAGTTTACAGGGCCGCTACACTGTAATCGCGTGAAAATACTACGCGTATCCCGCTCACGGCAGCCAAAACGTGTGAAAATGTACTTGCACACCACTTGGAATACGAATACCCCGCTCGCGCCAGGTAAATTGCGTAGAAAAAGTTCCCCCTGTGGTGTGGGCTGCCTGTGGAGCATGCCCAGGGTGGATGAGCTGCCTGCGGGGCATGGGCATGGTGAGTGGGCTGCCCAGGGGAGTTGCTAGGTCTGGAAAAGACCCGGGGCTATGCTGATGTCGGAACTGTTGGGACTGGGAGCTAGCTAGTCTTTTGGCTGTAGCTCCTGAGATTCTATCCGGGGCTACAACCAGAAGATCAGGGGCTTTAGCCCCCTTAGCCCCCCTCTAGCAACGCCCCTGGGGCTGCCTGTGGGGCATGGCCAGGGTGAATGGGGTGCCTGCACGTATTCCAGGGGTACGCGGGGAGTTTGACACGCGATAGGCCTGGCGCGAGTGGGCTACGTGTATTCCGGGGGTGCGTGGGGAGTTTCACAGGCGATAGTCCTGGCGTGACCGGGCTACGTGTATTCCAGGGGTATGCAGGGAGTTTCACACGCGATAGGCCTGGCGCGAGCGGGCTACGTGTATTCCGGGGGTGCGTGGGGAGTTTCACATGCGATAGGCCTGGCGCGAGTGGGCTACGTGTATTCCGGGGGTGCGTGGGGAGTTTCACAGGCGATAGTCCTGGCTTGAGCGGGCTATGTGTATTCCAGGGGTACGTGGGGAGTTTCACAGGCGATAGGCCTGGCGTGACCGGGCTACGTGTATTCCGGGGGTATGCAGGGAGTTTCACGAGCGATAGGCCTGGTGCGAGCGGTCTACGTGTATTCTGGGGGTGCGTGGGGAGTTTCACATGCGATAGGCCTTGCGCGAGCGGGCTACGTGTATTTCGGGGGTGCGTGGGGAGTTTCACACGTGATAGGACTGGCGCGAGCGGGCTACGTGTATTCCAGGGGCACACGGGGAGTTTGACATGCGATAGGCCTTGCGCGAGCGGGCTACGTGTATTCCAGGGGTACGTGGGGAGTTTGACACGCGATAGGCCTGGCGCGAGCGGGCTACATGTATTTCGGGGGTGCACAGGGAGTTTCACACGCGATAGGCCTGGTGAGAGCGGGCTACATGTATTTCGGGGGTGTGCAGGGAGTTTCACACGTGATAGGCCTAGCGTGAGCAGGCTACGTGTATTTCGGGGGGTGCGCAGGGAGTTTCACACACGATAGGCCTGGCGCGAACGGGTGTCAAGACCCTCGCCCAAAACCCCCTCTGGCAAACCCATTGGCCAGGTGGAGTCAGGATTCGGGCCTCTAGAGCCTGGCATCCTCTTCAAAAGCCCTCATGGGGCCAGTCCTGGCGCCAGGCTCATACACCATGAAAAACAATGTGCTTGGGAACTACTTTATTGTATTGTCAGCCAACATGGAGGCATCCACATAGCTTGGTTCCCAAGAACCAAGCTATGTGGTCTAGTGTTTTGGGTGTGGTATCCTAGGGACTACTTTACCTGGACTATTTTGTTGGGGCTATTTAAACCACTCCCGAGCAAGACAACACGCTTCGCGTTACTTTGCAGCTTGCAACGTGATGCTCACCGTGTCCAGCTATTCCCTCGAACCTCGGAGAAGCAGAACCTGCAAAGAGACAAAGGAACATAATTAGCAGCAGCATCTTACCTGCAGTCTTCATCTTTAAACACTCGCAGCTACTGAGAACAGTTTCCTTGAATCTGCACACCTCCCGGACAGAACGACTTGAAAGAGGAAGATAGAGGCAACATTAAAGAAAGCAGTAGAGACATTTACAAATTACGAACTGCTCGAAAGGCTTACCTGGCTGGTCGCCTCTCGTCTGGCACCACTCCGGACATTCCACTCGCGCTGAAGAACACCGTGACCTACAAGGAAGGAAAACATAGGTTAGCAAAGGCAAGACTTTGCAGCGCTGCGCATAGCGCTTACTTACCGCATCATAGCGCTCTTAATGCACCATCATTTACCAGCGGGGCTCAACCAAGCCAGTTCGCCGCGCTGGTAAATTTTAAACAAAGAAAGGCATGCAGGATAGCAACAAAACTAAAGAACAGCAATATGACCTACCTGAACAATATGAAATGGGCCGGCGTCGGTGAAGTAACTGGACCGCACTCGCCCGTGAAAGACAAAGCACCCCTGCAAAGAAGGCAGGACGGAGAGCACACCTAATTCTACCACAAGGCAGAACCTTCCCTGCAGACTATATCAGGGCAAAGCTGAGAAGCATACCAGCGAGTAACCCGGCTGGGGGGCGTCCCTGTGGATACCAGGTGAGCGTAACAGCGGGCTATGTGTATTTCGGGGGTGCGCGGGGAGTTTGACATGCAATAGGCCTGGCGCGAGCGGGCTATGTGTATTTCGGGGGTGTGCAGGGAGTTTCACATGCGATAGGCCTGGCGCGAGCGGGCTACGTGTATTTCCGGGTACGCAGGGAGTTTCACACGCGATAGGCCTGGCGCGAGCGGGCTACCTGTATTTTTTGGGGTGCGCAGGGAGTTTCACACGCGATTTGGCATTGTGGGCCCTCCCGGGTGTGCCCTTTCCCCCCTCTCCATGCCCTGCAGGCAGCTCAGACCACAGGGAAGTACCCTACACCCCTGACCATTCCCTGCAGGCAGCCCACATGGCACCATGCACTTGTGAGCCCCGACTCATGTGCCCCATACACCCACCCACCAATGAGGGGCACCTGCCAGCAGGGCCTGACTTATGTCCCCCATCCACCCACCAACCAATGAGTGACACCTGCCAGCAGGGCCCGACTCATGTCCCCCACCTACCCACCAATGAGCGGCAACCAGCCAGCAGGCCCCGACTCATGTCCCCCCACCCACCCACTGTGGAATCAGAAAAATACAATATTAAGGCTTTTACATCATGCAAAGGAAAATACACCGACACGGGCTTGTAAAGATTCCCAGAATCTTTATTACAAAACTGAAGAGTTATAAAACAAAGTACACAAATAGGTATTTGGCCGTCAATGCATCACAGAGACCACCAGCAGGGTTCAATGTGAGCAGTGAGCAGGATTTGCTAGCTGGACGTCGGCATATTTATACATTTTCGTTATAACAATGTCCAGCCTCTTTCAAGTTAATCATGTACTGGGCTAGGGTCACGCCAGGTTCGCTCCTAATTTACATATCTTGTGCATGCGGTTTACTTTTTTTTAATACATTCACTAACAAACATTATAATCCCCTAGTTTAACGTTACACTCTTTTACACATTGCTTTAATACAAATCAAACAAGTGTTTTGCATGTCGTATTTGGATAGCGTTATTGTTCTTGTATACTTGTAGGTTAACATCGCTGATTCAAGTATTCCCCTGATCCCGAGGTCAACAAAGGACAAGGTCTACATGACCCTAACATGTAGCCTGAAGGCAGGTTGGACATTAACTCTCCTACAGAGGTTGAAGAGGTTAAGGCAAGAAAAAGAGCACACAAGACGGCCATTTTAGACTACATGGTGACTTTGTACAATAAACTAAAATGGCGGCTCTAACCTAAAATGGAGGCTTGATTCACTTGAGGTCACGACCTTGTAATACGAATTTCCTCGCAAAGCGACTGGGCATAGGCCAACATATACAATGAGGACGAAACAATATTATATCAGTTCTAACAAACCCTCCTTTCGGCCTATGCCAAGCGCTAAAACTACATTCAATCATTTTGCGATCAACTCCACATTTCAACGTCTATACATCCTGAATCAATGTCGGACATATCTATTGCCATCAGATCAGACACTAGAGATTCTTTCAACACATACTCTTTGGAAAACTTATCTGGGGCGTATATTTTATGCCCTAATACACTTGTTGTTTGCACGCAACACCCTCCTAATACTGAAAATATGCCAGGGAGACACTGTATACAACAACAAAGGAATAGAAAACTTCCCAAGATAATCAGCAGGGCCGAAAACAACTTCCATCCCCATTACCGTAGGAGGTCCTAACACCATGCACTAAGTTCCCAGTTTCCCTTAGGAACATGCACTTCTGAACTTAGAACATGTAGATTTTGGATAGCCCTAAAGATCATTGGAGAGGAGTCTGGTATGTAAACGCAGCAAGCGGACCCCACTAAATTACATACTCCTCCACGCGCAGCCAAAATGAAATCTAATGCCATCCGGTTCTGAAGAGCCACTAATCTTATCGCCTTCTGTTCTAACGTCATATTATAGAGTGTCAGTGGTCCGGTTGATGGTTCTCTCCAATACTCTCGCTAGTCCCCTGATATCTTCTGAATTCGTAATTTGTCCAAAAAATGGCACAAAGGATTTCATAATGTCCCCTAGAGTTTGTGCTGGAGTATCCCCTTTTACACCTCGTCGTGGACGAGTTTTCGAAATTTCTGCAGTACTGGCAATAAATACCCCAGGTAATAGAATCCCTAAATAACAGGTTCCTTGCCAATCCCTGGGCAACCATGGAAATGCCACATTACCGCAAACAAAATAGACAGGTTCGCCTACGTACAGAGGTGTGTTCTCACTAGTCAAATTTGCAATGTTGGCGCACTTTCTAAAATTACCCATTCACCTTGTTACATTCCTCTATATGCAGAAGGATACTGAATCGGGGCTATGATTAACAGAATAAGATGGAGGCGTGGCGTCCTTATTGCCTATAGGAGCCATTTTGAAAGAGATCAAAGACTGAAAAGGACGAGACAATCTATCAGAGGGTTTAACAGAAGCAACGTTCGGTTTACTCCCATTTGCAAACAGCGAGCATCCCAGGGGCATCAAAACACGTTTTTCAAAACTATTCAAATATGTACCATCAAAGTTCCCTGAGATGCTATCATTCCATCGGCCAAAGAATAGTGTTCTAAGAGAAGCGTAACAGGCAGTTGTCAAAGGTAGGGGATGAATATACCAAGCTAGCCCCTTATCCCCATGTTGCGGTAGATGTGAACAGATCCAGCAACTGGTCCTATTTAAAATTGCATGAGTGGCATTCATAATTAACAAAAGGGTATTAATCTGATAGTTCCATCTATGCGACAAATCTCTAGGCGATAAAGTATGCAATTGCACGGAAGGAGTGGGGATAAAAGATACATTTTCAATAGGTAAAAAGTCCTCTAACGGATATGCTTCCTCCAGATACCATAACCCAAAACCAACAGTTACTAAAAATCGGTTATTATTACAAAAAGGCAACAATACACTTTGGGGGTCCCACTGCATGCTTCATCATTGTCTCTGCTAGTCACATATTTATCTAAAAGTTCGGTACGAGCGGTAGCGGGTGCAGGCATTGTAGTCTTCAATCGAAAAAACACCAATTGTTCATTTGCTGGCGACTCCAGTCGCGCGTCTTCTTAATGTCTTTCCCACAAAGGTTAGCCAACAGAATCCTCCGGTCCAGTCAGGCCAAAAGGCAAGCCCTCAAATGATTTTCTCAATCGCACAATCAGACCGTGCTGTACATCTATTTCCTTGGACGTAAATTATATTTCACAGTTTCTGTTGAGGACAAAGTGTCGTCACTTCCTCCTGGAGGTGGCGAGTGAACGGGAATGGGATCAGAAAAGGATTGATCCGGAAGTTCCACTGTTGGAGAGTGCGGAGACAAGATGGCCATGTTGTCTGGCCTTGCAAATTCCGGAACGGTCTCCGATACTCTCTTGTCGGCTGTTGCTGTTTCAGGCATGTTAGTTACAGCAGTGGGAAGGGATTCTGTGTCTTCTGTATCGTATGGCACGGGCTGCGGGATCTGTTTGGTGTGCGTCGCATGGATCCAGTTCTTACGACCAGCTACCCGCACAGCAGTCTGGGTGACTAGCAGGACTTGGTAGGGACCCCTCCATCGAGGTGCAAGGCAAGTGGACCTCTCAAAAACTTTCGTGAGGACCCAGTTCCCCGGTCACAGACTGTGACCAGGACCCTCGTACCGTACAGGTAATGCCTCTCGCACCTGGTGATAAATTGAAAACAGATTTTTAGTCAACTGGTTACAGTAATCTGAAAGAAGCACATTTTCTATATCCCGCAACAAACTGCTCTTTGGCAAACCCCAAATATTAGCAGGTCTCCCCATTACCACCTCAACGGAAGAGAGCCCAGTCTTAGTTTGAGGGGTTGTTCTCATCGACAGCAACACGATCGGTAAGGCATTAACTTGGTGCCAGCACACGTCTTAGCGAGCTTGTTCTTTATAATGCTGTTATGCCTTTACACTAATCCAGCACTTTGGGCATGTCTGGCCAAATGGAACAGTTTATCAATCTGTAATGCTTTGCATATTTGTAGGATTACATCAGCGATAAAGTGTGGCCCATTATCCGACCAGATGACTCTCAGCAGCCCGAACCTAGGAAAAAACTCTTTCAACAGAGTTTTTGCCGTGGTTATGGCCGTTGCATCTCTAACCGGGAAGGCCTCAACCCACTTACTAAATGCACAAATGACAACCAACACATATTTAAGATTGTTGCAACGTTCCATTTCAATAAAATCAAAGTGAATAACCTCAAACGGAACAGAAGGTGGAGCGAAACTTCCTCTAGGAGTCGAGGTACCTTTTCCTACATTATGCTGCAAGCAGACCATGCACCCTTGGACAAAGCGCTCCGCAGTTTTAAAGATCATATCATTGGCCCATACACTGTGTAGCATTTTAGTCAATTTACGCGCACAAACATGTGTCGGACCATGGGCCATAATAACCATCATTGTAATGTAGGCGTCAGGGAGTAACCATTTTCCTTCAACATTGTCCACCCAACACCCATCATCATCCAGTCTCCCTGTACCCTCGACCCTCGACCCATCTCTTAGTTTCCTCTATGGTAGCATCTGCTTGAATGTCTTTTACAGAATCGATACTTTCTCCCAAAGTGCAAACATTTCCAGTTTCTCTTACAGCATACATTTCTGAACTAAAATCAGTGGCAGTTTGTTTAGCTATCTGATCAGCAAAAGCATTCCCTTTTCCCACATCATCTGTAACCTTTTGATGTGCTGCACATTTTATGATAGCTAGCTGAACAGGGAGTGCGAGTGCTGAAAGTAATCGCACTATTAAAGTGCCATGCTGAATTTTCGTGCCATGCGAGGTCAAGAAACCTCAGTCTTTCCAAAGTCTACCGAAGTTGTGGACCACCCCAAAAGCATACTGACTATCCGTATATATATTTACTGTAAGCCCTTCAGAAAGTTCACAAGCTCGAGTTAACGCTATAATTTCTGCAGCCTGTACGGAATTATGCATAATTCTTTTGGTTTCCACAATCGTGCTTAAAGTAGTAATGGCATAAGCAGCCATGTGTAACGCTCACCTGAATCCCTCGGAGGCGCAGGTCTGGGCGGGGGGTTCTCGGAGTCTTCTAGGGTCACGCGCAGGCCTCGAATGCCACCCTGGAAAGGCCCTCTCCTCACTGAGATCTTGATCTGAAGGGTGAGGTGTCTGCAATTGTGAGAGCAAGGGGTTAATAGGATATATAAGCCTGACAGGCAAGCTGACTCCCCTTCCTGGTAATCCCCACGTAGTTCGTAGGCTAAATGTGCTCACCTTATATAGGTGAAAGCGGAGCTCTCCATCCTGCGTCTGTGCAGGGGCGCCGAAGCCAGTTACTTCACTGGTTGATTGTCCAGCCTCTTGGTTGCAGAGGATGAAGATTTGGAGCTAGGCCGTCGTTAGCAGCACGAACGGCGGTTGCTTGAATGGGGAGCGATGGAAATGCGAAGGTATTGCAGGCAAGTAAGTAAGAAATGTCAATTCGAAGTTTAAAGCACTTCTTAATGTCTCTTTTCCTTTTTCAGGTTGCAGAAGCAGCTGGGTAGAAAAATAGATGTCGAGGAATGCGCCGAGGAGTGAGAAAGATGGGAGCTGCCCAAAACACGTGCGTATGGATGGAGTTTTGTATTTCTTAATGATGTCCTTTTGTTTTGCAGATGCGAGTAGCAGCGTCGGCGGAGGCGAGAAGAATGCAGCGCAGGTAGGAAAAGGTTCACGAAGGTTACTAACCAATGTCCTTGCTTCCACAGGGTGCCAAAAAATGGAGAGCTGCAGCCCGTGGCTTGAGATGCACCGATGGATTGGGTAAGTGCTGCGCTGGTTTTATCTCGTGCTAACCTGGTGTTCTTTTCCCTTCTCAGATGCTGCTGAAGACAAAGATGGTATTTCAGAAGGTAAGATTACGGATTTCTCTTCCCTAGATGCAGAAGTTGCAGATTCTCTGGAGCTGACACGGTGAGCGTCCTGCTGCTATTGCAGAATAACGCGAAGCACGTTGCTCTGATCGGGCGTGGTTTAAATAGCCTACTGGAGTGCTTAGGTGTCTCCTTCCACAGCAGCCTCGCCCAGGAAAGAAGTCCCAGCTTCCAGAATAGTTCCAGTATCCAGTCCCAGGGAGTGGTGCTGGCCACACCCAGAAGGTAAAGTAGTTCCAGCCATGGATGGATGAGGATTTCATCCTGCAGGTGAGTGAGCAGCATGGTCTGCAGCAGGTAGGTCCACCCAAGCACCCTTCCTTGCATCATGAGCCCGGCACGTCCTGTGCCGGGACTGGGTCCCCTTATGAGCCTGGCGCCACTGGCGCCAGGACAAGGTCCATAAGGCCCCTATGGGAGCCGATGGGAGCCTGGAAATGAAGTTGTGACCCGGCTTCCGAGGCAGTTGGGCTAAACCTGACTCCTTGGAGGCTGCGGTCATGACACCATGGATGTACCATTCGGAAGTTTAAAACAAGAGCCATCACAAAATAGCTCTCCTTGTGGGCTATTCAAAGGTGTGTCTTTCAGATCAATTCTACCTTTAGTCTCTTGTTCTGTCGCATAAAGTCAATCGTGTGACGTTTCATCACTTTCAACATTATCTTGTGGGACAGGTAAAGGTTCAGCCGGATTTAATACACAACACCTCTGAATTTGAATGTGGGGGGCAAACAAGATTAGTTCATATCTTGTCAATCGTGCAGAAGTGAGGTGTTTGAGTTCTATTCAATAAAATATCTAAAGAGTGAGGTACCATTAGGGTTAACGCATGACCCAGGACCATCCCCTCACTCTGTTTTACAGACGCAGCAGCAGCAGCAACAGCTCTCAAACATCTCGGCAAAGCGCATGCAACAGGATCAAGGGCGGATGAGAAATAGCTGCATGGCCTATTCTTCCCTCCATGTTCCTGTGTTAACACAGCCAAAGCACATCCATCATGTTCATGCACATACAACACAAAGGCGTTGTCATAATTCGGAATTCCTAAAACCGGCGCTGAACACAGCGCGGATTTGAGCAAATCAAATGCTGTCTGGTGTTCCAAAGTCCATGGCAATAGCAAAGAAATGCCCTTCTTTGTCAAAGCCAGCATTGGTTTAATCGTTAACGAAAAGTTAGGGATCCACAATCTACAGTAAGAAGCCATACCTATCACGGCTCTAACTTCTTTCTGCGTATTTGGGACAGACATGCCAGAAATAGTCTTTATTCGTTCAGGTGTCAACCGTCTTCCCTCCTTTGACAGGAGATAGCCTAAATAGGCGACCTCCTGACAACAATATTGGAATATTTTTAGTGAAGCTTTGTGGCCATGTTTCGCTAGATGACAAAGCAACAACACAGTGCCTTCTTTACAGGCGCTCTCAGAATCGGCAGCCAAGAGGAGATCATCTACATACTGTAGTAACGGCAAGTAGTAGGTAACTCGAGAGTATCGAGCTGCTCTTTTAATGCCCTACTATAACTACTTGGACTCTCAGTGTACCCTTGTGGTGCACGAGTGAATGTGAACGAGCGTCCACCTAAGGTAAACGCGAACAAATACCTGCTATCCTTGTGTATAGGAATACTGAAAAACGTGCTCTTAAGATCAACAACGCTAAAATGAGTGGCAGAAGCCGGAATCATGGTTAGTATCATTGTAACATCAGGTACAATAGGAAATTGAGGGGCCACAATTTTGTTAATAGCGCGTAAATCAATTATAAACCGAAAGGGAATCGCATTATCACCTTTTTTGTATACTGGCAAAATGGGGCTGTTACATAGGCTACCCTTAATTTCCTCAATTACTCCACGATGTACAAAATCAGAAACTATACATTTCAAAGCCTGCTCGCCTTCAACTGAGATCTTATATTGTGGGATGTTAGGCAATTTTACTCCATGTTTCAGAATAATTTTAACAGGTTCAATTTGAAGAATGCTCACATCATTATCATCAATTGCCCATAAGCATTCCGGAACATTACTGAATTCTGGCGGTAAAGGTTGAGTCAAAAACTGAGAGACGAGTGATTGCTGAGGTGAAATTGTTAACCGAACTCCGTCCGGAGAACAATGTATTACTGCATACAATGCCTTCAACAAATTTAACTCCAGCAAGTTCTCCCCACAGTTTGTGGTAAGTAGAAATGGACACTCTTCTGTGAAGGGACCCAGTGTTATCGGTGCCGGCAAAGAGACTGGACAAACTACAGGTGTGCCTGAAAAACCTACAGAAACGTTGGACTGCCCTGACAGGGGAATATTTGGAACCCGTGAATGGTCAATAGAACATTTCTGTGCTCCCGTATCTACTAAAAATAGATGCTTCCTATTTCCCACCGCCATCTCAATGTAGGGGCCTTTCTGATGAACGGGAATAGGCGTCGGTTCCAAATCCTGCTTCGGGCAATCCTAGCGAAACAGAATATTATCAAAAGGAAGCTCTTTAGAAAGGTATGCGGCAGAAGGGTGATCAAAAATGTTTCTATTATCCACATTCGAAACTTGCTTATCTTGTGAAGGAGGTTGCTGTGATTCTGGTGCAAACTGACCTCTGCCAGGGTCCCCTGCACCTGGGCGACCTCTGAATCGTCTACCCATGTTCCCAAAAAATCTTTTCTGCAAGGTCGGACATTGTGCGCGCCAGTGGCCTTCCTGTCAACATTAGGCACATTGGTTAATGGTTACCGGAGCCAGGGGCGTACTTCCCTGTGGAAAGTACTGACCTCTAAATTGATTACCCCCTCTAGGGTTTCTAACAATCTGTTGTAATAGGACTTTTGTTTTCAGGTCACCCTTTTTTTTCAAGTTTTTCCTTTTTATTATTTACACGATTTTCGTAGTACTGAGCCATATGCAGTACTCCTGATTGAGACTTCGCCTGCCAAGCGCTTTCGGAAGACATAATCTGTAACTGGATGTCAGGCAACAATCCACGTACAAATTTGTCAACAAACAGCCTTTTCCCTGACTCTGTGCCTAAGTCTTGTCCACTGAAATCTGAAAATACCTGTTCAAACCGATTGAAGAAATCGATAGCACCCTCAGACTTTCCTTGGACACAGGCCGTAAGCTTGTCCCAAATGATTCTTTTTTCAGGAACTACGGTTTTTCATTTTACAATAATCCTATCAGGCAAAGTTAATATCACTTGAGGCGGTCGCTCTCCAGCTGGTCTTTCTCTATCTAGCCTAACCATGTTATCCCATGTATCTCCTAACCCAGGTACATCATCTACAGTCCTAATCTGTTTACATAAATCAACTGGCAGGAGTACGGGAAATAATAAATCAATATCACTTAAGTTGAATACCGACGACTGTAAGACCGACTCTATTTCCTTATAGAACCCGGTCGGATTCTTTCTTACATTGGGAATAGATTGCTTTATGGTGTTCACTTCCTGTCTTGAAAACGGGCGTGAACAAACTGCAATACGTAATGTGCAGGAATTTCCCCCGCGAGTATTCCTCGCGCAGCATCGGACGCAATCTCAACTTTCGGGACAAATGTCGGAGGGACCTCTCTCATAGGCAACTGAGAAGTAGGTAGCTCCGAACGCTTACTGAGCAACGGAGCCAAATCAAGCGCTAATGCAGTCGAAGAAGTATCAATCGAAAAGGCTCTCTTATAAACACTCAACAATTCTGCGGGACAACAAATCTTTCTTTTTACACACTCATTCTGCAGGTATTCTACCATCACCTGTATCACCTTCTTTTGCATTTCTAACGTACACTGACTATATGTGTCATATACTTCATCTGGAGTTATTGACATATCCGAAATCCACCTTATCGCATCCTTTATACAAATTTGCGCTTCCTCACCTTTTAATTCACGGCGAGGAGAAAACCGTTTCTGTAAGTACATAATACATAAACTACCACCATCTGCTTCCTCATTCTGTCACCCTTCCAACTCCTTCCTATACCCAAAAATCCTCTCAACATGCTCATATACCTTCTCCGCAGTATCTCTGGACAACGCTGAGGCGTTCAAATCCCGTAACCCTTGTGGGAAATCTACATCGTTTAATCTATTGCACATTATAATCAAATGGGTCCCTAATCCTTCAATAAAAACATTTTTCTCAGGAATATCTTTTAAATTTTCGAGTGTGGAAAAAAACATCAGCTTGTTCACCCTTCTCCATACAATGTTTAGCCCAAGCGATCAATTCATTCTTTTTCTCTGGGGACACAGTATTACGAGTCACGACCCTTGGTCTCGCTCCCTGGTCTACTACAAGCGATGCAGAATCACTTGGAAGAGGAAGAGTAGGCACATTCTGAATATCAACAGCTGGAGGCAAGGGGGCAGGCAAAGGAGCGACGGCTGGAAGAGCAGGAAGAACAGCAGGGAGGACCAGAGGAACTTTAGGAGGAGGAATAACATCGGGAAGGGGCAAAGAGCCAGGAGGAGGGACGTACGGAGGTCGCGCAGAGGCACCGGGCCTTCGTTCATGCAAAAGTTTATTAATCAATTCATCTGACATATGAAAATCTTTTGAAGGGTACATTTTCTGAATGCCTAATTGAAACACCCTGTCCGTATTCCTAACTGACTCCAATTGTTTATTTTGATCATATAACTGTGCCTTTTCGACACTTGTCATATGTCTACGCATATGTTTTTCTCTACTCTTTTGTTGCTGCAAAGCTTCTGTTTTCCAACTATGCAATGCATCTAGCCTTTTTCTTTACTAATACAGACTCTAGATATTCTATACGAGGGATTTCAAAACTACCATTGGTTGGCCACCAAAGATTAAAATTATGTCTGGTCTGTCTGTCTGTGCCAAATGTCATTAAATGCTATACTACCAAAGCCTTTCTTACAGTACATAGTACCTGCCGGCGACCCCTCCTGTGGTGCGGGACGGCTATCTTCTAAAGATTGTCTGTCGCTGCGGAATAATGCCCTAAAGCAGGCTGACAATTTCCCAGGCATATCAAAGTTCTGGTGTTACCTGATCAAGTAATTGTGCTCGCGAGTACAATGCGCCAAATTCAAATTATCAGGGTTAAATTAAGAATCGGGTCATGATTCACCTGACCAAAGGACTGGGAGGCCCGATCGGGTTACTAAGAACAATGCTAACAACCCACGTGTCTGGTGATTTTCGGCAAATTTACCCACCTCGATTTATGGACCCTCGTCAAGATATCGTCTCGGGCTACAGCTCACCGTTCGGGGTTCGGATCGTACAGTTTTGTCGAAGAATTCACTTCTCGTCCAGAGTGGCCATTTCTGTTGGCACTGTCCGATCCCGGTACGATAGCCAAGCCAACCTTCAACGAGACGAAGTCGATCTTGAGGGTCCCTATTCGGGCGCCATCTGTGGAATCAGAAAAATACAATATTAAGGCTTTTACACTATGCAAAGGAAAATACACCGACACGGGCTTCTAAAGATTCCCAGAATCTTTATTACAAAACTGAACAGTTATAAAACAAAGTACACAAATAGCTATTTGGCCGTCAATACATCACAGAGACCACAAGCAGGGTTCAATGTGAGCAGTGAGCAGGATTTGTAGCTGGACATCGGCGTATTTATACATTTTCGTTTTAACGATGTCCAGCCTCTTTCAAGTTAATCATGTACTGGGCTAGGGTCACGGCAGGTTCGCTCCTCATTTACATATCTTGTGCATGCGGTTTACTTTTTTTTCATACATTCACTAACAAACATTATTATTGTCAAGCTGATTGGCCCGAGAGGACCGCGTACCTGTAGTCTTGGTGGTCTGTCAAGCTGATTGGCCCGAGAGGACCGCGTACCTGTAGTCTTGGTGGTTGGTCTCGCAGAGGTCGCCAGTCTGGAGTCCAGGAACTGATGAGATAGCGGCACGAGGAATCAGCCTCTCCACCACCCAAAGGAGGAACTGGGTGAAGGATGGACCAACCCCCAATGTCACAAAGGCACTCTCCCAGGTAAGCGTGACAAGAGGATGTAGGCTCAGATGGAGGGAACCATAGTCCAGGTAGAGCTTGTTGTCCAGACCATGAATCTTCCAAGAACCTCAGTGCAGCGACAGTTGATAGATAGACCAGTGTAGCAGAAAGGTATTCGTAGTAGGCAAAGGAGCTTGGCTGGTGCAGATAGTTCCAATGGTACACAGGATGAGATTCGGAGTCAGGCAAGACAGGAAAGAGTGAGGACAGTTGGAACTAGTTGTCTGGCCAATTAGAGAACTGTAGGAACGTGCCCAAGATGGAACAGGGCGAATGCAGGCTAGTGTGGGATAAGTCCCCTCTACACAATGATGACTCAGGGCAGAACTCCGGAATGGGCTGAGGGAAGACTGACCCAGGGCAGAACCTAGGTAGTAGCTGGAGGCTGGCTGGCCCAGGGCCGAACCCAGGTGAGGATTGAAGGCAGGCAGGCCCAGGACAGGCCACAGGTAAGGCTGGAGGCAGGCAGGCCCAGGACAGGCCACAGGTAAGGCTGGAGGCAGGCAGGCCCAGGACAGGCCACAGGTAAGGCTGGAGGCAAGCAGGTAGGCCCAGGACAGGCCACAGGTAAGGCTGGAGGCAGGTAGGCCCAGGACAGGCCACAGGTAAGGCTGGAGGCAGGTAGGCCCAGGACAGGCCACAGGTAAGGCTGGAGGCAGGTAGGCCCAGGACAGGCCACAGGTAAGGCTGGAGGCAGGTAGGCCCAGGACAGGCCACAGGTAAGGCTGGGCAGGAACAACGAGGAAAGCGAAGCGAACCGCGTTGAGACGCGGCCCGCTTTGACTCGCGGCCTCTTTTATGGGCCGCCGGCGCCCGAGAGGCCTGGAACGCAAACCGTTCCATTTCCGGGCGCCGGCGAACCCAGAACGAGGCTTGGAAGGCAAGCCCCCACGGCGCATGCGCGGAACCGAGAGAGAGGGCCTCCGCGCATGCGCCGAAGGCCGCCGGCCCTGTAACCCGTTGCTCCCCTCCCGGCGAGTCCCCAGACGCGAACGCGCGGGTAGACTCGCCAGGAGGAAATGGGAGCAGCAGACCCCAGTCTCCCGCGTGACATGACACTATGCCCCCTCCCAGGAAGACCCGGGGCCCCAGGCTTCCAGGGAAACCGTACGTAGAACTCACGTATCAGCCGGGGAGCATGCACGTGCTGGCGCGGTTCCCAGGTACGATCACAGGCCGGGTACCCCTTCCAGTCAACCAAATAGTGGAGCACCCCTCTACGGTACCGGGCATCACAGATCTCGTGTACCTCAAACTCAGGGACCCCCTGTACCAAAACAGAGGCCGGACGAGGAGAGGTGCGGCCATAATCATCGACCACATAGGGCTTTAACAGGGACACGTGAAAAACGGGATGTACACGCCAGGAAGAGGGTAGGTGAAGACGGAAGGCTACAGAGGACAACCGTTTGGTGATAACAAAGGGTCCCAAATATCGAGGGGCCAGTTTGACGGGCAGATTGCGGAGAGGCAGGTTCTTTGAGGACAACCACACCTTGTCGCCCTCCTGGAAATTAGGTTCTGCACTCCTCTTCCTGTCTGCCTGTCTCTTCATCTGATCCTTGGCTTCACTTAAGATCTTGTGTGCAAGTTCTTGCTGTTCCCGGATGTGTAAGACCAGACCATCAGCAGAGGGAACAGTACTAGATGGAACTGGTTGAAAAGGCATTAACCGAGGGTGTAGACCAGTGGAACAGAAGAATGGGCTGACTCCAATGGAGGCATGGACAGTGTTGTTGTAGGATACTTCGGCCAGATCTAGCCCACCTTTCCAATTAGACTGTGTGGCATTGGCAAAACAGCGGAGGTACCCCTCCAAAGTCTGATTGGTCCTTTCGGTTAGCCCATTTGTCTGTGGGTGATAGCCTGAGCTTAGAGCTCTATGTATTCCCAGATGACCACACACCTGTCTCCAAAATGATGAAAGGAACTGGGTACCTCTATCCGATATGATTTTCTCCGGTAGGCCGTGCAACCGGTAGATGTCGTGCAGAAACGCTGAAGCCATTTGAGTAGCTGTAGGGATTTTCCGGAATGGGATGAAATGGGCCAGTTTGGTGAAGCTGTCCACAACCACCATTATACAGGTGTACCCTTCAGATGGAGGCAAATCCACAATGAAATCGGTGGCGATGGTATGCCATGGATAGGGAGCCACTTCGGTGGGCATTAACAAACCCAATGGTCGTCTTCTGGGAACCTTGCACTGGGCACATATTGGACAGCTGTCAATGTACTTCTGGACCTCGGTCGCCCAACCAGGCCACCAGAACTGTCGGGATATCAACTCTCGAGTGGCTCTGACCCCGCGATGTCCTCCTATGGGTGAATCATGGAATCCGTGTAGAATGCCCCTTCTAATGGCTCCTCTGGGTATGTAGAGTCTTCTTTGAAAAAACAACAGTCCATCTCGTTCTGATACTAGTTGCCGACTAAGAAGGGACGTTCTTTCTGGATCCGACCGAGTGGCTTCCGCGATGGACTTAAGGTGAGAGGACAAGGCCAGCAGAAAATGGCGAGGAGAAATCAGTGGCTGTTCTGGACAGGGCGTCCCATCTACGTTTTCCAGGGACCTGGAAAGCGCATCCGCTTTCGTATTGGAGGTTCCCGGGATATAAGTAACATGGAACTCAAACGGAGAGAAGAAGAAGGCCCACCGGGCTTGACGAGGAGTCCGACATTGCAGAGAGCGAAGATATTGCAGATTGCGATGGTCTGTCCGCACCTCCACAGAAAAGCGTGCTCCGAGGAGAAAATGTCTCCATTCCTCGAATGCGGTCTTGATGGCTAACAGTTCCCTTTCAATCACCGGGTAGTTTCGTTCGCTGGGACTCAACTTGCGAGAATAATAGGCTACTGGATGTTCTACCAACGTGGTCGGATCTTTCTGAAGAAGGACTGCCCCTACAGCAAAGCTGGAAGCATCGGCCTCCACTATGTAAGGCAACTCTTCCTGGGGATGGCGCAGGATCGGGGCAGCCATAAAGGCCGACTTCAATACATCGAAAGCCCGGGAAGCCACGAGATCCCATTCGAACGTGATCTTGCTGCTGGTTAGCCTGGTGAGGGGCGCCGAGATCTGTGAGAACTGTGGGATAAAGCGCCTGTAAAAGTTTGCGAATCCCAGGAAGCGTTGGAGAGCCTTGATATCGTGTGGATGTCTCCATTCTTGTATGGCTCGCACCTTCTTGGGATCCATCCCAATGCCTTCTTGATTGATAACGAATCCCAAGAATTCAATGCTGGGTTGGTGAAAGCTACATTTCTCCGCTTTGGCGAACAGGTTATTGACGGACAGCCGATGAAGGACCTCACAAACATGTTCCACATGCTCGTCTAAGGATTTAGAGAATATCAATATGTCGTCCAGATAAACCCAAACGGATAATCCTAACAGGTCACCAAAGATGTAGTCCATGAATCGTTGAAAAACAGCGGGAGCATTACATAGGCCGAAAGGCATAACCCTGTATTCAAAATGCCCAAAAGATGTCTTGAAAGCTGTCTTCCACTCGTCCCCACTCCTGATGCGCACCAAATGATAAGCTCCGCGGAGGTCCAATTTGGAGAAGATTCGCGCAGTATGCAGGGTTTCAAGGATACTGCGAATTAAGGGTAAAGGATACCGGTCCTTGGCTGTTATGTCATTCAACTGCCGGTAGTCGACACAGGGTCTCAATGTACCTTCTTTTTTCTTTACAAAAAACAGGGGGAATCCTGCAGGCGATTTCGATGGCACAATGTACCCCTTTTCTAGACTCTCCGACAAATACTCCTGAAGAACTAGCTTCTCGTCACGTGTCAAAGCATATAGTTTCCCATGGGGAATAACGTGGTCCGGTAGCAGGTCAATGGAGCAATCAAAAGAACGGTGTGGAGGAAGGGGTATGTTGCCAGGTTCAGAAAACACCTGTTTGAATTCGGAATATTCCTGTGGGACCAGAGACGTGGAACATAGATGAACCCCATTGCTGTCCGTTATTAGTGAAGTCGAGACGGTCCTGGTGGGAACCGGTAGCTTGCATTATTGAGCACACCGTTCGGATGAAAAGGTCAAGGTCTGGGTTCTCCAGTCTATCAAAGGATTGTGGTGTTGCAACCAAGGTAATCCCAAGACCATCTTGTAGTTCGGTGACTTGATAACATCAAAGGCTAGTTCCTCGTAATGATCAGCAATCAGAAGGGCCAGTCCAACTGTGAACTGACTAACGGGTCCAGAAGACAAGGGAGTACCATCAATAAGCTCCACCGACAGAGGCGTGTGTCTGGAAACGAGTGGTATCTTATGTCTGGTGACGAACGTTTCGTCGATGTAATTGCCGGAAGCCCCACAGTCCAGTAGACCGGATACTTCCAGGTTCTTGTCTGGTAGTTTAATTCGGACCTTCAGGGTCTGTAGTACCACTGGTTGCATGGGCAGACGTATAGAACAAATAACAGAAGGGTCTGAGGAAGGAATGGGACCTGTCGTTGCCCTTCCTGTATACGACAGGTCTCCTAGTTTCCCGACTTCTTCTTCTGCGGACGCAAAGGACACGTACCCAAATAATGTCCAGCTGCTCCACAGTAAAGACACAAACGCAAAGACCTCCTTCGTTTCTTCTCTTCTTCCGTCAAAGGTCCCCTCATGGCTCCTACTTGCATGGGCTCAGGTCCGGACTCGGTCGACCCAAACGAACCAGCAGGTGTGTTGGTTGTCCGGGGACCGCTTCTGTCAAGCCGACGTCTCTCAGCCTTTCGTTCGGCTAGCCTTTGGTCAATACGGAGTACTTGATCGATCAAGAGTTAAAGGCTCTCTGGTTCAGGGATGTGAAGTAACTCATCCTTGTACTCCTCTCTCAGGCCTCGACGAAACAGTGTCTTCTGTGTAATTTCGGGCCATTGGGAGTCAGTAGCCAAAAGTCGGAAACGGCTGATGTAGGTGATGACGTCATTGCTTCCCTGTTTGTAGTCCATCAATTGATTCTGTGCAACGGAGGCCAGGTTCGGCGTCTGAAATACCTCAAGAAAGGCCTTTTCAAAGGCAGCAAAGTCATTCAAAATAGGACTGTTCGTAACCACAAACGGAGTTGCCCAAGCTAATGCGTTCCCAGTTAGGTTCCCCAAGATGTAACCAATCTTGGCCCTATCAGTGTTGAAGTAGGTAGACCTGAAGAGAAAGTGTATTCTGCAGTGGTTACAAAATTCCGCCACCCGTCTAGGGTCTCCGTCGAATTTGATGGGTGTTGTATGAGCCAATGATCCCTCTCCTTGAGAGGTACTAGGTGCTCCTTGCGTTATCATTTGTCGTAATGTTTGATTCTCCTGACGCAGGGCGGTCATCTCGGCCCTGAGCGCTAGCAACTCGTTCCTCATGTCCTGCGATTCATCCATCTCTGAATCAGGAGGAAGGCGTCTCAATCTGTCAAGCTGATTGGCCCGAGAGGACCGCGTACCTGTAGTCTTGGTGGTCTGTCAAGCTGATTGGCCCGAGAGGACCGCGTACCTGTAGTCTTGGTGGTTGGTCTCGCAGAGGTCGCCAGTCTGGAGTCCAGGAACTGATGAGATAGCGGAACGAGGAATCAGCCTCTCCACCACCCAAAGGAGGAACTGGGTGAAGGATGGACCAACCCCCAATGTCACAAAGGCACTCTCCCAGGTAAGCGTGACAAGAGGATGTAGGCTCAGATGGAGGGAACCATAGTCCAGGTAGAGCTTGTTGTCCAGACCATGAATCTTCCAAGAACCTCAGTGCAGCGACAGTTGATAGATAGACCAGTGTAGCAGAAAGGTATTCGTAGTAGGCAAAGGAGCTTGGCTGGTGCAGATAGTTCCAATGGTACACAGGATGAGATTCGGAGTCAGGCAAGACAGGAAAGAGTGAGGACAGTTGGAACTAGTTGTCTGGCCAATTAGAGAACTGTAGGAACGTGCCCAAGATGGAACAGGGGGAATGCAGGCTAGTGTGGGATAAGTCCCCTCTACACAATGATGACTCAGGGCAGAACTCCGGAATGGGCTGAGGGAAGACTGACCCAGGGCAGAACCTAGGTAGTAGCTGGAGGCTGGCTGGCCCAGGGCCGAACCCAGGTGAGGATTGAAGGCAGACAGGCCCAGGACAGGCCACAGGTAAGGCTGGAGGCAGGCAGGCCCAGGACAGGCCACAGGTAAGGCTGGAGGCAGGCAGGCCCAGGACAGGCCACAGGTAAGGCTGGAGGCAAGCAGGTAGGCCCAGGACAGGCCACAGGTAAGGCTGGAGGCAGGTAGGCCCAGGACAGGCCACAGGTAAGGCTGGAGGCAGGTAGGCCCAGGACAGGCCACAGGTAAGGCTGGAGGCAGGTAGGCCCAGGACAGGCCACAGGTAAGTCTGGAGGCAGGTAGGCCCAGGACAGGCCACAGGTAAGGCTGGAGGCAGGTAGGCCCAGGACAGGCCACAGGTAAGGCTGGGCAGGAACAACGAGGAAAGCGAAGCGAACCGCGTTGAGACGCGGCCCGCTTTGACTCGCGGCCTCTTTTATGGGCCGCCGGCGCCCGAGAGGCCTGGAACGCAAACCGTTCCGTTTCCGGGCGCCGGCGAACCCAGAACGAGGCTTGGAAGGCAAGCCCCCACGGCGCATGCGCGGAACCGAGAGAGAGGGCCTCCGCGCATGCGCCGAAGGCCGCCGGCCCTGTAACCCGTTGCTCCCCTCCCGGCGAGTCCCCAGACGCGAACGCGCGGGTAGACTCGCCAGGAGGAAATGGGAGCGGCAGACCCCAGTCTCCCGCGTGACATGACAATTATCCTCTAGTTTAACTCTTTACACATTGCTTTAATGCAAATCAAACAAGTGTTTTGAATGTCGTGTTTGGATAGCGTTATTGTTCTTGTATACTTGTAGGTTAACATCGCTGATTCAAGTAATCCCCTGATCCCAAGGTCAACAAAGGACAAGGTCTACATGACCCTAACATGTAGCCTGAAGGCAGGTTGGACATTAACTCTCCTACAGAGGTCGAAGAGGTTAAGGCAAGAAAAAGAGCACATGAGACGGCCATTTTAGACTACGGGGTGACGTTGTACAAGAAACTAAAATGGCGGCTCTAACCTAAAATGGAGGCTTGATTCACTTGAGGTCACGACCTTGTAATACGAATTTCCTCGCAAAGCGACTGGGCATAGGCCAACATATACAATGAGGACGAAACAATATTATATCAGTTCTAACACCACCATTGAGGAGCACCTGCCAGCAGGCCCTGATATGTGGCCCGCCAAACACCATGTTCTAACAAAACAGACCCATGGGCCTCATGCCAACACAAATCCCGCATACCCCCCAGCAAAAGCACACAACCATCCACTGCACCCACTCCCAAATTACCCATGCCATGAGAGCCTCAAAAGAACCACCATGGCCATGGCGAAATGTACAACAGAGCCACACAGTGGCAACACATGACTGAGGCAATGCTCATTGAGACATGCACAAATTCCAATGACAGTACACAGCACAAATAATTTATATATATGATTTGTATTAAAATACGTAATAAAAAAACATAAAGAAATATCAAACTTGTAAAGTAAGAAATGATGAAATGTAAAAAAAAAAAATCCAATGTAAAACAAAAATCCACAAGGGAAAAAAGTGAAGTGGTCCATATCCAATGTCCAAAAAAAGTACATAAAAATGTAAATAAAACATTGATCCATGGGATGTAACTATAACAAAAGTATGTACAAGTCTGGAACTATATAAACTGCAAGTCCAAAGGGTCCATGATGCCCAAACAAAAGGAAACCTAACAAACATTCTTTAAAAATATCTATGTACATAAAGTGGAGCAAAGTCCATGAACTCCAAAATAAAGAAAAACAAAGGAAACCTAACCCTAAAGAACTATGTACAATGGCGGCGGGCAAGTCCAATAGCTCACTTGTTGATGTCCCGGGCCAGGGCATCATCAAACTCCTCTTCAACATCTTGGAGGCAGGCTTCTTCCCTGGCCCCCGAGGTCTCACAGGGATGCAGCCATGGCCTCCTCCAACTCCCTGCGAGTTGCCTCGAGGCACTCAGCCCGCCTAAACGCCCTGCGCATGGAGTTCTCTGCCCTGACCATAGTGAGCCGTGCCTCTTCTGCCCGCCGCCGGTCTGCATCTATTTGCCGGGCCAACCGCTGCCACACGGAAGACAGACCCAATCCAGTGTCCTCCAGCCCTCCGGCCGATGCCTGCCTCTGTGATGTTGATGGCCCCGAGCCATCATTGCTCCCACCTTGAGCCTGCTGCTGCCGTGCATGTGCCCTGCCTGTCGATGCCTGCATGTCCTCCTCCTGCTGGGGTCCAGTTGTTGGGGTGGCCACCCCCGCTGGACCTCCAACTCCCGACTGTGGCAGGGATGTGTCCTCCACATTCCTAGCCACTGGGTCAGGGGCAGCTCCACAGGGTGCCCAGGTGATAAGTGGGCAGGAAGATGGCACGGAGGACGACTGGCGTTTGGGGGGGGCTAAGTTGAGGAGGGGGTCGATAGAAGTTCCAGCACACGGAGGAACCCAGCACTGCTGACCCGTCCTAGTAGGTCGACGCGGTCAATGAGACATTCAAAATGACGTGCATTGTCCACACGAGAACCCTGCACGTCATCTTGAATGCTGCGTTGATGCAACGCCACCCCAGCCAGGACAGGCTCAACCCGGTCCCGGATAGCCACGTCCGCAGGGAGAGGAATGCCAGTTGTTGTTCGCGCATCCCCTCCCTGAAAACAGGTCTGGACGAAGGCATGCCTGCTGGTGCGGGATGATGCAGTCACAGTATCGGGGACAGGATTACACAGAGGCACCTCCGCGGTGGCCTGTGCTGCTTCCTGTCCCTGCCCCTGTACTGCACCACTAGCACCAGTGGAATGCCCCCCTCCAGGCCCTGTGCGTGGCCCTTCCACGGCCTCCTCCTCCACCAAACCCCCCACCAACCTGGATGACTCCGTGCCATCTTCCTCCATAGGCCCCTGTGGGGTCTCAGCTGCCCCTTCTGCTGCCGTGGAGTCCACCTCCGACCTCTGCCTCTTGGACCTACCCTCGGCAGCTGCGGCCACAGACGCGGCACCAAACTCCTCACTTCCCGAAGAGATGACAACCCGGGAGGGGAGCTGGGCCTAGCGTCTCCGGCTGGCGGTGGGATCCCTGCCGCTGTGCTCCACAGCACCGTCTCCGCCCTCTTCATCCGTTGACTCTGCAGACAGGGAGAGACAGAACACAGGCATCAGGGCACTGTACAATGGTCTGATACACACATGACAGTTGCACATGAGTGGCAGTGTCAAACTTCACAGATGGCTTCACACTCCCCAACACACATCATTTGAACCCACACACATGCACAAATTAACAGGAATGTTGCATCAGGCAGCAAGATCCATACACATACAACAGCATGAGCATCTGAAGGTTAGCCTGACATCACATGCAACACGGGGAGTACCGAACACATGCATACACGCCACCAGACATACATGCATCTGTACATCACCACCACCTGTCACAGTGAAATCATCGGCATCTATGTCACATCTGCCAATCAGCCTCCTACATGTCTGTGTCACATGCATCCATGGCGTTTCACATTCGCACACATGTCAAACACATACACGCACATGTATGCCGTGCACGTACATGAAGGTGGAACCAGCATCCATGTGTCACATCCCAACCATGCCATAGTACATACACAGATTCGTAGAAATGTGTGCATCCCCACATGCATTTGTGAATCATGCATTTCAACACATACACCCTTGATATGCCTCACACATGACTGGACTCACGTGCGGCAGGCTCATGTCCCTGTACCTACACATTCATACATGGGCCTTTGAAGACATATGCCCATGCTGCACACTCCTGGCACACCTCAACATGTACTGCGTCCAATCAGTACCCATGGACACTTACCGCTCGACTACAGACGGGTCTGCCTCTGAAGGACCTGGAAGTGGAGTGCTGGTCGTATACTTTCCAGGACCCTTATCTGGTTGTTGGTAAGGCAGACCCGGCACCCCTCTGCATGCGCTGCCTCCAAGAGGTGCCGGGCCTTGCTGAGGGTCCTGGACCTGAAGTCCTCCCAGCTCTTCCAGACGTGTTGTATGTCACGGGCTGCCACCCCCTCCATGTTGATGGCAGCCACGATGTCCTTCCAGATCCTCTTCCGTCCTTCTTTGTCGGTGCTTGGTCTTCCGAAGAGGTCATCATAATGCACCAGGACTTGCTCCACCAGAATACCAACTTCTGCGGCACTGAAGCTGGTAGCCCTCTGCCTCTCTGGCTAGGGGTTGCCAGTGGTCTGTGATGGTGTTTCCCCCGACATGGCAACCCCCGAGGCAGGTGTGGGTGGGCAACTGGGTCCTGGTGCTGGGCTGTGGAGCGATGGAACTTCAGTCGGGAGTCTACTGTTCCAGCAGGGGTGGTCACAGCAACGGGACCCCTGCAGATGGCTGACGTGCAGTCACCAAATAGCAGGGCACATGGCCAGCAGGCAGGCAGGCAGCAGCAGATGGCAGGTGGGAGCAGGCTCGGGCTCTGGGGGGCAGGAAAATGGTCTTCTGGGCAGGAGTGTGGTCTTCTGTGTGTTGTCACGTGTCCAGCTTGATACAGAGGGATTTGGCACGTGAAAAAAAACTGCACGTCAGCGTGTAATTCGAGGAAAGGCCCTTAGCGCATAAGCGCATCTGTGACATAACACGCACGGGTGTTTCCCTCCACACGGGTGCATAGTGATTGTACACGTGCAAAAACTGCACGTCTGGGTGTCACTGCATGTAATTGGAGGAAAGGCCCTTGGCGCGTAAGCACGTAAGTGACATGGCACGTGTGGGCAGGGTTCAAAGGTATGCGTAGGATGCCATTTTCTTGTACGTGCTTTTTGTGGAGCGCAAGCGGGTGATTCTTGTACTTCTTGTCGGTTCACATGTGATTACTTCACAACGGTTCCAGTTCGTACTCCTTGTATACTCAGACAGCGTTCAATTCTTCTTTTGGCGGGGGTGCTGCCAATGCGCACACGTGCGTCTTTTTCACATTCTTTTTCCAGGCAGACGGTGAGTCACGCACATATTTTTCAACTGTGGTTGCCCCCATGTGTTGCGTACCCATTCAGATGTCATTGTAGCCTGCGTGTACCACGCGTAGGCTTCTTTTTGTGTTTCTGGGTGCCACAGCGTAGTGTGGGTCCATTATTCCATGCACGTGGGCTACCAGGGGTCGCGTGCATGTTAAATTTTGGTTTCGGGGTGCCTGAGCGTTGTGTGACCCATCATCTTCCCCCAGGGGTCACAGACAGCCTTGCTAGAGTACTAGGGTACGTATTCCATCTAGTACCCTGCCCCCTTAACCCCAATTGCCCAGGACAATTGTTTACTGCACCTCCCATTCGCACAAGAACATCAGTGCCATGGTTGGGAGGCGACCAAGTGGTAAGGGAGGCAAAGGTGGCCAACCTCCAAGAAGTGTCCGCGGTAGGGGACATGGCCAGGATGTGCAGGGTGGCCCAAGAGGCCAGTGTGTGGAGGACAAATCATGGACACCTATGCCCCCCCAATGGATCGGGGAGATGCAGCTGACACCATCCCAGCTCAGGCCCTGTTAACCCGGCCCATATTGTTCACTGAACTGGCCCGGGATGACTCACAGGCTGACTTCCGTGTCACCAAGTCAAAGCCACGTGTGGCAGTGAAAGTTGCTGTCACCAGGCCTCGTGGATATGGGGCAGCAATGTCATCTGCTGCCCCAAGTAGCCAGGGTGAGGAGGCTGCAGGGGCAGCTGCAGCTCAATCCACCCCAGCTCCGAGTCACCCAGCCGGGACAGTGTTGGTCCAAGACCATCACACCAACGTTGGTCCTGCCAACATCACCCAGCAGCCAATGCCTGCAGTGAGACCTTTGGTCATCGTGCCTTTGGCTCCTTCCAGTGCCCAGTCCACCGGCGCTTCAGCCCCTACCGACCAGAGCAGCGTCAGCCACTCAGGCTCCACACCACCTCTCGAGGAAGAAGGGTGCTCTTGCGGTACAGGCTGGGACCCCAGACATGGCTCCCCCCTCGGCACGTCAAGGAAGCGGAGTTTCAATGATGTGGAACTGGACGTACTTGTGGGCTACGTGTCGGCCCATGGCCGCGAAATGCTGGTGACTGCAGGGTGCAAGACTATGACTGCTCAACGTAGAGCCCACTGGCAGTGCATCGCGGACCAGATTAGTTCCCTTGGATTCGTGAGGCGCATAGCTGATGATTGCTCTAAGCGGTGGCATGACCTCAAGCACAGTGCAAAAAACAAGCTGGCTTCCAATCATGCCTCTACTCTGGTGACTGGCAGTGGGTCTCCACCAGAGGAGGAAGTACTCCCAGAACATGAGTCAATCGCTAGATGCTTCATCACAGAAGATCAGATCCAAGGCGTGGGAGATCTACCAGATCATGAGGAAATGTCCGGTGAGTGGCCATGCATGTGTGTGCAAACCATGTGTATGTTGCTTGGATGATGTGTTCTGACTGGGTGCCAGGTGAGGCTCTGTAGTCATGACTGCTATGTGTCGCCGCTGGTATCTTCAATGGGTTGCTGTCTGTGATGTATCAACCCGGATGCTGAGATAGTCTGTTTTAGGGTTGTCCTGTTTTGGCCTGCTTTTGGAATGATATGTCTCTTAAGATTGAATTAGCATTACATCAGGCAACTGAGTAGGACAATAGTGATATTATATTTTTGGAGGGGTGTAGCCACATTCACTGAATATGCTTCATTGGTAACAAAAGCGATGGTAATTGCAAGAATGCTGATAGTGAAGAATTACAAGAGCAAAGCTTCTTCCAGCTGTCTTAAAGTGCTTGAAGAATGTGTATATATGCTATTCATTATAAACGGGGGATTTGCAGAAGTTTTAACCTGATACAATGGATTGTTTTGGATAGAATTAAATATGTTGTTTATAAGGGTGCAGAAGGAGAAGTCTGACACACGGGTGGCATGGTGATTGTTGGGAGACTTATTAGTTAAGAAAATAAAGAGAAAACCTAACTTTTCCTATCTCTAAGAGTGGTTTCCCTGCCTTAACTAAAATAGTAAGGGTTTGGTCAGAATGTCTGTGTAAATCAATAGTCCACCGTCGTGTGTCAAAAAGCCTACTTCTGTCCCCTCCACTTGAAACTAAACTTAAAGTAGATTCGCTTGGTACGGAAGAATGATTACCTTCTTTTGGACTGGGGATAGAAGTTCACTTCCTGGCGTAGGTTTCTTCTTGTGAGAATAATTTCCTTCCCTGGTTCAAAACTGTCCAACACAAAAGACAAAGTTCCAGCACTTTTGTTTGGCAGACACACTGCTTATCTTTTAACACTTTGTATCAGAGAGTCTTTTCAGCTCTGGTTACAAGGGGAATTACTCAGTTCTCATGGTATCTAAATTTTACAGTTCAACGCAACCAGGGGGAATGACTCCCTTCCCCTGGTATCTTGGTTTCAGGGTTTAATAACTCCATGGGAGAATGCCTCCCTTCCCCTGACCTTTCTTCCATGTGCTTTACCACAGTTCACACCAGGTGGAATAAATAGCTCCCTTCCCCTGGCTTCTCTTGTATTTGGTGTCACCGCTCATAACACCAGGGAGAAGGATTTCCTTCCAATGGCTTCTCTTATACTTTAGTTTTGGCAGATCTGGTTCACTCGCTTGCCAGGTACTGCAAGAAGAGAATGACTTTGAATGGATCTTCTTTTGGGTGTATGAGTCACAGAACATGGTTTCTCTATGGCTTACCTTAGGCAGACCTGCTTTGCTCTCTGCCAGGTACTGATCAGAAGAAAAGGATTTCTCTGGCTCTTCTTTTGTGGATGAGGGTCCCAGACCTATGGGTGTGCTATTTTACCATTGTTTCCCTCCTCGCCCCTGCTCAGTATGTTTAGAGATGTCCACGATTCCCTCACACCCTCACCAACCATCCCAGCAACCCTAGTACCTTTTGGGTTCTTTCTGGCTTTCTCTGGTAGGTCAGGGCTTCGCTGCGCTTCGGTCATCTACCGGTTTCTCTTTTTCTCGGGCAGTCTGCGGTGGCTCGGCAGCATGTACTTTCTCTCAGCTTCTTCAGTCTCCTTGCACGCCTGGGCCTTTAGCTTGCCAGGTTCCCTGGTGCTCCTTCCTCATTGGACCGAATAGGGATGTCACAACTTCCATGTTCGTGTCCCGATCAATGGTCTCTGCTCTGTTCTCTGCTGAACTGCTTCCTCACTCGTGGTTCCTCTAGGGAGGGCTCGACACACGAGTAAGCCCTTCTTTCCTCTTTATTCTGAATGGGCACTGACCACTATAATGCCCATTATAGTTCTTATCATGGCTCTTCATTGTTCCGCACCTCCTCCTCGTCTCAGTTCTTGTCAAGGGAGTCATCCTTAGATAGTCCACTGAGAAAGGGAAGAGTAGGGATCTTATGTCACTGGCCTTACACAGGTGCATTGGGGTACTAGGTAAAGTGTTAGGGTCTATGGGGTATAGAGGTGGGTAGGGTGAGGGGGGGTCATACCAAGTTCTCCCAAGAGGATTCCTCTGAACCCCAGGGGGGTCTCTCCCCATGAGATCCTTTTGCTGAGTACCACCACCAGGGGGACTATCGGGTAGCGGCCTCACCACCCTGGCCTCATGGGAAGGGGCTCCTCCTCAGAGAAAGGTTACCACATCTCGGGATTCGGCTCAGCTGTTATGACCGATCTTGTTGAATTGTCCATTCGGATCCTCAGGGGAAGCCTCGAACAATTATATTGGATGGAATGCGAGTTGACTCAACTGGTATAAGACTGTGTTCCATCACGGGCTTCCGGTGCCACTCCCTAGTTTCTTCCTGGCCTCTTCTTCCCTCCCCCCATTGATCCACACTTTGAACACTCCCATTTACCGGTAACCCAGTGCCAATGACCTGGAGGCCACTGCCATGATCTCTAGCACCCCACTCCATCCTTCACATAGAACAACGCCATCAAGAACATAGAAAAGGAACTCTGTACCGCTAAGTTGTGAACATCAATAAGAGAGGTGGAGAGGGGGATCGGATCTGGTGAAGAAAGGGGAGGCTTGGGGCCCTCACAGGGATTACGGGAAGTATGAAGAATCCTACAGATCCCTCACCGAAACCCTGCCTAAAGTCTCCTCCCAGGTGGCCTGGGGAACGCAGACACTTCCTGATCCCAACCATGGGGTGGGATCACATGGGAGGAGGTGGGGACCAGGGTGATGAGGAAATTCTGTGGGATAAGGCACAGTATTTTTCCTCTTGATAGGAAGACTCTTCCCAACGTACCTAGTGAGGTAATGGCTTATTGTCTTTATAATGCCCCTGATGCCTATATTAAAACTAGAAATGTGGACACAAGTCTTATAAAAACACGGAACAAGCCTTACCAAAGAAAAGATAATTTCGTGGCTCCACACCCTCCTTACTCCCAAGGGTACAATGTACAGGAATCTGGAAATATTGTGTTAAATACATGACCTTCCTCTATAACAACTAATTGTAACAGTCCTTTTCTTAAAGAGTTCAGGGAAATTAAATCTACCCGTAAAAACAACTCAAATGTCAGAAGAACTAACTTTATTGAAGGGGACTAAAAGTCCCAGAGGTACTGGGATGAGGAAGAGGGCTGAAGAGGCATGCAGATGTAGCATTCAGGCTGTTACTGAACCTGCGAGGCATAAAAGGCCCCTCATGAAAGGAGGAGTAGAAGGAGCTGGAACCAGAGCTGGAAGGCAGGCTGAAGTAGTAGTAGTAGTAGAAGTAGAGAAGAAGCACAAGGCTGTCAAATTACAGTGTAGTGGGAGCACTAGAGGGATGCTGGAACCTGGAGACAGTAGATTGCACCTGCAAGTTCTGAGAGAGTCCTATTCTCCCAAAATCTGAAATTCAGAGTCTGCGCAGCGGAAGACGTGCCAGAGACTATTTTCCCCATGTGAGCCTTTTTGCTGTGATTGCAGAGCTGTGAACGGGCAGGAGACTGAGGCCAGAAGCAAGAGGCAAGCTGAGGGTATTGTGAGGAAAAGGAACCCCCAATTCGAGTGGCCAGACCGGAGACACCCGTGTAGGAGAAGGGTGTGCGTCCCCAGTGACCCAGAAGCAGTAGAAGTGATAGTGGAAGTCGCAAAAGCACTGCAACCCGCAAAGTAAGTGTCTAAGAAACCGGTAAGTGAAGCACGGCATTCAAACACTTTGTGCAAACCTTGCCGTTAACTGATTCCAACTCCTTATTTTATTTATTTATTTATTTGTATATGGTTTGTTTAAACCTTTACAAAAATATAATCACAAAAATAGAGTAACAAAATAGAATAAATACAACATTAAAACATTTAAAATACAGAACAGTTCATATAATCACTTTAAGAACATAAAAGGAGTCAGATAACTGCATTCTGTGTCGTAATTCCGAGTTTGAGATAGTTTCGCTTTGTGAAAGATCGCAGAAATTCTTTAAAAAGGCGATAATTCTTATTTTTTAAGACCGTAGAGTTGTTATGTCTTATCTGATACCATAACATTTCCGTGTTCACACAGTGCAGATGTACGATAAATTGTTCAAAGTATAGTATGCGTTGTTTCAATAGATCTGGGTATAACAGTGTTAGATGCAACAGGGTTTCTTCCATCCCTTCTTCTTTACAAAACCTACACCAGCCCCAGGCCCCTTTGAGCATGTTACATCTTTTCAAAACATGGTTTGTTTTAAGAACATCAAATCGGAATCTCATAAAAGTATTTCTAGAATTTCGAGAGGGATATTTTTCCAGATAAAATTCTAAAAGAGGTTTAAATTTCCAACACAAGTACGCTTGATTTATCATTTTTGATTGCGAAACATAATTAAGAGTCTGTTGCCAATCATTACATTTCAGTATGTGTTTTACTTTTAAAGGATTTGTTAACAGCATCTCTGTCGGGATACCTGCTTTCCCCAAAATGTCTTCAATATTCAATTTCAATTTCAGACAAAAGCTATTGGAAAGTTCTTTACCTGCTATTGTGTACAAAGACTTATTATCATTCACCAGATATTTTCTCCACAACAGCATTTTTTCCCCAAGTAATAATGGATCTTGGCGATTGCAAGCCAAATTTGTATCTAATTGCGGTATGTTTTTCGAGATAAAGAATAAAACACCTTTCCATATTACACTTTCCAAGTTCTTCATAAAATCTGTGCTTTCAAGGTCATAAAATTCCAAACCATATATCAATATAGGAATGCAAGAAATAGTATAAAATTGTTTCAGCGGTATTACAGTAAATCTACCAAATTTGACATCAATTTTGCACATTTGTCTACGTATCATATCTGCGACACCTAGTTGTCTTTTCACAGTAGCAGCGGAGCCATTACCTGTAAAATGATATCCTAAGTATTTAAAGGTATCTTGGCAGGTAATTCTTTTCCCTTGACAAAACCAAGATAGCCGAGATTGATTTTTCATGGGCTTACCTAAACGTATTATGGTAGTTTTGGCAGCATTGATTTTCAAATGTATACTAGAAGTAAAAACTACAAAAGTATTTATCAGTCTATGCAGGCCCACCTTTGAACAGTCTAGCAATAAAAAATCATCAGCGTAAGATAGCCATTTAATCAGGTTTTTTCCCAATTTTGGTGCTATCAAGCCTTTACCCGACATCATCTTGCCCGCGTTACATACATATAAATTAAATAATGTTGCAGCCAACCTACAGCCTTGTTATAGGCCGTTTGGAATTAACTGCTCTGAAGATAGCCGCACTTCTGAATTCAATCTGATTTTGATCTTAGTGTTGGAATATAAGTCAATGATCATTTCAAGTAAGTGCCTAGGGATCAGTAAATCTCTTAAAATTTTCCATAACGTATGCCAATCCACCAAGTCAAAGGCTTTGGAGAGATCCATTGATGCCACATATATTACTGAACCTTGCTTTTTTTTAGGACTTTTGATTGTAAGCTTTTCAAGACAAGGCTGCTGCAGTCTGTACCCAACGTTTTCTTAAAACCAATTTGTTTAAAATCCATAGCTTCACAGCTGGTGATCCAGTCCTCGAGCTCATTCAGAATAATTGCTGTAAAGATCTTGTAATCAGGGTCCGAAATAACAATTGGTCTGTAACTTTTAGGGGAACACCTAGGACCTTTCTTATATATGGGAATCACAATGGCTAACCTCCATGACTCCGGAATCTGCTTATTTACAAGAATGTCATTAAATAAGATGTGCAAGATTTTTCCCCACAATAATACATCAGTTTTCAAGATTAAGTTGGATAGATTATTAGGGCCTGGTGCAGCTGAATTTTTGGATTTCGCGATCAGACTGCTGATATTACTTGAGGAGATATCCAAATACCAGCTACAATTTTGTAAATATACATTTCTATTATCTTTGCTAACAGTTTCATACTTTTGCGTAGTGTAATCTTTCAATGCTTTTTCACAGCAAACTTCATCATACAGTTTGGTAAAGTGTTGTTTCCACGCTTTTTCGCTGATTTGAGTAAAAAGAATTTCTTTTTGCCTAAGCTGGATATCATTAATCAGCAGCCAGAAGTTAGATATATCTTTGCCTTTAATTGTGGCAAGGATTTTTTCACCATCGGCTTGATCTCTTGCCGCTTTTCAAGAGATTAACCAGTTTTTGTAATGTTGTTTCAAGGTTTTTATCTTTTTGCTTCTATCAATTTCAGCATCTGTACAATTCTTTAACTTCCGAATTTCTTGTTTTAGCTGTTTTTTCTTAACTAAAATCTGATTGTCAAACACATGTGTATGCGGATGTTTCCTCACCTTACCACCTTTATTTTGACATATGTTTCGTGTAATCTCATTAATGTAGTTAGTGAAATGGGTAGCCGACAGTATTCTTGCACTGTCTTCAGCCGACATACAACCAAAGTCTTTTAATAATACAGACGTAAATCTTTTAGTTTTAGTGTATGACCAGCGTATACGTGTACCTCCAATGTTTGTAAGTAGACCTTCATCATAACTCACGAAATGGTCTATGGTTTCAGTGTGCAGAATGTCTATCGACAGCAAATTATCGTCGCTCGTAGACATTTTCTGAACTGCAAGTTTAGGTATATGTTTGTCCAAGCCATTTGTCACAAAAAAATAGTCTAAGATCGAACAATAGCCTCTTGCATTCCATGTGTTGTTAAGAGTTATGTATTTTCATTAATCCCATAATTTCAGCAAAATTCATCCATATCGCCCGTCTTAATTTGCTATTGCCTGTAACAGATCTAGGTTTTTTGGTAATAATATCTATGTCACACAGTAACGCATCAATCTCTGTACTATCAAGATTACAATCAGCGTTTAAGTCGCCTGCTATCACCACAAAGCCATTCATCATTGTTTCACGCCAAACATCAAGTTTGATAGTTACATTTTTTAGTCCTTTGATCAGTTGGGTTTCCGTGTGTTTGAGGGGATTTCAGTAAACATTAATAATACATACATTAACACGGGTGTCCCCTATTTTCATATTGCAAGTTACTGCCAGAAAAAATTCTAAGTCTGCCCACACATCTATATTTTCAACATCCATATTAAATTTACATGCAGTAAGCATACCGCCCATTGGTCTCCCTTTTTTGCCTTTGATAGCAGGTATTTGCCAGGTATCATAGTTTTCCCATGTCAATTGTGTAGTAACACACGTTTCTTGTAGTAGAACCAAGTCAAATGTGCATAGACTATCTGTAACTTCAGTGTTGTTCAACAGATGAACGTGGCCTCTCCAGTTCCAGCATGCTATTGAAACTTTGCCTTTATCGCTAAAGTGGTTTAACCAGTGTCTTCAAGGAGGCAATCGCCTCCTTTAAAGCAAGGGTCAAACCTCTCCATTTATTGTTGTCTGTGCATGGGTCAGCATTATCATCCACTTTTGTTTTGTCAGATTTAGTGTTCTTAACGCCCGCCAATTTAGGATGTGTAGTATCACGCTTTAGATCAGTAGGAGTGTATTAGTAGATGTCAAAACCTTTGCATTGCAATGCTTCAGCTTCTTTTATCAACATCATTCTAACCAACGCAGACGGGATTACCAGGCGTACCTAATCAATTCTTCTTTTATGAATAAAATCCACCAGTACAATGTCTGAGGAAGATGTCAACTCGAGAGCAGGAATGGTCGCAAGTAGTGACATGATATAGGGACGATTCTGCAATATTTGTCTACCTTCGGTAAATAGTGTGGTTAATATTAGACTAGGCAGATCGCTCATCGCTGGTTTCTTTAAGTCTAATAGATTGTTCCCTATCTCAGAATTTTCATAGTGGTGTTGGATATTTTTATCTTCTAGATAAGGGTGTACTTGATCGTAGGTGGATTTTTCTCTATTATTAGTTTGTTCCTATAATATTTTTCTAACAATGTTGACAATATCGTTTTCACTAGTGGTGGCTTCACAGTTGGTACCATCATCACCCTTGTGATTATAACATTCAGTCTCATTTAATGAGTTGATGCTCCCAAGTTTAGGCTCAAGAGTTGGGTCCCCAAATCGCAGATCAATCATTTCGGTATCTTGGGTTTGTTTGTCACATCGCACAGGGGCTGCATTATTACTGGTTCCTAGATTCAAATGACTAGGCACATGAGTATTGATGTTGCTTTCACATCGTTTATCACGTAAAGGAGCAGCTACAATCGGTGCGGATAGTTTAATTTTTGGGCACACTTTTAAGTTATACAGTTGTTTATTGTTATTATTCTCAGATTATTTCCTTTGACCTACTGTGTCTTCCACCAAGTCAACATCCACCGTAGGTTTTTTAATTTTAGACATTTCAGCTGGAATCATAGAGTTAGCTTTAAAAATTTCAAAGATATCAGCCATGCCTGTTTTTAGCGATGTCAGTTATGATGCAATGTCTAAAGATTCAATTTCCTTTTTCTTTTTTATGGTGTCAGAGATAGAATTCTCCGCTTCATAATAACCGCCCTGTATCCGCTGTTCAACAGGTCTGATGCCACTTTTACATTAGCTTCATCTAAGATGTTTGTGTTTTCAAACATGTCTGGGCCAGCCAGCCCATCTCGTTCGTCTTCAATCATATTGTTGACATCTCTTAAATATTTTCTCGATGTCTTAGACAAGTTTTTCTTTTGGTTTTTATTTTGTTGCTGTATTAACCTTTTTTTCTCTTTTTTTGTTTTATTCAAATTAGCCGTACTTCCTATTTTTTCATTAATAGAAAGGGAACAATGCTCAATGACCACGACTGGTTTCCCAGTCGTGTCTGATTTTGTTTTAGGGAAGTTCGCATGTTTCTGAGAGTCTTCAATCAGAATTGCTTCTCGAATATATATATTAGTATTCACAGCTGTATTTGAGTCGTTTACCTCTTTACCAGTTAACGATTCAGCAGCCGATTTTACCAACATCTCATTAAATTTCTGTGGTACCTGTTGAACATATGTATTGATTTGTAACAATAAGTCTGTTTGTCTCCTTAGTTCGCTCAGAATCAGGCGGTAGAAAATTCCCATCAATGTACATATGTCAGTATTGTCTGATTTGGCAAATATCGGTTTGTTATTTAAGTCTACACTAACAGTATCTGGTGAGTTGGAATTGTTATCTACTTGGAAAGCGTTCATGTCATCAGTTCTGAAAACATTCGGAGTGTCATCAAACATCTGTTGAGCCATGGCTACTTCCCCCTGTGAGTTAGCCATTTCATTCCACATACTTTTCAATGTTTCTTTTTGCGGGAGATTTAGTAAATCTTCCGCAACCAGAGATTGCGAACTATCATTCAGTTGTGTACATTCAATACCCTCATTTATTTTCAGGTTATTCAAACAAATTAGCGCGCAAGCTAAGAGCTCCTCCTCTTCATCAGCATGTTGGGGAGGAAGAGGTATAGCAGCGGCGCGCGCAAGACTGGCCCTGCATGTTGAAACCGCTGTAAAGAAGTCAGCGCAGGGATCTTTCATAATGTTAGATTTAGATTTTTTACCTTTCATCGTCATCAACAACAACACGCCAGCCACTTTTCAATCAAGTCAACAAGCAAGTGCCTGTCAATAGCACACTTCGAGCCGGCACACAGAAAACAGTGAACAGTAAACAGTATGCTTAGAGGTGCTTCGTGGTGCGCGCCCAGGTGCGCTGCACCTTGGGTAAATGTAGAGAGTGGGAGGGATTAGGAGGGGGCAGGGTCATCAGCACCACGCCAGTCACAGGCTCCCTAAAATATCAAAAAAGAAACTTTTTTGCAAAACATATTAAGCCTGATTGACCATTAAACCTCCAGATTTAAACAGTCTGTGTCTAAAAACAGTCAGTTGCTATAACAGATAGTGTGATATAACGAGGGAGATTTAGAAATCACCTCCAGGCAACTTCCGTGTTACACAGAAAGACGTCCTCCTCTCATAGAATGAGCAGCTTGATGATAGTCCTTGCAGCAGTAGTAACAACGATCCGAGCAGCCTCGCAGCTGTAACAACGATCCGAACAGCTCACTGACAGTAAACAGTATGCTTAGAGGTGCTTCACGGTGCGCGCGCAGGTGCGCTGCACCTTGGGTAAATGTGGAGAGTGGGAGGGATTAGGAGGGGGCGGGGTCATCAGCACCATGCCAGTCACAGGCTCCCTCCAGGCAACTTCTGTGTTACACAGAAAGATGTCCTCCTCTCATAGAATGAGCAGCTTGCTGATAGTCCTTGCAGCAGTAGTAACAACGATCCGAGCAGCATAGCACCTGCAACAACGATCCGAACAGCTTGCTGACAGTAAAGAGTATACTTAGTGGTGCTTCGCGGTGCGATTGGAACAAGTATGTTCTTATAAATATTTAGGGATTGTCATTGATGACAAGTTGAAGTGGGACCTGCAAATGGCAGAGGTTAAAATGAAATGTGAGACCTCAACTAACATTTTAAGTGCATTTATTGGTAGGACCAATGGTTATAGTGCAACAATAACTGCAATGTTATCTTACGCAGTAGCGATTTGGGGTCATAAATTCAAAATAGCACTTATTCGTTTTGAAGCCAAATTATTGAGGCGATTGTTTCGACTTCCCAAAAAGATAAGTATTGAATATATTTACCTCGAGTTTGATCTATAGGGCATTTGGAATGTCTATCTTTCACAATGTGTGATGCTTTTCCAGCATCTGACCACGGCCTCAATTGACACAATAATTGTCCCTTACATACATGCCTTTTTATCCTTGGATGCCACTAAACCAGTTGGAACAATTGGTATCTTAAAGTGTACTCTTAGTCATTGGCTTTACGAAGATAGTAATCCATATGTAGTCGGTAACATTAAACTATGGCTTAAAAAGAAATTGGGCGTATCTGCTTTTCACCATAATTTGCTCCATCTCGAATCCATGACATCTGCTACAGAATATTGCCAACATAGAAGAGTTTGAAAAACTACTCTGAAATACATATTGGCATATCGGAGCCCAAATACATTTCGGGTATATCTTCTTTTGAAATTTAATATATCAGTTACTGTAGATTATGTGGCAATCTATTCGACGAAACATTGTTTCACCTTTTAATCGAATGTGAAAGTCTGAATCATCTGCGTCTGCAATATTTTAAATCGTATAATAATGCCATTATCATGCTCGATATTCCTCGATTATGGTATGAATTTTTACAAGGTGATGATATTAATTTGATTTATTTTACTGTTAGATTTTATATGCAGATTGTTGAGATTTTTAAATGTCTATCTTGAGTGTATTTGTAACAATTGTTGAAAATGTATTTTTTTAAGCTGCTTGTAAATCAAATGTTACACAAAGCCTATCCAACTCCTTATTGAGTCGCGTATGACTTTGTGAGCAGAAGCTGTTGTATTTGAAGTATTGTTCACAATGAAAATGTAGCACTCGCGTACACTGTAAAAGACCTAACATTCACGTGAGAGCTAACGTCATTGAAGTCCATTGTTGAACTACCTAAACACTGTTGCTGTCTAACGGAGTGGTCGCGTGGCCCAATTATCAATAAGGAACGCTCTCTAAACCATCACTGAATTCCTAATCTTGACAATACCCGATTTACAAGGTATAAAGTCTGAAAACGACATCAAAAGGAAGTCATGTGGGCCTAATTATGATTCCGCAAAGGAAGTCAGAACATTATCCTTTGCCGTTACTTGGCAATACAATTCTCTCTTCATCTTTAAACCTTGAAATCTACTTTAGAGAGGTTGTGTGTGCCTAATTGTGTTTTCAACTAAGAAATGGAATCTTATATTGTATCCAGAAGGGACAATTCTTTCTATTCCTTCGAAGCAAAGAGTTTAAATTATTAAAGAAAAGAACAAGCATTAACCAAGAGGCAATCCCATTTTATAGTGAAACCAACCTATCCAAGAGTTAAAGAGGCATCCAACGGCACTGTGAAGTTGTTAACACTCAAGTGGCCTAAAATACAGGTGTACCAGTATCACCTGAAGCTAAGAGAGTGGCACTAAGGCTTTTGGGTATTTACTTGTGGCTGATGACTAACAGAAAGGTGCGAGTAAAGCAGGGGAAGGGGAAATAATTGCTTGTGAAGAATATTCTGAAAGTAGACACACCCAGTGGTGCCAAGGACTGCAGGAGCCAGAGAGAAGTGAGGCTTTAGGGCAGGACCAGGTTGTTATTGTGGCAGACAGGCAAGAGAGGCAAAGAGGCTGCCCCTTTGAGAAAGTTATTCAAAAGGAAGAGTGCTTTGCCTACCTGAAGAGTCTTGACAAAATCTTGAACAATTTACTGAGCTGTGGTAGTAGTACTTAAACTGTGGTGGTATAAAATGTTGTCAGTAGATGTAACATTGAAGTGGTATGAACCAGTAATATACTGTGGGACAAAGATAACTGTTCCCATAGTACTAACAGTAGAAGTATGGTTGTTGAAGTGGAAGCAGTAGTACGAAGAAAACATCCTGACAAATATACAAATATAAAGTTGTAAATAACGAAGTCCTAACTGTGTGTTGCTGACAGTGGGGTATATTACACTTTCTTTTGAACTGTGGCAAACTATCTGGACGAAAAGACAATTTATCCTAACAAGGATTACCATTGGTGCTATTTTTTCTGGAAGTTGAATGTGTTACCAGACATTTTTTGTTAGATTAACTTTTTCTTTTTCACGTGGCTACCAAGCCATGGAATAAGACATGCTTCCTGAGAAGCTCCTGCTGATCCTGACTTGATCCGAAGAGAAGCCAAGCAAAATGATGCCCGTGATCCCTTAAATTGGACATATGGACGTGTGAATATGTGCTACACATCATGGGTGCGTGTTGGTTAGACTGTAATCACAGTCTGCACAGAACGAAGCTGCTCAAGTTGCGGCCGATTAGGAACAAAGAAAGCAAAATGGTGGCCCCAACAGACAAAGGGATCTGAAGCAGTTGCCATAAACGAATCATGGCTTGAGGTCACGCAGCGAGTGAGCTGGGATAACGGCATCCCATAATAATAATGGGAGTCGCGATCGGATGTTTGCCCAGCTCAAGATACAGCTGATGCCCAACACGGGGCGAACAAAGACGCAACACCAGGGTTAAAGGGGAAAATGCACAGTAGGAGGTGGTCTGGTGGTGCTGTGTCTGACCACAGAGCCCGGAATTGAGGGCACACACACCCGAGGCCCTTCTCGGGCAGAGACAAGGGAGCCGAGTGCGAGCACCGGTGGAGAGCGCACTGAAAGAAGCTGAGCATTGTCTGCCTGGGGGCCCGAGATACAAAGCATCAAGGTATGCGCACGCTGGGAAAGCGAGTGAAGGCAGTCACAGGCTGCTGGAAGGCTGCGTGAGCACTGGGATATGGGTATAACAGTACGAACGCCAATCGAACTGCGTGGGATGATAGCGGAGGCCCAGAGTGTGAAAAGGGACCAGCGGAGCTGTTGGAATTGGGGAGAGGCGGCCAGCGTGAGGCTGCAGCACCCTGAGAGGAATCGTGAACACGAACCCTGAATGCCGGAACAAGGACACAGAGAGCGAGATGATCTTCAGCATGAGTCAGCTGCTGGGGACAGTGTGCATCTGAGTGCAGAGGCCACCAAATGTCAGGAGAACTTATTGGCATTGGGCAATGTGCATGGCCCGAATGAGCATTGATCCTCATACATTCACCTGAGGCAAGTCAACCCCCATAGCACGGTGCACAGGAGAAGCACCAGACACCTGGACAGAAACCGCAACTCCTGCACCAGATCGGGCTTGTAGCCCTGTTCTGCCTACTAATATACTGTGCCCGGAGATCTAAGTGAAGCTCATTTGAAGGTGGTAGATGTGGCAGAACAGCTAGAACCTGACGTCATACTGCAACTGCTAAGCGCATACCTGGTGGCCAAGTGGGGAATACACATGGCACAGAGATAATAGCAGCACACGGACCCTGAGTGACAGAGACCAAACATGGTGTTGGGGAGTGAGTGACGTGAGCAACACATCAGCTCAGGAACCAAAGCTGAGTGATAAGTACAATTGTGCACAGGCTGAAAACACAACACATGCAAGAGGCACAGATGGTTAGCGGTCATATGAGGGATATTCACGATAAGCGCAGTAATGGCATCTAAAGTCGTCAAAAGTAATGGCATCTAAAGTCGTCAAAAGTAAAGGGAAACAGCCCACGTTGGATGCCTTCACTAAGCCAGCACAGTCACCAGACACTGAGGGAATCCTGCACCGAGCAGCCACCCCATCGCGAGGTGATCAACAGATCCTGGAGGCCATAGCGGATCTGAAATCCTCGTGGAAGGCAAAGCTAAATGTAGCCATGGTGGAATTGAAGACCTCATTAGAATTCAAAATCGATGTGGTCAGTATTGATGTCAACCTTTTACGACTGGGTTAGATAGCAAGGTAAAGACCAATACCGACACCAGCATGGCCAACACTACAGAGGTCCACATATTGCAACAGCTGCGCAACCTGGAAGGTCGAGCGGAGGAAGCAGAAGGAAGAGCACGACGTAACAACATACGGGTAGTGTCACGCTCACCTGAATCTCTGCAGGAGCGATGGAGTCCTCTGATCTCCCCCCTGGTTTTCCACTGACCCGGAGTAATGGGAAGTCTGCCTGCAAGGAGAATAACGGGTTAGTGAGATGTGTTATCTAGACACATGAATTTTTCAGGTTCGTAATATATAACTGTCTATGGAATTGCAATTTAACGTTGCGCTCCAAGTTCTAACCTGTTTTCCCTGCTTTTCTCTTTTACAGGAATTCGGAGCTGCAGAGTCAGAAGTCTGAAGGTGGCTGATGAGAAGGCGAAGTGGGAGAGGGTCACCGGTCCGCGAGTCGAAGAGAGAGCTGCGGGAGTCTCTGAGAGTTGAGTTCCGAAAGCGACCGATGAAGAGGTAAGTGGGAAACAGCAGGGTTTAGCAGCAGAACTGACGTCTTCTTCCTTCTTCTTTCAGGCGCAAGAGTTCGCAGAGCAGTGGATTAGCTTGCCAGCGCGCAAGTGCTACAAAAATGCTGCAGGAAAACTCTGGAGTCAGGAACAGGTAAGCGTGTTCCTGAAGCTACAGAAAGCACACAAAGCATGGTTTGTTCATTGGGTGTGGCCTTTATAGACTAGAGCGTACAACCTAGTTCTCCCTTGGCACATAAGGATCCATTTTGGTGGAAACAGAAAGTCTCATGTTATTCTATGTGCGTGGGGAATCCCTATGGGTGAAATGGATGATAATCTATTTCTTGCTCGCCAGGCTCTCACCCACCTTGTTCCTGCTTGTTTTTCCCCTTTGCCATCATGAATTAAGGACGCAGATGACTTGGTAGTGCTAATCAGGCCTGTACCCATGACAGGTAGTGGGACTACCGGAACGCGAAGAGGGTGCGGACCCCACAAACAATGTGTGGAGAATATGCTGATACAAGAGATAGGCGCAGGAGCACTCACTGAGAGGTTCACGGTGGAAAGAGCGCATAGGGCCCAAGTAAGGAAACCCCAACCGGGGGCACCTCCCAGAGCGATTATTGCCAAAATCCTGAATTATAAGGATCAGGAAAAGATCCTGGAACATTTGCACAAAGGCGGGACGATGACTAGAGCATCAGCCATGGTCACGGCGTACCCAGACTACACCTTGGAGGTACAGAGACGACGACTACAGTATGTCGCGATCAAGAGGCGGGTACGAGAATTCGGCCTTAAGTACATGTTGTTGTACCCGGCTAAACTAAAAGTCATTCACAGGAATACGGCATTTTTCTTTGAGATGCCCGAAGAGACTGCGCACTGGCTAGACATGCTGGGTTGCCCGGATGGAACAGAGAAGCAACCTCGTCAGGAGCAGGATAAGTGACCCAGTACTGTTCCATATTGTTCTATAAACTGACACAAAGGATGCTAGAGCCTGGGGAGCTTAATATGATCGTACAGGGCTGTGGACATTGAAAGCTGTTCGCACATGGGCATAGGGATATCAGGACACACATACATAGTAATTTGGATCACGAGCATGGTAGACCTTCTAATTCATCTAGCATGATGCAGGAATAGATGAGGAAATGCGTCTTTACCCCACTAGGAGTTTGTTTAGTCGGGGTACCAATAGTAGGGTATCCCCCTGCAGAGTCCCAGCACCGGCGGGGCCGGGGACTAGATGTGGGAATGCCTGAGATCCAGGGATGGAGCTGGGCAGTTGGAGACGGGAGGGGTCGGGGGAGCGAGGAGAAGTTGGGGTGTTGTGGGGGATGGAGCTGGGCAACAGTTGGGGTCGGGATGGGAGGTGGGTGGGAAGGGAGTTGGGGAGTTTGCAGTGGAAATTGTTGGGGAACGAGCATACACCCACGTGCTACTGCACATGACGCGAAGGACAAGAGAGGTTAGAAGTGGGACAGGATACGGCTGATGATGGGTGACCATAAGATAGTAACCTGGAATGCTAGGGGGCTCCACAGTTAGTTAAAGAGGAATAAGATAATGATGTACCTGAGGAGGCAGAAGATAGATATTGCCTTATTACAGGAAACCCACCTCATGAAGGATAAAGAGGAGGTGATACGAGGAAAGTTGAAGAGGACCACTGTCGGGGCAACATATTCGGCATACGCCAGGGGGGTAATCACCTGGATTGCTCCACATGTACCTTTCCAGTTAATACAGTCCACAGAGGACTCAGATGGGAGGATGGTCACGATAAGGGGATTGATCGAAAATGAGGAGGTATGTATTATTAACACGTACGCCCCCAACCAAGACACTGTGGCCTATTTTAGGACCCTGTATGGCAAAGTCAGCCCGTACCTGGGAGGTGTAGTTATATGGGGAGGTGACTTTAAATGCACGCTGGACCCAGGGATGGATAGATTGGATGAGAAACAAAATCAACCCACCCCCGCCGCCAGAACCCTGAGGACCAACAATACGAAACACATCGCATATCACTGTATGCCGATGATATACTGCTATACCTGAGATACCCAGAGGAAAATCTGCAATATATACTGGAAGTAATGGAGCGATTTGCACGCTCTCCAGGATAGCAGTAAACACCACAAAGTCAAGCTTGTTCCCCCTGGGTAGATATATAGGGATCCCGCAAGAGAACTTACCAGTATTACAGATACCCTGGGAGACTAGCACCTTTAGATACCTGGGTGTTGATATTTATCATAAGGTGGAAGATGAACACACTCATAACACGGAGAGGGCATTAGAAAACTTAGATAAGAGCATGAGATTCTGGGCGAAGCTTCCCCTGGCCATGGTGGGGAGGGTGGCGCTGTTGAAGATGGTAGATTTGCCCAGGCTACTACACTTTTTTGTGAGCATCCCCTATATGATACCCAAGCAATTCTTTGGTAAAATACAGAGCTTATGCAGAGGCTTCATATGGCACAACACAAGGAACAGGATAGTCTTATGGAAATTGCAGAACACGTATGATAGAGGGGGTATAAATCTGCCCAACTTCGAGATCTACCACCTGGCTAGCCAATTACAGTATGTGGCTAAATGGCTGACGGAAGACCCCACAGCTGTGTCCAGATTGCTGAGGTGTGAATGTGCCCCGTTTTTCTTGAAAGAGATGATATGGGTTCCCAGATCAGAACTGAGAGGGCAATCGAGGCTATTGGAACTGGGATAAGGTGTATGGCGTAAGGCTTGTCGTGGCATGGAGAACCCGACTGCATGTTCCCCACAGATGCCGCTAGTGGCATTGCTGGGAGTGGATGATCAACTAAGAAAGATGATTCGCAAGCACTGGGAACCGGTGGTCATTGCAACATTGGGAGACCTGTGGCAAGAGGGAAAGGTTATATACTTTGATGTGCTGATGGACGAAACCAGTCTACACCCCGGGCAATACATTACCTATACCAGGGTGGTACGTTGGTTGAGAGAATCATGGCCTGAATCGGTGCTTGTAGATAAACCCGACAAAGCCTTAGAAACAATCTATGATATCTCGGACGGAGGACACAAGGTCTCCCAAATCTATGAACTCTTGATGTGTGAATGCTGGGATGGTACACATGTTCTGGGCACGCCTGGAGATTGGGACATTCTGGGGCGAAATCACCCACCAGTTAACCGAGAAAGGAATTCAGCTATATGTGGAATCGGTGTGGGCACGTATGTTGGGGGGCTTCACGAGACCATGCAACCTGAGACACGTAAGCAAACGTAAGGATTTGGCTTGCATACTAGCCAAGCATAGAATCGCCATGGGTTGGACAGCGAGCCACAGACCCAAAATAGAGGTGTGGTGGCATGACCTCCAGAAATGGGCTGAGGCGGAGACGGCAGTATGGTATGAGGCGACCAATAGGGGAGAGGAGGAGGAGGAAACAGAAACTCTGATGTCATGGAGACACTTGGTAGCCACACTGTATGGGTCTACCCAGCGCTGGCCAAATGAACAGAACTCCCTTGGGGATACAGAGGAAGGTGAACCTCTAGAAGACGCTGAAGTGGAGGGTGCAGGGAAGTAAGCTCGAGTTAAGGGGAGAGGGTAATGGGAGAACAGTGGCCACCTTGTGGTAATGTATCTGACGCTTGATAACTCTGACATGCAATGGTGGATTGTTTTTGTTGACTGTTATAAAAATAATAAAAATTGCATAAAAAAAAGAAAATCTTTTTCTTTTTCCTCTTTGACTTGAAACTATCAGAGCTGGTTAAAACCTTTCTTTTTCCTTGGTTGAGCATTTTGAGCTGACTTTGAATCCTGGGTAACGGATCTTACCTAGGACAGGAGAAGGCCATTCAGACATTCTGTTAATATTGTATGCTATAGTGTGTTGCTGAATGTTTCAGTATATGTTTGTTATTTAGTGTGAGTGCCAGTTACCCTATGATATATGTTATTTTTATATAATTTCCTTAATAAAATGGCATAATTTGAGAAATCTACAAACAGTTGACTGCGTCGTGGTATTAGTGCATGTGTTCTCTCATATTTGCCCGAATGGTACATTTCACATAGTTTGGCCTGTACCATTTGGCCGAATAAGAACGTACAAATTGGCTAATACATACCGAACATGTGCAGCGGGAGTTGCGGGGGTGTCTCCCGCTTACTCAGTATTGGAGGCGGACCCTGCTGTGTGGGATCCGACCCGCGTTCGATGGACGGATCTGATGCCACAGGGCTGCAGTCAACCAGGCTGCCAGCAAACAGGTAAATTGCGGGTGAGGGATTGGTGCAAGAGTTTTTGATCCTCTAAGAACTGATTGCATGCAGGCTGTTTTTTTTTTGGAACAGTTTGCCGTGATCAGTTCTCAGACGGTCAAACACACCAAACCCTGCCTTGCATTACTGCCCCCCCCCCATAGAACAGTGTGTATGGCTGGGGATGATAGTCAGAAGTGTCAGAAGGGAAGTTTGAAAAAGGGCAGGCTATGTGACCATGGGGCAGGTGATTGAGAACAAACGATACAGAGAGGTAAACAAGGAGATGAGAGTGAAAGTAGAAGTGTGGTTTGGCAGAAGGATTGTGAGGAAAGGAGCAATAAGAAAAGAAAGGGCAGTTGCATGAAGGGGTAGATTAAAAGGAGTCTGGAGCAGTTGCAGAGATTTAGAATTAAGATGTAACTGACTCAATGACAGCACGCAGAGCTGCTAGCCTCAATAGCATTATCAAAATATAATAATAATTTGGCATTTATATAGAGCTACGAACCCTCAGGTATCTGAGCGCTGCTTATTATTACCTCGACCTCGGATGGATGAAATGCTGAGTTTGGCCCTGCCAGGATTCGAACCTGCATTAGCAGGCTCTGCACGGATGTCAAAGCGAGCGCTCTACTCGCTGTGCCACTTGACCAGCTTACAGAGAATGTAGAAGGGAGTACACACAACACTGAGTCACAATGTTTTTTTCGGGGTGTAGTCATCAAGTCCTCATGTTCAAAAATCTGTATCCGTTCTTTCAGTCTTTTGTAAAATTTGTGACTTGGTCTCAACATCCTTTATCATCTCAATATGCAAGTGCTTCTTACAAAGAACTCATTCAGTATACTGTGCCAAATTTGCTTCAGCTCGCTGTGAGATTTGAGCTCTGTTTTCCAACATGCATCATTTGTGTACTGTGGCAAAGTCACTTGCCTGTGTTGGGGGAAGTGCGATGGGAGGGGTTGAGGTTGTCATGGAGGCCAGGTGCCACCACTCTCCGTTTGGTGCTGGACCCAGGCGAGGTACACATGGGCGTTGCCCAGGGCATCTGAGTTTGATCAAGGCATGAGGCAGGGAACTGTGCTCTATGTAAGGAACTCAGGGTGGCAACAGTAAAGACAGGCACAAGTGATTACAGTTCGGGGGTGTTTATTAAAAAGTATAATGGGTGATAAAAACGCCTACTCTAAACCTAAATTTAAGATGGGAGCAAGCTACGACCATCAAATAATATTAAGGCAGTCCTAGTTGCATCTTGTCAAATAAAAAGGGCCTATACAAAAAATAAACTATAGTCAATCCTTACCGCTAAATTACAAAATATTGTGGGATAATGTTCACCAGGAAAGAAAGAAGTGTTCACAAAATTATAAGTAAAGATGGTAGGGCTAGGTCTCCCTTCCCCATGTTTTAAGCACGTGACAAGGCGGAACTCATGAGCACAGCACACTCCTGGGCCTCTCCAGCATGAGGTTCACAATCCATTAAACGATACCAGAACCCTCGGGCCAAGTCTCTTTTCTACAAAGTCTCGTGCCTTAGAAGGCCTGCTGGATCAAAAACAACAAATAAACAACGGTTCCTTTGGTGATCTCCCTCCGCCGGGCTCGGATCCTTCTTGCAACGTGGGCCTTTCTCTGCCAGGTTCACTACGTCCTTTTTCTCTGAATATCAATATTATCACATTGCATGATTTACTTCTCTTAGCTTTTCTCTTGGCATCCCTCCGTCGAGTTCACATAGTCATCTTTAATACAGTTCATGATTTGCTTCATCTCCTCAGAAAGGGTGGTTTCCCTGCTCCTGGCTTTCTCTTGGCAATGGATCAGAGACTTTCGATTGTACAAAGTATTTGAAGTGACCCATGTAGGACCACTCTGACACCTCACGCTGCCCTTTGCTAGGGCCTTCTGGTACTTGCAGTTGCAACGCAAAACAAAAGGGGACAGTGAGAGTCCTTCGAATGAGCACTCCTGCAGCACCTGACCACTCTGCAGCCAGCCCTTCTCTGGGCTTTCCCAAAAGTTCAAACACACACAAGTTCTTTCGGTTTGGCAGGTTCCTTGCATTCATATAATGTTGTTGATAGCAAACCAAACTGTGTTGAGCCCAAGGTTGCAATCAGCTTTCTCCGGATGTGCTAAACCCATTGGCTTGTCTTGATTCTGGAGTCAAGGACGGTACCATGGTAGCCAGCGTGCCTCCCCGCCTATGCTATCAATGCAGGTGGCCCCCGTGCACCGGTGACATCTGTTACTCAACAAATCTGCTGCATATCCCGGTCTATGTTGCCTTTTTCTGAGGTTTCGCAGGTCTGGGTTGAAAAGGGCAAGGGCACATCCCTGCTTGTCGTTCTTTCAGCTTTTGCCACCTTTCATCTCCATTTGAACTGCCGTCCTAGAATAGCTGCTTCCTCATGCAGTTGGCCTTGCTCGTAGTGTGCTCTCGTGCTCTGCCTTTTATCTCTGTGGGGAAGGTAAAGGGTCGTCAGGTGTGTGTGGTTATTGTCACTTGCCTGGCTCTGCCTGACCCTTGTGTTGGGACATGTCAGGTAAACATCTCTGGTTTTAGTCCTTTATCTGGCACGGTGTAAGAAAGTGTTTGTGGCAGAAAAGGGCGGGGGCAGAGCTTCTAAATATCCTACAAGGCAGGATGGGGAAAAGGTGTGGCAAGGAAGGGAGTACTGCGTCTCAATCTTTGGTGTCCCACTTCCACCCCCTGAAGACCCCTCATCCAGGTGATCCTCCCCCACTGGTCCACCCCCAGGAACTGGGTCCAATAGCGATGACTGTGTCCTGGCCATCTGTATGACAGATCTCCAGGCACTAGTGGGTGAGACACCTTCAGATTTCTCACATCTAGTACCTTGAAGTGTCTCTTGTGCTAGATGGAATTACCAATAAAGATTGCAGACCAAATAACCGGACAGACTCAAAGAATAGGGCAAAGTACTAGTTTATTCTCAATTTAATAAAGCAGGGTCAACTGGCAGACATCGGACGGATGCTTGCACACTCACACAAACTTGATTACACAGAGGTCCACAATAAGCGTCATCTATGACATCCTACGTGGGAAACCATAACACCTATTAGCGGGAGGGATTGGTTAGGGGAACATGTCTACTTATAGAATGTATACAGGTTAGTACTTCATTGGCTTTCTCTTATCTGTAAGACCCGCCTCAAACTACCTCTAAATATGTATAATACTGAAATGGCAGCGGATTGGTCTATGCAACATTTTATTGCAGGTTGCCCCATATACCCACTGATTGGTTAGCATTCTTACCCAACCTTGCACATTCGGCTTGGCTAGCAGCACATAAGTGAAACAAAACCGGTGCTTGAATCGTGTCAAATGACACCCCACTTTCCCAATTAGTCAATCATTTCTCATCAGTCCAGCCATGAGCCAAGTTTCCCATCTGTAGTTGACCTTGTAGGCTGCTCTCTGTTCTGGCTACAAGCATATCACTAGCTTCATTGGAGGATTAATGAATAGTCCCTGTTTTCGACTTCTGCGTGACATGTAAAGAGACAATTAATTAGTCAATTTCAGCCTCTTATTTACTGCTATTTGATTTAATTATACTGAGTGTCATTGCTCCTCTTGGCCTCTAGAGACTTGCTCACTCTACCTTCTATAGACTTTATACACTTTTAATTTTCCAATACTTGGCTCTTGCAGTTTTTTTTCTTCTTTAATCTAAGAGAAATGTCTGTCATGGCTTATCCATCTGCCTCTCTTTGTACTTTGCAGCTATTCCTTAAAAATAGCGTCCTTGATCATAAGCCAACATAGACTCCTCTTTGTTTGCACATGAAGCATGCAACCCTGATCTGTTTCTGAGGTAGCTGAATTGACTATCGGCACGATTCAACGCCCATTTTCCAACTATTGCCGTCCTTGCCACGTTATATATTCCCCTATAGCAAGCTTCTGTGTATCGTTTCTACCTTGCGTTGCTGCGTATTTGTACTTATTGATCAGCAAGTTACTTTATCTTCTTTTGCATTCATGATTACTTATCATTTCGTACATGCTTCTCTTATCGCTTCAGTTACATCATCACTCTTAAGTATTTTCATATTGTTTCAGTATGTCCTCGTATAGCTTCTTCATGACATCACTCTGTCCTCATCCGATTTCACTCAGCGCCTCATGATGTCCATTAGTGCGTGCCAACATCCTTCAATACGACATCCTTCCACACTTTCAGTGCAAGGATACAGTTGATACGGTTTTCCGAGTGCATATCGGCTCTCGTACACTGAATGCAGTATAGGCATAACACAAGGAGTCTCACATAGGGCCCTTCTCCTGATGTTCCATTATGATGGAGATAAGGGGACGGGAGTTAGAAAAAATGCATTCAACTGCTCCTTTACATTCCCCCCTCTGGTTGAGTCCGCAACCACATTCCGCTCTTCATTCTCCTTCATCATCTCTTCATACTGTTGTTTCTTTGGGACCATATCTCTCTCATCCCCCTCAGGTGACCTGCATTCTTTGTATGTTCATCCACACTCCAGGTCATGTGACAGAAATATTCTGATGGTGGACAGAATATCCATTGTTCTACATATTTTTTATGATCCTTAACTTAGTAGAACGTAATTGCTGGAGGTTCAAGGTTACTTTTCTTTATATTCTCACGGATACTTTACTCATTTTGCATCTGCTCACCAGTTCCAGTGTCTATATCAATCATGATCTTCATCCCAATAGCTTTCTTGGCTGTTTTCTGGCATTGTCCCAAGATGATCCTTATAAAACAAAATCCTAGCAATACCAACATTAGAACTGCTCCAAGTAATTTGAAGTAATTTGCCAACCCAGTTGGAATCCATGAAAACAGAGATGAAAACCAGTCGTCCTCCACGGCCTTGACGGCTATTTCCACCATTTCTGTGTACAATGTCAACAGCATTGTTATTGCTTCTGGCAAAGTCCCTTTGTCTTCATCATGGGCAGGTTTAAATGTACAGCAAGAAGGCCCAATCTTTGCACATACGCCTCCTTCCATTGCTGTAATTAAGTCCAGGACATAACTGTTTTGGAGGGCCATGAGCCTAATTGCCCTCAACTCTTCTCCGACCGGATTACATCCTTTTATTGTCGTATTGATTGTTTGCAGCAGCTCCCATCTGGTGATTTGCAGCCACTTGGTGTTCACTGCAGTCTGAATTCCTGGCAGGAATATAGCTGTAAATATCACTGCTGTTCTGATGAACAACTGGAATGTCATAATAGACTTCTATTGATTTTGCTGACACGTACTTATCTCTCCTCTGTCTGCTTCGATTAAACAATCTTTTCTTCTTCAAGTGTGTGCCAATTTTTGGGATGTCTGTAATTTGCAGGTCACTTTGTGGTACTACTAAGACTGGTATGCATATCAGTACCAATTAACAAATTCCTCCCCATTTTGGTGGCAACTTTATATATGCTCTTGATCCACAGGCCCAATAATGGTCCATCAGGACTGCTATTCCTTCCTTCATGCCTGGCACATCGAAAACTCTGCCACACTTGCAGTTTTCTCCAACTTTCACTTTGCCATTACTTCTGAAGCATAAAGACGCATTCTTCAGGGGTAGTATCTGCAATGGTCCCCCTCACCGTCAACCCATGTCAACAATCTTGCAATTTTAGGCCTTTGGGTTTTCCATTCCTTTTCTGCATTTGCCACAAGTACTTCCCACTGTCTGGTTAATGCTGTTGCTTTGCGCACAACCAATCCTTCATCTCATCTTTCAGGAGTAAGCACTGTTCCTTTAATTTGTAGTTGACCTCTTTCCCAGTATTCTCGTATTTCCTTTCCATTCTTATCGTTGCATTGTAACATCTTATTGTCTTCAATCTTGATGCCTGCTCCATTTATTCCAGGCTGTTCATAATGTATTATTTGATGGATATTCTCTTAACTTTATGTCCTGTACATAATCGTCTTCTCTTTGAGATGTTGCTTTATTCATCCACACTATGGATGCTGTTCTGCCTTGGACCTGTTCTCTGGTTAGGCAAAGTGCAAGGTGTGTCAGTCAATGTGCCTTTTTCATTAATACCTCTGTTGCTATGAATATTTCAGAGGTTCCCAAAGCATAAGGTATAAGGGAACACACATAGCAGGTTTCATCTGACGGCCTTCTTCCCACCTTTTTCATGTGCTGATACCATTGGTTATTCTTTAAATTAGACAAATTATCAAGATACGTATTTATTATCTTCACAATCTTCCCCAAAATCCCTTTGAAAGAGATGCCTTTTAAAATTATTTAAAAAATACTGTTCGTGATTTCGTCAAAGGCAATAGTAAACGTTTCATTGCCACCCACCATATCTGTATTATTTCTTATAACATGTCCAAATGTCATAATAATCAAGAAGAAAACACAAATCATAATGCAGAATGACACCACAACTATTATTCCATGGCAACTCATCGATTTTCCTGATGACAATGAGCCTCTTATATTCTGAAACCTCCTAATTTTTGCTCAGACTTTTAATATGTAACTATAAGTCTCCATGAATCACAACTGTATATCAAGAACTGCAAGATGATTGCAATAATTATTCTACAAATGATATAATTGTTCTTAGGATTTCCAGAAACATTATGATGTTGACATATCTTCTTTTAGAGGTGGATAAGACTGTAATATGTAGGTAAAAACAGCATACAGGAATGTTTGTAATGTTATTGCAATAGGTAACATAAAGATGAAGTGTGCTTTTCTTCTTTTAGCTGGTTAATTTTTTTATTTTGTTTTAATTCATAAAGAACCTTTTCAAAATACACCATCAGCACCATTTCAGACCTTATCATTAAAACTTTAATTCATGTACCTATTTACAGATCTTACTCTTGTGCATTTAAATCCCATACCCTATTAGTTCATGTACTCATAAAATCCATACCAAATTCATGATAAAATGAATGTTAGAGAAATTCATGATTAAATTCACAAATTCCATGTTAACATTTTCCTCAGTTCATTTACTCTGTTCCTTGCCCTTTTAGTTTTTTGGATTGTCTGCCACTTAACTAGTCCCCACAGTACTAGAAGTCCACTGAATGCACCGAGTCAATAGTGTTACCAAGTCATACCTTTGTATTACTAGTGGTACTTATTTAAACATACTAAAATAACTTTCCAAACTGAATATAGTACCATGTGCACAGATTACAAATCTGTGTTTAAACAATAACACCAAAATGTGTTGCTTTTAATTGCGTCATAGCTTACAACAAACTGACCCAACGTTGTCATATACGTGGATCCCCTTTTTTGACAATGTCAGTACATGTCTTGGTGTTTCCGTATGTTCTTCTAGCATGCACATATGACAAACTTGCTGTTCCGCCTTTACTCCAACTTGTGCACCTTGCAAAGCAAGCAATAGCAACTGGTTTGGCCACAGTTTCAACATAAAGTTCCGGACCGCCGGAAGGGGGCACTTCAGAAGGTAGCGTTGGGTCTTAAAATTGCAGTGACTAATGTCCTGTACATATTTAAAGTTATGTAATTTTTGCAGCTATGTATAATTTCCCAGCCAGTCCCACTGTTTCACCTTGTTTTTATATAGGGCCTTCAGGACCTCTTGGCTTGTACCCTGCTCAAAGTCTGGGAACCAATATATATTTGTGAACCATGCCTCATTTACAGCAACAAGGCTTGATGGCTTCCCCTTTTGTACATGTAGCCAATGAGTTGCAGAAGTTGACAAATAGGTTGATTCCTTGATTTCATATATAGTATGCCCCTTTGTATGGTTGCTTGGCTCATGAGGGATACTAATCCCAGTTCTAATCTTAAGTAGGCCATTGGCGTGGTATGTGGCAAACCCAGGAGCCTCCTCCAGAATTGGCCCTCTGCCACGTTGAGCCATGTCAGGTCCTTCATGGCAATGCATCAAGTCCATAGAGGATGGCTGGTGCAAAGCTCTGTTTGTAGAGCTTTAGGATTCCTTTAAGCAAATATCCCACTGTTTCCTTTGTGAATTTGTCAATCAGACATGTTAGTTGTCTAGCCTTTCTCTTTTTGCTCTCAACTATGGCTCTGTGGTCCCCCTCTGCCGATAACTCCACTCCCAGGTATAGGTAGCTATCGACATATTCCACTTTGTGTGAGTCCATTTGCAGGCCAACCCTAGCCATCTTACTTCCTGAGACCACTGTATTTTTGGTCTTACCAAGGTTAATAGCTAGGTCATTCTGTTTGGCATATTCTGACAATATCTTGAATTTGTTTTTCACACCTCTTATTGTGCGGTCCAACAAGACAGGGTTGTCTGCATACAAGAGGCTAGCTATATGTTTAGAGCAGATCTTGTCTGGGCGTCCCTCCCCCTCCAATAGCTTAGCAGGCAGATCAGCCAAGTACAGACAGAGCAACAAGTGCACGAGTGGCCTTCAATTTGGTTATTGAAGTGTATATATGATCGAAATCCCCCACCGTCCCTATCTCTATTTTTCAATCTGCTTTTGTTCCAAAATTTGCACTTATTAACTCAACCCATTTACACTCCAGAATGGGGTTAAACATGCTTTCTGTAGCATCATCATTGGCCTTAGCCCTTGCCAGCATTTGCCATATGGTCCTAGGATTTCTGCTACAGAGCGCCACAAACATCTGCTGCCAATTGCTATTTACAGCCAAAGACCTTCTCCTTTTCAGCCAGCTCTTATATTCTCTTTTTATTTTCCTCATTTTGGCCTTGAAAATGGGGATGGGTTGTACCACTCTTCTTGCTTTCCTCAACATTGTATGCATCCTCCTTTTGGTACATCCTCCTTTTGGCATTGTGGACTTCGATGGCAAAGATCTTACTATCCTTTCCTTCATGTACTCCCACCTGAATATCCCTCACCAACCCTGTTTCAATTGACAGTATTTCCAGCCAAGCAGCAATTTGACTGTCAGCCCCTCCCAGCTTTCCATTTACACTCCAGTCTATGCATTGATGTATCTTCACGCCCTGGATATGTTTTTAGGTGACCAACTGATCATGTTACTCCCGTGATTGACCTCCAACTTGCACACTCCCCCCATCGAGCCTGGACTCATTTGTAAGACCATGGAAATTATCAGCATGTGGTGATCACTGAACTGCGTCTCTCTGGCTTCCGATGCCTGCACTCTTTCAGAGCAGGCATTGATGCAAAAGAAGTAGTCCAGTGTTGATTTTTCTTAGCCATAGTCCAGGTACATTCCCCCAGGCTACCTGCCGGGGTCTGTCCAATGTACATCCAAATGTCCCACTCTTTTAACATGTCGATCCATTGGCCCCCTTTTTTGTTTCCCCTAGAGTTTTTTATTGTACTGGCAGACTTAACACATCTGAATTCCAGACTGGGTTCCCTGTCTCTGCAGCCCGCATTAGGGTCTCCCCCAACCCCCAACAGGATGAATTCCCGATCCCCTTCAAAAACCCAGGTGGAGCACATTTGATCGATGTTCTCATGTATCTCATCCAGATTTTCCATGTCAGATGGTACATATATGTTGATTAGCAGTACTGCCATTTGTTCACCCACCCCATTCACCACCGCCTCAATAGCTAGAATGTTTGGTGAGCTCATAATTAGGTTTACATTCTTCATAGGAACCCCTTGCTCAATACCTATGATTAGGCTTCCAGAAGGGCGCCCTCTACGACCCTTAGTCACCTCTTGTTGAAATAGTGTAAAACCCTGTATGTGGATCTTGTCTGTGCGCCACGTTTCTTGGGGATAGACGACAGAAAATTCATTGAGTAGGGAAAGGGAACCATTATGGTCCAATAAATGCACATGCATGCCCCCTGGTGTTCCAACTGGCTATCTTTATAATTCACTGTGGTGTCACTAGTTTCTGCATAAGGAACTTTCTGAACCAAGCCCATCCCATGTCATCATCCAGTGTTACCTCTTTGCCCACCACCTTCTTGTTGGAGGGCTAATACCTTGGGTAGGGTGATAGACACTGTCTGTGGGACAATCACGTGTGTTGGACAGTCCACCACATATGCCACATTCCGGATAGATTTTTGGTGGCTCTGTGTCAGCGATGTCACCTCAGCCGAAACACAGTGGACTCTCACAACATTTCCTTCGTTGATTTTCACTGGCTGGACAAAACTAAAATCGGCGGGTGACAGTACTCTCAGTGTGGGTATGCTGGTGCACACTTTGAGCAAATCTGACCTATTTGTTTGGTTTCCTGTATATGTCGGGGGCCCCCTACCCAAGTGCTATTTGGGACTGACCAGGTGTGGGGCGAGAGCAGGGCTTGATGGATCTGGTAAAGCCACTCCCCCCTCTTTTAGACCCAATAGGTCATGTGCCTCCAACAGCTGTGATATGATATGATAGGTTATTTATAACGCGCTTAATACCCAGAGGTTTCTAAGCACGGACCCAGGGATTGAACCTGTGTTGCTCTGTGTCGTCTTGCTTCCAAGGTGAGAACGTTGCCCCTGAGCTATCCTCCTGAGACAGCTCCTCCCAGACTGTTGATGTTGGTTCATCTGCGTCAGGCCGTTTTATTTGTGGCTCATCGCCCAGCAACCAGCTGGACAGTCTGCCAGCAGATTTTGGTCCGCCCATCTGTTTCTTTGTAGACTTCCTCTGGGTTTCCTTGGTTTGTATTTGCTCCTGTATAATGGATGTAGAGTTAAGTGGCTTGGCCAGTTGCTTTTGTACCTTGTTTTGGCCTTTGCTACTTGCTGCTTGTGTTCTCATGTTTGCCCTTTTTGCCATGCCCCTTTCTTTCTGTGTTTTGTACGTTTAGAGGTTGTTTTCGACTTCTAATCCATCCTGTATGGTTATTCCTGATGGAATGATGATTGCCTCCTGATTGGCACATTCCTGGGTCTGTTTTCAAATTTTACAAAGTACGGTCACTTCAGAGCTTTTTCCAGTGACACCTTGTTCTGGGGGTATTTAGGGAGTTGACTTAATACAATTCCCTGTTTTTTCACCTCCTCGAGGATTACCCCACTTAGTTGCATCAAGATCTTTACAGCAAAGTGTAACACTCCATCAGCCACATTAGTACTGTTGCTAGAGTCAGCGATAACACTCCCCCCCTGTTCCATTAATTGTCATGTCCTCATCTGCCACTGTTTCCCTTGCGGTTCCTTTGAGCAGATTAGGCAACATATACAGCCACTGGGTATTTAAATGTGTGGGCCGGTCGCTTATTTCTGTACCCTCTGATACAGATAGTACCGTACCAACCTAGGTGTCTGGACTCAACAAGGTAGAAGTCCGATGGGAAGCAGTTGCATGCATTTTAGCCTTGGTTACTTCTGTGACGCCTGCATTGGGAGCCTGAGCGTCTGTACTTTTTGTTGATGTTATGCACCTGGCCACTGTGCCAGTGAGTTTGTAGCACATGGCTATCAGGGAGTTATTGTCAATGTCCCCATAGTCAGTGGTTAAAAAGTCCAGTGGCACTGGGTTAGTGTTGGCATCTTCGTGCCTCTGTACAGGTTTGGGGTGGGGGTCAGCGCACTGAAAATACAAGGTAACTCTCCCCTTGTCTCCCATGCAGCTTGTCGCTGCTCTAGACCCTCTCGTAGACATGCAGGTCTGGACACAGGCTTCATCGTATGCCCTTGTTTCTTTACCCCTGCGCCTAGGTGGATTCTTGGCCAAGGAGTTTCCATTGTATTGTATTTGTAGCCTGGGTTTTGTATTTGTATTTGCTGGCATGATTGCCAGCTGGTGGTTATCATATAGTATAGACAAAACGTCAGCACTGCCACCTGTCGGCTCCAAAATAAATGTTACAACGAATCCACTAACCTAGGTCAGGCACTCAGTTCTTTAGTTAAGCTGTGGTGACACGCAAAGGCCTCAGGTCCATAGCCCATAGAAACACAGCAACACACTCCCTGCACACTCTGTGCTCGCTCCGTAAGGTGCTGGGGTTTTTGTCTCCTTTAATAGAAATGGTGAAAAGTGTGTTGAGAAGACTGCTGCCAATGATTCTCCTCACACAATAACACACTCCCTGCACACCCTGCGCTCGCTCCGCAAGGTGCTGGGGTTTTTGTCTCCTTCAATAGAAATGGTGAAAAGACTGTTGAGAAGACTACTGCCAATGATTCTCCTCACACAGCAACACAATCCCTGGTAATTTAACGCATTGTCTCTGAAAAAGTTCTAGGATAATTGCAAGTCTGTTTACTACTTGTCAAATGTTAAAAGATATCGCCTTTAGGCTAGGGTGCTGCTGTGTTCTTCATTTTCTTTGTCTTTACTCTTGGCCATAGAGCGAGTCTGCATATGTGGAACTTCTGTTCTTGCTTCACCATGGGTAGTTGTAGGAGGGGTTGTCGTTTCACCTTAGATATGGCTTGATGTTATGCAAATGTAGCTAAGCTCTTCATCCTTTTAACTTGTTTGCTGTGGGTGTGACTTCTTCCACCCTGTATGGACCTTTAAAGTGGGGGAGTACTCCAAGGGTGTGCAAACGGTTGTACCAGCACCTCGTCTCCTGGGTATAGAATAGTTGTTTTAAAAAATCCTCTACTGCAATGGGTTGATCCTCTTTGGCGCTTCTCTTTGACCCTTGACCTGTTGAGACATGAAAGAAACACTTGCAGTCATTGTTGTTAGGTAATCATGCATCTCATCACCTAGTGCCTTCACTACACTATGATCATCAGTTTTTATCCTAGTTTGAGGGGGTTTCTCATGCAGCATTCATTCACCAACTCACGAGGAGTTAGATGGTGATCTGAGCCTGGCTGGTTCCTTAGAGCATATAAGGCTAGCGGTAGGCAACATAACCATACCTCTTTAGGGTCATCTGACCTTTGCAATCCTTTCCTTCAATAATCCATTCAATCGTTCACAAACACCATTCTCCTGTGGGTAATAAGCAGAGGAAAACGTATGCTTTATGCCTAATAGAAGAACTGTTTGTTTCGAACAGCTAGTTTACAAAATGTGGTCCATTGTCAGACCACAAAACCTCACACACACCCCATCTTGGAAAGACTTCATGCACAAGGAACTTGACAGCGCATGTGACATTGAGGTGTGTGCATGGACCTGCCTCGATCATCTAGAAAAAGGACATACCATGACCAGCATATATCTGTAACTGTTGCATGACTGCAGCATATCTACATAGTCTATATGTAGATGCTGCAATGAGACATTCGGTCTGGGAAATGCTCCTCTCACTGTTTGCAAAGTATGCCCTGCAGTACATTTCTTGCACATGATGCAATTTATAATGAACTGTGTCACATGCTCTAACAGATTTGGTGAAAACTACTGTTCTGCTATTGTAGCAGCTAGACTCTCTTGAGTCACATGCATTTCATTATAGTTTTTCAGTATACGTTGTGCAATCATGTACATGGTCATCCTCTCCTACTGGCTCAGCTATGAACTTTGATGGGTTCACTGTCTTACATCTGACAATTATAATTGCAAGATTCTATATAATTACCTCATATCCTGATGCTCATTGTGTGGTCAATGTACCTTTGGGTTTCTCTAAAATCACAAATAATGCATGCTCTAGAATAATGTTACTGAACAGCCCATTGTTATACTTGAATCTTTTTCAATCGCTAATGCAGCAGCAGCAGCTAAAGACTGCTCACAAGGATAATGCCCTTTCATAACTGGATGTAAAACCCCACTACAATGGGATTAATGTTTTGTGTCCTAATGTTGTTTTCTGTGTAAGGGCTGCTATAATGATTTCTCCATTTGAATGTGAAAATAAATACAATTCTTCATGGTAATATGGAATTCCTGACACAAGGGCTGTATGGATCGCCATTTTTTATTCTTCAAATCCTTCAGTCATCACATTTGTCCATATTATTTTTCTCTTGCCCATCTGTGCTTCTTTAAGCCCTATAAAAAGTGGTTGAATATAGATACTGTAATCAAAAACCCAGGCACTCAATAATTACATAGGCCTAAAACGTGTTGCATTTCTCTCACAGTTTTAGGTTCTGAGGTCTTCATAATTGCTTCTGCTCTTTCAGGCGTCACACTCCTCTCCTCCTGAGAAATCAAGTGTCCTATATACAAGACCTCTTCCTGACATTATTGTAGCTTCTCTTTCTCCATTTTATGTCCTTTCTCTGAAAGGATAGTCATACGCTTAATTGAATCTTCTCTACATCTTTCTTCTGTCTCACTGCCTATCAAACACTATGGATTTTCAAGCGCACAACAGCCCACTTATGAATCAAACCAAAGTCACTTACCCAGCTAGGAAGTCAGCCTTGACCACGGCCACCAAAATACCTTGCTCAGCCAACATCAAACCTACTACCGTCCTACCAGATTTCAAGTAAACCAGTGCAAAACCTACAAGCATTATCTCCCACCAGGATCTCACAACAGAACAATGGATTAACCTCTTTGCTCGGAAACCCACACCGAACATACCTTGTTCCACCACAATTAGGAACACAAGACTTGGTCGCAGATTCCCTAAAAGACATTTTAAGGCATCCTCCAACCACTCCTGATACAGCCCCACAAAGCAGACCAGAACAAAGCGCACATCTCAAGCAACCTAACCTGTCACCGAATATTCCAACTAAAAACACTAACCCTCAATCACCACTAACAAACACCACAGCAACCTTGAAAGGAGGTCTCATTAATGCTAGGTCATTAACAGCCCACGCACTTGACATCAATGACCTCATATCATCCAACGACCTAGACCTCCTCGCCATCACAGAGCCGTGACTCCACCCAGCCTCTGGCCCCCTCCTGTCCCTAGCCATCCTAGACCAGTATATGATTATCGGACAAGACAGAACATCCAGTAAAGGCGGCGGCGGCATTGCCATTATCACCAAAACCTCCCTGGGCCTCAGACAGGTTCCTAGCCAAACACTCCCATCCACAGAACACCTAACAATCAAGCTGCCATTATCACCATTGCAAACCATCACAGCCCATCTGATCTACAGACCCCCTGGCCCACTCTCTTCCTTTGAAGAAGACATCGAACTATTGCTAACCAACAATGTTAAACCGAGTTCACAAACCCTCCTCCTCAGAGACTTTAACCTTGGCCTCCACAATACCAATGACAAAAATGCACTGGTAATCAGCAACAGCATCGCCGAACTAGGCCTCACTCATCGACTTTCACAACCTACGCATTCTAAAGGAAGACAATTAGATTGGATAGCCGACTGCAATTGCAACACCACCATATCCGCTAACCACTCACTCGCCTGGTCCGACCATTACGTCTCCCTTCCGAGAAGTACCCCCACTCAAGTGAAAACAATAGCCCCACCAAGATCAGCTAGAAATAGCAAGAATATAACTCCCACTTCTGCAGCCACTCCTACAGGCGGACACCACCACCAACCAGGACCCTACTGAGCTGATTAACCTATACAACACTACCATCCTTAAAGCTATTGACAAAAAAGCACTGCAAAAGCTTTGTAAAACCAAACCTCTCGCCCATTTAAATACTTGGTTTACCCCACATTTGAGATCACTGCGCAAAACCAAAAGAGCAGCCAAAATGAGATGGAAAACCCTCCCTTCAGCCCTTAACAAAGAAAACTTCCTAGCAGCTTCAGACGCATACAAATCTGCTATCTTCAATAGGACAGCACACACAGCGAGCTGATGTATGATGTAAAGCATTGTCAGAAAAAATGTTGCTCCTACAAAGAAAAATTGAGTCCAAAAAGGCGAACCTACCTAACACCCTTCCTGTACCCACCACACCCACACTACCTCCTGACCAAGCCGAATCATTCAAATTCACCCCACTTAGAGTCCAAGAAGTTGAAGAAATCATCCTAAACCTAAAACCTTCCAGATGCATGGGCGACATCTTCCCTGCACACATCATAAAAGGGACTGCAAAGGAGATCGCCCCATTCATCACCTCTCTAAACAATGCCACTTTCAAGTCAAACACTATCCCCGCTAACCTTAAGGATGCATGGGTCATGCCACTCCTTAAGAAACCAACCCTTGACCCTAATAATCCTGCAAAGTATAGACCAAACACTATGGTACCCTTCCTTCTGAAGATCATCGACAGAGCAGCCTATCTGTAGATCCAGCACCACTTGGAAAATAATTTACTAGGGCTATCACAATCCGTATTCCGACCAAGACACGGCACATAAACTGCCCTGATAGACCTAGTAACCCAAATGGAATACATTAAATATTCAGGCAACCTCACCCTCCTCCCTTACTAGATTTATCAGTGGCGTTTGACCACGTCGACTTTTCTGTCCTCAGCAGCACACTTCTCTAATGATGCCATTGCCTGGATACAATCATTTCTGACTAACAGAACAACCAGAGTGTTTGCACCTACAGCCTCTGCATCCCCATCGACTGTGACCTGCGGAGTACCACAAGGCTCTTGTGTCTCTCCTACACTTTACAATATATTCACGAAGCCCCTATTAGACAAACTTGACCTTCTAGCCATTTCTTACACTAATTACGCCGACGACACATAAATCCTCATTCACATCACAGGCAACCACGACATAGACTCACAACGACTCAATTACATTTATCTCATCATCCAAGCATGGATGGCACAACACGGTCTCTGCCTTAACGACGACAAGACTGAGCTTCTCCTGGTAGGCACCCAAGCTAGAATCAACAAACTTGACGACAAATTTAACACCTTCATCATTGACGGCAACAACATCAAAGTCTCTAAAGACGTTAAAACGCTAGATATGTACATCGCCTCCACTCTTACACTGGGAAGACAAATCAATGCCACAGCATCCACTACGGCCTACACATGCAAGCTCATTAATGCTTGTAGACCCTTCCTAACACCGGCCAACTGTATCATCCTGGCCAGGGCACTTGTATTAACCAAACTAGACTACTGCAATGCATTATACCTAGGCACTAGTCAGCACAATCTACACAAACTTCAGATCTATCAAAATAACGCACTTAGAGCAGATACTAACTTCCTCAGAACACTACACATCTCGGAGATGAGGCGCAGTATTCACTGGCTCTCAATTAACCAAAGAATCAAGCTCAAGACTCTTTCCCTCACATACAAATGTATACACAACCAAGCACCTAAATACCTCTGCGATAAATTCAACCTTTACACCTCAGCTAGACAAACGAGATCATCTCTTTCCAACTACCTTATCATACCCAGGTTCAAATTGCAAAAAGCAAGAGGGAAACGCTTCCCAGTCCTCACAGCTAAAACCACCTGGAATGCCCTACCACCTCACATCAGACTAGAACCTTGAGATTCATGAAAGCAGGAAATATTACAGGACAAGGGGAAGTGAAGTATTGCCCTTGTCATTTGGGGTCTGAGCCCGGCCTGGGTAGATCCAAGGGTGGAAAGTCATCACCCAAGGTTCTCTGAGAAAGAAACTGTTTTGTTAATTTGTTGAATGCGACTTGTGAGGAGCGTGCGCTCAGAAGAGGAGGACCCTGGTGTGAAGCCTTCACCCAAAGTATTAGTGGAACAGAACTTTGTTTGTTGAGAACATCATGCCTCGAAGGCAAGAGACTTTGATTGAAAAGAGACTTAACCGTCAAAGAACCTGATAGCTGATACAGAACTGTTGGCTTGTGCTGAGAAAGTTCTAGTGTGTGTTGTGCTCAGGAGAACCACCTTGTCCCGTGCTCAAAACATGGGCAAGGCAGACCACATCCTGACTTATTATTTGTGAACACTTTCTTTATTGAAAAGCCTATCCCACACTCTGTAATCAGTTGTAAGGAATTGGCAATATTTTTCTTTAGTATAGGCCTTTTTTTTTACACAACGCCACAAGGACTGCCTTATTTTCATTTGATGGTCGACACTTGCTCCCATCTTAGATTTAGGTTTAGGTTAGGTGTTTTTCCACCCTGCATTTACAGTTTAATAAATACCCTTGAACTGTGATCATTTTTGTCTGTCTTTACTGTTCCCACCATGTTCCTTAAGGTACACAACCGTGTTACATGAAGAATCGCGTAGTACCAATATTCCTTGCTTCATCAAAGCAGAAATGGTCTCCAATATACTTTAATCTGCCTCTCTGGACATTGGGTGTTGCTTTGTATGTGGCAAAAGTGCTCCTGGTTTAAGCTTGATTTTAGATGCTCCTACTCCTTTTAATAGACCCACGCCATATGGACTTGTTGTCCATATCCATTAAATCTTTGGCACTTTCTCTAAATCTTCCTGGAAAAATAATGGTTTATTTTTTACCATCACCATTCTCTGCGGTATTTCTCTATTCTCTACTATTATCCAATAAGTAAGACTTACGAAAAATACTAATTCATCATCTGAGTGCTCATCGTTAAACAACTCCTCCTCTGTCAAATCTGTCAGCCTTTATCCTTACTGAGGGCTATCACTGTTCTCCATCCTCTTCCCTCATTATATATCCCATGAAGAACCACCCTTTCCTCTCTGACCACTGCTGCTTCTAACTCCAAGGGATAATCTGCCCTTCATCATCCATAGGGATTTCTTGTCTGAACAAAAATTCATCAGATATTCTTAATAGTTTACCTATCAATCTGGGCAACCACGATAATAAAACAGTCACTCCATACAAAATACTTCTGGGTCCAAAGGGACCCTTCATAATGCTTTCTGGCCTGTAAATGCTAATATAAACTGTCTCACATTCATATAATGTATTAGTTTAGTTTAGTTTAGTTTGTTTATTTATAAAGCGCTTCCCAACCCTCAGGTAGCTGGGCGCATAATCATGTGCACAGCAGAGTTACATATCGTTACACGAACATCATAATACAACAGACAGAGCATACATTAGTCCAGGCTCTGAATGTTTACACACAAGAGTAGAATATACCGAGAAAAGTATGTACAGAGAATAGGCACAAAAAAGTTACAGTGGCTAATGTCGACCGGGTTACAGGTTGGTCCTGAATAGGCTGTAGAAAGAGTAAACATTACTACAGGTAGAGAGCGGCGGCTGGCCGGTCGTGTCAGTGAGAGTCTGGATTGAAACACACAGAATTACACCATTACTGCACCCCATCACTGCGACATCTGAAAATGTTGATATATATGTGGGGGTAATGGTATATAATGCAAGTAGGGCAGGCTATGGGGGTCTCCCCATCGCATATATATGTGGTGTAAAAATAAAAATATAAGTCAGCATTTTCGGGGTCACAGTGATCATATAGATCCAAGCACCCTATTTCTTCGTCAGTAAAAGATATCGTAATGTTAAGTTCGTCATTAAGTCATGCCCTAATATGTTAACTGGCATTTGCCTAGAATATAATAATGGCATAGACATGTCAGGTTCTCCTATAGAGATTGGTAATTTGTCTGTAAAAGGAGCTAAACTCATCGCCCCAGAGAATCCCTGCACATTCATTGCAATATATGACAGTGGATATTTCCCCGCACGGACACAGGAACGAGTTTCTCCAGTGTACACAAGAAATGAAAATGTGTTGCCTCCTAGAGTCACCTTGACCCTTGGTTCCTCTTGGAGGTCTGGTGACACTGATAGTACTGAATACATCAGCTCGCTCTGTGTGCTGTTTTATTGCAGATATAAATGTACCCCTGTACCTGTGAAAGAATTTCCTCCTACCACAGTCACACTCCCTAATTTGGGTGCAGGTGCTTGCTGGACTCCTGTAGTCATAGTCCATAGTGGCACCATAGCCAGCTGTGTCTGTGCTTGCTGTGTTTGTACCTGTTGTGCTTGCATGGGTACTTGCTGTGATTGCCCTTGTGGCGATTTCATTTGTAATGGCACGTGCTGCATTTGCTCTGGTTGCAATGCATATGTCTGAACCTGTGTGTAATCTTGGGCATAATATTCCTGTGGTTCTGTATTATATTGTGGTGCATAGCCCATCCACGCTCTTGGAGCTTGCCAATTTTGCTGCATGCCTCCTCTACTTCTACATGTTCTAGCTATGTGTCCCATTCTTCCGCAATTGCAGCATTGTTGCGGTTGTCCGCCATTAAATCCTCCTCTTCCATGGGGGTTTTGAAATCCACCTCGTCCCCCTCCTCTAAGCCCACTTCCTCTTCCTCTTGGCCAAACATTTTACCCACTCTGATCTGTTGGATGCACTATGTTTTTTTGCTGCACTGAATGCTTCTCCTGCGCCACCCCTCCTTCATTACTTGTCAATACTGCTCCATCTATGGCTATTTTTTTCACAACTTCTTCTGGACTAACTTTGCTTTCTCGTGCTTTCTACTCTCGGCTTTCTTCTTATACTTCTCCTGCATTAATCAGCAGTGATGCAAATCGTCAAATCTGTCAAATCTGTCAAATTGTACTTCTGGCCATGGCTTCGCTTCCATTCCCACCTGTTTCTTCAGTTGCCATTGCACTGGCTCGGCAGTCCCTGACACAAAATGTGGTAAAATAATACTACTGTTTTATCCCACGGTTCACACGTCAAAAGGCACCAGCGTTCTTGAATATCTTGAATGTAAGCAACAGGATCTTCATCCTCCCCCATTTTCCTAGTCATAAGCGCCTCCATATCTGATCAGGATATTGTACTCTGAGCAACCGCCATAACTCTGCTCTGCAATGGTGCTCTGTCGTGTTTTGTTCAGTCACACCTGAATATCCTGTTGGTTGCCAAATGTCATCAGGTCTCTCCCATATGATGGCGGCTTACAAGCCTTTTATGTCACCTATAGCTAACATCATTCTGGATGTCATTCTCTCTAGCTCATAAATCAGTTTTCCCGCACCGGAAGGTAAACTCAGTAATTTACATCTTAAACTGTCTATCCATTTGTGGCCACAGTATATATTGCGGTCATCCTCCTCCTTTCTCTAATAATGGGAATTGTGAAAATTCTGGTCCATAATCGCACCTGCCTACATTTCTTGCTTTCCAGGTGGGGCTAGTCTCGCCCGTTTTTCTCCATCCTGGTAGCGCCCTTAATCTGTTTACATAAGGCAGGATACATCCCCTGCACTGTGTAATTGTGCTTGTGGTCGCTCAGTGTATGGTGTGGATTCTGGTGTTCTTTCTTTAGGGGTCCTCGATTCTTTTGAAAATCCACATTTGCTCTCCCTTCTCTCCCTCTCATTTTCTTCCCTTTATTCTTCTGACATTATTATTCCCCAGCTTGTATGACTGTTATCCTTTTCTGCATCATCAAGTCTACTTAGAGATTGGGTTCTTTGCCCTTGTTTATCCCTCATTTTCATATATAAATCCCCAAGTCTTTTCTCTATGCCTTTTGTGCCTCGCACATAAGCCCATGTTTCTCTATGCCTTTTGTGCCTCGCATAGAAGCACTGTGCTTCTATGACATAGATACTCAACATCTATGTGTCCTACTTCTGTTAATTCTTCTTCCCTCCTCCTCATCTCTCTTAATTCATCATCCTCTCGCCTTCTGTGTAAACTACATTCTTTCATTCTTTGCACTTCTACCTCCTCTCGTCTCTTCTAGTCTTTCCTTTTCGTTCCTTACCTCGTACCTTCTTCATTTTTCCCTTCTCTTATATTATCTTCTTTATATGCTCTTTTTTCTTCCTTTTCTTTCTTTTCCCACTCTTCTCTCTTCTCTTTCTCGAACCCCATCAATACCCCTTTCATCCAGCTTGAGTAATATATGTCCTCCCATCCATTTGTTCTGTACTATTGTTATTCCCTTAGCTTTGTCCTTTATTTATTTGTGCTTCTTTGCTTCATCCTCTATCTCCATCTGTTTACCTTGCCTATATATTTGCGCTCTCTGCTTTTACTCTGTCCTCACTGTCATAAGCAGGGGGCTTATATGTCTGTTTAACGTACCCCACCACAGCTTTCAATTCCTTTAAAGGATAAAATCCCTTCTCTTCTGTGTCTAGGATCTTGTTTTCAGGAGGGGGAAGGGGACCGAAGGCATTTTATCCTCCCCTTTATGCTGATTAAACATCCACTCCTTCTCTGCTGGATCTTCTTTCTCACTCTGGTACATCTTCCATAGCTCTAAAACCACCAACCTTTTCTATAACTTCTTTCCCTTATATGTAGCATGCAAATACGTTGTCATATGTCGCAATACTGTTTTTGACAATGAACCTTCCTGAGGCCACAGCAGAAGTGTCTTATTAGTCGTGCCTTGGACCCATTCAGAATGATATTTCCTTATCTTAGCTGCGTATCTTGGCAATATCCTGCATAAGTGTAGAAGAAGAGTGTCTCCCATGGTTCCAAGTCAATTTCAACTGTCTATACTTACCCAATGTTTTTGTATTCTTCTCTTTATGTTATCAAATATACCACACACATCAATTTGAGGAGGCACCATCAATTGCCGCTTAATTATCCAAAAATAAAATATTTTATCTGCTTTTAAAACTCTAAACAATGATGATTTTGTTCCTTCGTTTACACTTTCTATAAATGTTTAATATCTTGTTGTTCAAGCCTTGATATTTTAAGAGTCTTATTTATTTATTAGTTTACTTTGATTTTATCCTCCTGATTGATGTCAATCTCTTGATCAAAGAATCTAAAATCACATTACAAATGTTTTACTATCGTTTTATATCTACTAGTTTAAAAACAATAAAAGCTTTACACTGACCCCACGCATGCACTTTAATACATTTACTGCGTGCGCCTTCCTTTACTATCTTTAGTAAATGTATCTCATATCATTTTTGCTCCATTTTGGAGCTTGATACACACTCTTCTTGTTGGATTTGTCTCAGGAATCCTAAACACCCCTATTTGTAATATTTTTAGTGCGTGCCCTCCCGCCCCCTTTGAACCGAGAATTGAGGTATCTACATCTCTTCTTTATAATCCCCAAAACCATGTTGCTTTTGGGCCTGTAAGTAATTTCAATCCAGCACTCCAACTAAGTCAATGCCTAGTATGGGAGCCCAATGGAAACCCTTATTTATATATTTTTATGTCAAAGTTCGTTTAATTCTGGATGATGTACCATTATATAACGCCCCTCTCTTTGAATTACCTCGGTCTCACTGAACCAAGAAATAGGTTTGTTTTGCAAATTAAAAGGTTTATTTGAAGAATTGAACAATAGATAGATTACACTTCTATGAATATGAATAATATCGTAATACCACACTTATGAATATGAACAATGATCAGCAATGGGTAATATTACAATATCAACAATCTCTTTAATCAGTTAGGAGTAGAAATAGGAGGAATAATGTAGCAGAGAATACTTGTGTGGGTTCACGGAAATGTAATGAGATGAAAGAATACAACACAGAAATAAGACTTGATATGACTTCAATCAAAAGACAATATGATCACTCTTTCCCCCTGTTACTCACTTCCTCCAGTATGCAATATGAATAGGTGGAAGAGGGCACACAGGTTTTAGGAATAACAACCAATAATGCAGTTCAATCCCAGTTCCCGCAGCTAGCTTAGAGACAACAGGTATGATTTTAAAACTGGTCAATCGCTTTTAAATGTGGTTTGAATGAATGGGAAAATGCTAAAATTGATTTTAATTCGCTAAAGGAGATTCAGAATTAGTGAGAGTTGCTTTGGATTAGGTCAGGTAAGCACTAGCAATGATGGGAGAATGATTAGCAGATTGAAAACGAAATTCAGCAGTCGGAAACAAGAAACAGCTATTTTGACAAGTGGTGAAATTGAGCCAAATTGCAAATTCGCTGCAACTTTTCCGCATGCGGGAAACGCGATTACAGCGCAACTATAAGGAATTGGAATGTTAGCTTCAAATTACATTTAAATTTCGTTTGTAGGACGTATGGTTCAAAAGTTACAGAGGTTTTAATAAAGGTAGACTTTTCAGAAACAAAGTCAAGATTTCAAAATGAAAGATGCGCTGTTGAAGATTTGGAAAAAAGATTTCTGAACACTAGAGAGTCTATGGAGCCAAAAACTACACAACAGCCCAGCCACCTATCCAGAGGTGCCTCGGGATGGTTTCTGTCTGAACGAGACGATTGCCTTTCTCCAGAAAATATATATTAGTGCCAAGATGATTATCACTACAATTATCATCAAGGATTATGTGGAGGAGAGAAGAACTTATAATAGGCAAAAGAGATTCAATAATGCAGTTATAAATAGGTTGGAATGGTTGGATTGGGTTACTTAATACTAAGAGGTTGGTTATGGACAGTTCTACACTTAATACTTACAACTATGGCTTTGGAATGGAATGGGCCCGTCAAAGATCTGGTCAAGGGTTTGGCCGGGATTCGCTTGCCACTGGACAGGTCTCAGGCACTGGGTTCTGCTCTCAGCACGGCACTCTGGTATGCGCAGCCTCTTGGACTGGATCTGACGGGCTCTGGGTTACAGCTCTGCTCTGTGGGTCTGGATCTTGGTTCTAGCACGGGGTTCTTAGCTAGAACAGCAAAACAGCTCAGCCAGGCTGTTGTATTTTGTGGTGTGCCCCTTGGAAGTTTAGGGGTTAGAATCAGTTTGCAAAAGATTCTGAGGCCTGCTGAAAAAGGGTTCAGCTTCCTGGGTTAGGCCTCTCTGCTTCAATGTTCTAGAGTTTGGTTCTAGAGTCTGGTCTCTGGATCTCTGTCTGGAGCCTAGATCTTCCTGCAGGGTGCTTCACCAAGAAATCGGTTGAGGAGTGGAAAAAGTGTGTGCTTCTGGGTCCTCAGCAGTCCCTATTTATGTATTTCCAAAGTGGGTGGGGAGGCTGATTGTCTATGCCCAACCCTCTAGGGACCTGATAGGTCAGAGAATTCCCTGTCCTCTGATTTGAGACGGGAGCAGTGTGTCATCAGGTGTCAGAGTGATGCTGTGTTTATGGCCCAAATGAACTCCCTCCCCTTTGCTTTTTCTTAGGAAATCTATTTTCTCCATAAAACATATTTCCAAGATACACAAATTGTTCAGAATACATAATTACATGACAGATTGCCTAAGGTCCATTTCTGTTCAACTCCCATCTTCCTGTGAGCTATGGTTAATAAATGACAACTTTTTTGTGCTTTTGGTGAGTTTCTCAATGTTAGTTCTGCACCAATTTTTATACATGCATGCACGTCCCCTCTGGGTACATTCCTGTAATTTTTCATGTTCCTAACATAAACACCATGACTACAATATGAATAATTTCCGGGGTTCAGTCTCAGAACATCGCACAGATTCCATCTTAGTCTTAAACTGTGAGTGAATTTTTCATTTTAACAATCTCTAAGTTTCATATTTTTGTCAGCTCGGTACAATATTTTAGAAGTATTTTCCTTAAACATATATTGAATCCAATGTCCAATCACAATTTCAGTCTGGCCTGCCTCCAGAGCTGGGCTGAGTCAGAGGGTCACATGGCTTTCTTCCTACCAGCACAGTTTGTTGTCAGTCACACCCGAATTAGCATTCCTATTCAGCTCAAGGACTCCATTGTCTGCACTGAGAGCAACAGGCCAGGGTTCCCCTCCTTGTTCCTTTTCACACCAGCCTGCCATTCTCTTAGCCAAGGGCAGGGGGAAGTTTCCTTTGTTCAGGGAGAAGGTGTGGAATGTGTTTGAAGCACTGTGCAGGAAACTCTTAAACCCAATGTCTGAAATTGTCTTGTCTTAAAATATAACTCACATTTTTTCACAACTACATCAACCAATTTCTTACTTCAAGCCTTTTCAGAATATAGTTTTGAATTGGATCCACCTCTTAGGCTTCTGATAGCAAGTCTTTCTTTGGCATAGTTTGAGTTCAATGTCCAACTTTACACACGATGGTTTTAAATCGCTGGCTTCTGACAGAGGTGAGTAACAGTATTACACACATGTTTTGACAGATTTCTTCCAGCAAGCAATCCTCAAAAGTGGACTTTGTTCAGATAACATATACTTCTGTGGACATTATATTTATGTGGATTCTTGAAGTAGAATGATGTTCACCACCCAACAAGGAGGTTGGATCTTTTTGGGAGGTTTGTGAGCCATGATTTTTGCAAATTTTTGACAATCAAGAAAATGGATTTCCAAACAGCTCTGTGTTTCTTTTTGGCAATCGACATTGCTTTTCCAAGTGATTTCAGGCTACTTTGTGGGTAGCCCAATGGTAGGTTTTGGCAGTGATCTCCTGTGCTCACTAAGATAGGTAAAAGTGGATGGCAGCCTATTTTTCAGATTTTTACTGTGCAATTCTGGGTGATTTTTAGCAAGCAGCATGCTTTCCAGCGGCAATTTCTGAGGTTTCTGCTGCCAGCAATGCACAGTAATGTTGCAGGGCCTGGACCAGTCGGTTTGATCATCCCACAAGCTCCCACCTCATGCGACTGGCGTTGATCATCCATCAATGGAAACTCGCAAGACTGAGATGTCAGCCTCATCTCTTCTGATTCCACCAATGGCAAAGTTCAGCATCTTTTCCTCCATCAGGGGTGGATCACTCGGTCCTGCTCACCAGTCCTGATGTGAGTATTGAGCGATACTCTGGGCCCCTCGGATCTTTGCTCCCGGTCCCCGGGTAATCCTCCTTGGTTAGTCTCCATGGTTTATCTCTCCTAGGATGACAAAGCAAAAACATATTTGTAGACATTTCCCCACCACTATTAATGTAGTGTGGCAGACATATACATTTTATAAATCAGGAGACATTTGCATTATTGTAGTATTTTATAGACTATATCTGGAATATTTTACAGTTGAAGTTTTATGGATCTGGAGTGGCGCCCTCTGGGGTTCCAGAAGACTCCTCCAGTTGCTGCAGAGTGTGCCTAGGATGGCAACACTTTAGTTGATTAATATGGACCCACTTATATTCCCCTTCTGCCAAACTGCCTTTGGGGATGCGGATCTTGTAGGTGACTGGTGAGATTTTGTCTACAATTTCAAAAGGTCCCCTCCAGGTAGGCAGAAATGTTCACTGTTTGGCCTGGTTCCTTTGGAAATTGTATAAGTAGACCCGGTCTCCTACATTGTATTCTTTTCTGGTAGTCTTTAAGTCATAGTGGGTCTTCATGCTGTCGGCAGATCTCTCTAGATTTCGCTGAGCATAGGCAAAAGCATGTTGAAGGTGTTTCCTTATATTTTGAACATACTCATGTGTTGTGGAAGCATTGATCAATGTCTGCTCTTGGGTTCGGTAGAGCAGATGCTGGGGAAGCGCCATCCCGCGTCCAGTCATCAGGTCAAATGGTGACATTTTAGTTGCAGATGAAGGGGTAGATCTGATGGCCATTAGGACAAGAGGTAATCGAATATCCCAACTTGGCCCAGAATCTGCCACAAACTTTTTTAATATGCTCACAATTGTTCTGTTGTATCGTTCTACTGCACCACTAGAGGCTAGCCGGTAAGCAATGTGTAGCTTCTTTTTAACCCCAAGTATCTCCTACATCTTGGTCATTACTTCGCTCGTGAAATGGCTACCTCTGTCTGACTCGATCCTTTGGGGTAGTCCAAAACGCGAAAAGATGTGGTTGATCATCAGGGCAGCTGCTGTTTCTGCCTTGCAGTTTGTGGCTGGGAGACATTCCACCCATTTAGTAAACAAACATGTCACGGTCAACATGTACTTGTTCCCCCTAGAGGAGCGAATCACGGGCCCAATGAAATCTACTTGCAAATCTGACCATGGTAGTGTCACCCCCCTCTTTTGGAGAGGCGCACGTTGTGTGAGGGATGTTGGCTGAAATTGTGCACACACAAGACACCCCTTCAAGTATTGGTCGAGGTCCTGCCCCATGTGTAGCCAGTATGCAACCTCTCTTTAGATTTCAAGTGTTGTATGAAACCCTCTATGGCCGGCTGTGGCCGCATCATGGGCGTGACTTAACATCAGGCTTCGGAATGAGGTAGGAACCACCCACTGATCATGGCCAGCTAGGGATTTCCTCACCAACAAACCGTCTTGGATTCGGAACATTTTTGGACATTTCATCAACACTCTTTCCCTATGTAATCGGTATCCGTCAGGGGAAAGTTCTCAGGGTCCTCAATGTGTTGATAAAACTTACCAATTATTGGATCCCCTTTTTGAGCCATAATCAAATCAGCATATGGGGTCTCCTTACTCCATTGTGCAGTTGAAAGATCATTGTGAGCATTTGTCTGGGACCTAGTGATAGCAGTAATCTGGATTTCCCCCAACAGGGACTCGATCTCGATTAGATCCCCTTGGATGGCCCCGGTTTTTGCCAGCTGATCAGTTAAATCATTTCCAGTTTTGTCTGGTCCCTCTACTTTGGAATGACCCTTGATCTTTTTCAGTAGATGGTCATCCCATTCGAGTTGACCAGATCATCAATATTTTGGATTAACTTCCCATGTTTTCAAGGGTTGTTTGTTATTAGCACATAACATGCCTCTGGTTTTCCAGTTAACCAGGTGCTCCACGAACCCGTTCCGTACATAATCCAAATCAGTGATTATGACCAGTGTTGGACAGCAGTGAGGATGGCTTGATGCACAGCCACCAACTCTGCCACTTGACTACTTCGGGCACCAATCTTGTACCCAGCGCAGGGTTCTGGGATCTCCTTCACCCATGTATTCCCCACGCCGGCCACAAGTTCTTTTTCCCTGTTATTGTCAACATGGTAAGAGCATCCATCCTCATAGACAGTGGGCATTCCCACACACTTGTCTTCTTCAAAGTCTTTGTGTGGGGAATTGAGGTATGCCTCCATGTTGTCCTTGATTTTTAGACTCTCGCCCTCGAGACAGTTTTCTCTGGCACAATCATGCAAGTCAGCCAGACCTTGAGCAAGGGGACTCTTCTTGTTTTGGCCATATCTGACCACCACAGGAAAGCTTTGCATTGACAGAATCCAGGAAGTAATTCGGGAATTACTCACATTTCCGGCCCGGATTCTGTCACTTTGGAGATATTGCAGAGGCTGGTGTGGAGTCTCCACTATGATGTGTTCGCCCTGGATAAAGATATACAGGCGGTAATTCTTCAATGCCCACACTGTTGCCAGGAGTGCCTTCTCACAATCGTTGAATTTTTCCTCGACAGGGGATAAAGTTTTACATGCATAGGAGATTAATTTATTGATCTTGTCATGCTTTTGGTATAATACTGCAGTCAAGCATGTATTAGAGAACCCGGTCTCCAAGAAGAACTCCTTGTTTCTGACAGGGTTAGCTAGGCAAGGCGCTTGTGAGAGGCTTCATTTGAGTTGTCTTACTGCCTCGGATTGTTCTGGACCCCATTCCCACTTGATCCCCCTTCAAAAGATGAATCAGGGGTCTTGTGATCTCTGCGCAGCCCTCAATGAACTGTCTACTGTAATTAGTCAGTAAAAGGAGGCTCCTTAGTTCCCGCAGAGTTGTGGGGTCTTTCAATTTCTGGAGGGCTTCCACTTTCTTTTCCTGGGGACAGAGACCCTGAGAGGTAATCTCATGCCCCAAGAAAATGACACGGGTTCTACACCACTGTGCCTTTTGAAAGGAAAGTTTTGCTCCGGCAGCCCTCAACTGTGTCAGAACATAACAGATCTCTGCTATGTGTTCCTCCACAATTGTGCTTTTTATGAGGACATAATCTACATAAGCCAGGTTACCCCTTTCACCCAGGTCGGGCATGGCTTTATGTAGGAAAATGTTGAATTCATTGCCGGAGTTGATGTATCCGAAGGGAGTCTGGGTCCATGTATACTGCTGCACCCCAAAGGTAAAGGCCAGCTTGTATTGGTCCTCCCTACTGACAGGCACAGTCCAGTATCCATTGGTCAGGTCTATTGCAGTGAATACCTGTGACCCCTGGATCTGGGTCAGCCCTTTGTCAATGTAGGGAAGAGGCCATCGGGAAGTATGGACCCATTTGTTGAGCTCCCTAAGGTCGGCGCAGAGTCTCCACTGGCCGTTTGGCTTCAATATCCCCAGCACCGGATTATTGAAGGTGCTGTGGACTGGACGGATTATCCCACGGGACTCAACGTTCTTAATTATTTCAGTAAGGGACTCCATTGATGCGAGAGGCAAGCGATATTGCTTCACAAACACTGGAGTCATGCCAGGGTCCGTGGGAATTGTTGTTGTGTGGATGTCGGTGCGACCACAGTCAAATGAGTCCACCACAAAGAGATCTTGAAAATCCAAGAAAACTTGTTTCAACCTTTGCTTCTGTGCTTCTGCTCCAGAATCTCACAGGCATCAGCTAGGTTGACTCTCTCTTCAACCATCTGCCTGAAGCCTGGAAAGACTTCTGGTTTTGCCATCTCAGCGGCCTTCTCCAGCTGGGTGGAGAAGTCCCTGGTCAAAGTCCTGATTTGGACTGGTGGCTTCAGGTGGGAAAGGCAGCCCTCATGGACCTGGCAAATCGCCTCATCCCTCCAGAAGTCACAAGTCACATCTTCCTTACCATAAGGGCAGGAAGTGTACACCAGGAAGTTCCCCCCCATGCCGGGTAAAAATCCTGTCTGGTGTTGGGTTGTCATCACTGTCACTGTCAAAACAGTCCTTGGGGATTGGTCCTAACAGTTCATTTCCTAAATCAATGGAAAAATGTCGGTCATCAACCGCCATTCCAATAATGGTGCCTGCGGCTAGAGTGATACTCTTTAAGTCGCTGTTATCCACCTCTATTGGAATTGTGTCATGTTCTATGTTGACTAATGGTGTTGGGTTTACCCCAACCCTTGCTGTTGGAGAGAAGCATTTAGATGAATATAAGCATCAGGGTTTTTCAATTTCTATCCTCTTTTAACTTTCACTTCCAGGGAGAATTGTTGGGTCCTTTCTGGGATGGTGACTTCCTCTCCAATCTGAATTTCAACTGCATAAAGCAGCAGTTGAGCTGACTTAAATGCTTTCTCTGGATCATCAAAGCCCATGGGATTATCCGCTAATTGGGACCAAGCTTTGAAGTTTATTAGGTCCAAACTAATGGCAAAGCGATTGAGAATATCACTGCCTAAGTAAAAGGCGGCAGTGATGTCTCGCACGACCCAACAATTATGAACTATGCTCTTGTTGCCGATGGAGATTCTGAGCATACACCTACTTGGCAGGAGATGTTTGGAATTGGGTGTTTCCAGATCCATTTCCCATTTGTCTATCAGTTTGAATGTGGGAATGGCTGGGTCTTTTGGGATATGGCGGAACGTGGCTTCGCTGATGAAGCTCTTACCGTTGTTCACACACACTCGGGTGAGAACAGAGTCCTTCCCTTCATTTAACTAAACAGGGATGAACAACTGCTCTCCAATTTGCTGAATATCAGCCAGGTTCTGAGCTGATTTCTCCTTAGACTGGAAGGAAGGTTGATTTTCAGAAATAGAGAGAACCCCCCGATCACCAGTCTGTTGTCCTATTGAAATTACTGTCACGTCTGGAATTTGGTTGTTCTGCAAGTGAAATTCTACTTGGTCAGTTTCTAGTTTTGGACACTGATACAGAGGTGATTTGGGCAGAATTCTGTGGACAGTGTTGGGAATCTGCAAAGAAAAGGTGGCAACTAAGGATGGGAGAAATTTTGAGTTCCCCTGGTTCTGGGCCGCCCCCCCCTTATTGGAGGCAGTCACCAGGATGGGTTTGAACCAGGGGATTTTGATGTTGTTGGGTCTGGGGTTGGATGATGGGCGGCGCTAGCTCAGTCCCCACATCTACCCAGTCTGGATTTGAATCCTTTGGGACCCATTTTTCTTTGGGAGGAGTTCCCCCATCTCTGAAGGAGAAGATCCTTTTCCCAGGATCCTCTGAAGACCCCTCTCCTTCAAATTGGAAGATCTGTACCTCCTCCACAAAATGGGTCTGTTTGGATTCTTTGTTTCTCCTACCCACCCTCTGCTCCTTGGGTGGCAGGCTTTCAGGGGCAGGAGATTTTGGTTCCGGTTCCTGGGTTTCCAGGGGCTTTTTACAAGTGGGGAAGGAAGCTTCCTCCAAGGCTTTACACCCCCCTTCCCCTTTTGCCTCCTGCCTGGGAACCAGTGGTTTGTCGGGGTGCTGCCGCCGTCATTGTTCTGGAGCACCAGGTCCAGAGTTGGAGTCATTCTGTGCCGGCATGCCCATCTGAGGGTTCTGTTGAGCCCTCAGCATGCGACCCAGATCCTGTGCCATGTTTTGGACCTGGCGCTCTAACTATGAAACCCGCTCAGGCTGATACGGGGTTCTGTTTTATCCCCTGGGCTGATCCCGGGAAGGGTAGCTATCCCTTCTCTGGTAATACCCCGGGTTGGGAAGATTTGGGTACCCCTCCACCCTTGGCGTCTCCTCTCCTGGATTAGGCTGACTGGTCTCAGGGAATTGAGGAAAGAAGGATGGATGATTTTGGGGTTAGAGGTTTGGTGGATACCTGGGAAAAAAGTTCTGCCGAGGATTTGGGAAATTTCTGCCCTCCTGGAGGAAGTTAGGAGGGAAGTTCCCTGGGTTAGGTGCTTGGTTGGATCCCCCCCTTGGGCTGGAGGAGTCCACACATAACCCAGGATGGGTCTGTTTCCCTTGTAGCGGGGACCTACATAGTCAGGGGAGTGAGGGACCCCATTTGTGGGACTACCTCCTTGGCTCCCTGTCTGTGACTGGCCCGAGGGCCTTCTGGGCTTGGAATTATTCTGTTGTGCAGGCATGGCCCCCTCATCTCCAAATCTAAAATGGGGGCAATCTTCACCTCTGCCACCTTAGCAGCGGCAGGGGTGCTCGTCGGTTTGGGGCTTTTAGCATTATTTTTGTTGTCTATGGGCTTTTGCACCTCATAGATCCAGGTGGCATGTTCAATGACCGAGTCTAGTAATCTTTTCTCATGAAAATCTCTCACTAGCTGGGTCATGATGTATTTTGGTAAAGCATGGAAAAAAGTATTAACAAATTCTTTACTGTCCGTGCGCATCCTTCTGGTAAGTCTGCTCAAAGGCACGCTTCAACTCCTGCACACATTTTGTGGGACCTGATCCTCCCCACATTGTAAATTGTAGTCTGCCATGCGAGCCTCTTGGGGATTTCTGTGAACAGAAAAATGCTTTAGGATGGCCGCCCTATATGTGGACCATCTTGAATGGTTTTGGTCCTCCAGCCCCGCAAAGAAACTGGAGCATTCTGGGGAGAATGTCCATTTCACATACTGAATGCAGCTACTACTGTCTTTCAAATGGAAAGTCTCCATCATTTGCTCAAAGAGCTCTAAGTGTTCCCAAACAGAATACTTAGCGTTCTTATGATAAGGCGTGATGACGCTCCTTATTGCCTTGATCTGTTTTAAAGGGTCCTTAAGCAAGGCCCTTTTGCATTATTGGCCTTCTTGGATTGGGTAACCCTGGTCCATTCATCCTCTGACTCAGAGGCACTGCTCCCAGAGGTGCCCGTCTGGTCTTCTAGGTTCTCCCGGAAGGGGATGGCTGGCAGAATGTGGGGACCTAGTCTCCTGTGTCCTGGGGCGCTCAGAGGAGTCTTCTGATTCCTCCTTGCTCCCCGGATTTGATGGTATCCCCCCACTGTCCTAGCTGGGCAGAGGTTTTCAAGATGCCCTTAGTGGGCCTACTCTCATGGGGTTCCCCACTAAACTTCACAGTGCTTGGGTACCCATACTCAGATGCCTGCCCATCCATACCTGGGAGGTGCTGGTCTATGAGTCCCATACTTCTGACTGGATAGTAATCTGCCATCCCCGTGGCCGTGGGCTCATGTGCGTCAGTGGACATGGGGGTGGCAGAGTCCAGGGACTGGGAGAGATGAAGGCCTCTGGTACTAGGGTTCCTGAGGTTATGCTCAGGTGTTTCCCTTTCCCAGCGAACCTTTTCTCTATCAGCCCCTGCTCCCTGTTGCCATGCAAGAACCTGAGCTTTCTGGTCCTCAATCAAGGCCTTACTAGTCTCGATCAGTCTCTCTTGCATGGCTACCTACCTGTGGAGCCTATCATTGTTCTGACAGAGCGCCTCATTTTCTCTCTGTGCTTCCTGGTTTGTCTTTGAGTACTGGGCCAGACTTTGCTGCAGGAGGGTTACCTCCTGTGTCCCGTCCCTACCGGCCTGTTACTTTCTTGCCAGAGCATCTTCCACCCTCCTGGTGTGCTCTAACAATCTATCGTACTCTTTTTGGAGGTCACCCAGTCCCTGGAGGGCCAGGTGATTTTCTTCCAGTTTTCCTTTTACGTGGCAGACTTCCTGGCCTGAGGTATCCCTTTCCTGATCAAGAGCCTGCCTCTGTGCCGCCAGGTCGTCCCTCTGTCTTTGAAGGGCACCAGATTTCTGGCGCTCTTTATCAAACTCTGCCTGGGTGTCCAGGTCTTTCAAAATCAATTTATTGCTCTGTGCCTTCTTTCTATCTAGGTGGCTTTGCAGGGTGACTGCCTGCTCTGCGCATACCCTGTTGAAGTCCACTTGTTGCTCCAACTTTTTCTGGCTCTGCAGTAGGGAGTCCAAACCTTCTTGGTACTCCTTCTGCAAGGCCAGAATTCTGGTTTCCTGGTCTGCCTTTTCCTGTTGCAGGATACCCATTTCCTCCTTTATTTTAATTATATACTGTCTGCTTTCATTTTCTGACTCCTGGCTCCTCTGCAGCCTCTGCTCAGAAGAGTCCAGATCAGATTGGGCCTTCTCTAAAGCCATCAGTTGCCTACTTGCCAGATCTTGGCCTTCAGCATATTGATCATGTATGGCTCCAATAGACAAATATAGGTATGCCGTTATCTTGGCAATCTTGTTGTGCTCATCCTTGGCCTTAGGGGCCATCTATAGTTTGCTCAGGGCCACATGTAAGGGACCCTGGTCTCTCCATATACCTGACCCTATTGCAGTGATCTGTGGTGTGATTGCCTGCAACCACACATTCTGGTCCTGCTCAGTCCACTCACCTCTCACAAATAACTTATGTAAAAGGTGCTCTCTAGCTATCTTGATGTCTACCAATGTCGCCATTCTGGAAATATTAATTTCCTTCCTGACTTACAGAAGTTTATTATTTTATCTTTGCAAAACAGGCCGTTTCTTTAGAGCTTTCCCTTTTGAGGGGTGCTTTTCAGTGTAACACAGTGTGGTAGCCCAACAGGATTTATGTATCCTATTAGTTAGCACACTGTATTAAGGTACACAAGTGGTAGCTCTAATCCAGAAGTCCCGCTACGAGCCCCGAATCTGTAAGTGATTTCAATCCAGCACTCCAACTAAGTCAATGCCTAGTATGGGATGCCCAATGGAAACCCTTATTTATATATTTTTATGTCAAAGTTTGTTTAATTCTGGATGATGTGCCCATATATAACTCCCCTCTTTGAATTCTCTCGGTCTCACTGAACCAAGAAATAGGTTTGTTTTGCAAATTAAAAGGTTTATTTGAAGAATTGAACAATAGATAGATCACACTTTTATGAATATGAATAATATCGGAATACCACACTTATGAATATGAACAATGATCAGCAATGGGTAATATTACAATATCAACAATCTCTTTAATCAGTTAGGAGTAGAAATAGGAAGAATAATGTAGCAGAGAATACTTGTGTGGGTTCACAGAAATGCAATGAGATGAAAGAATGCAACACAGAAATAAGACTTGATATGACTTCAATCAAAAGACAATATGATCACTCTTTCCCCCTGTTACTCACTCCCCCAGTATGCAATATGAATAGGTGGAAGAGGGCACACAGGTTTTAGGAATAACAACCAATAATGCAGTTCAATCCCAGTTCCCGCAGCAAGCTTAGAGACAACAGGTATGATTTTAAAACAGGTCAATCGCTTTCAAATGTGGTTTGAATGAATGGGAAAATGCTAAAATTGATTTTAATTCGCTAAAGGAGATTCAGAATTAGTGAGTTGCTTTGGATTATGTCAGGTAATCACTGGTAATGATGGGAGAATGATTAGCAGATTGAAAACGAAATTCAGCAGTTGAAAACAAGAAACAGCTATTTTGACATGTGGTGAAATTGAGCCAAATTGCAAATTCGCGGCAACTTTTCCACGTGCGGGAAACGCGATTACAGCAAAACTAGAGGAGAGAAGAACTTAGTTTAGACAACATAGATTAGGTTGTAATGGTTGGATTGGGTTACTTAATACTAAGAGGTTGGTTATGGACAGTTCTACACTAAATACTTACAACTATGGCTTTGGAATGGAATGGGTCCGTCAAAGAACTGGTCAACGGTTTGGCTGGGATTCGCTTGCCACCGGACAGGTCTCAGGCACTGAGGCTCTGCTCTCAGCACGGCACTCTGGTCTGTGCGGCCTTTTGGACTGGATCTGACGGGTTCTGGGTTACAGCTCTGCTCTGTGGGTCTGGATCTTGGTTCTAGCACAGGGTTCTTAGCTAGAACAGCAAAACAGCTCAGCCAGGCTGTTGGATTTTGTGGGGTGCCCCTTGGAAGTTTAGGGATTAGAATCAGGTTGCAAAAGATTCTGAGGCCTGCTGAAAAAGGGTTCAGCTTCTTGGGTTAGGCTTCTCTGCTTCAAAGTTCTAGAGTTTGGTTCTAGAGTCTGGTCTCTGGATCTCTGTCTGGAGCCTGGATCTTCCTGCAGGGTGCTTCGCCAAGAAATCGGTTGAGGAGTGGAAAAAGTGTGTGCTTCTGTGTCCTCAGCAGTCCCTATTTATGTATTTCCAAAGTGGGTGGGGAGGCTGATTGTCTATGCCCAACCCTCTAAGGACCTGATAGGTCAGAGAATTCCCTGTCCTCTGATTTGAGACAGGAGCAGTGTGTTATCAGGTGTCAGAGTGATGCTGTGTTTATGGCCCAAAGGAAATCCCTCCCCTTTGCTTTTTCTTAGGAAATCTATTTTCCCCAAAAAACATATTTCCAAGATACACAAGTTGTTCATAATACATAATTACATGACAGATTGCCTAAGGTACATTTCTGTTCAACTCCCATCTTCCTGCGAGCTATGGTTCATAAATGACAACTTTTTCAAGCCTTTGGTGGGTTTCTCAATGTTAGTTCTGCACCAATTTTTATACATGCATGCACTTCCCCTCTGGGTACATTCCTGTAATTTTTCATGTTCCTAACATAAACACCATGGCTGCAATATGAATAATTTCCGGGGTTCAGTCTCAGAACATCGCACAGATTCCATCTTAGTCTTAAACTGTGAGTGAATTTTTCATTTTAACAATCTCTAAGTTTAATATTTTTGTCAGCTCAGTACAATATTTTAGAAGTATTTTCCTTAAACATATATTTAATCCAATGTCCAATCCACAATTTCAGTCTGGCCCGCCTTCAGAGCTGGGCTGAGTCAGAGGGTCACATGGCTTTCTTCCTGCCAGAGCAGTTTGTTGTCAGTCACACCCAAATTAGCATTCCTATTCAGCTCAAGGACTCCATTGTCTGCACTGAGAGCAACAGGCCAGGGTGCCCCTCCCAGTTCCTTTTCACACCAGCCTGCCATTCTCTTAGCAAAAAGCAGGGGCAAGTTTCCTTTGTTCAGGGAGAAGGTGTGGAATGTGTTTGAAGCACCGTGTGGGAAACATTAACTCTTAAACCCAATGTCTGAAATTGTCTTGTCTTAAAATATAACTCATATTTTTCACAACTCCATCAACCAATTTCTTACTTCAAGACTTTTCAGAATATAGTTTTGAATTCTATCCACCTCTTAGGCTTCTAATAGCAAATCCTTCATTGGCATATTTTGAGTTCAATGTTCAACTTTACACAAGATGGTTTTAAATCGCTGGCTTCTGACAGAGGTGAGTAACAGTATTACACCCATTTTTGATAGATTTCTTCCAGCAAGCAATCCTCAAAAGTGGACTTTGTTGAGATAACATATACTTCTGTGGACATTATATTTATGTGGATTCTTGAAGTAGAATGATGTTCACCACCCAAAAAGGAGGTTGGATCTTTTTGGGTGGTTTGTGAGCCATGATTTTTGCAAATTTTTGACAATCAAGAAAACGGATTTCCAAACAGCTCTATGTTTCTTTTTGGCAATCACCATTGCTTTTCCAAGTGATTTCAGGCTACTTTGTGGGTAGCCCAATGGTGGGTTTTGGCAGTGATCTCCTGTGCTCACTAAGATAGGCAAAAGTGGATGGTGGCCTATTTTTCAGATTTTTACTGCGCAATTTTGGGTGATTTTTAGCTAGCAGCATGCTTTCCAGTGGCCATTTCTGAGGTTTCTGCTGCCAGCAATAAACCGTAATGTTGCAGGGCCTGGACCAGTCGGTTTGATCATCCCACAAGCTCCCACCTCATGCGACTGGCGTTGATCATCCATCAATGGAAACTCGCAAGACTGAGATGTCAGCCTCATCTCTTCTGATTCCACCATTCTAGGTCTATATCTCTACCCTGTACACACAGACTAAGACTTTCCAGCGTGCAGGAGGGGAGAATTAACGAGGGCATTCAATGCCACTGAAGACACTGGGAGACTGAAGTGGGAGATCAGGCTGAGACAGTTCCCCTTAGTAGAGAAGGGAGGGGGTGTGACCTCAGTACATACCATGGCAACAGATAGACAGACAACTTGAGGGTTAAGCTACCCTCATTGACTTTAGGGGCGGGAAATGGATATACAAAATGTAAAGAATAACAGCAGGACCGACATTAGTGGTAGGGGACATGAAAGGTTTATTAGCAGTGATCCTCTGAGAGGCTGTCGATGACGTATGGAAAAGGGCCAGATACCCACGGCGCACAATGTTTTGTCATTTAACAACTGCTGAGAGGCTGTATGGCAAGCTCTACGGGTGCAGTGTCCAGACACACAAGATAGTAGCACAGTAATGGCACGCACAATGGGGGAAGACGAAGACAACCTACAATATATTCAGGCTATTCAAGAGTTTTGGAGACTTGAAATGCGAGAACCGTGGGACAAGACAGTGGGGTTATTCTGCCAGATACTATGTCAAGGGTTATCAGAGCGTGTGCAAAAGCAACTGGTGGGGATCGAAGCACAACCTTGGTCAGAAATTCAACTCGCTATAGTACACTATTGCAGGCTAATGCAAGAAAACACGAGGAAAAAGTGCAAGGAAAGAAAGCAGGAGGCGGCAAAGTTAGTGAAGAAATGCACCATGGAAGGGGCAGTGTTAACGAGTAAGGGAGGACAAAGCGCACCACAGACAGTATGCACCACTGCCCGCGGGAGGAGGATTCATGGGGCAGGGGGATGCATAGCATGGGTTCCGAGAAAGAGGGGAGCCACCTAGGGGCCACTGGTATGGGCATTAAATGCAACAAAGCCAAGGGGGGTTTTCAGGAGGCTATCGCGGGTACGGGCAACCAACACAACAAAGCCCAGAAGGTTTCTCTGGGTGGGGGGTTCCAGAGGCAAATGAGAGAACCACCCCAGTGCTTGGGGTGCGGGTGCGGACAGGTAGGGCACATATATAGAGTGTGCAGGAACAGAGGGGGGGATGCAGCAGAATGGGAGAATGTAATATCAGCCAACATATCAGAGGGAGTAGACCGAGTACTATGCCCAGGACCAGACGCAACAACAAGGACATACACTGAATGCATACTCGCAGGTTCACAAGCCCATGACACAGTCACTACAAATGCAGGCGCCAGCGCAACACAGACACCACAGGCACAAAATAAAACAGAGCCGGCATACATGGCCCCACAAAATGACAGGATATTAGCACGCATAGACTCCATGGGAATAACTCCCATTCGGAAACTAGGGGGGGACTATTGTGGGGGGGGGGCAACCCATTTGCAGGTAACAGAATGTCATTATACCATCAATAGGACAACCCGCAGAGATCTGATGTGTTCTATCCTAGCGATTACACCCAAACCCGGCAGAGGAACCACGCATAGGGGGTGACGATAGGTGACAAAGACTTTCTCAGTTCTTGTAGACACAAGGGCAACTAGAGATCCTGCATCCATGAGGGAGGGGAAGTTTAGAAAGTCAGGCAACGCCATGACTGCTCAGGGATTTTCTGGGTCGATGGAATGGGTTCCTTTTACAGACTATCTTTCACGTTCTATAGGGGAGCATGACCTAGCTCTACCCTTACTGTATTCCTGACAGACACATGTGAACATAATGGGAAGGGACACCATGAGCATATTTAATATGACCATCTCTCATTCACTGACAAAGGTATAGTGTGTTCCACACCTGGGATCCACCTTGTAAACGTGCAGGAAACAATTCAAGCTTATTGTGGACGTATGGTACAGAGGGGGGTACCCGCAGATGAAGAGCCGTTTTGGTATAGAGCTGAAGTAATAATCGCATGGCTTCTGGGAATAAAGGGAAAACTGTGGCACCTTCCAAACGACACCAGAGTTACCACTAAACGAAAAGTAGGGAATGGTACCACCCCTAGAATTAGAGGCGTTAATAGTGGGAGAGGACCGAAAACAGGACATGGTACACATGACACTGGACGAGCATGGATGCCAGTGATTGCGGTAGCAGAAGGGTACAGGTTAACTACTGTAACAAACGAAGAAATGTAAAAAGACAACCGGTCAGACCATGAGTAGTGTTTGACGACAGCATTACATACTAGTTGAAGATGCACTACAGGGAGGTACCAGAGAGGATGGCGATGATGATGATGATGATGATGATGCTTTAAGCTCTGCCGATATTTTTTGAGCAAGACTTCGCAAAGGTCCCCAGCGTCTTATGGACCACGAGTTCCTATGACGTGGGGCTTCTGAAAGGGATAGGAGCAGTAAATATAAAACTGAAGCCAGGAGCAATTCGACCCAGAGCTAGGCAATATCCCTTGTCGAGGGAGGCAGACAAGTGTATTTATGAGACAATTGCAGCACTACTGAAGCAAGGCATCTTAATACCATCAGAATCACCATGCAACAAAGCAGTGTACCCGGTGAAAAAGGAAACAGGGGGCATGACATTTTATACATGACTTGTGTCCTCTGAACCATATTGCCAAGGCAGAATTGCCTTTAGTTCCAAACCCAGCGATGATTTAATTTAGAATTCCTACGGAAGACACCCACTTCACAGTTCTAGATTTGAAGAATGGTTTCTTCTCTACACCGCTACACCCGGACTCACAAGACCTGACTTCATCTCTATATAGAAATAAGATTTGGAAACACTAGACTTCAAGGGCACTGCGAATCACCGTCAATATTCAACAGGGTCCTTCAAATGGATTTAGGAAATGTACACTCAGAAAGCGTTGTTATACAGTACATAGAAGGCAAATTGATTTGCAGCAAAACAGAGGCAGAGTGTAGAGATGATTCTGTCCACATGTTGACCGTTTTCACAGAAAAAGGCTACAAGGTAGACGAGGCCAAAGTACAATATTGCCAGAGAAGTGTTGTACATTGGACAGCTGATATCAGAAGACAGGCGAAAAGTGACACCAGAAAGAGCAGAAGCAATACACAAGACGCCAAAGCCCACAACCATAAGACAAATGCAGCAGTTTGTAGTACTGTAATTACTACAGAGCATGGATATTTGACTACAATATTTACACAAGGCCCCTGGTAAACACACCGAAGCAAGCACAGAGGGGAGGGCACCTTACAGTGGACAGTAGAAATGAGAGGCATTTTAGGACCTGAAGGAAGCAATATGCACAGCTCCTGTGATAGGGATCTCTGATTATCAAGATGAGTTCCTTTTATTCTCGCACTCCAATGGAGTAGTAATGACTGCAGTACTGACACAGAAGACAAGCATGGGGCACAAACCATTAGCATACTACAGTTGGAAATTAGACCAAGTAATAAAAGGACACTCTGCTTCCGAAACAAGGCACTAGCGAGCATTACCATGGGACGCAGGCAAACTCTTTTTGTGGAGCATGCTCTATGCGAAATACTGGAAAGGCCCAAAAGTTCATTGACAACACAGAGACCTTTGGGGGTATGAGGTATTATTGTCCAACCCAAACCTCAAGATAGTGAGATGCCGACTTGTCAACCCGGCAACCTTCGTTGCCAAACCCATAGCGAATGACGACTATGTGCACGACTGCACTGCCAACATAGAAAACCACAACAACATCCCGAAAGTACAGGAGGACGCACTTCAGGGGCGAGATGTACTTTAAATTGACGGGGCATCAACAATTGACCAGACGACAGGGAAAGACGGGAAGAGAGGTCTAGTGGTGAGCACAAGTTTACCGTCACATTTTTCGGCACAGGCTGCAGAGCTAGTAGCTCCAATATTGGCATTGGACCATAGCAAAGCAAAAAGTGACAGTCTATTCAGACTCAGCCTACGTCACATCCACAGTGCATTCGTTACGTTCGCTGAGGAGGGGCTTCAGGTGTGCTGATGGGTCACCGGTGAAGCACACACTGCTATTGGGCAGACTCAGAGGTGCTTTAATCCCCAATGCGCATGGCAGTGGCGAAGTGCCAAGCGCATATGCAGGGGGATGGGGGGGTCCCGTCTCTAAGGGCAATGAGGCAGCTGATGCGGTAGCAAAACGCCCCACTAATTTTGGAATGATTTTGGAAATTGACGCTTCCTCCCAAGTGCGCAACTATGTACAAATTATGGTGTTGAAAGAAGGGTATAACATTTCCAGTAATGCAGATTATGGAATTGCAGGGAGCTGCACCCAGGGAAGAAAATGAATTGTGGCTAAAGAGGGGATGTACAGAATCTCCGACAGATGCCTTATGGAGGGAAAACACAGGGAAGGTAGTAATGCCATTATCGTTATTGCACACTGCACTGAAACAGTTACACCATCCTACCTACCTGGAGAAGGATGTGCTGGCTGCTCATATTGGAGAAGACTGGTTCTGTCCTAATTTGGCGAAACGTGGCAGACTTCATGACTAATTGAGTTGTTTGTAAAATATTTACAGCAGGTCATACAATAAGGGTAGTGAGATGAGCCATACCTCACCCAACGGATCCATTCGAACACCTTCTTGTCGACTATGTGGACATGCTCCAGGTATGCCAGGGCTACTGCTACATGATGGTGGTTGTTTGCCTATTTCCCGATGGATCAAAGCTGGTCCCTGTTCCCATCCTGATGCCATTAGAGCGGCAACATTCCTGGTTCGTGAAACGTTCCCACGATGGGGGGTGTGCGAGGTCCTGCGGTCAGACAATGGTCCTCACTTCGCCAATGAGATGTTCAACAACATCACAACCTTGCTAGAGATACAACATACATTGTCTTGTGCCTATCACCTGCATGTGAACATGGTGTGTTGGCTACATTGTCAACCTTTAGCATTATTTGCATTGTGTAATAAACCAGGGTCCAACCACCATTTAACCACACAAGAGGTGGTAACCAGATGGCACATGAGTCTTCCCCTGGCTCTTTCCACTAGGGCACTATTAGATGCAAAAAAATGTCTGAAGATTTGGGACAGGAAATACAAGAGTGAGTACACAGCTCCTTGATAGCTAGTGCCTCTGATTTCTTGCCAACTGCAGGTATAACGGGGAGGCCCAAAGCAAACTAAGAAAACAACAACCCAGAAGGAAACAAAGAACGTCTGAAACCTCCACAACTTTATCCCCGGGACAACATGCTTTTAAGAGACTTTACACTCTGGTGGTATGAGCCCCCGTTTACAATGCCATACACAGTGGAGAAGGTTACAGATCAGGTGGTAAAAGTCCAAGATAAGAAGCTTGCAACTAACATGGAGATGTCCTGTCCTGGCACGAACAACGAAAGGGCCAACGATCCACAAACAGAAGAACAAAACGATCACTTCTCAGCCGAGCCCAACCTTTGATCACTTGCTCAGAGCAAGAGATATGGGGAAAGGACTTTCTATTCATCCAGAGTGAGGGCAGGCTGTTTATTATTTTTCTTTCCGGACACAGACCGCATTCATCGTTAAAGTTGCAACTGTTTTTATTACATTGTCCGATGCTTCCCCATGATCCACATCCAACGACATTCCAAGGCTACTTTGTCCAATTCGTTAGGAGATCCAAAAGCAGTAGAAGACGCCACCCTGGTATATTTTTCCGTGTTTTCCTGGCCTATTTGTCTCCAACGTACCCACAACCGAATAGAGGAATCCCTTCTGTGCTTGAAGTACTTCCGTGATCCTGTAATACGCACAGTTAGGGAACAATTGTTTTTTCCTTGCAATGACCCAACACCAAGTTCGCAGGACCTGAATTAATAAAATACTAAACCATTAACGGATTTCTGGTGTATTGCAGGCAGTCAACACACATTTTTAAAGCTGCACAAGATTCCGAAGAGGAGTAAGTGATAGGGTCCATTATTAAAAACTTGCTAATTGCGTCTTGGTTCTTCTTTTCGTTTGGTATTTTCGCTCTTATTTTTGGGTGAATATCCTATGTTATAAAGAATAAAGCTGCAACCTCAACCAACACAACCCCACCATCGGCAGGAGTACTACCACATCAGGTGGAGAGGTAAGCACTGCTGGATCAGTAAGGAGAGGTAGACGCATAGCTGATATAGAGATGGGAGTGGTTGATAGTTACCCCACTGGTACTGCTCGAATATCCAATAACACGTGGTACAAGCACATGATTAAAGTCGACAAATAAACTACAGGGGAGAGCTGCTATGTCTGCTCTCTGATCCCCTATGCCATGAGTGCCTGAAGAACATTAGTGGCAACCCCAACAGCAAGAGCTCAATGCCTTATGTACCTGTCCATGTGTACAACCCAAGGAAGATTCCAAGGGAGAACAGCAACATTGAGATAGATGTCCAAGACAACATTCCCATACGAAGATAGCTACATCAAGACGCTTGACATGATGGACAACTATTGGAAGAAAGACCAGGCTATACAATACCTAACTGAAGGTCCATAAAAAGGAGAAATGAAAACGATAGCACTAAAGGAATTACCATGCCCTAAGAAGAGACCTAAGGAAATGGTGGGAGAACCAGGATGTTGGGAAAGTCCACAGAAGCTTGTGTACAGCCAAGTGTACACAGCCGATGGATGGAAGGAAGGTGTAGTAGGAAGAAAAGCACACACTCTCCTAACAGTTCCAGTAAACAGTACAGGCAGAGAATTAAAAAAGCCTAAAAGAATGGGACAAAAGTGTGAAGTTACTGACCTGGGTGGAGAATGAAGCTGGACAAATGCCCACCACTGAAGAAAGCAGCATTATGTTTCCAGAATGATGGAGCTTTAAAGGATGGAAAAAACAAAGACTGCAAGCAGACAGTGAAGCATCCAGGAATGAAGGTTAGGATGGCAGTTTTAATGGATCATTATTGGGCGTGCAGATCTAAGGCATATGAAAAGCTGCCATGCAACTGGGGAGGCGTATGCTCACTAGTGCACATCAATACACCAGCACTAGTGGTTCCACAAAAAGACATCAAAACAGATCCCTAAGATGGACGATGCCAGAAGAAAGAAGAGGTCAGAAGAAGTGTGTTGGGTAAGGAGGCAGAACTACTTGTCAGCATCAGAAGATTCTCTGGATGACATACTACCTGATCGCCGAATATTAAGTAGGACAGTACTGTTCTTCATGTCAGTAGCTCCAGCTGTACAGACATACATGAGCGCAAAATGGCTACAGATTACGAGGTGGAAGCTGATTCAGACAAACTCAACTGTCAACAGCTTCAACGCTATAAAAGAAGAGCTCTGAGGAGTAAGGTTGATGGCCCTCCAAAACAGATATGTTCTAGACCTTCTCAGAGCAATAGAAGGAGGAGTTTGGGCCAAGATCGGGTCTCCTTACTGCACGCTCATTCCAGAAAATGATGAAGCAAACAGAACACTAACTGAAGCAGCTTACAGATTATCGAAAATGCATGCCAAAATGGAGGAAGAAACAAAAGTAGCATGAAAGACGAAGGTTAGCCATCATATATATTCTCATGGATACCTACATGGATGGAGGATGGGCTGAGTATTACTAGCAGCATTGATACTAGTATTAGTGACACTGTGTGTGATAAGGATTTGCATTACACAATGCAAGAAGACGACAGACAAAACAGTAGGGATGAAAATATCAGTGGGCATTAATGGTCAGGAGGACAAGATAGTAGAAGCTTGAAATACAAGAAGGGCACAGAAAAAGGAGTGTTCACCGATACCGACTGAAATTATAGCATTTAATGATCCCAACGACTACAAAAGATATTGGGCTAAAATGGGTGTGGTGCAAACCAGAAGGAGAGTGCAGTTACATGACATGGAGTTTGGGTGACCATGCATATTACAATGGACATCTTGGAGTAGTAACGAAGATATGGCCCCCAAGAGTTACAGTGAATAGATTTGGCGATGTGGTCGACAGGTCGACCAGAGGGGGGACTGAAGAGAGCATCCCTGCAATGGCCCTTGTGACCCCTGAAATGGCCCTCGTGACCCCTACACACATAACAGCCCAAAGACTGAGAAACGAAAGGTGCCAGTCACTATTTGGCCAGCCCCCAAGAAAGGCGAGTAAATCCTGCACATGTGAGCAGATATTTTCTTAGCTAACCATTCAAACCCTATCCAGGTGACGTCTTTGCAGACACAGGTGTCTCAACACTAGTCCAGGTTGATGAACAATAAATATCCAGCTGTGCAGACGTCAGAAACACCACGACATAGTAACATTAGCCACGAAGCAAACTTGCATCCCTGCACGAAGTTCCATGGACACACACATGCACACACGAAGAACATGCATGCACGGTTCTATAGAGGGCAGATAATTGCAGATACTGTTGAAAGTCTCTTATTTTCTTTCATTAGCCAAATACAGAAACGCAAGAGAGAGAGTCACACAAAACAAGCTTGCAGCCGCTTAGTGCAACCAACCATATAGAACTTCAGGGACATAGAAGGAACCTGAAGAATCAAATACTACTAACCTCAAGAGAAAGCAATACAATATACATATATAGACAGAGAAACCATAGAACAACTGTAGTGAAAATGCACAAAGTCACAGGTTTCAGAACAAGGCACAAAGACATGCAGACTCTGCAGCACGAAGCAAAGGGCCAGTGCTCGGAGCCAAGGACACATGCAGTTGGAACATTCCTGACTCCAGGGGCAAGGAGCCACCTGCAAAACAGCAGAATAAAACCTCACCAATTGCAGACCAAAAGCTCATTTTTGCTGTCCGCACCCACGTGATGTGGCTGAGCAATAGCCATTTACCCGCGAAGAGAAGCTGTTCCCAGAGAAGCAGGGAAGAACTGATACATTTGGTGCCCAACAAACTAACGCTCACCTGGTATCCACAGGGATGTCACTCAGCCTGTTCTGACCTCTTACGACCTCGAACCCTTCCCTGGAGGCTATTCGACTGGAGACTGGGCCTGAAACACAGGATTGGTAGAGTTTAACTCCCTATTGTCTATGTGTGCTTGAACCCCTTCTTCCCCGGGGTCCAGCCCGTCCCTTTGAGGCACAGCTCACCTTGTTTTCTTGGATAGTGTGCTCTCTGTCCTGCCCTCGTTCATTTCCTTCTTTAGATGATGGCTGGCGTCCGGGGATGGTGGCAGGCTGCTGAAATGAGTAGCGCTGAAGGTGAGTGAGAGCGCGATGCATGATGCACCCCTTTCGTATTTGCATTGAACTGAGTTCTTTTTCTGTGTCTTTTAGGTGCCGCTACGTTTTCAGCATGGATGCCGGTTATGAAGAACAAATGCGGTGGGTAAGCGCGGTATGCGGCGCCTCTAGATGTTTCCACGCTAACCTGGAGTGTCTTTTCCCTCTTGCAGATGGATGAGAAGTTCCGGAGACAGAGTTCCCCCACAGCGGCTGGGATTCAGGTAAGCGTTTGAAGCTCGTACAGTATTTAAAAATAAGCAAAGATTTGCAGAATGCTTACTAATGCCTTTTTTTCTGTTCTTTTCCCTTTTCCTTAGGAAGCGGCGTGCCGGGATGGGAATGATACTGCCGAAGATGCCTGCAGAACAGAAGGAGCGATGAATGATGGGCAGAAGCGTAGCAAGGTAAGGCTGTTCCTAACTGTGTTCATGTTCTTGCAGGAGCTGAGCGCAGAAGAAAGATGCAGGCCTACTGGAGACCGATCCGAACACGGTGAGTGTCACGCTGCAGGTGCAGAAAACACAAAGCATGTTTCTCAGCCTGGGTGTGGCTTAAATAGTCTCTGGGTATCCCAGGTGTCTCTGGGCTGAACCACACCCAAAAGACTAGACCGCACATGCAGTTCTGGGAACCAAAATATGTGGGGGCATCCATCTTGTCCCCATCAATGCGCTACAAGTCCAATCCCCAATGTTATCCTATGGGAGTGAGGGAGTCTGGTGCCACAAGCGCCAAGTCTGACTCCAAGTGGGTCTTTGGAGGGATGGAGAGGCCCTTGAGGGCCATGTAGGTGGTTGTGGCCTGGCTCCAGCCTGACATCTTGGAGGGCTGGGGACATTAGGGCCAGGAATCATGACAGCACTCCCCCCAAGGCCCCTCTCAAGGTGGCTCTTCTGTCTGGTCCTGGCTTGGTTGGATGGTTTTGATGAAATCGTCTAAGCAAGCGAGGTGCATGGATGTACTCACAAGGCTCCCATGTCCTGTCTTGTGGACCATACCCCTTCCAGTCTACTAAGTAGTATAATTTGGATCTGACGTACTTTGAATCTAGGATGTCCTTCACTTCGAATTCTGGCTCCCCGGCGACCACTACTGGCTGCGGTGGTTGAACAGGAGAGACACGTGGAACACAGGATGAATCTGCATGTTTGACGGCAAAGCTAGTCTGACCGCCACAGGATTTATCACGGAGGTGAAGGTGAATGGACCCAGGTATCTTGGACGGAAAGTTCAGGCTCCTTTAATGGACACGTGTTTAGACGCCAGCCAGACTTTGTCTCCCACTTGGTAGTTGGGGGCCTTTGCTCGGTGTTGATCAGCAAACTTCTTTTGGCGATTCTCAGCTGCCCTTTTAAAGGTTTGAGAAATGGTTGTGTGCAAGGTTTTGACTGCTGGCATTTCCAGGGTGGTAGGAACGTCCAACTCAGAAGTACGTGGGTGCTTGCAATACATTGTATAAAAGGGTGTCTGCCCAGTGCTGGTGTGTAGGGAATTATTACAAGCATATTCAGCTATCCATAATAGGTCGAACCAGCTTCCTTCAGCTTGGTGTAACATGCAACGCAGATACTGCTCGAGCGTCTGATTTGTCCTCTCAGTGTGACCATCCGTTTGGGGATGGTGACTGGCAGATAGCCGGATGACGATCTGGGCCATAGAGCAGCATTTTCTCCAGAAGTTAGATACGAATTGAGTACCTCTGTCTGAGACCAAAACGGAAGGAAACCCATGGAGCCGTACGATGCCTTCAAGAAATACCTTTGCCAGAGTGGAAGCATTTGGGAGCCCCTTAAGAGGAATGAAATGTGCCATTTTTGAAAATAGGTCCATGACCACAAGAATAGTGTTAAACCCTTGACTGGGTGGTAAGTCAGTAATAAAATCGAGGGACAACATATGCCAGGGTGCTGGTGGGATTTCCAATGGTTGTAATAGCCCAGCCGGTTTCTGCTTGGATGACTTGTTTTGAGCACACACTCCACAAGATAGGATGAATTGGATAATGTCTTTATGCCACGTGGGCCACCAATATTCCGTTTTACCTTGGCTATGGTTTTAGCGATTCCGGGGTGGCCCTCGATCAAGGAATCATGATAACCGGACATGACTTGTTCTCATAGTTCTTGGGTTGGTAAGAATAAAAGATTCCTGAAGTAGGGCAACTGATCTTTTATCATGTAATGTTCTCCTTGTGCACTCCACGCTTGTAATTGCTCCGGACACATCAGGTTTTGGATTTCTTCACGTAATTCTTTCTGAGTTATGGTTGCTGTGATTCCTAGGAGCTTGTCACTCAGAATGATTGCTATTGGGTCAGGGGTCTGATACCCTTGCTCTTCCACCCCCATATGGGAAAGGGCATCGGCCTTCCCGTTTTTCACCCCTGGTCGAAATGTAATCACGTAGTCATATTCAGCAAAAAAAAGAGCCCAACGTAGTTGTCGTGAGGATTGGGCCTTTGCCGTTTTTAGGTACTGGAGGTTCCGGTGGTCAGTTATTACGGTAATTGTGTGTCTGGCGCCCAAGAGGTAGTGCCGCCATGCCTTAAAGGCTGACTTAATGGCCAGGAGTTCTTTGTCTGTGATAGCGTAAGTGAGTTCAGGGGGTGTAAATTTACGCGACTAGAAGGCAACAGGGTGTAACTTGCCCGTTTCGGGGTCCTTTTGTGAGAGGACTGCTCCCATAGCCATGGTTGAGGTGTCCGTTTCCACCAGGTATGGCAGATCAGGGTGAGGGTGGCGTAAGATTGGGGCAGATGTGAATCTTGCTTTGAGTTCCTGGAAAGCCTCCTCGGCTTCTGTTGTCCACTGGAACTTTTGTTGCTTTTCCTTAGTAATGACGTGATGGGATGCACGATTTGCGAAAATCCTGGGATGAACCGGCGGTAGAAGTTTGCAAAACCCAGCATACTTTGAACCCCCTTGAATGAATTTGGGGATGGCCAGTTCAGGATAGCATCTACCTTGTGTACATCCATTCGGATTCCATTCGGGCTGAGAATAAAGCCCAGGAATTCCACCTCAGAGATATGGAATGAGCACTTTTCGAGCTTGGCGTAGAGCTGGTGTTGACAGAGTTTCTCCAATACGGATCGGACGTGTTTAACATGGTCCTGCTTTGATGCGGAATATGCTAGGATATCGTCGATGTACACTAGAGCACAGACTTCAATTCCCATAGGACATCATTCATGAAGTATTGAAATGCAGCAGGCGCGTGGCAAACGCCAAAGGGCATTACTTGATATTCGTACAAGCCGTATTTGGTGCGAAAAGTGGTTTTCCATTCGTCCCCCTGTTTTATGCGAACAAGGTGATATGCCCCCCTCAGGTCTAGTTTTGTGTAGATTTGGGCATCTTTGACTTGATCAAGCAATTAAGGAAACAGTGGCAGGGGGTAGCGATTTTTTACGGTAATCTGGTTCAGTGCGCGATAGTCGATGCACGTTCTCAAGTTCCCCTCCTTTTTTGGTACGAAGAATAGAGGACTGGCTGCTGGATAGTTCGAGGGTCGGATGAACCCGTTGGCCAGGTATTGGACATGATAGGCATTCAGGTGCTGGTTTTCTGGTTCCGTGAGTGCGTACATTCACCCACAAGGGATTTGTGCGCCGGTATCAAGTCGATTTGGCAATCGTATGGTCTATGCTGTGGCAGGGTATTAGCCTGTTCTTTCTGAAAGACATCTTGAAAGTCCTGGTCTTCACTTGGTAGGGTGTCGATTGCCACAGTCGCAAGTGTGGAGGTTCTGGTGTCTATTGGTTTTCTCTTGGCGAGAACATGTGTGGGCGCAAGTCTTGGGAAAGGCCAATTCTTTTGCCCGCCAATCGATTCGAGGATTGTTAGCTACCAACCATGGCATTCCTAAAATCAAACGGAACTGTGCCGCCTTAATGAGGTCGAAAACGATAGATTCTTGGTGTCCAACCTGGCACAGAAGGTTTAAAGCTGCAGTGCATTGGGATACTGGACCAGAAGCTATGACACTGTGACAGTGGTAACAGTGTCGGTGGTTGATTTAGGGCATAACAGAAGCCCCATCTTTGCGGCAAGATCCTGGTCGATGTAATTCCCAAGGGCTCCACTGTCTATGTACGCTCTTACTGCGTGCATCCGAGGTGGTTGTTGGTGATTGATCAAGGCCACAGATAGTGCAAAATGGGAGGTCTGTAGTTCACTTTCTTCACTCGACAAGTGGACCCCAACACTTGCCGGGCTGGGGAGTTTTCCGATTCCTTGATGGTATCTTCCTTGTCCGTGGCCCCAACCGTCCTCCTCGGTGGCTTCACAGGGCACTCTTTAAGGAAATGACCTGACCTTCCACAGTACAGGCATAACTTCTGCTGTCTCCTTTTATCCCTTTCCGCTTTAGTCAAGGGGGATCTGACCCCCCCATTTTGCATTGGTTCTCCTGAACCTTCCGTTGTTCGGGCAGTATTTTCCTTTGAATGCACATACATAGGGGGAGTGTCCGGTCTGGTTCGATCTGCTCTTTGGTCCTGCAACCTATGATCCAGTTGTCACGATGCCTGCCCACAGACATCAGGAGCAGATCCATCTGCCCAGAGTACAGGCACCCATGAGAACTCAGGGAGGCTCAAGGGACCATGTAGGGGCTTTATGGACTCAGTCCTGGCGCTGTTGGCGCCAGGCTCATATTGCCTTTTTTAAAACTAAGCAGGACATCCTGTAGAGAAATCATGTACAGGCCATCGTGAGGCCTTGAAGGGATTACTTTCTTATTTTTCTTGGGTGTGGTACTGGAACTATTTTACCTGGGAACTACTTTATGGTGGCTATTTAAACTACGCCCGGAGAGCAGCACACGCTTCGCGTTATTCTGCATCTCTGCATCGTAAGGCTCACCGTGCCTGCAGCTCAGCATCCAGTCTACAGCTACATCCGTCTTGTTCTCCGTGAACCGAACCTGCAAAAGAGAAGAGGAAAAGCAGATTAGAACAGGAGCCACAGCATTAGTCGTCGCTTTCATCGGGGAGTCGCCGCACCTGTGAGGAAAAGAAAATATCTGTTACAATGCTGCACTGTCAGCAGCAGCGCCGCGGCATACTCACCAATGCTCCTTTCACCCACACGATCCCACGAGGCGCTCTGTTGAAATCGCCGCTTGGAGCATCTGCAAAAGAAAGAATAATAACAGGTGAGCTGCGCTCTGCAAAAGACATTCAAATTCGTACCGTAAGATACTTACTTGGTACATTACCGCTCGAGGTGTCGCTAGTCATCCTACGTCCCTCATTCCGGAGAAGCGCCACACCTGCAAAATATAGAGAGGACAATTGGTTAATCTCTTAATGAACAATATCGCTTGCTAAGATTAGTGCTTGGTGCAAAACTGACTCTTACCTTGGCGCTACCTCAATCCTTTCAGAGACGGAACATTCACCTTGGGCCATTCTGCAAGGGAAGAAATATATAAAGGGAGCAAGAGTGAGCATTATACTTTGGATTGGGATAAAACTTACCTCGGAGTCATCGTTGTCTGAAAACTCTGCCATAAGCTTACGGACCAGTGAAGTTAACTGGTTTCTACGCACCCCTGCACGCCGACGCAGGATGGAGAGTCCATCCTTCCTAACAATAAGGTGAGATATGATCAGGGGACCACCAGGTGGTTTCGGAAAAGCCAAAGTTAACCCCTTTTACCACGGTCAGCTAATTATCATTTTACTACTTTAGGGAAATCCTCCTACGTGCCAGACAGACGAAACTGAGTGGGCACGTGCAGTCACTCATCACTACACTACGAGTCACATTAGTGTAGACCGCTGCAGTCCAGCTTCGTTCAGTGCCCCTGTGGAACCTAGGTGAGCGTAACAGAACGCAAAGCCTTACCACAAATTTCCACCCGGGCATCATGGAAACCTCAGAGACTGACCAATTAGCCCAGCTCCTGGGGGAGCTCAAGGCTGAAATGCATTCCGTCCGCCAAGAAACCAATGCTCTCAGAAGAGAACTGATTGTGGCGAAGGAACGTACAGATGATCTCGCCAGGTAATTACTTCAAGCCTAAGCTGGGTATGCACCACTACCTGGAGTGGGGGGAGCTTCAGCCCAAACTCAATCCAGCAATCCTGTACAAGTGATATTACCGAGGGCTGCCCCTTTAGCACCACCAGAACGCTTTGCGGGGGACCCTAAAAGGTTTGCAGTGTTTATGAACCAGTGCCGCCTGCACTTCTTATGTAGGCCTGGAGCCTTTCCGAATGATCAATCGAAGGTGGCCTTCGTACTGTCATATCTCTTTGGCAGTGCAGCCGATTGGTCTATTCCACTGGTCAACCAGGATGACCCCCTCCTTCGGGATTTCCAGGGCTTTCAACAAAACATGAAGAAGCTATTCGCCCGACATTCTGAAGGCCAAGCATTAGATAACAAACTTTTGTCCTTACGTCAGAGTAACCAGTATCTGTTAACCTACATCGCAACTTTCAATAGGTTGGTGGTAGAAACCAGATGGCCTGAAGACAAGCGAACTATGTTATTCCATCGTGGGTTACGAGGCGAGCTAAAAGATGTTTTAGCACAGGTAGTGAACCCACCTCAAGACTGTGCGGAATATATAGACCTGGTGGTCCAGCTAGACCACAGACTTCAGAATCGAAAGGCTGACCTGGCTAGTACTGGTAAAACCCAATGATAACATCCCCAAAGGAACGGACATATCTGAACCCATGCAAATTGGGGGGATTAGAGGACCCTTGTCCAAAACCGAAAGAGACAAGAGGCGAAAGCTGCAATTGTGCTTATATTGTGGAACCTCAGGGCATTTTTTACAGGATTGTCCAGTGAAACCACCTAAGAAGGCAGTAGGAGCCGCCGACAAGATCAATACTGAATCAGGGCCGGGAAACGACCCCGCCCGACAAGCGTAGAGGACCGCTTGCCGAGCAAGAAGAAGGACACTCAGACCTCACAGCTAACCATACCAATGATGCTTATTGATCACCGACAGCCATCTCGTATGCATGTAGTTAGAGCATACATCGATAGCGGAGCCATAGGTAATTATATGGATCAAGAATTGGCTACAAGGATGAATCTATCTCTTTGTGAAAAAACCACAACTGATGTAATCACCACAGTCGATGGGACCGAAATAGCCTCCGGCCCAGTGACTCATTCAACTCTGTAGATGACGCTGTTGGGCCAAGATGGACATCGAGAGAACATTGTGTTTGATTTAATCAAGGCCCCACAGTTCCAAATAATTCTGGGAATGCCATGGTTAGAAACGCATAATCCTTGTATAAACTGGCGTGAAAAAAGAGTGACCTTCTCGGAGTGTGTGCACACTTGTTATCCAGAAGAACCCTCGACCAAGAAGCTAGCCACTGTCACGAACCCGACATCTCTGTTACCCCATGAATACCGGGATTTTCAGGATGTATTTCAGAAAGATCAAGCCAACACTTTACCACCCCACAGATCATATGATTGACAAATTGACCTCATACCTGGCGCACAAATTCCATGCAGTAGGATCTACGCCCTCACTGAACCCGAGAATCTTCATTTACGGCAATACTTAGATCAATACCTGGCTAATGGCTTCATTCGCCCGACAAAGTCTCCGGCGTCATCACCTTTGTTCTTCGTCCCAAAAAAGGAAGGGGACTTAAGAACTTGTATTGACTATCGCACATTAAATCAAGTAACTGTAAAAAAACGGTACCCTTTGCCCCTAATTCCAGAATTATTGGACCAAGTAAAAGATGCTTGTATCTACACTAAGCTGAAACTTCGTGGGGCGTATCATCTGGCACGTGTGAAAAAAGTAACGAGTGGAAGACCGCCTTCTGTACCAAATACAGATTATTCGAATAGCAGGTGATGCCCTTCGGGCTTTGTAGCGTCCCGGCAGCGTTCCAGTATTTATTTTATGAACAATATCCTTCGCGAACTCATTGATGTCTGTGTCGTCGTGTATATTGACAATATCCTGGTATACTCCTCTTCTGAACTAGACCATGTGAAACATGTTCGTGCAGTATTAGAAAAACTACGCCAGCATAAATTATATGCGAAATTAGAAAAATGTTTTTTTCACACTTCTGAGGTCGAATTACTTGGGTTTGTCCTGACCCTGAATGGAGTTCGAATGGATTCACTGAAGGTAGATGCTATCCTCATGTGGCCCTCTCCTACTACAATAAAAGGGGTACAGAGTATGCTTGGATTTGCAAATTTCTACCACAGGTTCAGTCCTGATTTTTCACATCTGGTGCATCCCATCACATCTTTATTGCGGAAGAATAAATGCTTCCAGTGGTCAGAAGAAGCAGAAAAAGTCTTCCAAGATCTAAAGCAGAAATTCACTTCAGCTACTGTTTTGAAGCACCCACGCCCAGAACTCCCGTACGTGGTAGAAACTGATGCATCCAGTTTGGCCAGGGGGGCGGTTCTTTCCCAAAAATATCCTGAAACAGGTCAACTTCATCCAGTGGCGTTTTGGTCCCGAAAGTTTTCAGCACCTGAGCTAAACTATGCAGTTACCGACAAAGAACTCCTGGCCATCAAGTCGGCATTCAAAGCCTGGCAGCACTATCTTCTTGGAGCTCGACACACCATCACAGTAATCACGGATCATAGGAACTTACAATATTTGAAGACAGCCAAGGCTCAATCATCACGTCAACTTAGAAGGGCTTTATTTTTGTGGAATATGATTTTGTGACCACTTACCGACCTGGTTGCCGAAATGGCAAAGCTGATGCTCTATCCCGCATTGGAATGGAGAAGCGTATACAAATCCAGAACCAGTACCCATAATTCCAGAAAGAAAAATTATAGGAATAACTACTCTCTTAACTCTAAACGATGTCCATGAGAAAATTCATCAGCTTTTCGATCCAGCAGCCTTACAAGACTGGTCAAACAAAGGCAAAGATTATTCGGTCATTGATCATCTACCGTACTACCAAGGACATCTTTATCTACCTAGTAAAGAACTACAAGAACAAGTTATCTCCAATTATCATGAGTCTTTGGTAGAAGGGCATCCTGGAATCACTAAAACCGAAGCCAAAATCAAGAGACATTTCTGGTGGGCTACTTGGCGAAAAGACATTAAGTTATTTGTATTATCTTGTGGCATTTGTGCCCAAAACAAGACCCAGAAGAGAAAACCAGCGGGGCTATTACAACCTTTGGACATTCCGCCTACACCTTGGCATACCATATCTCTTGACTGTATCACAGATCTTCCCCCATGTAATGGGTACAACACTATTTTAGTAATAGTGGATCTTTTTTCCAAAATGGCCCACTTCGTCCGATTAAAAGGCTTACCTTCAGCCTCGACCCTGGCCAAAGAGTTTCTTGAATACATCGTCCGAATACATGGATTTCCCTCCGTGCTAGTTTCAGATCGGGGCAGTCAGTTTATTTCCCAATTTTGGAAAAATGCTGTCAATTGGCCCAAATTGATGTAAGACTTTCAACCAGCCACCATCCACAAACCGATGGTCAAACCAAGAGGACCAACCAAACATTAGACCAATACCTACGGTGCATGTTACACCAAACTGAAAGCAACTGGAAAGATATTTTATGGATAATCAAGTATGCCTACAACAATTTGTTGCACTCTGGGACAGGACAAAGTCGATTTTTCACCATATATGGACGGCATCCTCGAACCTCTGAACTCGACCCACCTCAACATTTGCAGATGCCCGCTGTAAGTAATTTACATGCCACTATAACACAGGCCTTCAAAAGGGCAACTGAACATTTAAAACAAGCAAAAGAGAGGTACAAGGAAACCGCTGATCAACATCGGAGCAAGGCTCCAGAATACCAGATTGGAGACCAAGTTTGGCTAGCTTCAAGACATATACCATTAAAGGGGACTCACACATTTAACCCCAGGTATTTGTGATCTTACACCATTAAGGCCATTATCAACCCTGTGGCTGTGAAATTGGAGTTACCGCCGAATATGCAAGTCCATCCGGTTTTTCATGTTTCACTTTTAAAAAAAGTACAGCCAGGAACAAGACTAACAAAACCACCAAGCCCCATCCTAGTAGATGGAAAACTAGATTTTGAAGTAAAACACTTTTTGGACTCAAAATCAGTCAAATCAAAACTTTTTTATCTAGTTGATTGGAAAGGCCATGGTCCACAAGAGAGACCATGGGAACCAAGGGACTATATTCATGCACCTCGACTGGTAAGACGGTTACACCAGAACTTCCCAGACAAACCGGGACCAGTGAGAAAGACTACCCTGGGAGGGGCCTTGGGGGGGAGTGCTGTCACAATGCCTGCCCCCAGACATCAGGAGCAGACCCATCTGCCCAGAGTACAGGCACCCATGAGAACTCAGGGAGGCTCAAAGGACCGCCTAGGGGCTTTATGGACTCAGTCCTGGCGCCGTTGGCGCCAGGCTCATATTGCCTTTTTTTAAACTAAGCAGGACATCCTGTAGAGAAATCATGTACAGGCTATCATGAGGCCTTGAAGGGATTACTTTCTTCCAGGGACTATTTTTCTTGGGTGTGGTACTGGAACTATTTTACCTGGGAACTACTTTATGGTGGCTATTTAAACCACGCCCGGAGAGCAGCACACGCTTCGCGTTATTCTGCATCTCTGCAGCGTAACGCTCACCGCGCCTGCAGCTCAGCATCCAGTCTACAGCTACATCCGTCTTGTTCTCCGTGAACCGAACCTGCAAAAGAGAAGAGGAAAAGCAGATTAGAACAGGAGCCACACCATTAGTCGTCGCTTTTATCGGGGAGTCGCCGCACCTGTGAGGAAAAGAAAACATCTGTTACAGTGCTGCACTGTCAGCAGCAGCGCCGCGGCATACTCACCAATGCTCCTTTCATCCACACGATCCCGCGAGGCGCTCTGTTGAAATCGCAGCTTGGAGCATCTGCATCTGCAAAAGAAAGAAAAACAACAGGTGAGCTGCGCTCTGCAAAAGACATTCAAATCCATACCGCAAGATACTTACTTGGTACATTACCGCTCGAGGTGTCGCTAGTCATCATCCTACGTACCTCATTCCGGAGAAGCGCCACACCTGCAAAATATAGAGAGGACAATTGGTTAATCTCTAATTAACAATATCGCTTGCTAAAATTAGCGCTTGGTGCAAAACTGACTCTTACCTTGACGCTACCTCAATCCTTTTGGAGATGGAACATTCACCTGGGCCATTCTGCAAGGGAAGAAATATATAAAAGGAGCAAGAGTGAACTATAAGACAATCGAACTCTAAGACTTGCATTATACTTTGGATTGGCATAAAACTTACCTCTGAGTCATCGTTGTCTGAAAACTCTGCCATAAGCTTACAGACCAGTGAAGTTAACTGGTTTCTACGCACCCCTGCACGCTGACGCAGGATGGAGAGCCCATCCTTCCTAACATTAAGGTGAGACATGATCAGGGGAACACAAGGTGGTTTCGGAAAAGACAAAGTTAACCCCTTTTACCACGGTCAGCTAATTTTCATTTTACTACTTTAGGAAAATCCTCCTACGTACCAGACAGATGAAACTGAGTGGGCAACTGCAGTCACTCATCACTACACTACGAGTCACATTGGTGGAGACCGCTGCAGTCCAGCTTCGTTCGACGCCCCTGTGGAACCCAGGTGAGCGTAACACCAGTTGAACAACAAGGTCAATGAATTCTGAGCAGTCTTTCGGGGGGTTCACTACTTGTGCGAGAACATCCTTGATCTCCCCCCACACCCCGCAATGAAATAACATGGTTCTCTTCGCCACTGGCCATTCTGCTTCAACTACAAGTCTATTGAACATGGCTATTTATGTTAATAGGTCTTGATACCCTTGGCGTCGGGACAGAAGTTCGTTGTCTAATGCCTGCCCATGAGTATGACGGGCGAACAGCTTTTCCATCTCCTGCTGAAAACCCCTGAAGTCATGCAGCAAAGGATCGTCTTGGGCCACAAAGGGTACAGACCAGTCCATGGCACTACCACTCAGGTAGGATAGCACAAAAGCGACCCGTGATTGATCATTCGGAAAGGCCCCTGGCCTACAAAGGAAGTGCAGGCGGCACTGGTTCATGAACGTTGCAAACCTCTTGGGATCCCCCGTAAATCATTCGGGCGGGGCCAAGGGAACTGCCCCAGGAAGGTTTATCTGAATGGGATTGGGTGATGGCGCTGGCATCGAGGGCACGCTTCCCGGCAATGGTCCATGCCCTGCTTGTGACTGGAGAAGTTGCTGGCTTAAATCATCAGTGCGTTTTTTGGCTACTATCAGCTCTCTCCTCAGGGTGTTGGTCTCCTGCCTGGCTGCATGTACTTTGGAAAGAAGCTGTCAAAACATGTGGGCTAACTGGTCGGTTTCTGACGTTTCCATGACACCCAGGTGGATTTTGATGTGAGGCTTTGCGTTCTGTAACGCTCACCTGGTATCCACGGGGACGTCACTCAGCCTGTTCTGACCTCTTACGACCTCAAACCCTTTCCTGGAGGCTATTCAACTGGAGACTGGGCCTTGTTTTCTTGGATAGTGTGCTCTCCATCATGCTTTCAGCGCAGGGGCGTGTTGATTGATGCGGGTTCGTTGCTGCCTAGTTACTTCACTGACAGGAGTCCGACAGGTAAGTATAATGCCTTTGAACAGTTCTCTAACTTCGTTCCTTTCCTTACTTAGATGATGGCCGGCGTCCGGGGATGGCGGCATGCTGCTGAGATGAGTAGCGCTGAAGGTGAGTGAGAGAGTGATGCGCAATGCACCCCTTTAGTATTTGCATTGAACTGAGTTCTTTTTCTGTGTCTTTTAGGTGCCGCAACATTTTCAGCGTGGATGCCGGTTATGAAGAACAAATGCGGTGGGTAAGCGCGGTATGCGGCACCTCTAGATGTTTCCACGCTAACCTGGAGTGTCTTTTCCCTCTTGCAGATGGATGAGAAGTTCCGGAGACAGAGTTCCCCCACAGCGGCTGGGATTCAGGTAAGCGTTTGAAGCTCGTACAGTATTTAAAAATAAGCAAAGATTTGCTGAATGCTTACTAATGATTTTTTCTGTTCTTTTCCCTTTTCCTTAGGAAGCGGCATGCACGGATAGGAATGACACTGCCGAAGATGCCCGCAGAACAGAAGGAGCGATGAATGATGGGCAGAAGCGCCTAACGGTGTTCTTGTTCTTGCAGGAGCTGAGCGCAGAAGAAAGATGCAGGCCTACTGGAGACCGATCCGAACACGGTGAGTGTCACGCTGCAGGTGCAGAAAACGCAAAGCATGTTTCTCAGCCTGGGTGTGGCTTAAATAGTCTCTGGGTATCCCAGGTGTCTCTGGGCTGGTCCACACCCAAAAGACTAGACCGCACATGCAGTTCTGGGAACCGAAATATGTGGGGGCATCCATCTTGTCCCCATCAATGCACTACACGTCCAATCCTCAATGTTATCCTATGGGAGTGAGTGAGTCTGGTGCCACAAGCGCCAAGTCTGACTCCAAGTGGGTCTTTGGATGGAGAGGCCCTTGAGGGCCATGTAGGTGGTCGTGGCCTGGCTCCAGCCTGACATCTTGGAGGGCTGGGGACATGAGGGGCAGGAATCATGACAGTGTCTTTGTTCCCCTATGGGCCTCTTTCAATGCATTCAAGAGTGGCCTGGTGTATGTGCTGTAGTCAAAAACCCATGCCCTGTAGTAATTGCACTACTCCAAGAACTGTTGCATTTCCCTCACTGTTTTGGGCTGGGGTGTGTTGTGTATTCTCTCTGCCCTTTTTGGGGCAATGTGCCTGCCGTCCTTAGATATCATCTGTCCAATGTAGAGCATCTCCTTGTGCCAGTATTGTAGTTTGGCCTTGTCTACCTTGCACCCTTTGTCAGCTTACACTGTCAGCATGTGCACTGAGTCTCTTCTGCACTCGTCTTCTGTCTCACTGCAAATGAAAATGTCATCATCATACTGTAGAACTATACTTTCTGTCTCTGTTGCCTAGACCCATCTGGATCACTCTGTTAAAGATAGATGGTGACTTGCGGTACCCCTGTGGCAAACACGTGTGTATCCACGTTTGGTTTCGGTACATAAAACTGGCTAGATCTTGTGAATCTGGGTGTAGTGGCACTGAAAAGAATGCGTTCTTTAAATCAACAACTGTGAAGCAGGTGGCTTCCGCTGGAATGCCCCACAAAACTGTCGCTGGATTTGCTGCCACTGGATACTCTGCTTCTACAATGTGGTTAAGAGGTCTTAAGTCCTGAATGAAAAGCCATGACCCCCCATTGGCCTTGCGCACGGGGTACACTGCCGTGTTGCACAGGGATTCTGATGGCACTAGAATGCCTCTTTCAATGAGGGCGTTGATTGTTTCATAAATGCTTTCGCCTGCCTCTTTGGTTAGGGGATACTGTTTTACTCATGACAAAATTGCTCCTGGCTTCAGCTTGATCTTCACTCCCCCGATGCTCTTTAAGCTCTCCATGTCATAAGAACTTGTCCATAATCTGTCAGGTACTTTGGCCATGTCCTCCTCCATCACCATTCTCTGTAGCACCTCTCTGTAATGAATCTGTAACCAAAACGTTACACTCATTTCAAACATCATCTCTACTTCCAGTCTCTCTTCCCTAATGAGTTTCTCATCTGTCACTGTTTTTAGCCTGCACCCTTCTGCTACTGCATTCATTGCTCTCAATCCCCTCCCAGTTCATCTGTTGCATGCACTGCCATTCAATCTTCTCGTGCCAGTTCTGCCTCGATCTCTATGGACACTATTGTTCCCTCTGGCTCACCCAATGGTGTCTCTGGTCTGAACAGGTACTCGCTTGGTACTCCCAACACCTTTCCTTCAATGCCTGGCATCCCTGCATTGGTGATGTCTGTCCCATATTGGAACATCTCAGGGTCCACTGGCACCCCCCTCTGTACTGTGCTCACACAATATGCTTGAACAATCTGTTGTACCTTCAACATGCGTATGCCTGGTGTAGAACAAACTATGCCTTTGTCTGTGAATGAAATGGTCATGTTTAGTCTGCTCATGATGTCACATCCCAATAGGTTTACAGGTGTCTGTCGAGAGTAAAGTAAAGGTAGTGATAAGTCGTGATGTCTGATTGATAGAGAGATGTTATCAGTAAAAGGAACCACTTCCCGATCCCCAGACAATCCTTGAGTGTTCATGGCATCGCCTGACAATGCAAATGTCCCTTCCCGCCACCCCTATGAGAGGCTCCTCCGCAGGATTGGGTGTGACCGACAGGATGGGACACATCAAGTTCATCTGTGGGCTGTCCTATTGTGGATACATTGATAACATGTGCCTTTAAAGGGGTTGTTCCACACCATGGTAACTCCTTCCAGTTGTCTAATGACACTGTTGCCATTGTGTCCATGTGGTCAGCTGTGTCGTCATTCTGTAGTTGTGCTAGCTGTCGGGCGTTCTCCTGATCTGTGATGTTTGCAAGTACTGTGGTAATGGTGCTGCCATTTGTGATGCCTGTGTCTGTATCGGTGCTGGTGCTTGTGGCATCTGCTGATATGTTCCTTGTATCTGTTCTTGTTGCTGCTGGCCTTGAGCATAATAATCTTCTTGCCCCCCTTTATAGTTTTGCTGTCCCGGATCTCCCCAATTCTGTGGTGCCCCTCTAAATTGGCATGCTCTTGAAATGTCTCCTAGCTGCCCACAAGTCCAGCACTGAGGGGGTTCCTTCCACTGTCCTTGGAAAGCCCCTAAAAGTCCCCTGCTCTCTGTTGCATCTGTTGCCCATATCCACGGAATCCCCCTTGGTTATGATGCACCTGTGGTCTGAAACCACGCCCCTTTCAAATCCTCCCCTTCCTCTGAATCCCGGCTTGACCCTGCCCGCCTCATGTACCCTCCTCCCATGGGCGGTGCATATTATTGTGGTTGCTGACACTGCTGGTGCTTGCTGGGTGGGGATGGTTATGACCACCCCCTCCATCACATACTTTGATAGCTTCTTTTGCACTAGTTTGTCCTCATCTGCCTTTCTCTCCTCTGATTTTTGTTTATCTTTCTCCTGCCACAGTCTGCAACGGTGCACTATTGTGAGCTGTATTTCTGGTCATCCCTTTGCCACCATTCCCACTATTTTTTTCAAACTCTTCTGTACTGGCTCTGGTAGTCCCTGCACTAAAATATGGTAGAGTTTAGCTATTGTGTTGTCCCAAGGCTCTCAAGTTTCAAGGCGCCAAAGCTCTTGAATCTCTTGAATATATTGAACAGGGTCTTCGTCTTCTTTGGTTTTGCGTGACATAATTGCCCCGATGTCTGACGTGTCTGGGTACTGTGTTTGCAATGCTTGCCAAACTGCTGCTCTGCAATTTGCAAATGGTGACGCAATCTGCAGCGTGTTCTGTAAAGTCACCCCTGGGACCCCACCCTCTTCCAGATGTCATCAGCTGCATCACCCAGTATCATAACTAATAATCCCTTTATGTTGCCCACTTCCAGCCTGTGACCCACTGTCAGTTTCTCCATCTCATAAATCCACTTCCCAGCTTCCGCACTTAAGGATGGACATTTGCACTTGACATTTTCCTTGTGGGTGTGTTTCCAGGGCACATACTGAGATCTCGCCCTTCCCCTTTCTAGTAATGGCATCTGTGTATATGCTGCCCTTTCTTTCAGTTTCCTTCGGTACTGTCTAATTTGTATAGGCCCTCTCTTGTCTCAAATGTCTGTGCATATCTCTATGGGTTCTAGGGTAGGAACTTGTTTGCCTTCGTCATAGGCCCTAGACAACTGCCCTCTTATACATGCTAACGCTGTTTCTTCCCTCCTACGTCCTGGGAGGTCCCTAAGTCTATTAACATATGTGTTATGTGTGGTGCACCTGTTGTTCGTTTTCTGTACTTGCTCCTCTGCATCAGCCCTTCCTTCTCCCTGTCCAGAAGATCTACACTCCCATGATGCCCACTTGTATGTCCCCATGGCTTGTGGTCTGCTTCGCTCCCCCTCATCTCCACTGTGTCTGTCGTCATTGTCAGAACCTGTGTCCATGTTGTTACAGAAGTCATCAGAAAGGTTAATCTCCTCGATGTGAAGTTGGTGTTAGGTTTCATACTGAGATCAATGTCCACTAGGTTATACCTGCTGCCTCCTGCCCAAGCCCCTAGGCCTACTCCGCTGCTGCCTACCGTGCTCCTGCCTCGTGAATTTGTGCTATCTGAGTCCACTCATCTTTCCTCCTCATGTTTATTTCTCTCCCAGACCATTGCTACTTGTGTTTTTACTGCTCTTATTGCTCGCACCTCTTCCTCCTTACGTGCTTGTTCTCTCACCATTCTATCCAATTGTAACTTTCTCTGTTCCCTCTCTGCTAACTTGGGTTTTTCTTGCGTAGCTATCTCCCGCCTCATATCTGCCTTCTCAATCTCTCTCTCCTTTTTCTCCCTCATATCCCTTTCCACTCTCTGCCCTTCCTTGAAATCCCTTTCTATCCTTTCTTCAGCTCCATTTCCAACTGCTCTCTTCCCTCCTTCGCTCTCTATCTTCCTGCTCCAGTTTCTCCTCTCTCCTCCTCTCTCTGTCCTTAAATTCTAACCTCACCTCCCTCTCCTTCTCCTTTCTATCTTCCTCTTCCATTAACTCTGCCCAATAAGCTGGGTCACTCTCCCTCTTTACCTTTTCTATTGCCTCCGTCACCTTTTCTGCATCTCCAGTAATTTCCTCCTTAAACTTTAGGAGTACCTGTGCTGCTATCCACTCGTCAGTGCTTATGCCCTTGAATTCTTCCTTTGCGCGCTCCAGCCCATCCCTGCTCGCTCACACGCCACTAGCTGTCTGTCCTATACCTTTTAGCCTATCTTCTATAGTGTATGGTGGTGGTTTATATATCGGATTTGAATACCCTTTTGCTGCCCTCAGTTCCCTAATTGGGTACATCCCCAATTCATCTTCTGTGTCAACAGAAACTATGCTTGGAGGGGCAGAGGGAGGTGCGGAGGGATGATTCCCTTCCTTCTTAACCTCGTGCTGGTTCAGCATCCATTGACGTTTCGCTGCTTCCTCCTCTCCCTCCTGAAACGTGCACCATAACCAGTGGTCGAAGTGAGCGGGAGCAGTCGGGAGTGGTGCTCCTCTACTTTTTTAAATTATACTTTTATTTTAAAAAGAAACCATTCCGGAATGGTTTCGTATTAAAATAAAATTGTAGGAAGAAGTTGAAACTTGCACTTTCAGTGCACTGCACTGAATGTTCCTTAAACAGCAGGACAAGTGTTTGGGGGGGTGTATTGTGTGTGGGAGGGGACATGGTGATGGGGTTTGTAGGGAGTGGATGCAGGCCAGCGGGGAACATAGTTCCACTACTTCTTTTCATACACTTAGACCACTGACCATAACTCGAATACACCTATGCGTTTGGTCAATTTCTTCTGCTTATAAGTGCCCTGTATGTGTGTCAATAGCGATTGCTGCACGTCTTTGGAGAAACTCCCACAGGGTGGCCATGGTTTTGTTATTTTACCTTCTGTGTTTTTGGACCACTCTACACTATACAGATTTTCTCTTATACGTGGCAAGGTCTTCCACAAATGCTGAAGGGGAGTAACTCCCCCACTATTGTCTTGATTCATGGTAATACCTCTTTTACCTCAAGATTTTCGATAATCCACTGTTCAGAAATAAAAGGTCAAAATACAATGACAATACGTTTCAATTTCTACGAGCCTTTCTGGCTTTGTACCTTACCAGGCGTGCATCGTGCACCGCCTCTCCTTCACAATCGCTGCCTTTTCCGGCACACCACCATGCTCCTTCCGCCCACCACCACTGGTTCACCTCATCTGCCAATCCCAAGTTCTTAACACTAGTTACTCACCATCTCAAAACTCTGTGTCATATATGCAAACCGAAGGGTGACCTCACCAAACTAAGAGTACAACCTAGGTAAATTGAATATCATGCGCACACAAAGGTAGCCCGTTACTCCCAAACCCACACAAAGACCCCCACAGCTGTCTTCCCACTCTCCAGGCAGAGTATACTAAAATTCTTGTTATGAAACTGCACCCGTTGTGTCGCCTAACATGTGAAAAGCCTCTCTCCAGGAGACTTAACCAGTCAATTCACCTTCCGCAATCTTGGATAGCTCTAGCTAACCCTCACTGGAATACCATCATCTATGATCCGAGCTAAAACGCCCAACCGTAGGAATACATTTATTCATAAACACTTGCCATCCAAGCACTCTAATGCCGAATGTGACCTAAACATATAAAAGAGTACTTCTATCTCTGTTCCAGTCCCTACTAAAATACTAGACAATACTCTGACAATACACAATACCAATAGACAGTACTCACCAGTACTCAACACCCTCCCTCATACCCACAATTTCTGTTGGTCTGGATCAATATTTACATTCCGTGCTGCAGTTGCACTGCTCGGCTGCCGGCTCCCTATCAAGGCACTCGCCTCCCCGAACTGGTCTGCATGGACAACTCGCTGATTACTGTTGCATGATTTCCAAATGGCTCCCGATGACCTTTAAATGGGTACACGTTTCCTGCTCTTCTCGAAATACACGCAAGGGTCCCACAGCCTCTCAGGTTCAGCAGCAAAAGGGTCGGCTTATTGCTGGGCTGGCGCAGGCAACCATCCTCTGCCTACCAACTTGTTGGGGATGAACTCCCAGGTAGGTCCGGGGCTACTAGGAGTTCGCAAACTCAGTGAAGGCCCAACACCTTCCTCCAAACAGAACGCCGACCCAGCCAGACAGCAAGTTCAAACTGTGTTTTATTATAGCAAAAACCAACAGGGATCAGTACAAGGATAGGCAGGAATCCCTCAACGTCTCGCTGAGCTCTGGCTCGCAGGCCATTTTTGATGGAATACTGCATCATGAAAACGTCACAACCTTGTTCCTTTTCCAGAAAATCTATCTCCATTTGGGATTGGGTGTTGAGTGGTAGCCCACCTATAGTGGACCCTATACATGTTTACTGGCTCTCCCATGTCAGATATCAGGCCTGGTCCATCCCAATATTGCTGCTACTAAACAATGTTTCATTATGAGGTTCTGATCATTGGCTCTTGCCCTTCGCTACGCACCCCTAGGGTCCTGAACTGTGATTGGCTAGAGCTGGAAATCATTCCCAGCTCAACATGTACCTCTTCATGGTAATAAGTGGTAATAAGAACAATTATGTGTCTGCATTGGAACGTGTGTGTACCACCAACGTCTATGTGAGTGCCTGTTCACATCATGCAAATCTTTTCTCTTGCTGAAACAACTTTGTTGCAAGCTTCTGTCTGAAGGCGTGAAATCGTTCCTCTTTCCCAGTGCCGGTTTCGATTCATCATCCGAGCTGCCGAGACACGTGTTCAGAGACCGTGTTTTGGGCTTCTGGAGCTCTGAATTACTCCGATTTATGTGGATGTATTCATATTTATTGCAGCTGGTGTTACTGCCATTCAGGGGATGGAATGTCACTCGTATCTTGATGCATTGGCAGCCGACCCTGTCCCACACGGTTGCTCTTCTGTTTAGCCTGAATTCAGCCATTTCAGCTTTTACTGAGACGGTTGTGGCCTGCTGTGATTTTCCTAAGCCATGTCATGGCTTCTACATGTTTGTGTTATTCTATAATCCTCCAAACATTAGTCATACTCTGGTTCTGTCAGGTCCCATAGGTGATCCTGCAATCCCATAGATTAGATGCATGTAAGCATCAGCAAGCTAGCTTTCGTAGATTTCTTGCTTCTTGCAGCTTTCTTTGTTGCTGCAGTTAAGCTAATGACAAAGTATTAAAGCGAAGGCAGTATATATATATGTGTCTGTCCTCTAATTTATAGAGCTGTTCCGCATGTATTCTTTAAAAAAGAAAATAATGTTTTATTGGTTTTTACAACAAACAAACATAACCATCACACCCGACATTTCCGTCTCAAGTTTCTTGGCATACATTACATGTTCCTTTTCAATGTCTTCCCCCCTCCCAACCCTTAAACTTGCGCTCCCCCCGCTATTCCTCTGGCTCCCTCCTCCTGGGGTTGACTCCTTTCGTCGTTCTCGGGTGTATCCTCATCGCTGGAATTGGCATGGACCGACCCGGGCAGTGCGGCCACCATTTGTCTCCATTCTGTCAGAGGTCCAACTCCCTCATACTCCCCTCTATTGGCTGCCTCATAACATACCACCGTCTCAGCATCTGCCCATTTTAAGAGATCTTCCCACCATGCCTCTAGTCTAGGTCTATGGGTATATTTCCAGCCCATGGCAATTCTCCTTTTGGACAGAATGTAGGCTAGGTCCTTAAGTTTACATACGTGTTTCAGGTTCCGTGATCTGGTGAATCCCCCCAGCATGCATGCTCACACAGTTTAATCCCTTTTACGGATAAACTCAGCCTAGTCTCCTCCCAGAATTTCCCAACCTCCGGGCACGGCCAGAACATATGCATCACCCAACCTCTACTTCTCCACACTTGGGGCATTTTTGTGCACTTGTATTCCCGAATTTAGTGATCATTCGGGGGGGGGGGTCATATATGCTCTGTGGGTGATGTATAGCTGGATCTGTTGCAGCCTCGCATTCCTGGACAGCTTCTTATGATATCTCTGGGCTCTTTTCCATTGCCCGTCCTGCATGAACTCTCCCACTTCCTCCTCCCAATCTTGTCTCAGTTGGTGCAACTCCTTTCCCACTCTGGACATCACCAGTTCATGAATCCGGGATATTTCATGCCCGCCCTCTGAGATGATCAGTATTTACGGATTCCTTTCCTTAGTTGTTCATCTATCCCGCATAGCGCCACTAGTGGCGCCTGTGGGTAGCATGGGGCAGAGTTTCCCATGACTCGGCACGCTTTGTGCCAAATCTTCCAGCCCAGTGCCAACAGTCTTGGTCTCCCATGCATCTCAGATTTGGGTAACCACATTAGTTCTTTTAGGAAATATGGCTTTCTTCCCACAGCAACCTAGATTCTGCTGTGTCGTCTTCTGATAGCCATCTAGTGACATATTGTAACTGCGCCGCCAGGTGGTACATCAAGTTTATCCCCCCTCTGTCGTACATATTCTGTAGTTTCCATAGGGCCACCCTGTTTCTAGAGTTGTGCCACAGGAAACCTCTGCATAGGTTCTGGAGGTTAGTGAAAAAACGCTTAGGCACCATATGTGGTATATTTACAAATAGGTGTAATAGCCTAGACAGGACCACCATCTTGAGCAAGGCTGCCCTTCCCAACATTGGCAGGGGGAGCTTTTCCCAGAACCCCATACCGCTCTTGATACCTACCACTACCCTCTCCGTGTTATACTTGTGTTCGTCTGCAACCGTGTGATATATGTTGATTCCCAGGTATCTAAATGTTCTAGCCTGCCAGACTATCTGCAAGGTGGGTAAGTTTTCTTGTGGGATTCCTTTGTACCTGCCTAGGGGGAACATGCACGATTTCCTGGGGTTCACCGCTATTCCCGAGAGGATCGCATGCGGTCCATCACTTTCAGGATATATTGCAGGTTTTCTTCTGGGTATCGTAGGTATAGCAGCATATCATCCGCGTACATTGATATCAAATGCGGTCCCCCTTTAGTGCGGACCCCTATTTCTCTGTATTGCTGTCTCAGGTAGATTGCCAGTGGTTCTAATGCGAGGATATACGGCATCGGGGACCATGGGCAGTCCTGTCTCATGCCTCTGCTAAGTGCCATTCTTCAGAGATTATCGCTCCTGTTTTTATCCTGCCTATCAGGCAGCTACAACAGCATTTTCACCCATCTCAGCTACCCAGGTCCCATCCCGTATTCTTTTAGGGCTGCCATCAGCCACACCCACCTGAACAAGTCGAAGGCTTTAACTGCATCTAATGAGGCTACTGCTATTTCGTTTGGTTCGCCCTCAGTCTGCTCTATGATATGGTGGAGCCTCCTGTGGTTGTCGGATATGTTTCTTCCTGGGACATATCCGGTTTGATCAGGGTGTATGAGTTTATTTATTACCCGCTTAAGTCTGTTTGCCAGCACAGATGTGAGGCTCTTACTGTCTTGGTTTAACATAGATAATGGCCTGTACGATCCACAATGTGTGCTAGGCTTATCGGGTTTAAGGAGCAGGATGATTACTGCCTCTCTCAAGGATTTTGGCAAAGCTCCCCCATCAGAAAGTACAGCACAAAACCATTAAGTTAATGAGCAGTCATTAGTGAGGTTGTGCATTATATTATGATTAGAGGGGCTGGACTTGGGAGAATAGGAGTTAATCAGTGTGTGTTTCTTCTTTTGTTAAGGAAGAAGGTCGGGGCCGGCTACTGTCAAGTTACATATTATTTTTGTGTTTATTTTTGTCTCTTATGGGAGCGAGTGACTGGTAAGCTTCAGGCAAGCTACCAGTCGCCCGTGATTGACTTTTTGGAGACACTGGGTCTAAACAATTGTGGAAATAATTGTGTTTTTATTTTGATGATGTATTGTGTATTAATTGTGGTTTAATGTATACACATAGAATGTTTGTGGTGTGGGCTGATGGTTGTCCAGGGACAAGGGTGTGTGGTTTGGGTTGAGGGGACATTGGGAGGGGACACAGGAATGTGCACAGCATTGGGAGTGTGGGGTACAACAGCGCTGCTGGATCAGCTAACTGAGAAATTAGTATTTTTGGTAAGGGGTGAATTGGGAAGAGTTATGAGTACCCCACTCGAGTATATATGTACCGTGCTTCCGCAGTACCAGCACAAAATTCTCAAATACCATTGTGAGTGGGTCACAAATAAAAGTGTAAATTAACAAGCCATGGCAAAGAGGGCTCAAATAACAGGGTTGGGTTGGGACATATGTATACATATCTGGCTGCGAAGTATAAAGGGAGAAAGTTGAGAAGTAGCCAGGGTATCCTCAAAAAATTGAGAATCATGGAAGAATTAGAAGATGCCCCAGTGGAACAGAGAGAACCTAGTATTCTCCAGATGGGTGTTTCCCCTTGCAACCTGCAGCAGGTACTACCAACCCCTAGTATATACCCCAACCCGCACCAAGGCAGGCAGGAAGCTCCCACTTCTATTGCAAATTCCACACGCGACTTAGTGCCTAATGCTACACAAGTCCCATTGGTTATGGAAGTAGAAAATAGGGAGCATAAAGAATTAGAAATGGCCCTCCACAGAATGGAAGCAGAGCGGGCATGAGCAGCACAGGAGCAGGGGAAGGGATGGAGAGTAGGTGACATTCTGTTTCAAATTGATAGTAGAGTGATTAGGGACATTCAAGTAGCTGCAAGTGAAGATGAGCCCAATCAGGGGGGCATCCAGAGGGTCCATTGTGTGCCGTCAATGCAGATTATGACTCGATTTGAACAGAGAAGCAGAGGAGGAAGATGAGTGGGAGTCAAATGTAGACCAGGGGGAGAATCAGGAGGCTTAGATCCCAGCGGTAACAGCACTCAAGGTAGTTAGCCTATGGGATCCAAGGATTAGGACACAACCAGGCCGAAGGGCTGTAGCAATGGGGAAGAGAGGGGGGAGAACCATACAGGTTAAAACAGTTATGCACACAGCTTCTGCTACTACACAAGGGACCTGGGAGTGCACAATATGTGCCATGGCCACACATGAACAGAAACAATTTAATGAAAGCATTACCCTCACTTACAGCGGAGGCAGACAAATGGATATATGAATTAGAAAAACAGACTGATTACATTGGCAGTGGGGAACATGTAAAGTGTATTTGCTGCGCTGCTTGAACAGGCAAATGACATATGGAGGAAGGCGGGATACCCAGGGCTTTAGATGAAAAATTACAATCTTGATGGAGCACAGTTTAATGACTGTCGAGTGTGTATGGAACACTTTAAAGTCAGCATACCCTGGCACAACAGATATCAATTCAATTATGGGCTGTACCATGGAGTTAGATGAAGAACCTGCATTGTATATACACCAGATTCAAGAAAATTGGAGCCCTGGTACAAGAATATAGCAATATTTTACTAAAGGGTTGCAGATTCAGGAGATGCTGAAGACCAGCTTTGTGTGCAAAACAAAGAGGAGTCTATGTTGGCTTGGGATCAAGAATGCTATTTTTAAGGAATATCTGCAAAGTACAAAGGGAGGCAGATGGATAAGCCAAGTATGAGACATATTTCTCTTAGATTAAAGAAGAAAACATCTGCAAGAGCCAACAAGTATTGGACAATTAAGTGTCTAAAGTCTATACAAGGTAGAGTGAGCAAGTCTCTAGGGGCCAAGAGGAGCAATGACATTCAGTATAATAAAATCAAATGGCAGTAAATAAGAGGCTGAAATTGACACATTTCTGGTCCCTTCACATGTGACTCAGAAGTCGAAAACGAGGACTATTCATTAAGCCTCGGATGAAGATAGCAATGTGCTTATACTCCCTTGAATATCCCAGAATGGAGAGCAGGCTACAAGGTCAACTACAGATGGGAAACATTGGCTCATGGCCGGACTGATGAGAGATGATGGCCTAATTGGGAAAGTGGGGAGTAATCTGAAGTGATTCAAGAACCTGGGTTTCGTTTCACTTACGTGCCGCTAGCCGAGCCGAATGTCCAAGGTTGTGTAAGTATGCCAACCAGTCAGTGGGTCTATGGGGGTAACCTGCTAAACAATGGTGCATATACCAATCTGCTGCCATTTTGTTTGCTATAATCAGTATTATACATATTTAGAGGTAGTTCAAGGTGTGTCTTACAGATAAGAGACAGCCAATGAAGTACTCACCCATATACATTCCATGTGTAGACATGTTCCCCCAAACATTCCCTCCCACCAATACGTTTTATGGTTTACCATGTAGGATGACATCATAGATGGCACATATTTATGTATAAAACCTTTGTGTAATCAAGTTTGTGAGTGGGCAAGCTTCCATCCGATGTCTGCCAGTAGACCTGGCTTTATTAAATTGAGATTAAAATAGTACTTTACCATATTCTTTGAGTCATGTCCAATTATTTGGTCTGAGATCTTTATTGGTAATTCCATTTAGCACACGAGACATTTCATGGTGCTAGAACACGTGCTGGTAGCAGTGTGGATGGTTCAGGTCTAATCAACCTAGGCTCAGACCCTCACACTTTTGGCTGCTCCCGTCATTAGCCAGAAGACTGCGGAACTTCCTGTGGAGAACAGCGTGTAAAAATACACATGTAAAAGGATATGTTTGGCAGGTCCCCCTTTGATGAAATTCCAGTCTGGTCCCCACAGGTGCCCCGTGGACAGAAAGTGAACTGGTCATTTGAGAGAGAGTCGATACCGGGTATTCGAGCTGAGCCACAGAGGTAAGTAGAACATTGAAAGTGGCAAAAATAAGGGCTGGGACTGTGTTGTAAAATATATATATATATATATATATATATATATATATATATATATATATATATATATATATATATATATTACATGGCCTGCGGTAGCAGCCATGTAGTTATGGTTAAGTTGCTCATCTCATAGGAAGAGCACTTTTTGGGCAGTTTACAACTTCGCTCCCCCTGGACCAAACTTTGCAAAAAAAGTATATGGCCCACTCTGATTATTTTTGAAAAGTTTGGTCTAGGGGGGCAAAGTTATTGGGAGGGCCCCAAAATTTCTTTTTTTCCCATAGACATAATGGGAAAAAACTTTGCTCATGCCTACAGCCCAAACTGCTGGACGGATTTCCACCAAATTTGCGGCAGGAGCAGCGGCTTGGTCCCAAAAGCGTGCTTTTGTTAATTTTTTTTTAAATGACCAAAACACAAGGCAAAAAACATTTGCTCCGCGGACAGGACACCAATTGGTTAATCGGCCTGCGTCATGTCCGCAGACACTCAACGTGTTCACTGATTGGCTGAAGTGAGGTGTTAGGAGCGTCATAGTTTCAATGCGCCTGCCATCTTGGATCCGTGGACATCCGTGGACTTCCGCGAACAGCGCGGCGGCGAACAGAGGCAAAATGCAATTTTGGGGAGTGTGTTGGTGTGTAGGAGTGCTTGGGGAGGGTTGGGGAGTAAGAGATGGGTCAAATACTGTATTTGTTTAGGTGGCAGGTGCCCCTGATGTGTTCGCCATGTCCGCAGTCATCACGGCTGTCCACGGACATAATAAATGCACTAGCTATTTTACTTTAGTATGATGTTGGTTTGGGTTGTTAGTGGAGCATTGATTGTAATTATTATCCCCTATAAGCAGCCCACATACCACAGTCAAAATGTTTGGTAGCATAGGTGTGTTATAATGCGGTAGTTGTGGCCAGGGCCTAGAGTCTTGGGTGCATAGCTGAAGGCCATATGCCTTTGTGCATGCACCCAAGACTCTAAGCCCTGGCCACAACCACCGCAGCATAACACACCCATAGAATCAAACACTCATTAAATATCCACAACCCAAAGGTTTGTGTAATGTTTCATTTGTAGATTTTGTATGTGAAGTTTTGGCTAGGCTGTTCAGTTAAGATTGTAGAGTTTTTAACAAGGACTGTGGCATAAGATACCCATGGAAGTAAACATTTTGGATTGTGGTCTATGGTTAGATGTTTGCTTGAATGGATGTGTTATGCAGCAGTGTGGTTTATAGTCAAAAAGTCGAATCCAATAATGTCGAAAGTCAAAAAGTCAAAAACAAAAAGTCCAAAACAAAAATGTCGAATTTGTTTTTTTTGGTTGCTTTTTTTTCGAAATGGGGGGTCCCTCCCCCAAACCCCTTTTTTAATTTTTTTTTTTTTGGTTTTACCCCTTTTTTTTACCCCCGGAGCCCAAAAAAAATATATAAATAAAAAAATAAAAAATTCGACATTTTTGTTTTCGACTTTTTGGATTCGACATTTTTGTAATTCGACATTATTGTTTCGACATTTTGACTGGACACCCAGCAGTGTTTGTGAGTCCATTTATTGTGTACTTATTGGTTGAGTTTTTTTGTGGTTGAATGCAGTTTTCTCATGACATGGGTAATTGGACCAGACATTCTTTTTCGATCTCTGTGATAAAAAAAAAGATCATATGTTAGTGTAGGTAGTGCATAATGAGTTTTTACATTGCATAATAGAAATTTTTGTACTTTTTTGACCCTCATATTTAGTACTTTACAAGTATTATAGTTCAAACCAGTTTACTGCACAATTTGCTCAGTTTCTGTGTTTGTTTTCTAAATCATTGAGTCTGTGGGGAAAAATAATCCATGCTGGATTATAAAAAAAAAACTTCTATGTTTGTGGTACAAAATTTCTTTAATTGTTTTACTGTTTATTTCTTGTTTCTTGCTAATCTTCTATCTGTTGGCTTGTTGCAGATTTTTTGGGGCCGTTAGATATCTGTTGGCGTATTCTAACTATGCATAGTTTTGAAGTTGAAGTTTTGCTTATGTTCATACGCAGATTACGTATTACATATTCGTTTTAAGAATATTAAGTACGCGTTTACAAGATTTGCTGGTAATCTCTGCTTTAGAATAATGGTACTATCATTACATTCGAAGCATCCACAATTCTTTTTTTATATATGCAGTGTAGTGACCTGCATTGGTTGTGGCTCCGGCGTGGTAGATTATACGTATTGTTGTGAAGGTTTTCTTAAAACGTGATACTTGACCATGTGTGAATCCAGTCAGCTTACAGTTGTTTTTGGTACCATCTGCATTGTAATGTAAAAGCATTACTATTACGTATTTACTATGTGTCTGTATTTGTAAGGTGGAGCGATTATCTGAATTGCAGGTAGTACATAATCTGCTATGGTTTGCATTTTGTACAAGTTGCTGAAATGGAATGGATTTACAGTTAGGTATTGATACATACACGAAGCATTCATTATGGACTTGTTCCTGTGCCACATGGCTGCAGAGTGCATGTATGTTTCCACATGTATGAAATCTGGAAGATTTCATTTATAGGTATGGTTTTGTTTTCCAGTACTTGTAGTAAGGACATTAGAAATTCTTGTGGATCCTCTTGTGAGTGTATAGTGAATTTGACCTTTCTAGCGCAGTAGTCCAATTCTTGTCTTATTCCATGAAAACTGTAAGTGTTGTCAGGATTGTTGGTTGCATTCCTATGAAGGACTAACATTTGCAAACACAATTGGTCTGTACTGTGTAAGTAAATGTTGTCAATAATTGGTCGCAATTGGAATAGAATATTTATTGCTACATTTGCGTAGCAATTTACACCAGTTGTATTTGAAAATTTGAATGGACCTGACAGTTCTGTGTTGAAGTCATTTGTTCTGAGGGTGTTTTGCTTCTTTGAAGAAGTAGTTGAGTTACTTTGACCAGTAGATTCTTCTCTGGTTGGGGTACTTGATGAAGTATTAGTTTCTTTTACTTTCTTTGGAGGAATTGCAGTGAGATCCTGTATTGTTTCAGTTTGAAGTAGTTTTATTTTACAATGTTTTGCTTTTTTGCGGAACAGGATAGGTTTTTAGATGGGGGGTGCAGAGTGAACGCAGTCTATTGTATTCTAGAATGCAAGGAATATTAGCATTTACTTTACTTGCATCAAAGTTGATTAGAAATAGCCCGTCAAGTGTACATAAGCGTGATAGTGCTACATAGCTCTTGCCTTCTTTAAAGACCGTGCTACCAATATCTATCGATGCTTTATCTACGGTAAGACCTTGTGATTTGTGAATGGTAACTGCGTATACTACAGTTAGTGAAAATTGTTCTCTGCATACATACATGTCTTTGAAAAGAAGGAAGCGGGCTGTTAAGTGTCCTATCCTTTTAACTTGTGATAGTTTGTCAAAGAGAATATTGACAAATTGAATTTTGTTGTCAGGTGGGTATGTTTGAAAGCCAACAACTGTACCAAGTGTTCCATTAACTAGTCCTTGCTCCAAGTCAAGGTTACGTTTAAGCATTACTCTACAGTTTAAAGATCATTTTAATATTTTCTCCAAACCAGCTGTTTTGGAGATAGAGTTTTCTAAGGTATTTAGTCTTGTTGCTTGTTGACACATGGGTAGTGTCATACAATATACGTCCAGTTTATCTGTGGAACAAATTTCAATTATTGGTTGCATTTCTTTTTTCAGCATTGTTTCATTGAATTTTGAACAGCTTGCAAAAGTTGGCATCAAGGGCATAAAATTGACATTTTTGTGTGCTAATTGTTCCATGACATCAGTAGCACATGAGTTATGGCCATAGAGTGCACGGATGTGCCTGGTTTTTAATACTGATTGTGCTTCTTGAGATAGTACACCAACTCTAATACTTTTTAAAATGTTGGCATATGTGAGGTCTGCAGACTGGCGCGTGTTTTCTGTTGATTCTCTGTATTGGAAATGTTGCCAAAGGTTGACATTTTCTATGCTGCCAAGAGTTTTAGGGCACAGTTTGTGCCCTAAGGTTTTAAAAATAGGTTCACCGTTCACTGGTGTCAATTGAAGAACATCTCCGAAAACAATGTGTTTTCCTCCAAAGAGCTCTTCCTAGTCTGTTTTGAGGACCTCTTGTAATCTGAGTTGAATCAAAGCCAACATTAGTTTGGAGACCATGTTCACCTCATCTATTAACAGCATTTTCATTTGTTTGAAAACTCTGCGTAGTTCCATTGCAGCTTCTGTGGAAAGTTTGTAATAGTCTAATTTGTTTTGGGTTTTCTACTGGAAGGAGTAGTAATCAGTGTAAAGTGACACCGCCTATGTTGTAGGCAGCTAAACTTCTGGGGGCAGTTACAACAGCTGACAGTTTGTTGTTTGTCAATTGTTGGAGGAACTTGCTGATGATTCTGATTAATAATGTTTGCCTGAACCAGCTTGACCACTCACATATATCAGTATAGGTATGTAGTCTTGGCAGGTACAGTTTTTATTTCCATGTTGCACACCACGTTCAATTTGTTTTGTTATTTCTTGGAAAATGCTACGCTGCTGATTGTTCAGTTGTGATTTCAGTACAGCGAAGTCTTCTGTAGCTTGTTCATACTGACACATGGTATTTTCTACTTCTGTCATGGCCACTTCTGCCTCATTTGCTATTAGTGGCTGTCCAAGTGGTTCTTGGCTTCCCGTTACAGAAGGTTGACTACTGTCGGAGTGTCCACTTCTAGTTGGGCCTTGAGTTTTTCTTCGTGTTGCTGTTCATTGTACAACATTGTTTAGTACTGTGTGAAGTTTACGTCTGTTATAGTGCTTTCAGTTGCTTTGAAAGCATCTTCATAAGAGTCATATGTACCCACTAACTCTTCTTCTTTTCGCCATGGTTTAAAAAGTTGTAGCAGGGACATGTAATACAGTTCTTTATGTTGAGGAGTTTTTAATGACAATTTGATATGATTAATTAAGCTGTGTTTGGTAAGTTTCACTAAGCTTCCTTCACAATTTGCTACTCTGTATCTACCTTTCTTTTCATCTGGTTTAATATTATTTTTGTATGTGAAGTTTTGGGCTACGTGGTTGAGACACATGGTTTCCAAAGTGGTACTCCTGTTTGGGTAGTATGTGTCTAGTAAATTGTTTTTCAAAATGTCTCGTCTGTTGGGATCATTTTTGGCCATTGTTTCTATGTCCTCATATGATTTGAGAACTCTTTTTCTAGATTTAGCAGGACCAAGATTTAGCCATACTATATTGTCAGATTTTCCATACAAGGCAATACCGGTTAAATGGTCTGCAGCTTCATAGCAGCCACATTCTCTATGAGAGAACATTTTTATGCCTAAGCTGTACAATTTCTGTGATAGTGTTTTGTCAGATGATATGTCATCCCAGAAGTCCTGAAGTTCTGTTTTCACTGCTTTTGTTAAGTAGGCTGTGACATATCGTGCAACTGCAATGGAGTTGTCTGCAATGTACTGCACATCTATGTTTGCATTCCATAAGAGGGCACTGATTGCATTGTAATCATTGATGCATTTTGATTCTTCTGTTCTTTTTATGTAGGTGATTTACCTTTGACACTATGTCTGACTGAAGACATGACCTGTGCTGAAACTGGTCCAGGGAAATCAAAGCGTCATTTGGTGTAGTATTTCCCTTTTTTTTGTATTTGCGACGACAATATTTCCCACATTTGTGTCTTTGAAATTGTAAAATATGTGCATGAAGGTCACTATGGGCTTCTTTACGAGGAGGGCTGTAAGGGGTTAATGGCGCCGGTAAAGGTACCACAGCCGTTAACCCCTTACTGCCCTATCATGAGGTCTGCTCGCGGGACCCGATCAGGACGCCTGGTTTTACCAGATGTCTGTAGCGGGTCCTGCGAGTGGCCCAGAATGCTAACAACGGCCCCATGTGGGCCCGTTGTTAGCATGCTCCCCATTCCCATTGAACCCTATGGGGGCTCAAATGGGAATGCGGATGGACAGGGTCCGGGTTCCCTGAATGGGGAAATACCGGGCCCTCCAAGGTCGGAATGGCCCAGTATTTCCCCATTCAGGGAACCCAAACCCGGACCCGGGTTTAGGGTTATAAGGGCATGGCTACCTCCAAATGCGTAATGAGGCCCTATGTGTTGTTTGTGAAGGGATTTCACAAGTGACACATTTTTGGATGAACTGCGAAAGGGTGGTATCACTGCATTGACAATATTTAGGAGCATCTTTAATCCATAATAGCATGTGGATGTGTGGTGCTCCTCTGGCTTGGTATTCTTTTCTCCAAAAGAAGTGTTGAACTTCTCCGAGGGGAGGAACAGTCTTATTACAAATAAAGTGTAGCATAGCAATGAAGCGATGATGGAAATATCTTGATACATTTACAGGATGTAGAGAGCAGAGTTCTCCTGGTGTTTTTATATGTATGTTTGTTTTTTTTGTTTGCTATGCATAGGAAGTTGTGTAAATCTTCCCATACATATTCTGCACAACTTAATGTAACAAACCAAGTGGGTGGGCCAAGGTTTCTTATCATACAACGTACATCTCCTTGACGTCAGAACCAGTATTCTTTTGTACCACGCATGTTTGCTAAAAGATTTGTAATACTTGACTGTAAAACCTCATCTTTTTCTTGCACTTTTTGTAATAATTGCATAGCCGACATATTTTGAAAATGGGTACCTGATTTTAATGTGTGTGCAACTCCGTAGCATAGTGTTGCTAGTTCACTTTCAAAGAGAAGGTGGACTATGTATTCCACGTTTTGTCTGAATCTGGGGTCATCAGAATACATCCGTAAAGAGCGATATTCTGATGCTGTTATCTGTGTGGGTCTATCATTGTACCTTCCTCCTTTTTCAGTAGGAAAGAGTAGAGGAAAGGCCTGTGCCTCTGTACTTTTTTCCCATATGCTGATTGGAGATCCTTTAGCTTGTCGCATTTGGTACGTTTCCAGTGCATCATCTATAGAGTCTTTAGAGTGTAAAGGATGAATTGTATAATAGTCTAAAATATTGGATTCTGTAGCAGGATTTAGAAGTTGAAATTGACCAGTTTCTGTTGACTCTTGAATTATTTCAATGGTTTCTCTCAGGTTCTCTTCAATATTAATTTCTTTGTAGCATTCATTGTTGTTTTTTAGATATTGCAGGGCTTGTCTAACTTTATGTAAGTCCACAAGTTGTTGCCAAATATTTTTGTCTTTTGTAGGTACGCCACTTACTAAGATAATTAGAGATTGATCTATTGGCCGTTGCACTCCTAGAGTGTGTACATTTTCTTTGTGATCTAATGGTAAATAAACTACTTTGCCATGAATGCCTTTCACTAATTCAGAGGGAGGTAATTTTGCTGTTTTTGGTTGAAGGCGTATTATTGCTTGAAATGGGTGTACTGTTCGAATTATGATGCTCTCATATAAATTTAGTTGTTGCAGGGTGTTTGGGAAATGGGAATAATTCAAAGTTATTTGTGATAGCATGTGAAGGTGTTTGGTTGTTGTCAAGTTTTGCAGTGCAGTAATTGCAAGTATTAAGGGGTCAGTAATTTCATATTTGTTTTCTGCTATAAGGTAGAGAGCTAATTGGAACCATTTGGAATCTTCATTGTCTTCTATTTTGTATGTTATGTCTACAGTGTTTGTGTTACTTTTATAAAAATTCCTGCGGCAACAAACGCACACAAACATGGTTTGGTACTTCAGCGGAGGTACTTTTAAACTTTAGTATTTCTTTTTGTATGTGTTTAATAGAAGGTTGCTAGTTTGTTGTAAAGCTATTGCATTTTGTAAGTGGCTTTCACTTCCAAAATATTTTTGCTGATTGTGCTCTATTTCTTCAAGTAATTGTTTGGCTGTACCATGTAGAAGATTAATTAAATTGGCTTGTGCTAAAGCAGGACTTTTAGGATAGTAGAGTTTATGGACCAGATTTCTTAGAGTTGAATGATGTGTTGATATCATTTTGATATGATGGAAGGTGCTTTTGCAAATAGGTCCTGAAATGCAGGCGAATGAATGTCCTTCTAGTCCTGTGTATTTGCGCACTGGACAGGCATCCATATTTTGTAGTAGTCCATTTTGAATTTGTCTTTGCTTTTTACATACTGATTGAGGAACTAGCGTAAAGGTTTGAAAGATTTTTTGGCAATGTTGCAATGTTACCCATTGATGTGCACAACTATTTGTAGACTGGACATTTTGGTTCAGTAGAATGGAGAGGTGATACTGAGTTTTCTGGGGATATTTTTGTGAGCAGAGGTTCTTGTTCCATAATGGTGTTAAGTTTTTCATACCCTCGTCCACTGCTATGTATGGCAATTGGGTGTGTTTGCTTTTGTTTATATGCTTCTTCATTAAAATATGGTTCTGTGCTCATGGTGTGACTCCATTCACCGCCACAGATGTTTAAGAAGCTATTTTTGTTGATATTCCCTTTATTGAGAAGTCTTTTTTGTAGTTTAGTAGTTAGTTTTGTTAGTGGTTTCATTCTGTTTAAAACTAAAATGAATAACGTCCTTTTGAGAAGGATTGCACTGTATGTGAGAGCTTCTAGGATTCATTTTCTATGGTAGGTTTTAAGGGTTGTGCATGATTTCTCTCCTGTTTTTATAAGTTTCTGAAGGACTCTGTGGCAGAACATTTTTTGTAAAATATTTTTTTGTATGGTTACTTGCCACTACATCAAGATTTATAGGTGGAGCGTTAGCAGTAGTGGTAGCTGAAGTCTTGTTAATCACTTTCTGTTCTGTTTTACATTTTGAAAGAGGAGGCAAAGTTTCTGTACTTGTTTCACTTAATGACTGTATTAGCTGTTTTGTTTGAACTTTTTGTACAAAATCTGCTAGAGATGGATGCTTATTTTGGACACTTATTTTGATTTGCTCTACTTCTGCGTTGCTTTCTACGGATTTGCTTTTTGGTAGGCATTCTTTGGGGTCTGTTGGAGAAAAAAGAAATTGTGGGTTTGGCTGTTGTGCAGTGTATGCGTGCTTTGTGCATGAGTGTCTGAGTATTATGGTAAGGATGATTGTGGAGATGTGAGATTTTGCAATGGGCAGCTACATCAAGTTGGGAATACTATTCTGGTATTTGTGTGTTACTATATTTGGCTTCAGATAACAATATAAAGTATGCAGCTGGTAAGGGGAAGCACTAATACTACATCTAGTGGTAAAGGGTTAATACACTTGTTTGTTCTATAATACTAAAATGTTAGTGTGTTTGAGTAACAGAATATTATGTAAGTATTGTACTTACTTTTTTGTACTTCAGACTGCTGCTTTTCAGGAGAGCAGTCTTCACTGCAATTGTAAAAGAAAGAAGTTAGTGAATATGTGTGTTTATAGCACTTTTGTTAATGTAGACATTGTGTTTTTGTAGTAGTAGTGTTTTCTAATAACTGAGCATAATATACACATGCACTTTCCTTTGCCTATGTGCATCTTGTATATTTTATTTAGAATCTGTTAGCTGAATATGTTTTACAAATGAGTATAATAGTAAACGTATAGAGCACACTTGTTTTTTTAATGTTATGTTATTGGATGTTAAGAGAAGAAATAATCATATGCATTTTTTGCAATTTGTACAGGGTAAATGGCAGAGATTGGACAGAAAAGCATGCAATGTATGCATTTGTTAAGGTGTGGGAAATAAAGCAGAAGGATTTCATATAGAGGCAGTGGTGTCGTTTCAGAGCCTTTCTAATGATATTGCCTGTGTGTGCTTCCTGGCTGAGTGTAATTTTATAACACACTGGACAGCCTTTTTCATAATGATACTGTTATTTCTCCCATCTTTTAATATGAAAGAACATTTTTTTAGATAGCTGTGTGTGTAAACAGAAAATGGAGAGCAGACAGGTTTGCAATTGACATTTCATCATAGTAGATGGGAGAAATTACAGTAAGTCCATTTTACAGCTCATACAGGGTAAGTGGCAGTTACTCTGTTTATATGTATTCCAAGAAGAGCTGTACATGTACTGTGTAGAAAATATTCATACCTGTAGTCTGTGATCATGCATGTGGATGTGGATGTGCATGAATCTGAAAGTAGAAATCTTGGAGTTTTAAAGTAGTTGTTGCTGTAGGTCCTTTGCAGTCACAGTCCAATTGTACTGAGAGTGATCAATAGTACATCTAAAGTGCTGATCTGTGATGATAGAGTTAGATGTAGAGCTCTTGAATGTGATTGGTGGATGATTGTGTGGCTGCTTAACAGTAGCCAATGAGGAAATGGTGCAGAGAGTGAAGTGGAAAGGGTAGAAGGGCTGCCCCAGTGTTATGTGCTCCGCAGACACCTCGGCTGTCCGCGGACAGGGCGTGCCACATCTGGGGTTTCTCAGCAAATCCAGCATGGAAAGGGGACTGTAGGGATCAGCCAATCAGATGTTGAGGTTGTGGTTTGTGTTGAAAGAGGCTGTGTGTAGTGAAGATGGCAGAGGTAGAGAAAGTCAGGGTGTTGGTGGTTGGAGATATGTTTGTGCATGGTTTGGAGCAGTATGCTAAATGCACGAATGAGGCAAACAATTTTGATGTTAAAGGAGTGGAGGTGGTGTGGAGCACTGTGTCTGGTTTCAATCTGTAGGGAATTGTACAAGTTTGTGGAGATATGGGCAGGGTGAACTGTTCACATGTAGTTGTTTGCACTGTGGTGCTTTGCATTTGGGCTACGTCAGTGCCCCTACTTTGTTGGCAGATTTGGAACACTTGGTTCAGGCAGTAATGAAACTACTTCCAAATGCCAAAGTTATTTTTTTCTGGTTTAGTACATAGGGCAATATGGGACAATAGTTTTGTTTTTTGTCCTCAGCTAAATATTGCTAGGTGTGCAATCAATCAAATCATGTTTGTTTCATGCTTAGAGCTAATATGTTCTTTTGTAATAATGAGAACATTGATTCTGGTAATGTTGTTTATTTTAGAGAAGATGGCATTTCTTTATCTTTTATGGGAAATGCCATGCTTTTTTGGAATATAAGGGTTGGTTTGGAGAAGTTAATGTGAAGATTTTTGGAGGAAAATTGGAAAACAAAAACAAAAAAATACAAAATAAAAGGTGTTTCTCAAGCATCTGCAAAAGAAACAAAAAAGGGCTCTTTTCAGAGCCAACCTCAAACGGGAAATGCGGCACACTATTTTAAATTTTCATGCCCGGCGTTCAGATTTTTTGGTTTGTCCGCGGACAGCGCATATTACATATGGGGATTTTGGGCTTGGGAGGCATGCAAATGAGACTGAGCAGAGCAAGGGATTGGTTAATAAGGTTTAATGTGTGTGTTGTCCTGAGAGAAGAGCAGATAGCTATAGCTGTGTGTTTCAGAAAACAGATTGTTTGGATTTTGAGAGATTGGTGGATAAATTGGTTGGAGGTGCATGCAGATCGCTGTAGAGTGGCTGCACATCTTGGATTCTCTCATGTGGTAGTGCACTGGTATGGAGTGTGTGGAATGAAGTGACTGGATTTGGTACCTCTCTGTGCCACTTTGGTGACACAGCGTCATCCAGACATTATTATTATTCATTGTGGAGGGAACAGTTTAGGACATGTGTCTGGAATCTCTTTGCAATTTGCAATGAAAGAAGGACTTGGGGAAAGTCATGGACATGTATCCAAACTCCAGAGTAATTATTTCCCGTATTGCGCAGAGACAAATGTGGCTGCATTCTTTTTCATTTGGTCCACAAATGGAGAAAACAAGGTGCAATTTTAACAAGGCTGTTTGTGCCTTTTTGAGAGATGTTGGTATGTCTTCTTTTTCAGGATAAAAAACATTATGTTTTGTAGTACACACATTTTTCGCAGAGATGGAGTACATCTTACTTATGCCGGCAATCTACGAAACATACAAAATGCCTTGCAACCTTTTTTGGAATTACAGCAATCCATTTTGCAGTAGGTGCTGACCATTTGAAGTTTTTGAAACACAAAAGAACACTACAAAAAGACTCTTTTCAGAGCCACCACTTCCTCCCATGGAAAAGTGCAATGGTTTTCATAGGGCAGCACCCCCAAAAAAAGAAATGTCCGTGGACTTCTAAAAAATGCACAGGGCCCTGCACTATGTATTTGTCACTTTTATTTTTAAACTCTGAAAGGCGGCTCTGAAAAGAGCCTTTTTGTTTTTTTGGTTTTATATTTTTTGGGTTTTTTTAAACACGACACACAAGGAAAGGAGGGTAAGGAAGGGACACCAACCACAGGGATAAGAAAGGGCAGGTGGAGAGAGGAAGATGTAGGGTGGGCCTTATTGAGGTAGGTCACAGACCTTCTCATGCTCCTTGACCGCATTCTCGAAAGCATTCTGAAGGTTCTCCCCCTGCAGAGTACTGCGTCGCAGTACATGCACAATATTGTGACCCTCGAAAGGTAAGGGTCATCAGCATCATGAATGGCCTGAGGCGCAGCTGGAGGGATGCGCTCTCCCACAGGAGCGGAAACGGAGGATGCTGTAGAGGAACTCAGCCTACTACGTTTATCGTAAGGTACAACCTTACGAATAGCCCCACTGTGGAACGACCTTAGGTGTCTCTTCATTGATGTCGTACCATAGCTATGTGAACCGGGCTTGCCACGACTCAGCACCATGCAGCACTGAGTGCAGATCACCTTGTTCGCACAAGCTTTTGGCAGTCCATCAACAGTGGTAAATAACCACCACACCCAAGACTCACGGTGAGAACTAGTAGTAGAGACTTCCTCTTCCTCTTCATCCCTCTCCTCTGCATCCTTGTGCCTGTTCCCCTCTGCAGGCCCTTGGGAGTGTGGTGGTGGTGGTGGAGGGGGTGGGGGTGGTGCTGAGGCAGAAGCAACTGCAGCAGGAACAGGCATGGATGCCATCAGGTTAGCTGAAGCAAAAGCAGCAAGAGCAGCAAAAGCAGATCAATCTGCAGTAGTAGAAAGACAGAATGAGGATGAGCTCTGGGGTGTGGCCTTTTATAGGGGTGCAGGTGCGGGATCCGCGGACATCCACGCTGTCCGCTGACAGATCAAACACCAAGAAAGGGCTCAAAAAGTTCCAAAAAGTATATAGATCGCCAGGGACACTGTCTGGGACATGTGCAATGTGAACCTTTACTGTAAAATACCTAGGATTGCTCAGAAAAGCACTTTTTAAATGTTCGGGGGCCCGGACAGTGTCCGCAAATAAAGACGCATGCTCAGCGTAGGTGCAATCACATGACGTCACGGACACGTTCGCAAATGGGACAGCTGTCCGCAGGACACCAAATGCGTGGGACATTTGTGCGCATGCACACGGATGTTCTACGGACAGTGTTTGGGTCCCCGAATTAATTAAAAGTGCAACACACATGCAGCGGACAGTTACGGACAGGCGCAATGTCTGTAGGACCCAAGGGTGTGGTGCGCATGCACACTGCTGTTCTACGGATAGTATTGAAGTCCCCGAACAAAATAAATGTGTGTCACAACTTTGCGGCCAGGCGGACGGGCCATGAGTTCTACGGACATATTCATTCTGGTTGCACACAATGCGAACGGGGGGGTGTTCTTAGGACACCCTAATTTGAATAGTTACAGACATGCGGACTGATTTGGTGTCCTGCGAACACCCTCATTTAACTACGAACAGTGCGAACAAGTTTTGTGTTCTTAGGACACCCCCATTTTGGTTAAATGCGGACAGGCAGACAACTTGTGTGTTCTGAGGACACCTCCATTTTAATTACAAACACTATGGACAGGTATAGTGTCCTTAGGACACCCCCATTTTGGTTAATTGTGTACAGGCGGCCATCTTGTGTGTTCTAAGGACACCTCCATTTTAATTACAGACAGTACAAACAGGTATTGTGTCCTTAGAACACCCCCATTTTGGTTAATTGCGAACATAACGGACACCTGCGCTTTCTGCGGACACACTAACTGCCTTTTAAAAAAAAAAAGACACAGGCATATATTTAGAACACACTTAAAATGTTATTATTGTTTAACAGTATAAAAATTATGAAAGAGAGGGGGGAAGCAGAAACAAACAAATACAGGAGAATTAGGGGGTTTGGACGTGATGTATGGGAGGGGAGGAAGGGATGGAAGTATCATCATAATGTTTTTCTTGCTGAGGAGGGTTTGGGGATAGTTGGCTGGGACATGGAGAGGGGGAACAGGTACATGTGGGACAGTGATATTTAATGTTTTCTTTAATGTGGTCCTCAATAAACTGTTTTATATGAATGACATTTTTCATTAACATATCCATTTTTAGTTCGATTTGTTTCAGAGGATCTTCTACTGTTTCTCTTGGTATATTATACTTATTGTCTGTATGGTCTTTTAAAAATGTTTTAAGTACATATGAAGTAATGGTTATTAATTGGCTTATATATAGAAATGTTATGTCTACCATTAGTATCACTGTCTTCACTCATTTCATTTCGTGGTTAATTTTCATCCAGCCATTCCAAAGTACTGGACATTTCTGTGTAAACAAAAAAAAAATATTAGTTTTAGTGTACCTAATACAGAACATTTAGAAATATATGAAATAAATGTAATGTAATTACTAGTTTCTTAGGAACTTTTGGTGTTACTGCTGTGTAGTTATGCTCTTGCTTTTTGCTGTGCAGTTTCTGTGAGGTAATTCTGTTGGAGGCATTTTTTTTGGTATATTCCATTATATTGCAAACGCTATTTCAGTGGATGGTTGGTGTCTTACATATACAGTTTCCACTTCTTATTTTTTTGTTAAATGTAATGTATTTATGTGGTGCTTTTTGAACATGTTTGGTGTTTTTATTGTATGATACAGTAATGTAAGATACCCCCTGAGTTTTTGCATAGTGTTGATGGTGACCGCGTCTGTCCACGGACATGCACATGGTCCGCGGACATCAAAATCACGAGCGGGGGCAGGGTGTCGAGTATTTTCTATGTTATATGTATGTAAGCTAAGGGAATACTAGTAAACATATATCAAATTTATATTATCTATATCTATATTCAGTGAGAAAACTTTGTTAAAGAGGTATTATGGTTAGGTGGGCTACCAAAAACCTATGAAATTCAGTGAAAAAAACTTTGTTAAAGGGACATTGTGGTTAAGTTGCGCTACTAAAAACCTATGAAATTCAGTGAAAACATTTGTTAAAGGGACATTATGGTTCCAAGTAAAACCAAAAAACCCTTGAAATTTGCCAGTTATGGTAAGCTAAGAAGCCATAACTCGCTCCACCACCGTGCACCACTAAGATTAATACCCAAGACATCACAGATGTCATCACAAATGACATTGATGACATCACATGTGCATTTACTTTTCACGAACAGTCTGTACAAGGGATTCTTATGGGTGAAGTATTATTGGAGTAAATATCATGAAGTAGGTAGTGCATTAAGTAATGCAGTGATACGAATGCCATTCTATTTTTAGGTTGTTTGTAGTATACTAAGCTACTCATGTACAAACATAGGCATTGTGTGCAACATACATGATGGAGGTGCAATATTGATAATCTTACCATGTTGAATAGTAAAATGATAAATGCTTTCTTATTACAGTTTTGCCTACTGTGAAACATTTAATAACTATCTAATAAAACCTACTTACTACATATTTGCATTATTGGAAACAAAACACAGATGGACAATAAGACATACAAATATGAGCATATACAGGGAAAATGAAGTAAACAACAGTATTTCCTGCCTATCTTCATACCCCAACTGATTAACTTAATACACAGAAATGTTCGCTCTGCTTCAAAGCTTCTACTTCGCTATGTATAACTATCATATAATGTGACTGGACCCTAAGGATAGTAGTGTGCATACAACATATACAAATATGAGCATTTCCAGGAAAGTAAAGTAATTAAAAAAAGCAGAACTATAAACAAGTGTTGATAACCTTACTAATTATCTTTATACATAGAAAGCATTGCTGTTTTCCAAATCTGGTTTTCCCCTATGTGTATGTTTCATATGCTGTGAGTGAACCCCAAGTTAATTACTGCAAAAAACATATTTGAAGTATAATTCTACAAATATAATACTTTTTGAATTTTTTGTTCCTGACTGTTACTGGCCTAGATATGTCAGTAAAGGAAAAAAGAGGGAGCCTGGCATGTGATGTCATCTTTGATGTCCTGGGTGTTAATCTTAGCAGTGCACGGTGGTGGCGCGAGTTATGGTTGCTTAGCTTACCATAACTGGTGAATTTCAAGGGTTTTTTGGTTTTACTTGGAACCATAACGTCCCTTTAACAAAGTTTTTTTCATTGAATACACATACATATATTCACTAACAAAAAGCATTGTTAAAGGGACGCGTTAGAGAGACGTTATGGTTACAGGTGAAACCGAAAACCCCTCGAAATTCACCAGTTATGGTAAGCTAAGCAACCATAACTCGGGCCACCAGTGTACACTGCAAGGACTAACACCCATGACATCAAAGATGCCATCACAAATCTCATTGATGACATCACTGATGACATCACATGTGTGGCTGCCTCATTTTTGTTCACTGACATAAATAGGCCAAGTGCTTTTCTTCACTAACAGTCGGGAACTAACAATTCAAAAGTTTCTATCTTGGTGTACGGCACCCTTCTCATATGTTCTTTCCTTAGGGTTCACTCACATCATATGATACATATACATATAGTGGAAGAAGAAAGCGAAAATACAGCAATTATTTCTGTGCATGAAGATAATCAGTTATTTTATGAACAGTTTCTGGTAATACTGTTCCTTTTTTGCTTACTGTAATTTCCCTGTATATGCTCATATTTGTATGCATTGTGGTGTCTTTGTTTTCTGTGCAGTAGTGCAATTATGTAGTTATTAAAGCAATGGTAGCTACTTCTTACATGTTTCACAGTACCCGCCACTCTAAAACAAATGCATTCATGATTTCACTGTGTAACATGGGAAGATTTTGAAGATTACACTTCCATGGGGCATCGTGCAGACAATGGCTATGTGTCCACATGAGTTGGTTCATGTCCTGCAAAGAAGTCTGTAATACAATGTTGTGTATAGCAATGCATTGCTCAATGAACTACTTATCTAATGGTAGTTCTTCCAATGATCTTTGATTTTTTTTTTCTGCCACCATTACAATAATAATCCCTTGTGGAGGCTTTCCATGAAAACTAAATGTACATGTGATGTCATTAGTGATGCTATCAATGAGATTTGTGATGGCACCTTTGATGTCATGGGTGTTAGTCCTTGCAATTCACACTGGTGGCGCGAGTTATGGTTTCTTAGCTTACCATAACTGGCGAATTTCAGGGGGTTTTCGGTTTTACCTGTAACCACAACATCCCTGTAACAACGTTTTTCCATTGAATTTCATAGGTTTTTGCTAGTGCAACTTAACCATAATGTCCCTCTAACAACATTTTTTGTTAGTTAATTTCACAGGTTTTTAGTAGGGCACTGTAACCAGAACATTGCTTTAGCATAGTGTTTTCAGTAAAGGGGATAGTTTTTTAGTAGCGTAACTTAACATAACTGCCTTTAACAACGTGTTTTCAGAGAGTATGGACTGGAAAGTACCAAGACCAGAACGTCACTACAATGTAGTAAGCGCACTGAAGTTTGTCTACTAACTGCATAGGTGCTGCAGTAAACAATAGTAGAAAAGCATAATGTCTCATTTATTACGGAGCAATGGCAAGCACCTTAGAGTGGCTGGAAGAAAATTCCCCTCATGACGCAATGACTTACACTATTAACCCCATTGGTACGCACAGTACTGTGAAGCGTACATTATATAATAAATATTGCTATATGTACAGCAAACACATTTTCTTTTCTGTGAGAGAACATATTGGAAAGGAAAGCAAGGCAGCACAAGCAGCAACCCTTCTACAACAGCATACAGCCAAAGCAAAGGAAAGAAACTCTGTACATAGCAAAAAGGACAGGCTGGAAGCCAAAGTGGAAAAATTGGCGAACAATTGTGCTGGCTAAAAGGTTGCGTATAAGGGTGTATTATTGACAAAATGAAATGGCTCTAGCAGACCTGCATGTGTACCCCTTCCCCATGGCAAAGGGCGCCATCAAAATTCCGTGTGATGAGAGACATTAAGGTGATACCTCAATGTCTTCCTCCCCTCACAACCAACTTGAGGAACTCCCCAATTCCCCACAATAAGTATCCACTTATGCTACCCCTTCCCTTTCCTAATGGTGTGTATGAATGTGTACAAGTAAACGTTAATAAGTGAAAGGTTGTTGAGTGTATATGTGATATTTTCTTTTGTTGAAATGCCGGTCTCACTCAGCGGCACACAGTCCTCCTTGGAATGACTGCAATTAAGGAAAAGGTACGTGTCCCACGGACATCGCAGTTGCCCGGCCTATCTACAATGACAATGGAGGCATTCGTACAATGCTAGCACGCTCTGCATGTCCGCACGTTGTCCTCCACCTACGATGACGTGTGGGAGGGGACATTTTGTTGTTGTGCAAGTGCACGCATGTGTATCTGTTCCTCTGTGTCCTGGTAACACTGCCACTGTGCAGCATATGTGAACAAACATTAATTGGGTTACATCGCCTACTCACGGCCTACAGGTACCTGTACAGATAAACATTCCACCTGCTATATCCTACAAACAGCCACCATCTCCCAAAATGCTCGGCACACGTATGGTGTCCTATTATTCAGTATAGAAGTGGCAACGGTATGCACATGCACACAACATATTCCGCTGAAAACGCGTCCTGTGGACAGCAGTTCGGGGGGAGCAGTGGCGACAACACCATGCGACCGCACCCACGCTGCATGTGGGCCCTTATTTCGGTGACACAATCAGGACCCATGGGTCGCGGCAAAGTACAGTGCTGAGGAAGGTAGGGAGAGTTTTTCGGAAAGTGCATGCTTACAAACACACCACAATGGGCCATTGTACATGTGTGTAGGTTTAAGATGTGTGTCACAACTTTGCGGCCAGGCGGACGGGCCATGAGTTCTACGGACATATTCATTCTGGTTGCACACAATGCGAACGGGGGGGTGTTCTTAGGACACCCTAATTTGAATAGTTACAGACATGCGGACTGATTTGGTGTCCTGCGAACACCCTCATTTAACTACGAACAGTGCGAACAAGTTTTGTGTTCTTAGGACACCCCCATTTTGGTTAAATGCGGACAGGCAGACAACTTGTGTGTTCTGATGACACCTCCATTTTAATTACAAACACTATGGACAGGTATAGTGTCCTAATGAGGTCATTGTTGCAGAAGAACATTCCATGAGCAGACAAAAAGGTATACAAGCTTCTGTTAATGAGCCACCTTTCTGCGTCTGGCTCGGAACAACATCCATGAGTAGGGGCCCATACTCTTCGTGGTATTATGGATGAGAAAAGCACCTTGGCAGTGGGAAAAAGCATCTTCATGACTTCCAGCAATCTCCTCAGTCGACGGAACAAATCTAAGCAAGCCACGTAACCCATATGCACACCGCCGTAGTGGATGACGATAACATCGACAGTAGCAAAAGTGGCCAGGTCTTCACAAAGCGCATGCATATCGGCAAAATTGCACTCTTACAAGCGTACCACAATGCGTCCACTCCTTCAAAACCAAAATTGCTGTCAAAGTGTCTTGCCAGGGCATAGTTGTGCATATCTATTACAAAGGGATCACCAACACAATGCGTTTCGCCATGTCAGCCACCCTCAGAACGCAGAGTATAATGCACAAAAGTTTGACCGCCACTTCCTGTGAACCACACCCACAGTACTTGATTGGATAATCCCCACAGTGCCATGTCAATTAGGCAATATGGTGCGAAGGGCAGATTGTGGCACATGCACTTCCCAAAGTACCGTGAGAGCTGCACCCCTGAAAAGCTGGAGCAGTCCTTCTTCCCTTTGCACTATCTTCTCTGCAGCACTGAGTTACGCATAAACAGGCACACACGCATCCACCAATCGCATCGAAGCCGCCATCATCCAACACTGGCACTCCTGTACAACACATCAAATGTACCAGTACAGATTTACAGTACAAGTATCGTGCCATTTCAAAGCACATCCACTACAAATGTCAGTGAAAGAAGCAATGTCAAGCTGGGTACGGGATTGGGTCTTCCATCATAGATGCATAAAGTATTTTTTTACGTGCATGCGAGCAACTTATTTTGTTTTTTCACCTTTATATGCATTTCTGTTTGCCTCTCCTAACATTTTTACCACATTCTGGTCAATGCTTCTTGCACAATGTAAAAGAAAACGGCATTGCCAATGGTGCTCAAATAAATGCTGTTTCTATGGAACCACTGCATATTTTGCAACCTCATGATCTCATAGTGGGTGGAGAACATGCCAGCAGTTTGCATAAATTCACACATGCTTCTATTTATAAAACACCTTCGGACCTCTGGCTGGGGAAAAATTACACTGGCATGGGCCCATACTCCTCTTGGTGTTATGCATGAGAAAATGACCTTGGCAGTAGGAGAAATCTGCATCACTGCATTCAGCAACCTCTTCAGGTGACGGATTAACGTCCACACGACATGTGACCCAAATGTAGACTTCCATAGCGCACCACGACAAAGTATGCGTTCGTGGCAGAGGCCACATATCTGCAAAGGACGAACCATCCCGCTGAAACTGCAGTCACCCTGACAGCCCCAGAAAGCCTCCACTCCTTCCAACCTGAAATTACCAGCAACGCCTCTTTGCACACTACACCTGTGCAGATGGCGTACAAAGGTATCACTCACAATAAGCACTGTGCGTCTCTCCATCTCGACCAACCTCACAACACGACACGAAATGGAACCACCCCTTCCTGTCAACCACACCCTAAACACCTAATTGACCATTTCCCACAATTCCATTTCCATTGCCACCATGCTCATAATAGCAGGATGTGGCACGCGCGCTTTCCCATCTACAGTGAGGGCCACGGCCCTGTAAAGCAGACACAATACTTCTTCCCTTTGCACTGGCATTTTTGCAGCACTTCCTCATTGGGTGCTGTCAAATTTTCAAACACGCATGCAGCAATCACATACAAAACCTCTGAACTGCACACTATAATTTATGTACACCACTCCATATTTACTCCGTGCACATTCCATTTGATTCCAAAGTCCCTCCACCAGAAATTTCTAAAGAATGCACGATTGCAGCATCCACAAAGATCCTGAGGCACACCCAGCCCACCTTTGGCCATGCACACAACAGTGCAGCCCTTGCCCACACCCAACACAACACTATGGATCCATGGATGCAACCATGTGGACAGCTGACATTATGTACAAATATAACATACTTAGCAGCACTTCTACCCAACTCCCCCCACCATAAAACACCCATTCACTAAAACATGTCACAATTAGCAGAATCCACAGACATACCACAGCCTGCACCACCCCTACCATTCACAAAGTATTGTGTCACTGGCAACCTAAGCACAACATCTTCACAACATTGGGCCTACTTCAATAAATCTGCACACAGCAGAGTAACCAAGCACATATAAGCTGCACTTCAACCATACCCTCTTCCATACTCACATTATATAAACAGTGCACTTTGTGGCCACACTGCACAACTGCTCACTGCACCACCTCCTGCCTTACACCAAATACTGTAGCATGTGGCAACTATCACCACAACCATGGAACACACAATACACGCTTTTCAACTCACTTGTGCTGCTGTAAAACGTCTACAATGTGCTCCACACCCATTATCCAAAGATCACCACCCTGTGCCTATAAGCTGCACTTCAAGCATACCCTCTTCCATACTCACACTATATGAACACTGCACCCTGTAGCCACACTGCACAACTTCTCACTGCACCATCTCTTGCTGTACACCAAATATTGCAGCCTGTTGCAACTATCATCACAACTATTTAACGCACAAGACACGCCTCACTTGTGCTGCTGTAGCACATCTACAATGTGCTCCACACCCATTCTCCAAGGATCACCACCCTATGCCTGATGCACTCTCAAACCTGCATTGCTGCAGTGGGTGTGCTCCTTGCACACATTCCCCGCACCGTAATGCAACCATGCATGTCAGCATGTCACCAACTACCATTATGCATATACCCACCACTGGCACCAGCACTCCTACTGAAGTGGGAGAATGGGATAACACCCTCCCCCCAATCTCATCCACACCATGGCCTAGGGGATCACGGCCCAAACACCCTCCACGAGATGAGTTCGCCTATCTGCCAGATGACAAAATACCTGGTTCAAGAACTTACACATAAGAGGAGTATGCCCACCTGTAAGATCAACACCAGGCCCCATGGCTCAAGATGATACCTGCGGCATGGATGAACTCGACTAGAGCAATGACAAGTATCCACATCGTTAGAGATGCCATGACAACATAGCCAACAGACAAAAGCACATGTGCCACCATGTACACTGGTCACTCACACACCAACCTACACGAAGAACATACTCAGTGTTATGACGTAGTGGACCGTCACACTCACGGATGCGCATCGTTTCTATTTTTCACATAGGCCTTCTACAGCACCGCAGAAACGCAAGACGCCTGAAGAGATCGTGTATATGCTTGCTGATGCTTCCTTGCCACCTATCTCTACAAGACGCTATCACATATACTTAGCGCTGCATATGATGATTTGTCACTCCACGACCACCGGGGACCCATGAACTGAGCCCGAGTAGGCCGCGAGCAAGAGTCCCCAGGTTGGAGCCTTGCAAATGAAAACCCCTTCAGGATGGAATACAAGTGCTGATCAGGCAGAACAAGCCCCTAACGAGGGCCCACAGCCAAGGCCACGATGTTGCAACTCGCATGCCGAAAGCCCGGCGCCAAGGTTATACCTGCAAATGCTAAGCCTGCAGACACAGAATACTAAAATCAAATGCTCATAATTCTGCTCCAGCCACGGTCTCTCCACACGTGACCAAGCCGAACTGACAAGGTGCCAAGTCTACGAGACAGAGAAGCAGCCAGGGTCTCACAGGTTGCAACAACGAAGCGGCAAGGTGGACACCTACAGCGACGGGAACGACTCGCCTATGTGCAGACCTGTCCGTTGTTTGCACAAAACACATAGTTGCACATTGTTGCTAATGACAGGTACACCGCGAGCTGGGAACGACGATGGTCCCAGGCTTGGGGGCATGCTGGAGAACCAATCAGAACACAGGGGGACTCACTACTGACGTCATTTCTCATAGCCAATCACCAAGGGTCCCCTTGTTGCAATTCTGAAGTAACAAATGTTAGGGACAGCCCAAGTATACCACCTGATCTGGTCCCTTCCAATAACAACTTTCTCTCGTAGAGTCAATCCTGAGTGGCGATAAGTTTTTGCGCTAACTTTCTCAGGTGATGCAGGTAGCACGTCATACTGTAGTAAAAAGGGCCTGCGAGCCCCTCTGAGAGTGACATTTTGCGCTTTCTCGAATGCATACGAGAAACCCGTCCCTGCCATTGCAATAAACAGCAGTCTTAGCCTTGCTCTTTGTGTGTGCCTCATACTCATTTTTGGGGACACGGGAAGAGTTGGGGCCTCCCAGCCCGGAGGTCTGCGGACGGCTCTGCCGACTCCAGGATAATCACCCCGACAAGTTGGAGGCACTGCTGAGATCTGTTGAGATCTATCCCCTTGCATTTTTATTCCAAGGCCTCTCGTTGCGAGGCGGCCCGGCAGCATGGCCCCCTCTGCCGCTGCCCCCTTTTGAGGACTACAGGACCATCACGGAACTATGACAAGACCGATGGCGCAATCCGGATATTGGCCTTCGGGAGCCGATTGAGAAGTATCCCACCCGCGGTTGGCGAGTGTCCGGACGAGTCCAGACGAGGGGAGGTGGCGAGCCGCTTGGAGGGGTGCACGCGGTTGAGCGGCCCTGCATCAAGGGAACTTGGTGAGTATGGCACACCCAACAAGCAATGTAATGTTGTAAGGGAGGGGGGAGGATTTGCGAAAAGGGTGGCAGGGGGTATTTACGGTGTGTGCTAAGGATTTGAATACCAAGTGACGACAGGTGGGCGAGCAGTGGTGAAGGCAGGCATGAGGGCCGTCTCCCACTGCATTGTGGAGGAAGGTGGGTGGAGCCGAAAGGCGCCACACGTGGTCATCAGAAGGCACTGATTTGTTCAGATCGAGAATTGGCGTTTTAGGTCAATGAGTAGATGTGGATACCTACTAATTGAGTGTTGAAGCTCGTTAGGTAGATGACGTTTCTCCGTAGGAGGTAGCTAGAGTGTTGCCGAGTGCAGAAGATAATTGGCTGGTTAACCTCCCCAGGTGAGGGGCGTATCACACGCGAGGCGATGCCGCGTGCGCAGTCCGATTATAAGAGTTGTATTCTCGATTCCCTTGTTCCGGGCGTAACAAGAAGACAGCTGTGGGGTTGACGGGGTCAAAGAGTTAAAGTACATTGCGCGTTTTAATAGTGTAAACGTTCTTACCGGTAATAGGCTAACGAGGTTGGTGACGTCACCTGTAGGATACCATAGGACACCGCAGCTGCCTGGTGTTTCGCTCAGGTTGCCCGGGAGGTGACAGAGAGCTAAACAACAGGGAGAGGGGCAGAATAGAAGAGGTGAGGAGGCCACGCGCGGGGAGCGCCGGCACCCCTCAAAAAGGAAGGAGCGAGAGGGGGAGAAGTGGCCGCACACGGAGAACGCCGGTCATGTTGAGCGTGGTGGTCGCAAGGTGGAGAGTGAAGGTGGGACGGCTGTACAAGCACGTCACACAGGGCACGCAGCCACAGTGGGCTTTGTGTACCGTGGCCAAAGGGAGCCGTACAAGTGATATCAAAGGAAAAGAGAGAGAACTGTATGTTTGTGAACTTAATTGCTTTTCAGCAGACGGTCGGAAGTCCCCAAATTACTGGGGCCAGGTAAAGAAGGTTGCAATTGCAAAGTGTTAACATAAAGTGCAACCATGTCTTACGAGTTAGGGCCAGAGGGTGGGGGGACACTCTAACTACCCCCTTCCAACATATCTGTAAAACGTTATCACCTCATAGGGAGAAACTTATCAAATACAGCATTGCATGGACACAAGGAACAGACAACAAAATGACGACACCATGGCCGCCTAACGGTAGTTTTGACCCATATGTTCAGCACATGCTACTAACACACATACACAACACGTACAAGGGGAAGAAGTTAGCTCATCATGTGGAGATGTTTAACTTGTGGAGGATGTTCCAGGGGTCCAGGCCAGGAACAACAGGTATGTTTACCGTGGAAGGGACCACAGAAGAGAAGGGGAGTAAGGAAACAAGGGAGGGCAAAGGAATTAAGGAAGAAGAAGGGAGCGCGGGTGCGGCGGTTAGCAATACGCAGAACAATGAGAAGAACAAAGGGGAGGGCGAAGGGCCTGGCACCACACGTGACGTGGAGGCGAATAAGGAAAGGATAGAAGAAATGCCTTTAGCGAAGGTGGTAAAGAAGGAGGACGGTGGTTTATATCCAGTGACGGAGTTACGAGAAGCAGCGAGGCAGCAGTTGATGGCAGCTGAGGGGTACTCAAACCCTACCTATAGCCCTCCACCATATACCACTACAGGTAGTTACCAGAGGGCGGAGGTAATGAGCACTGGGGGTCCGAAATCCACAGAGATGGGCGGAAAAGGGGAAAGGAGAAGTGAGGAGTACATCGCGAACATGGGACCTGATGAGTGGGTAGCTGTGCAGGTGTTCTCAAAGTTGCGGGGGTCACTAACTAGAGAAGAGGAGAATGCGGTAAGAAGAGCGTACAAGGATGATGAGGACGGTGCACAGGTAGTGGACGAGGTGAGTAAGGCGAAGGAAAGAGAATTGTCACAGGAGGAGGAGGAGGAAATGTTGGAGGACCGGTTGGCAGAATTGAGGGAGGCGCGGAGTGCACGGATTAGGCAGTTTTAGCAAGAAACACGGGGAAGAAGGAAAGAAAAGAAGGAAGCTAGGGACGAGCAGGAGAGGATGAAAGAACGTGCGGAGGAGAAGAAGAGTGAGGTGGAGAGGATGAAAACAGTAGCAGAAAGGGCGTCCAGTGCGGAGCAGCATGACGTGAAAAGAAGAGAGGAAGAGAGGGAAAAGGAAATGGAGATGTGGAAGAAGAAAATATTATCTGAAAGCACCAGGAAATACAAAGAGGGTAAAGTAATAGAAAGCATATTACAACTGGAATGGGAAAAAAGGGAAAGAAAGGAAGAGGAAGAAAGGATATTAGCAAGGATAAGTAGTGAGGTAATGGAGGAACTAAAAAAGAAGAGAGGAAATTGGGGGAGAGATAAAGGAATGGGAGGAGGAGGAGAGTGAAGGTAAGAAGATGGGCTGCGGAGTGAAAACATACACCCACCAGGACTTGGAGGTGCCCACAACCTCGACGCAGGGCAAAGAGAGAGGGATGGATTTAAAAACAGTGACAGTGGAAGGGAAAAGAACAGAATGGGGGTTGTCTCTGTTGGATGGGTTCTGCAGTGAAGAAGATGAGGGTATTGCAAAAAGAGGAAGCAGCGGCAATAGGGAAAGTTTGGATAAATTGTACCTCACATGCGCAAACGGCGAATCGCCATGGACATGCGGGAAAAGGGAAGAGAAGAGGACAGGTAAAGAACAGGTAAGAGAGGTAGCAGGGAGAACAACGCCAGCAGCAACATCTGCGCTAACACGTCCACCACGCCCACTAACGCCTACGCCCGAACACTCGCCATACATCGGCAGGCTTAGGGATCTCCCTCGACGCAGGCAGGAAGAACGACCACACACACACCTGCGGTGAAACAAGACAGCAATAGTTAAGGGAGGAAGACTGAGGAAGAGAATATGACGAGTACTCGTAAAATAGATATGATAACAGAGCTTCCCGACACAGAGAACGAAGACGAGTACACTGACACTGCCTCACCGTTACGGGGGGAACAGAAGGGTTACAATTTAATGCCACTTTTGGAAAGGGGAGGGGTAAGACAGCAATATGTTCCCTGGAAGCATGCTGATAAGGAAAACATAAAATGTAGACTCCCATCATTAAGTGGGGGAGCAGGGAAGTGGATATATGAAATGGAGAAACACACTGCAGGGCAAAAGTTAGCGGTGGGTGATGTGAAGGGGCTATTAATATCAATAATGGGAGATGCAGCAGATGACATCTGGAAAAGGGCAGGCTTTCCCGGAGTTACTACTACAGGCACGTCACATGATGGGGCACCATTCGCCAACTGTAGACATGCACTATGGCAGGCCCTGAGGGTCCAGTACCCAGACACATCAGACATAGGAGCTATCACCTCACGCAAAATGCGTGAGAATGAAGATCCTGTTGATTACATCCAGGAGATTCAGGAGAAGTGGCGCTTGGAAACGTGGGAGCAGTGGGATAAAACACCAGCCATCTTCTATCACATACTAGCACAGGGGCTCCCAGAGGCAGTACAAAGACAACTGAAGAAGGTAGTGGGAATAGAAGCAAAGCCATGGCCGGAGATACAACTAACGATAATACACCACTGTAGTATATGGCAAGAAAAGATGAAGCAAAAGGAAGAAGATAGAGAGGCAGAGGAAGCAAAATTAGTGCAGAAGAAACTAACCAAATACTCAATGGAAGGTGCCTTAATTACAACACCAGCAGCGGTAACACAGACACCCGTGCCAGTAGTGATAGCACCGGACACAAGACAACAACAAATCGCCCAATTACCACAACCAACGCAAACAATACCACAGCAGGTTTCACAGCCCCCATTATACACAGCCACTGTTGGGGGGGATATGTGCAACCAGGAAATGGATATTACAACACCTTCTGGGGAAGGGGCGGTATGATAGGGAGGGGATATACCCAGCCCACACAGCAGCAGGTGGGGGGCTCCGAGGTCACTACCCCAATGGGCAGCCAGTGTACCAAGATAACACAGGCAATTTCCCATGGCAGGCCAGGGAACCACCAGTATGTTGGGTCTGCGGAACGGTAGGACATATATCACACACATGTAGAGTAAGGCCCATAGCATGGGAAGAGCAAGGGCACCAAGGACATGTGGGGGAGCAACAGTTGTACCAACAACAAGGGATGCAACAGAATGCCACACAACACCAACAAGTGCACTACGTTGCACCACAACCACAGACACAGGGTCACACATCACCACAGCAACAGATGGTAGTGACACAACAACATCAGATGCAGCCAGCACCACAACCAACCCCAATACAGGACACTAAGGTATCAACCACTGACACACCACTACCACAAACACAGTTGGGTAGAGTGACGATATTAGGACGATATTATGTCATTATACCCACAATAGGCCAGCCCACAGATGTCCTTGATGTGTCCCATCTTGTCGGTAACACCCAATTGTGCAGAGGAACCACGCATACCGGTAACGATAGGTGACAAAAAGTTTTCCTTCCTTGTTGACACTGGGGCAACCAGGTCATGCATAAGGGAGGGTAAATTTAAGATGTTAGGTGAAGCCATGCACACTCAAGGATTCTCTGGGGCTTGAGGGTTGGTTCCCTTTACTGATAACATCTCCTTATCTATAGGAGAGAATGAAATGTCCGTCCCGCTCCTATACTCAAGGGAGTCGCCAGTAAACATACTTGGGAGGGACATTATGAGCAGATTGAATATGACTATATCCTTCACGGAGAATGGCATAATTTGCTCCACACCAGGAATAAACATGCTCACAGCACAACAAATATTGCAAGCTTACTGTGGTAAAACAGTAGCTCGAGCTGAGCCAGTTGACGGAGAAATGTTCCAGTACGGGACAGATATGGCATTCGCATGGATTCCAGGGATTGAGGGCAAGGTTTGGAGGAGACCAGCAGCATACTTATTCAGGCCAGAGACACCAGAGATGAACAGGAGGGGAAGGTGATTTCTGTAAGCATCGAAAGCATCATAGCAACTCCAGATTACATCGCAGTTCATGCCCATGACAGGGAGGGGAGGGCATGGAGAACAGTAATAGCATTGGCTGAGGAGTGCAGACTTACGCAGGTATCTGACGAAGAGCTTTTCTCAGACGACAGGGGAGAAGGAGTGATGATGTTCATGATGAGTGTTGACATTTGGCTGAAGGTGACATACAAGCAAGTGGCACTAAAAATGGCCATGGCACTTGAAGCGCCCACATTTACCCCAGTACCATTTTATGAGGAAGACATGGCAAAGGTTCCAGCATCCTTGTGGACCACCAGTCCATATGACGTGGGCTGTATAAAGAGCATTAGGGGAGTAAGAATAAAATTGAAGAAGGGAGCAATCCTACCTAGAGTCAAACAGTACCCATTATCAAAGGAGGCAGATGAGGGCATATATGAGACGATATCAGCCCGGATAAATAATGGCATATTGGTACCATCAGAATCAACATGCAACATGGCTGTCTACCCAGTGCGCAAGGCAAAGGGAGAGTTGTGGTGTTTCATCCAGGACCTTAGACCTTTGAACCACATAGTAGAGGCAGAGTACCCTATAGCAGCAAACCCCGGCTACAATACTATGTGGAATACCAGCTGCGGCATCACGGTTCACCGTAATTGACCTCAAAAATGCCCTTTTCTCCATACCTCTGCACCCAGACTCACAGGATCTCACGAGTTTCACATATAGGAACACAAAGTGGAAACATACCAGGTTGCCCCAAGGGTACTGTGAGTCACCCTCAATTTTCATCAGGGTAATACAGATGGACTTAGGAAACATTGAAATGGAAACCACAGTGCTGCAGTATGTTGATGACATAATGATTTGCAGCACCACTGAGGAGAGATGCAGGGAAGATTCAATAAAAATGCTCACAGTGTTGGCTGAAAAGGGGTACAAAGTGGACAAAGAAAAGTTACAGTACTGTCAGGAACAAGTACTATATATTGGCCAACTAATTTCCCAGCATGGAAGATACATAGCACCACAGAGAGTGCAAGCGATAAAGGACACACCACAGCCACAAACAGTGTGAGAACTGCAACAGTTCCTGGGTTTATGTAATTATTGCAGAGCATGGGTTTTTGATTACAGTTCATACATAGGACCCCTACTTGAAGCACTGAGGGAAGCACAGCAGGGGGACAGGAAGTTGAAATGGACAAGAGAAATGATAGAGGGGTTTGAGGAGCTGAAGAATGCCATATCCTCGGCACCCGTGCTGGCCACCCCAAGCTATGAGCACCAATTTTTCATTTTTTGACATTGCGACTCAGCAGTAATGAAGGCAGTACTGACTCAGAAAACGAGCATGGGACACAAACCAATAGCATTTTACAGTGGTCACTTGGACCCTGTAATGTTAGGTCACTTCCCTTGCGACCAAGGTCTCGCAGCAGCCGCATTCGCAGTGGAAAAATCATCATCAATAACAATGGGGTGCCCCACCACACTATTTGTAGAGCACGCACTGTTCGCAATTTTGAACAAACCCAAATCTACGTTGACCACACAAAGGGCCTCAGGTTATGAAATAATTTTACCTAGACCAGAATTGACCATTGTTAGGTGCAGCACTGTAAATCCAGCCAGATTCCTAGCAGAAGTAATTGAAGAAGGTGATTATGCCCATGATTGCACACAAACCACTGAAATATACTCCTGTACAAGGAAGGTTGAGGAGGAGGCACTAAAAGAGGGTGAAATAATGTATATTGCCGGGTCCTCAACTGTTGACCAGACAGATGGAGTAAGGAGGACGGGAGCAGCAGTGGTCAAAATGACGGAAGATTTGCTGTATGTCCCGGTCAAATGTGTCCAACTGCCACAGCATTATTCGGCCCAACCAGCAGAATTAGTGGCACTGATTCTGGCGCTTAAAGAAAGTGTTGACAAAAAGGTCACCATATATTCCGATAGTGCATATGTAACATCAACAGTACACTCGGGATTAATTAAATGGCAGAGAAGGGGTTTTGGGAGAGCAGGTGGTACCCCAGTACAGCATGCCCTCCTACTAGCCGAACTCATAGAAGTAATAAACGATCCCCAAGAAGTGGCATTGGTTAAGTGCCAGGCACACACCAATGGTGATGACTATATCTCAAGGGGCAATGAAGTAGCACACGCACACGCAAAACATGCTGCGTATTTTGGTGAACTGTGGACTCCCCCAGAATCAGAGAGAGGGAGGGGGAGGTTGAAGGCGAGACAAATGTTGATGAAGGATGGGTACACACATCTCCCTGCAACACAGATTATGGAGTTACAGGCATCTGCGCCAATGGCAGAAAAGGAACTGTGGGTAAAAAGGGGGTGCACGATGTCCCCTATGTCGCCTTATGTCCACGATGTCGCCTTATGGCGACAGAATAACACTGCAAAAGTAGTTATGCCACTAGCACTGTTCAAAACTGCACTTACTCAGCTACATTAACCAACACATACATGAAAGGAAATGATTGCAGCACAAATTAAGGAAAACTGGTTTTGTCCCGATTTAAACTCCCACCTTGCCAATTTCATCAGCAAATGCCTAACATGCCAACAGTTCACGGCCGGTCACATGCTGCAAGTGATAAAAGGTACTATACCCCGGCCAGAAGGACCCTTCCTACACCTTCACATTGACTACATTGACATGATCAATGTATGTCAAGGACACAGGTACATGATAGTAGTAGTATGCCCCTTCTCAAGGTGGGTCAAAGCTGGGCCCTGCACACACACAGATGCTTTCAGCGCTGCCAAGTTTTTAGTGAGAGAGGTCTTCCCTATGTGGGGCGTATGTGAAGTGCTCCGGTCAGACAACGGGCCGCACTTTGCAAACGAACTATTCCGGCACATCACTGCCCTTCTGGGAATAAAGCACAAATTTGCATGTGCATATCACCCGCAAGCAAATGGCGTGTGCGAATGCCTGAACGGCCTCCTAAAGGAAGAGATAGCAAAGATTCAGCAGACAACCAAGAAGAGCTGGTTGTACTGCCTCCCCTTGGCACTATTTGAGTTGAGAAATAGACCAGGTTCCGACCACCACCTCACCCCCCCACGAGGTGGTCACTGGTCGTCAAATGCATCTCCCTTTAACACCCGCATCAAGGGCACTAACTGACAATGAAAATTCTGCAAATGTTTTTGGTGATGAAATGCATCAATATGTGTCTTCCTTGATTACTAGTGTTGCCTTTATCTCTCAACAGCTCGAGCACACACGGGGCGGGTCGAAGAACACCCAACACGAAGACTCAGCCGAAGAAAAAGAACAGCAAGGACTGTGTAAAATTACAGAGGGTGACAGTGTTCTCCTCCGGAACTTTAATCGTAAGTGGAATGAACCCCGTTTCATGGGGCCACACTTGGTAGAGGCAGTAGCTCCTTGAGCACTAAAGTTGGCAAGTTAAAACACCTGGACTCATCTTCACGACGTTAAGCCCTACAACTACAAGACCCGCCCTCGCGTTGACAATAGGGCCACCGTGCAGACGACATCATCAGCAGCACCATCGGCGGACAACCACATAGCAACAGCCAAAGAGGACAATTGTGACTCTACCCCCGATCTACCCCGAGCCACGGAAATCTTAACGGAATTCGGAAAATCACCCCTGGCCCATCCCATGGTTACAAGTTCCCAAACTAAGAAAAACCTGCTCAGCCCCGCCCTGCCCATCACGCCATTGAGTAAAGGACATTAAATGATGAAGTAGAATGTTGCATACACCACTATAAACACTGTATTGCCTAGAAAGTTAAATAACTAACGTGGTGTTCTGCCCAGGAGTAAATGCTGCCTGCCGATGATAATAACCCTGAAGCCCTATCACACCAATTTGTATACCACATAAGGAGACTAAAATATCTGAAAAGAAGGAGGGTACGTGTGTATTACACAGCATTTGTTTTGGCTATAGAACAATCATTTCCCCATCTTCATGAGCACCTACCAGCTCTGAGGGATAGGTCCCTGAGATTAATGTGGGAACAGCTTTTCACCTGGGCAATGAACAACGACTTGATAGGGAGTGCTTAATTAACAATACTAACCATAATAACGCATACCTTCAGAATGTTCAGGCGGGCAACTTTACCGTCGCAAGAATAAGCTGCAGGACAGCAGCAAAGGTAAGAGCAAAATGCCGGTGAGATTAATGACTGTAATAAAACTATTACGTGTGTTGTTAATCACTGGTTTATTGGCTGCCTCTGTATGGCAGAACACCTATGCTTTGAATATTATGGCTGCACCTAAGAATAACATACCCCCTCCCACGGCTGCAACAGGTTCAGTATCAGGTGGTACAAGTAGCACTAGAGGTGAGGGTAGTAGAGTTAAACGCATCACATACATAGAAGAGAAAGAAATTAACACATATCTTACAGACTCAGCACACGTCTCAAACAACATGTGGTATAAGCACATGACCAAAATTGGTAAGCAAACAACCAAAGACAACTGCTACATTTGCTCAGTGATCCCGTATGCCATGAGTGCATCAGGAACATTTGTTGCTACAGAAGTACCAGCAAAAACGATGTCATGCTTGATATATTTAGCACTATTCCAGACAAGAGGATGATTCCAAGAGACGGTGGTGAGAATAGAATGGAAGACGAGGGACACGTATCCATACGAAAATAATTTCCTCAAAACATACTCGGCCTACCACAAGAGAAGCCTACATACTGAAGCCTTTAGGTACATCATTGATGGCCCCGACAAAGGAGAAATGAAGAAGGTTACGCTGGACTACCTGCCATGCGATTGGTATGCGACTGAAACAACTGGAGAACAAGGGTGCTGGGAAAGGCCCCTTATAGTGATTACTGGAAAAGTATATATAAACGATGAGTGGCAGATAAGAGTAGTTGGGAGCAACATTATAACAAGAGAAAACACTACCACCATACAGGAACACAATGACAGATGTTGGACAACATGGGGTATGTATGTACCAATGTTAACGTAGAAAGAGAAGGATGAAGACCCAGTAAGAATACTACCACTATCTGCACCCACATTATGCTACCAAGACAGAGGAGATGTGGATGTAGGGTACAACACCAAGTGTAAAGACATAGTGGAGTTGCCTGAGGGGGGTGCTGTCACAGTGGTAATAATGGATCACTATTTGGCCTGTGGTAACAAGGCATATCATACACTGCCCTCCTCTTGGAATGGAGTATGTACTATGGTACACATCAACGTGCCATCACTAGTTGTGCCTCAAAAACACGTCAACTTGGCCAACTTCCCCAAGATGGACGAAGGGAACAAGAGAAGAAACAGGTCATTGAAGGTTACAGTAGGTGATGAGAACAACAACAATAATGTATTATCAAGAGCAAAGAGACAAGGGGAAGCGCTTACAGGAAACTATCTGTGGGGACGATCAGAAACAGCACTCACCTCCATTCCACCAGAGCACAGATTATTTAGTAGAGCGGCGATGTTCTTCTCATCAATAATACATCCAGGATTGCAGGCATACGCAAATGCGAAATGGCTTCAGATAACACGGTGGCTGCGAGCAGTGAGAATGGTAGCGCTACAGAATAGATATGTGCTGGATCTCCTCATGGCAATGGAAGGAGGGGTTTGCGCGAAAATTGGACAATCATGCTGCACATTCATTCCTGCTAATGATGCAATGGAACACTTACTGAAGCAGTATCCCAACTAGCCCTGATGCACTCAAAGATGGAAGAAGAGAGTAAGGGAGTAAAGAAGGACGACAGCTGGTTTTCCTTTCTGTGGTCATGGATGCCTTCATGGCTATCATATGGGCTAAAATTACTTATAGGAGTAATAATATTGGGTACAGCTCTGTTGATTATGATAAAGTTCTGGAGAGCAAGAAAAGCTCGCACAGTGGATGAAATGATGGAGATGGCTGGCATGCAGGCAGCAGATGATGCACTACACACGGATACGATAATAAAGGAAAGAGAGAGTCTGCACAAACAAATTATCGACAACCACAAGGATCCATCATCCCTGAAAGTGGAGAACCCAAGAAACATGAGGAGCTATGTAGGGAGATGGGTATACTGCAAACCTGGCGGCTCCTGCATATATGTGTACTGGTCTTTTGAAGATCATGTGAACCATTATGGACACTTACCTGGAATAACTAATGTATAGAGAGTAAAAGGAGATAAGGAAAATGATGAGTTTGTGGTCGACAAGTCGACCAGAGGGGGGACTGAAGTGGGAGAATGGGATAACACCCTCCCCCCAATCTCATCCACACCATGGCCTAGGGGATCATGGCCCAGACACCCTCCACAAGATGAGTTTGCCTATCTGCCAGATGACAAAACACCTTGGTTCAAGAACTTACACATAAGAGGAGTATGCCCACCTGTAACATCAACACCGGGCCCCATGGCTCAAGATGATACCTGCGGCATGGATGAACTCGACTAGAGCAATGACTACAAGTATCCACATCGTTAGAGATGCCATGACAACATAGCCAACAGACAAAAGCACACGTGCCACCATGCACACTGGTCACTCACACACCAACCTACACGAAGAACATACTCAGTGTTATGACGTCGCGGACCGCCACACTCAAGGAAGCGCATCTTTATTATTTTTCACATAGGCCTTCTACAGCACCACAGAAACGCAAGATGCCTGAAGAGATCGTGTATATGCTTGCTGATGCTTCCTTGCCACCTATCTCTACAAGACGCTATCACGTATACTTAGCGCTGCATATGATGACTTGTCACTCCATGACCACCGGGGACCCATGAACTGAGCCCGAGTAGGCTGCGAGCAAGAGTCCCCAGGTTTGAGCTTTGCAAATGAAAACCCCTTCAGGATGGAATACAAGTGCTGATCAGGCAGAACAAGCCCCTAACGAGGGCCCACAGCCAAGGCCACGATGATGCAACTCGAATGCCGAAAGCCCAGCGCCAAGGTTATACCTGCAAATGCTAAGCCTCCAGACACAGAATACTAAAATCAAATGCTCATAATTCTGCTCCAGCCACGGTCTCTCCACACGTGACCAAGCCAAACTGACAAGGTGCCAAGTCTACGAGACAGAGAAGCAGACAGGGTCTCACAGGTTGCAACAATGAAGCGGCAAGATGGACACCTACAGCGACGGGAACGACTCGCCTATGAGCCTATGAGCAGACCTGTCCGTTGTTTGCACAAAACATAGTTGCACATTTTTGCTAATGACAGGTACACCGCGAGCTGGGAACGACGATGGTCCCAGGCTTGGGGGCTCACGGGAGAACCAGTCAGAACACAGGGGGACTCACTACTGACGCCATTTCTCATAGCCAATCACCAAGGGTCCCCTTGTTGCAATTCTGAAGTAACAAATGTTAGGGACATCCCAAGTATACCACCTGATCTGTCCCTTCAAATAACAACTTTCTCTATATTCTAACCATACTAACCCTACCACTCGGAGAGCCAATCCTGAGTGGCGATAGGTTTTTGCGCTAACTTTCTCAGGTGAGGCAGGTAGCACGTCATACTGTAGTAAAAAGGGCTTGCGAGTCCCTCTGATAGTGACTTTTTGCGCTTTCTCGAATGCATACGAGAAACCCGTCCCTGCCGTTGCAATAAACAGCAGTCTTAGCCTTGCTCCTTGTGTGTGTCTCATACTCATTTTTGGGAACACGGGAAGAGTTGGGGCCTCCCAGCCTGGAGGTCTGCAGACGGCTCTGCCGACTCCGGGATAATCACCCCAACACAACCTAACCTCTGCACCGCAACGGAGCTATACAGCGTAAAATGCAACAGTTACCATAATATACAAACATTACACTGTCTCCGGCACCCCTACGCCCTTTCATTCACATACTATGGTCTTACCCACTTCCACTCAGAAAGTAGTGTGTCACTGCCAACCTAACCACAAAATGTTCACAACATTACCCCTACTCCAAGCAATCTGCACACAGCACACTATCCAAGCACATATAAACTGCACTTCAACCATACCTTCTTCCATACTGACAGTACGCAAACCCTACACCCAGTGCCCACACTGCGTGACTTTTCACTGCATCCTCTTCAACCACACAGGAAAAACTTTACCATGTTCTAACAGTGACCTCACCAGCGAAACCAAACATACACGCATGGCAGCTCACTTCTTCTGCTCTTTTGCGTCTAAAATGTGCTCCACAGCCAAGCTCCATCATTGCCCATTCAGTGGTAAAGTCTCTGACCCACCCTTCTTCTGAGGAAGAGGTGGATAGACACATTGGAACCCTCTCTCTAGGCCTGTGAGAACTGGTAATTCTCAAAGCTGGTGGGAAACTGGGAAAAATAGGTCTAAGGCTAAACCCCTTAGGACTGTTGGATCTTCTACTGAAGACTCAATATACATCCTAGTGTTAGGAAGGAAACTTCTAAGCCAGGTAAAACCAGATTTCAGAGGAAGTAGAAGCGTGTACCTTGCTTGACCACAGCCCCTCCAACCAAGATACCGGGGGCCCAACCTGCTCTTGTGAAAGAGTTGGTGAGGAACTATGGAGTCCCCTCTAGGTCTAAGGGATTCCTTTCTAAGGACCCCTTGAAAAAGCCTATTGTAGGTTCAGAGGCTGTCACAACCTCTGAGGGACTGTTAGATTAGATCCCCTATACCTTAAATAGGAGAGATGTACCAAACAGGGTTTGTAGGTCATATAGCTTAAAAAAGAAAATAACTGATAGGAAGTGCCATTGCAAGAGTTACAAAAGGTTGCGGGTGTACTCAGCTGGCAATTTGACCAACTTGCAACAGGAGATCCATCCTGGTGGGGATTAGATCCTCAAGTCCCTTAGTCTGGTGGGACGAGTGTTAGGGAGAATTCCCATAAATATGCCAATTCCTCCCACCTTAGAGAATTCCAGCTCTTTTGCTAAACTTTGGGACTTTGAACTTTTTATTTCTATTTGTTTTCTGTGTTTGTTTCTTTTGGTTATGGAGTCTAATCAACTCCATGGGCATCATCTTTTCATTTGTGTCACACAGCACCCTCAGTGAAGTGGCACAGGGGAGCCTTTCAGGCTTTCCCAAGGTTTAAATACCTTCTCTGGCATAAACTACTGTTCCCAGAGAAAGTAAAGTAACATTGACTTTACTAGTCTTTTTAAATTCCTATACCTAGCACACCCTATTTTACAATAGAATGCTGGAGGGGTTACTTAGCATCCCCTATGTCTAGATACTCATGTAGCAGTCAACTGCTACCCTTTCCTCTCAGAATGGCTGGTGAAGTGGTTTTACAACAAACTATCATGATTTTTCCCGACCGCGAACACCGTTAAATTGCGGGAGCCATGTTTTTCAAGATGGCGTCTGAGCCCCCTTTGCTTAAACAGGTCCTGCTCTTCTTTTTTCGCCATTTCTTTTTGGAAAGGTCCTTTCTAGAGTTTGTCTCTGCGCGCCAAACCAGGTTTGGTCCCTTTGTTCCATCGCATTTGGCGGGCTTCAGGACTGAAGACCGCCTCTGGCGCCTGAGTGTCTGGGGTGGGCAGGAAGTGAGGGAGGTGTCTGAAACTCCCTGTGCTTAGTCTCCTCTTAGACCCAAATGCACTCTGGCATGATTGGCTGGCTGGCTGACTGTCCGGCAAGGACAGCCACCCTGCTGAGTGAGTGGCAGCTAGGCTGGAATGAATGGGAGGAAACTGGATAAAAGGCAAGTCTCTTGGCTTGGAAGGCAGAGTCGACCACTGGGACGAAAGAACCGAAGACGAGTTTGAAGAGGACGGCTGCTGCAACTCCTGGACTGTTGGTTTGCCTGGTGAAGCCCTGCTGCAGGTCCGAATCGCCAAGCTCATCTCGACAGAGAGGCCCCCACAAGGACAACTTCTCCCTTTGAGTTGGTGGGACCAATCATCTCGAACTGTAAGCCACCTGGATACTCACCCCAGAGCTGGTTGACTTTCCTCAGAGTGCTGCAGGAAACCGTAGAACCAGGAAGGGAGATACTCGTTTGTGTGCTTGCCTACAGCTACCGGAATCGAAGATTTGCCAGTTGCCAGCTTTTTGACCAGTCCCAGTGCAGTGCGGGAGTCCCCTGATGTCCTCCCTCTTGTCCCCACGACTGAGGCCCAGGAACAGCGAGATCTGCAGGAACTGCCAGGAACAGAAGTCATCAGCTGCATCTTTTTCTTCATTTGTAAACGTACTGTAAAACCAGACAGAGTACTTACCTCAACATATGATTCTTCTTGCTACAAACTACTCTTAAGAAGCTTGTGCCAAGACTTTTCAGTTTCACTACCAGAGCTGCTGTATCCTATCCAAGACTTTAGCCCATTGACTTTGGCCTAACCTATTGAATTAAATTGACTCTTCTGGTAAACTCTAAATATTTGCACTGTCTAAGAATAACTTGTAACCTTTCATGTTATAAATAACCTATGCCTTTTTGCTCCTACTTCAAAGTATTCTGAATGCCATTTTGTTCCTCCTTCAAAGTAGTCTGAATGCCTCAGAAACTTAGTGTATAGTACTGAAGTATATTTGTGTATGACATTTAACTGCCTCCTTCTAGTGAATGTTTTATAACTGACTGTTGAATAAATTAATAAGTGTTTAACCAAGAAACCTTGAATGTAAGAGTGTATTTGAACACCTGTGATTGTAGACCTCTGTTTAACATCATTACAGCTCACATTGGTTGCTCAACTCCGCTACCAAAAACTGTGTAGTACAGACTTGTACCAAAGGTTGGTTTTGCTTACACCTGTAGTCTTAGTTGTGTGCAGTGGTCCCCAAGGGTACTGCATACAAACTCGGCCTAACAGTTAGCAATCCTGCGTCACTTCATGATATGATTGTCAATGCCAGCAATGCCACACTATTAGATTTGTGAACATTAGCCTGCACCAGACCCAGACAGGATTGTGAATGTTAACAATGCCACACTTCCGTACTTAGTTACAATTGTGAACATTAGCCTGCCCAGACCCATACTAGATTGTGAATGTTAGCAATGCCAAATCTAGTTAGATTTGTAAACAGTAGCCTGTGTCACTTCAAGATAGGATTGTGAATGTTAGCAACACCGCACTTAGTAGATTTGTGAACATTGGCTTGCCCCAGACCCATACTAGATTGTGAATGTTAGCAGTACCACTCCTGCACTTATTTAGAATTGTGAGCGCTAGCCTGCGCCGGACCCGGACAGGATTGTGAACATTGGCAATGCCGCACTCTGCTAGAACTGTGAACATTAGCCTACACCAGACCCTGTCAGGATTGTGAACGTTGGCCTGAGTCGCTTCTAGATAGAAATGCAAATGTCGGCATGGCCCACACTTGGGTGGAGTTGTGAACATTGGCCTGAGTTGCATCTGGATAGAAATGCAAATGTAAATGTTAACATGCCCCACACGTGTATCACTGTGTACCCTGCTTTCCTGTTCCCCATGCTGTTGCTATATATCTGTACCCGCCCTCCTGTTGCTGTAAGCCCAGCCCCATCTCTCTATGTGACCGTGTGTCGCCCTGTTCCCTGCCATCCTGTTTATATGCCTGGTCTCGGGCGCTTTAAAGATAACCATCCTATCACATCACTACGCTTACTTTCTACTATACACCATCATTTAACTAGAACACAGCTATACCCCTGATTAATTTGGCCTAGCTGTTCATATACAAATACAACCTCATGAACACCTCATCACCCTAATAAAATGCAGCTAGCCGAGCACATTCCAGCCTAGTTGCTCACATATGCGTCGTTCAGGCCTAACGCAGCCAGAGCCCAGTCTGGGTGTCCACCCACCAGACTACACACATCCAACTGATATCCTCAGCACCGCACCTAACGCTAGGATGGAGCAACCATTCGGCAATTACATCAGCTGCACACTTATCTGGTGCACCCACGCACCCTACGACACTATCTCTCTCTCTACTGAGCAGAACTACGGTTCCCGAGAGCGTTCAACCTACCAGTGCTTTGAGGTCTTACCAATGATATATAGAGCGCTGTATAAATGTCAAGTAATATAACATAACAGTATGATTTTACTTACCAGTCTTTCATATACCTGTGATATTTTCACTGAATGGTGGACAGGTTATAATGTTACTAACAATGCAAGCTCTTTCACTGCAATGCAAATTATAAAATACAAACAACAAAATGAAAAGAAGTTTGCTGTAATCAGAATTGCTAGTGTGTCTTTCTTTTTCAGAAATCTATGCCCGTAACAAACTTCTAGTTGTAAGAGAGAATATCTAATATCATTTAAGAACTGCATTTTTCTGCAAGACAGAATATCTCCCTATTTGTCAAAAGAATAATTATTTATAAGAAAAACCTTTTTAAAAGTGAGAGGAAATTTCTTTGTAGAGCAAAATAAGTGTTCCAGGTTAAACAGCAGAACTGTAAGGCAAATGTTCCAAGCTCCTAAAAAGGGATAAGTGTTCAAGAAAAATGAAAAGACCAGAAAAAACAGGATGGCTATGGGGAACATCTGATGTTTCTCCTGATGCTTTATTGATGCAAGAAATTATGTCTGTGCCGCTCGTATGCGATGCGCACTTGACCACGGCTATCGCTCATGGACCTTCAGGGGCTTTTACCAGTCTCTCAAACAATGGCGAATGCTGTACTGGTGTGCCGTCTGCACACTGGAAGTTCCTTCTTTTCCACTGTGACAACCCGGGATATATTGTGGTCGTCACATGGGCAGAGTCAGAGTACACTCTCACTGTCTCATCTTCATGCTCCTCAAGCGCTAAAATCATTGCTACTAATTCTGCGGATGGCCCTGAAAAATGTGATGGCAGGCTCATGCTCTTTACAACTTCAAACTTTACATTGTCTATTGCCTTCACTTCTACTGTCCCCAATGTCGCAATCCACTGCTTTGGTCAATCGTCGATGATCCATCAATGAAATCAATCACACCCCGTCCTTTTCGTTTGATGCGAAATCATGAAAATTATTGTAGGTACTACAATCATATGCATAATTTCCCTCTTCCACAAGTTCATCTATGCACCTTGCTGGGTTCACAATTTTGATTGATGGATTTGAAATTATGACCTCATAACACAATGCTCTCTGGTATGTGAATGTACTCTTGTGAATGGCAAAATGTGTGTTCCACATATAATGTGACTGAACAGCTCATTGTAATGGTTGCTGATTTCTCAATTGCAAAGGTTGCTGCAGCCAATGCTTCTTCACATGGGTAAGGGCCTCTCATTACTGGATCTAAGATCCCACTGTAATATGCCAATGGCTTTTGCCCTAATGATGTTTTATGTGGGAGGAAGCCGTCATCACAACTCCATTTGAATGGGAGAAGAGAAAAAGGTCTTTATTATAATCTGTGATCCCTAATACGGGAGCTGTGCTGATTTTTCTTTTCAACTCCTCAAATGCATTTTTCATCTCACTTGTCCATGTCAACTCTCTCCTGTCTTTCTGCGCTTCTTTCAATTTTTAGAAAAGCCACCTCACATATGTACTGTAGGCAAAGACCCATGCCCTGCAAAAATGTCAGAGTCCGAAAAAAGGTTGCATCTCATTTGCAGTATTCAGTTGTAAGTGATTTCAATCCGGCATACACCCAAGTCAATGCCTAGCATGTAATCATGCACAACTGAAATCCTTATTTATTTTTGTCTAAAAGTTCTTTATTCTGAACGATATACCATTCATATCACGCCCTTCTCCTGGAACCCCCCGGTCACACTGAACCAGGAATCAGGATGGTTTTCATAGGTAACAATTTATTTATGTATTTAAAATTTAATGACAATATGTCTTAATAGGTATACATCAATCACCCATGGGGTGATGTAACACACACTGAATGATCTCTTTAATACACAAGGAGTAAGTGGTGAGCAAAACAATTCAGCACAGAAAATAATTCTTGTGTGTGGTTTCAGATAGGATAGCACTGTGGTTAAAGGTTCCCCCTGCACACCGCTCAATCCCCCAATAGGTAATGTAAAGAGATAGGAGGAGAGAGCAGGTATTCAGGAATGGCAGAATTCAAAAAGAAGATCAATCCCACTTTCCCCCAGCAAACACAAGAGAAAAACGGAATTGACTGTCAAGCTGTCAGAATGGCTTGTGAAGTTATCTTTAGAATGGACTGGGTAAAAACACCAAATATGGTCAAAATTGCTTAAATTGTTATAAATTCTCATGGGAGCCACTTTGGATAGTTGCACACAACCACAAGCAATGATTTAATATCAAGAAACAATTTGAAATCTTAAAATTCAAGTCAGAAGCAATTAAAAGCTGTTTTACACGTCTAAGAATTTCCTAAAAACGGGAGAACCATATTGAATATAGATGCAATTTATAGCTATGGATGTTAGCTACATGCAGATGTTGTAATTTTGTTCCTAGCACAACAACTGAGGGAGTTATAGGCATTTTAGTAGAGGTCGTTTTTTTTGAGATAGGCGCAAGAATGGAAAACAGGAATGCACTTTTAAAATGTCAAAAGGATTTCTTACAATAGAGAATGACTATGAACAAAACGAATACCACATAGGAACACAGTTACTTGATCAGAATGACTGCCTGTGGAGGAAACTCGCCTTCTTCAGATGAGAAAAGATCAGCACAGAGATAGTTTTAGCAATACTAGTACAGGAGGAAGATAGGATGGTTTGGATAGAGAGTTCAAACAATTCAAAAATACTCCTAACAATACTGGTTCTGAATACAAGATAGGATGGGTTTAAGATAGGGATTGACTATGCAAAATACATATGCCAGTGACACAATTCTTTCTATACATACTCACTGGATATGTTTTTAAAGGGAACCGTCAGGATTCTGGACCGTCAAGATTCTGGACCGTCAAGATTCTGGTCTAGGACAGACGGCTGCGCACATCGGACTGGGCAGGATCGGAAAGCGCTCTGGTCACAGCATGGCACAGGACTGGATTGGATCTGCAAGGCCCTCTGGTCACAGCACGGCACAGGACTGGATTGGATCTGCCCTTCTTGGTTCTGATGATAATTATTTTCAGCAGGAAAGCAGTAACAGCACAGCCCGGCTGTATTATGATGCTTCCCTGTAGGTTTGGGGGGTTCTGGTTCTGAAATTTGAGGCCTGGCTGAAAATGGCTCAGCTATGCAATGGGTTTCGGCTTTGCCAAGTTTCTGGAGTCTGGAGCAAAGAAGATTTACAGTTCGGCAGCAGGGTGCTCCGCCAGCATCAGGATAGTGAGTGAATCTGCCTCCCTTTTGAGTTGTGAGCTGTCTCTATTTATGCTATGATAAAGGGGTGTTGGGCCAGTTTAGCCTAAGCTTGCCCCTTTTGATAGGTGATTGGGTCAGAGTCTACTCTCTGCCTTGATAGGAGGAGAGAAACAAAGTGTCACCTTTATGGTGTGATTTTATGAGGCTGACAATCTACTCCTAACCTGTGGAACACAAAATCTACTTTTGGCATAATACATATTTACACATGTGCAACCTCTACAACAATCACATATACAGATTACATGTTTTCCATAGCAGCTACTCCTCAAAACCCCATAGCTGTGGGATCTTGGCTCCGCTTTTCACAGAATTTTGCCCTTTTCATCCAGAACACCATGTCCAATTTTTAGGCACATTTCTACAAGTATGCGCATTTACCATGGGCATGGGTCTATAAAGTTTCATACTTCTAGCGGAAATACATTGTGCGTAAAATCACATAACTTGTCGTTTCTTTCCAGAACATTTCACACGATTTTGCTGCCTCTTGAAACGTGCAGCCAAAATTTAGATTCACAAATCTGTTTCTTTTATATTTTTCACAATTTTGACTGGCAAGTTATAAGTCTTTAAACAAAAAGGTTCTTTGTTAATGTTAAGCCACAGATGGTTGTTTGGGTCCGCCTCTTTTTGTCTCTCTGCAGTCCAGGAGCAGTCTCCTCCCTGTTTGCTCCTGGCAGAGGCCATTTACGACTATCTTCACACCTCGCATTTCCTTAGTTGCAGCTGGCCATTGTTCTTCATGCCTCTGTAGACCAGGTTTTTTCCCAACCCCTTAATTAACGCTTCTGTGTGATTTCCTGCTGGGGGGAAAGACCTTCCTTCTGTGAGAAAACCTGTTATTCCAGTTTGGTAGCTTTAACCAGGTTTATTTTAATTGTTACTTCTGTTGAATTTTCCCTTAGCACAAAACAAACGTGTTGTATCAAATCACAGTTAGAATACTTATTCAGGATTTTAAACCAGACCCACAGACAGGCCAGGTTTGCTGTGGAAATCCCTTTATGCTTTCAGCTTTTCACGAACTTGTAAGTTCACAATGATTTCTTAAACTAAGTAATTTGTAGCACCCAGCAAGAATTTTGGATGTTTGAGGGTGTTCTGTACCAGCATTCTGAAGTCTCAGCCACCAAGAAAAAGAAGAAAAAGGGATTTAAAGCAAGATTTTGGGGTTTCATAGAGCAAAGCGCTGCTTTTTCCTTCTGTACTCCATTTTCACTTGTTGTGGAGCCCAGTGACATATTTCAAGAGTAAGAGCTCTGTTCCACCACTGACAACATGCGTGGCAGATTGGCAGCCATCTTTTTGTGCTTTGCAAAGCACGATTTTCAGAGGTTTTGGTGCGCACAAGGGCTTTGCGGGCATTTGGCTATTTCTGGCACCATCATAACATAGTGATGCCGCATAGCAGAGCAGCAGTGGGTCAATACATCACACAGAGCCCCCCCGACTTGAGTTTGACCGCCCGTCAAGGGGAAGTCAGGAGAATGGGATGTTCCTTCTTTCTTTGGTTTAGGTGGAGAAAGTCGTCTGCTTCTCCCATCAGTGCTGGAGGTGACACGCTCTCCTCGCCAGTTCTGGATGGGAGAATGGAACAGCACTTCGGGCTCCTTGGGTCTTTCCTCCCGGTCCCCGAGTGGTCCTCCTTGGTAATTAGAAATTCTTGGTTCCAATGCTATGAGACAGAACAGCCAATATACTATAGAGGGGGAATATGTATTATGCCTGAGTTTTACCATCTAGAATTTATACTAGCATGATGATTTAACAACCTGAACCAAGGTCCCGTGAACAGTTTGAGACAGCTACTGCTTCCCGGACTAATCACTGAACCAAAGTCCAGCCATCAAGATGGATGCCACCACTTCCCTATGGCCCGGTTTAAGTGTCACAACAAAAACTGTTTGTATTTTTAAACAACATACAATTGTTTTATGTCAAGTGAATGGGATGTACCCACCGCTTTTTTAAGCTATTATGTGTTTTTCTAATAGATTTGAATATTAAAAATTGAATGAATTACTTGTTTTACAGCGCCATTTAATGAAATAGGTCTGTAATTTGTTAATAATTACCATCTACCTCTCACGTCTAATATGAGACAGAACAGAGCATGGTTATGAAAATGTCCCCACTACTACTCGTGTGGTGGGGCAGATGCATACATTGAATACAATTTACAATATTCCTTGCCTGTTTTTACTAATGGTTTTAACAGTTGGATTCTTCTAGGTTGCCGGAATGTCCCCCTCTGGGTTTCTGGTTGGCTCCTCTACTTGCCGCAAAGTATGCCTGGGATGGCAACTCTTCATCTGATTTATGTGGACCCACTTGTCTTCCCCTTCTGCCAAACTGCCCTTGGGGATGCTGATTCTGTAGGCGACTGGTGAGATTCTGTCTACAATTTCAAAGGGACCCCGCCAAGTTGGGGGAATTTGCGCTGTTTGGCTTGGTTCCTTTAGAAATTGTACAAGTAGAATCGGTCTCCTACTTGGTAATCTTTTTTAGTTGTCTGAAGGTCATGGTGGGCTTTCATACTATCTGCAGATCTTTCTAGATTCCGCTGAGCATAGGCAAAAGCATGTTGAAGGTGTTTTATCAGGTTTTCAACATACTCATGAGTTGTGGAGGCATTTATCAAGGTCTGCTCTTGAGTTCTGTAGAGCAGATGCTGGGGTAGCACCATCCTTTGTCCAGTCATCAGCTCAAATGGAGACATTTTTGTTGCAGAAGAAGGGGTAGATCTGATGGCCATCAGGACAAGGGGTAATCAAATGTCCTAACTTGGCCCAGAATCTGCCACAAACTTTTTTAATATGCTCACAATAGTTTTGTTGTATCTCTCAACTTCACCACTAGAGGATTGCCGGTAGGCAATGTGTAGTTTCCTTTTGACCCCAAGTAGCTCCCACATCTTTTTCATCACTTCGCTAGTGAAGTGACTACCTCAGTCTGACTCAATCCTTTGGGGTAGTCGAAATGCGAGAAGATTTGATTGATGATCAGGGCAGCTGCTGTTTCTGCCTTGCAATTTGGGGCCGGGAGACATTCCACCAATTTAGTGAACAAGCATGTTACTGTCAACATGTACTTGTTCCCCCTAGAGGAGCGAATCACAGGCCCGATAAAATCCACTTGTAAATCTGACCAAGGCAGTGTCATCCCCTCTTTTGGAGTGGAGCACGGTGTGTGAGTGATGTTGGCTGAAATTGTTTACACACAAGACACCCCTTCAAGTATTGGTCAAGGTCCTGCCCCATGTGTGGCTAGTATGCAACCTCTCGTAAGATTTCTAGTGTCGTATGAAACCCCCTATGACCGTCTGTGGCCGCATCATGGGCGTGACATAGCATCAGGCTTTAGAATGAGGTAGGGACCACCCACTGGTCATGGCCAGCTATGGATCTCCTCACCAACAAACCGTCTTAGATTCTGAAAATTTTTGGACATTTCATCAACACTCTGAGGTCCTCTTTCCAAATGTAATCGGTATCCGTCAGGGGAAAGTTCTCAGGGTCCTCATGTGTTGATAAAACTTACCAATTATTGGATCCCCTTTTTGAGCCGTAATCAAATCAGCATCTGGGGTCGCCTTACTCCATTGTGCAGTTGAAAGTTCATTGTGAGCATTTGTCTGGGTCCTAATGATAGCAGTGACCTGGATTTCCCCCAACAGGGACTCGATCTCAAGTAGTTCCCCTTGGATGGCTCTGGTTTTGGCTAGCTGATCAGCTAGGTCATTTCCAGTTTTGTCTGGTCCCTCTACTTTAGAATGACCATTGATCTTTTTCCAGTAGATGGTCATCCCATTCAAGGTGACCAGATCATCAATATTTTCTATTAATTTTCCATGTTTCAATGGTTTATTATTAGCACATAGCGTGCCTCTGGCTTTCCAGTTAACCAGGTTCTCCACGAACCGGTTCTGTACATAATCTGAGTGTGTTAAATTGACCAGTTTGTGGAGTTGGTGTTGGACAGCAGTGAGGATGGCTTGATGCACAGCCATCAGCTCTGCCACTTGAATTATTCGGGACCGATTTTGTACTCAGCGGAGGGTTCTGGAGCATCATTCACCCATGCATTCCCTACGCCGGCCACAAGTTCATTTTCCCCGTTGTTGTCAACATGGTAGGAACATCCATCCACATAGACAGTGGCCATTCCCTCACACTGGTCTTCTTCATAGACTTTGTGTGGGGAATTAAGGTATGCCTCCATCTTGTCCTTGATTTTAAGACTTTCGTCCTTGAGACAGTTTTCTCTGGCACAATCATGCAGGTCAGCCAGACCTTGCGCGAGGGAACTCTTCTTGTTTTGGCCATATCTGACCTCCACAGGAAAGCCTTGCATTGACAGAATCCAGGAAGTCATTTGGGAATAACTCACATTTCCAGCCTGGATTCTGTCACTTTGAAGATATTGCAAAGGTTGGTGTGGAGTCTCCACCATGATGTGTTCCCCCTGGATGAACGGGCAGTAATTCTTCAATGCCCACACTGTTGCCAGGAGTGCCTTCTCACAATCGTTGAATTTTTCCTCCACCGAGGATAAAGTCTTACTCGCATAGGAGATTACTTTATTGACCTTGTCATGCTCTTGATATAATACTGCAGTCAAGCATGTAAACCCTGTCTTCAAGAAGAACTCCTTGTTTTTGACAGGTTAAGCTAGGCAAGGCGCTTGTGAGAGGCTCCTTTTGAGTTGTCTTACTGCCTCTCTGCGTAGTCCTCAATGAACTTTCTGCTGTAATTAGTTAGTCCAAGGAGGCTCCTTAGTTCCCGCAGAGTTGTGGGGTCTTTTATTTCCTGGAGGGCTTCTACTTTGGGCTTCTACTTTGTTTTCCTGGGGACAGAGACCCTGAGGAGTAATCGCATGCCCCAAGAAATTGAAACGGGTTCTGCACCACTGTGCCTTTTGGAAAGAGGGTTTTGCTCCAGCAGACCTCAACTGTGTCAGGACATAACGGATCTCCGCTATGTGCTCCTTCACAGTTGAGCTTTTGACTAGAACATCATCTACATAGGCCGGGTTACCCCTTTCACCCAAGTCGGGCATGGCCTTATACAGAAAGATGTTAAATTAATTGCCGGAGTTGTTGTATCCAAGGGGAGTCCGGGTCCAAGTGTACTGCTGCCCCCGAAGGTAAAGGCCAGCTTGTATTGGTTCTCCCTACTGACAGGTACAGTCCAGTACCCATTGGTCAGGTCAATGGCAGTGAATACATTCGACCCCTGGATCTGGGACAGCCCTTGGTCAATGTAGGGAAGAGGCCATTGGGAAGTATGGACCCGTTTTTTGAGCTCCCTTAGGTCAGCACAGAGTCTCCACTGGCCGTTTGGTTTCAAAATCCCCAGCACCAGATTATTGAAGGTGCTGTGGACTGGACTAATTATCCCACGAGACTCAAGGTTCTTAATTATTTCAGTAAGGGACTCCATTGATGCGAGAGGCAAGCGATATTGCTTCACAAACACTGGAGTCATGCCAGGGTCCGTGGGAATTGTTGTTGTGTGGATGTCGGTGCGACCACAGTCATATGAGTCCGCCCTAAAGAGATCTTGAAAATCTAAGAAAACTTGTTTATAATTTTTGCTTTTGCTCCAGAGTCTCACAGGCATCAGCTAGGTTGACTCTCTCTTCAACCATCTGCCTGAAGCCTGGAAAGACTTCTGGTATGGCTATCTCAGCGGCCTCCTCGAGCTGGGTGGAGAAGTCCCTGGTCAAAGTGCTGATTTGGACTGATGGCTTCAGGTGGGGAAGGCAGTCCTTGTGGACTTGAAAGATCACCTCATCCCTCCTGAAGTCACAAGTTACATCTTCCTCACAGTAAGGGCAGGAAGAGTACACCAGGAAATTCCCCCCATGCCGGGTGAAGATCCTGTCTGGTGTTGTGTTATCGTTGCTATCACTGTCAAAACAGTCCTTGGGGATTGGTCCTAACAGTTCATTACCTAAATCTATGGAAAAATGTCAGTCATTAACCGTCATTCCAATAATGGTGCCTGCACCCATAGTGATACTCTTTAGGTCGCTCTTATCCACCTCTATTGGAATGGTGTTGTGTTCTATGTTGACTAGTGGTGTTGGGTTTACCCCCAACCCTTGCTGTTGGAAATGAGCTTTAAGATGGACATAGGCATCAGGATTTTTCAGTTTCTGTCCTCTTTTAATTTTTACTTCCAGTGTGAATTGTTGGGTCCATTCTGGGATGGTGATTTCCTCTCCAATCTGAATTTCAACTGCATATTGCAGCAGTTGAGCTGACCGAAATGCTTTCCCTGGGTCATCAAAGTCCATGCGATTACCCGCTAATCGGGACCAAGCTTTGAAGTTTATTAGGTCCAAACTAATGGCAAAGTGATTGAGAATGTCACTGCCTAAATAAAATTCAGCAGGGACATCCCGCACGACCCAACAATTATGGACTATGCTCTTGTTGCCTATGGAAACTTTGAGCATACACCTGCTAGGCAGGAGATGTTTGGAATTGGGTGTTTCCAGGTCCATTTCCCATTTGTCTAGCAGTTTAAATGTGGGAATGGCTGGATCTTTCGGGAGTTTGCAGAACATGGCCTTGCTGATGAAGCTCTTACCGTTGTTCACACATACTCGGTCAAGAACAGAGTCCTTCCCCTCATTTAACTGAATAGGGATGAACGACTGTTCTCCAATTTTCTGAATATCAGCCAAGCTTTGAGCTGATTTCTCATCTCTTTGGACTATAGGAATGGGATTTTCTCATTGTGAATTTGTATAGAATTTCAGAGTGTTTCCTTCCAGTGTGGAATGCCATCTTAGATTGGAAGGAAGGTTGATTTTCAGAAATAGAGAGGACACCCCCATCACCAGTTTGTTGTCCTACTGCAATTGAAGTCATGTCTGGGATTTGATTATTCTGGAAGTGGAAATCAATTTGGTCAGGTTTTTGTTCAACCATGTGGCATGTGCCATTTGAACTAACATGGTTGACACTCTTTTCAATTTTATTGGTCTGTTAGTCTGGGTGCAGAGGACCTTGTTTACACAATCTATGAGGGGAGACAATCTACGCCGGATGTCATTCCCTGGTAAACATGGTGTGCCCTCTGGAGTCACAACTATGACCGGGTGCTTCACCTTGTGTTGCCCAATTTTAATGTCTAAATCCGCAGTCCCCTCAACAGGAATTTCCTTCCCATCGAAGTTCTGAAGTTGTCCAGGAAGAGGGGTGAGAGGAATTTGGTATTTCTCCCCCCTTCCCAAATTCATCTGATCAAAGGCTCTTTTTGACAGAAGGGTAGCTTGGGATCCAGTGTCCACCAGTGCCACAATTGTACATTTCCCCCTGTATTTGGACCGGGGCATACAATCTACCCTCCTTTTCCTCAAGGGGGCAAAGATAATGCACATTTTTGGCCAACTGCTGGGTTAATTTCCTTGCTTTGGATAATGACAGAGAGGTGATTTGGGCAGGATTTTGTTTGGGATCTTGAGAACCTGTAAGAAAAAGGTGACAGCTAGATATGGGGGAAGTTTTGGACTCCCCTGGTTCTGATTCTGGGCTGCCCCCACCCCCTTTTTGGAGGCAGCCACCAGAATGGGTTTGAACAAGGGGATTTTCGTGCTGGTCATTCGGGGGGTTGATGATGGGCAGTTTTAACTCGGTCCCCACATCTACCCAGTCTGGATTTGGATCCTTTGGGACCCATTTTTCTTTGGGAGGAGTTCTCCCATCCCTGAAGGAGAAGATGCTTTTCCCAGAATCCTCTGAGGACCCCTCTCCAAACTAGAAGATGTGCACCTTCTCCACAAAATGGGCCTTTTTAGGCTCTTTATTTCTCCTACCCACCCTCTGTTCCTTGTGTTGCAGACTTTCGGGGGCAGGGTATTTTGGTTCCAGTTCCTAGGTTTCCAGGGGCTTTCCACAAGTGGGGAAGGAAGTTTCCTCTAAGGCTTTACACCCCCCTTCCCCTTGTTCCTCCTCCCTAGGAACCGGTGGGTTGTTGGGGCTCTTCCCCGTCATTGTTCTGGAGCACCAGACCCTGGATTTGAGGAGTTCTGAGCTGACATGCTCATCTGAGCGTTCTGTTGAGCCCTCAGCATGCAGCCCATATTCTGTGTCATGTTCTGGACCTGGCGCTCTAGTTGGGACACCCGCTCTGGCTGGTACAGGGTCCTCTGGTCTACCCTGGGTTGATTCCAGGAAGGGTAACTATCCCTTCTCGCATAATACCCCTGGTTAGGATAGTTTGGGTACCCCTCCACCTTTGGCCTCCCCTCTCCCAGTTTGGGCTGTCAGGGCTCCGGAAAGTGGGGAAAGAAAGAAGGGTTGTTTTGGGGGTTGAAGTTTGATGGGTACGGGGGAAAGAAATTTGGTCTGGTATTTGGGGGATTACTGCCCTCCTGAGGAAGTTGAGGAGGGAAGTTCCCTGGGTTGGCAGCTGTCTGGTTGGATCCCCTGCCCCTTTGGGCTGGAGGAGTCCACACATACTGTTGCCATTGTAGCGTGGGCTGATGTAGTCAGTTGAGTTAGGGATCCCATGTGTGGGGTACCTCTCTGACTCCCTGTTTGGGATTGGCCCGAGGGCCTTCTGGGTCTGGGTTTGGTTGGATTCTGTGCTGGAAGGTTTTTAGGCCCCCCCCATCTCCAGATCTAGAATGGGGGCAACCTTCACCTCCGCCACCTTAGCAGCAGCAGGGGTGTTGGTTGGTTAGGGGTTTTTGCTAATATGTTTACTTTCCAATGGCTTCTGTACTTCATAGATGCACGTTGCGTGTTCAATGACCCAGTCTAGTGATCTTTTCTCATGAAAGTCCCTCACTAGCTGGGTCATAATGTATTTAGGGAGTGCATGAAAGAAGGTGTTCACAAATTCCTTACTGTCAGTGTGCACCCTTCTAGTGGTCTGCACAAAAGCGCATTTCAATTCCTGAACATATTCTTGTGGGGCCTGGTCTTCCCCACATTGTAAATTGTAGGCTGCCTTGCGGGCCTCTTGAGGGTTCCTATGAATAGAAAAATGTTTCAGGATGGCTGCCCTATAGGTGGAGCATCTGGAATGGTCCTGATCCTCCAGCCCCGCAAAGAAGCTGCAGTATTCAGGGGAAACTGTCCACTTTACATACTGAATACAGCTTTGACTGTCCTTCAGGTGGAAAGTTTCCATCATCTGCTCAAATAATTCAAGGTGCTCCCAAACCAAATATTTGGCATTTTTGTGGTAGGGCGTGATGACGCTCCTAAGCTTTTATTTGCTTCAGGGGATCCTTGAGTAAAGCCCTCTTAACTTGGTTAGCCTTTTTAGTTCTTGTCACCCTGGTCCACTCATACTCTGACTCAGAGGCAATGCTACCAGAGGTGGCTGTCTGATCTTATAGGCTCTCCCGGATTCTGCGAGCTTGGGAATGGCTGGCAGAATGTGGGGGCCTAGTCTCTTGGGACCTGTGGCGCTCAGAAGAGTCTTCTGACTCTTCCTTGCTCCCAGGATTTTGCTCCCAGGATTGGCTGAGTACCCCCACTGTGCTGGCTGGGAGGAGGTTTTTAGTATGCTCTTAGTGGGCCTAGTCTCATGAAATTCTCCACCAAATTATACCGCCTTATCTCTTGGTAGGTTATATTTCTGAGGATCCAGTTCTCTGATTCTCCCCTTACTGGAGTCTCCCTGATCAGAGAAGATGACCCTAGCACTTGGGAACCTGTACATAGATGCCCGCCCATCTATTTCTGGGAGGCGCTGACCTATTAGCCCCATATTCCCCATTGGGTTGAAGTCTACCATCCCCGTTGCCCTTGGTTCATGTAAGCCAGTGGAGATGGGGTTGGCAGAGTCCATGAAATTGAAGGGATTAAAGTCTCTGGCGAGGACAGGGTTCCTGAGGTTATGCTCAGGGGTTTCCCTCTCCCATCTGACCTCATCTCTTTCATCCCCTACTCCCTGATGGCATGCTAGAATCTGATCCTTTTGTTCTTCTATTAAGGCCTTAATGGTCTCTATTAATTGTTCCTGCATGGCTATCTGTCTATGGAGCCTGTCATTTTTTTCACAGACAGCCTCATTGTCTCTCTGTACTTCCTATCTGCATTGGGAGTATAGGGCCAACTTTTGCTGCAGGAGACTCACCTCCTGCGTTTGGTGCTTACTGGCCTGATTATTCTTTGCCAGAGCATCTTCCACCCTCCTTGTATGCTCTAACAGCTTTTCATAGTCAATTTTAAGTTCACCCAGTCCCTGAAGGGCCAGGTGATTTTCTTCTAGCTCGGTTTTTAAATGGCTGACCTCCTGGCCTAAGGCGTCCCTTTCCTGAGTTAGAGTGCCCTTCTGTGCAGCCAGGTCATCCCTTTGTTTTCTAATGGCACCTAATTTCTGGCACCCCTCATCAAAATCTGTTTGAGTGTGGCGTTCTTTCACTATTAATTTATTATTTTCCTCCTTTAGTTCATCAATCTGCCTTTCCAGGGCGATTATCTGCCCTGCGCAGGCTCTATTATAATATAATTGCTGTTCCAGCTTTTGTTAGCTCTGTTGCAGAGAATCCAACCTTTCTTGGCACTCTTTTTGCAGTTTCAGTAATTTGGTATCTTGCTCTAACTTCTCTTGCTGCAGGATATCCAAATCTTCCTTTACTTTTGTCAGGTACTGTCTGGTTTCTCTCTCTGATTCCTGGCTCTTTTGTAGCCTTTGCTCTGCAGAGTTCAAATCAGTTTGGGTTTTCTCTAGTGATTGTACTTGCCTCTTTGCCAGATCTAGGTTTTCGGCATATTTTTCCTGTATTACTCCAATGTGGAGGTATAGGTAAGCCGCTATTTTGGCAATTTTACATTGCTCTTCTTTTACTTTTGGGGCCATATACAATTCACTAAGTGCCTGGTGTAATGGACCCTGGTCCTGCCATGTATCTAATTCTATGGCAGTGACTTGTTGTTTGATTTCCTGCAGCTAGACTTTCTCATGCTGCTCTACCCATTCACCCCGAACAAACAATTTGTGCAGTGTGTGTTCCTTTGCAATATTGATTTCCACTGGGGTCGCCATTCGGGAAATATTAATTTCCTTCTGACTTATCTCAGGGTTACTTTACTTTTGCAAAACAGGCCCAATTCCTTTGAGTATTTCTTTTGAAGGGTGCTTTTACAGTGTAGCACAGTATGGCAGCCCAACAGGGTGTATGTGCCCCATCAGTTAGCACGCTGTGTTACACTGTCACAAGTGGTATGTCTAATTCAGGATCTCATGATGAGCCCCAAAGTTGTAAGTGATTTAGATCCGGGATACACCCAAGTCAACTGAAATCCTTATTTATTTTTGTCTAAAAATTCTTTATTCTGAACGATATACCAATCATATCACGCCCTTCTCCTGGAACCCCCCGGTCACACTGAACCAGGAATCAGGCTGGTTTGTAAAGGTAAAGATTTATTTATGTATTTAAAATGAATCACAATATTTCTTAATAGGTACACAACAACCACCAATGGGGTGATGTAACACTGAATGATCTCTTTAATACACAAGGAGTAAGTAGTGAGCAAAACAATTCAGCACAGAAAATAATACTTGTGTGCGTGGTTTCAGATAGGATAGCACTGTGGTTAAAGGTTCCCCCTGCACACCCCTCAATCCCCCAATAGGCAATGTAAAGAGATAGGAGAAGAGAGCAGGTATTCAGGAATGGCAGAATTCAAACAGAAGATCAATCCCATTTTCAAATACAAGAGAAAAATGGAATTGACTGTCAAGCTGTCAGAATGGCTTGTGAAGTTATCTTTAGAATGGACTGGGTAAAAACACTAAATATGGTCGAAATTTCAGAAATTGTTATAAATTTTTATGGGAGCCACTTTGGATAGTTGCACACAAGCACAAGCAATGATTTACTGCCAAGAAACAATTTGAAATCTTAAAATTCAAGTCGGAAGCAATTAAAAGCTGTTTTACAGGCTTAAGAATTTCCCAAAACAAAAATTTGCAGCAAACCTTTCACTGTGTGATATTTGCGATAACGGGAAAACTGTATTGATTTGGAAGCCATCGATGTTAGCTACAAGCAGACGTTGAAATTTTGTTTGTAGCACAATAACGGAGGGAGTTATAGGTGTTTTAGTAGAGGTCATTTTTTTCGAGATAGGTGCAAGAATGGAAAACCGGAATGCACTTTTAAAACGTCAAAAGGGTTTCTTACACTAGAGGATGACTATGAACAAAACGAATACCACACAGGAACACAGTCACTTGATCAGAATGACTGCCTGCGGAGGAAACTCGCCTTCTTCAGATGAGAAAAGATCAGCTCAGAGATAGTTTTAGCAATACTAGTACAGGAGGAAGATAGGATGGTTTGGATAGAGAGTTCAGACAATTCAAAAATACCTGTAACAATACTGGTTCTGAATACAAGATAGGATGGGGTTAAGATACATATGCCAGTGACACATTTCTTTCTATAGATACTCACTGGATATGTTTTTAAACGGAACTGTCAGGATTCTGCACCATCAAGATTCTGGTCTAGGAAAGACGGCTGCGCACATCGGACTGGGCAGGATCGGCATGCGCTCTGGTGACAGCACGGCACAGGACTGGATTGGATCTGCAAAGCCCTCTGGTCACAGCATGGCACAGGACTGGATTGGATCTGCCCTTCTTGGTTCTGATGATAATTATTTTCAGCAGGCAAGCAGTAACAGCACAGCCACGCTGTATTATGATGCTTCCCCTTAAGTTTGTGGGGTTCTGGTTCTGGAATTTGAGGCCCAGCTGAAAATGGTTCAGCTATGCAATGGGTTTCTGCTTTGCCAGGTTTCTGGAGTCTGGAGCAAGGAAAATGTAGAGTTCAGCAGCAGGGTGCTCCGCCAGCATCAGGATAGTGAGTGAATCTGTCTCCCTTTTGAGTGGTGAGCCGTCTCTATTTATGCTATGATAAAGGGGTGTGTGGGCCAGTTTAGCCTAAGCTTGCCCCTTTTGACAGGTGTTTGGGTCAGAGTCTACTCTCTCCCTTGATAGGAGGAGAGAAACAGAGTGTCACCTTTATGGTGTGATTTTATGAGGCTGAGAATCCACCCCTAGCCCCTACAACACAAAATCTACTTTTGGCACAATACATATTTACACATGTGCAACCTCTACAACAATCACATATACAGATTACATATTTTCCATAGCAGCTACTCCTCAAAACCCTGTAGCTTGGGATCTTGTCTTTTCACAGAATTTTGCCCTTTTTATCCGGAACATCATGTCCAATTTTTCAGCAAATTCTAGACGTTGCGAGATTAGAGATTTGATTTACACAGCGATTATGGTTGTTGAATTAGGATTTCTGCCTTGAAAAGGACCATGTTGGTTGAAACACGTGTTGGCAAAATATAGCAACCGATAAATGTGGTGTATTCACTATTACAACTAATGTTGTGCTTCATGTTAAATATGGGTGGAATTTGTTTATTAAAATAGACAAAACATACAATCTGTTGGCCTTATGTGTGTTATGATAATAATATCATTGAGTACTAGCTTGAAATACTTTGAATAAGCGCATTAGATGATGGCACATTTTGTTTAAAACTGTAAAATATTGGGATGTACACAGTAAATGACATGATATGGTTGCCTGATTTGGCACTAATGGAATCTCTGCCTCAAGAATGGTATTCCGCTGGCATAAATCCTGCATTAATCTCCAAGAACCGTGTTATGCCTTCTTTATGTCGTGTTGCATGGTAATTCTGAAGGCACAAATATGCCCTTACACACCAAGGCGGAAATGGTTTAATAAATTCCCACGTCCGCTTCATTGGACATAGGATATTGTTTTACTTGTGGTAAAATGATATTCTTCTTCAGTTTTATTTTTACTGCTCCTATTCCTTTTAAAAGGCCAAACGTCATATGGATCGTTGGTCCACAATGTACTCGGTACCTTTGCCAAATCATCCCGCATATTGAACGGTACCTTCCTTACCAATGATATCAATTTGGGAACCTTTCTGTGCTCTTATTTCAAATGATATTTGAGACAAATATTAAAAATCACCTTGTCATCCAACTCCTCATCTTCAAATAAGTCTTCATCAGCCATGTCAGTTTATCTGTGTGTCGAGTCAAGCGCTGCTACAGTGAGTGCGCCAGGTCACTCCTGTAGCATCAACTCCATGTAATATTACTCTGTCCTCTCTTACTATTGCTGCTTCTAACTCAATTGTAATTATTTGCCCTTCCTTCACATCTGTGGCACTCTCTGGTCTGAACACAAATTCTGAGGGTACTCTCAACAATTTGCCTTGTATTTATGGAAGCCATGCCAATCATTTCAGTACTCCATAAAGGAATACGTCTGGGTTTAAAGGTAACCCTCTCTGTGCTTTCTGACCATAAGATGCTCTTTTGAACTCTGGAGCATTCAAATAATGGATGCCTGGTGTAGAACAAATGATCCCCTCCTCAGTAAAAGAAATTGTTATGTTTAATTTGCTCATCAAGTCTTTCCTCAATATGTTGACTGGTGTCTTCCCAGAGTACAACAATGGCATAGCCATCTCGTGCTCTCCTATGGTTATAGGCAATTTGTCTGTATAAGGAACCATTGGCATAGCCCCGGAGAACCCTTGTGTGTCCATTTATATTCCTGACATGGGAAATGATCCCTCCCTAACACAGGATTTTGTCGCACGTTTCTACCAAAAAAGCAAAGTGTCCTGCACCTATAGTCTCGGTGACTCTTGGTTCCTCTTGGGGTTCTGGCGTATTCTATAGAATGGGACACCTAAGGTTGCCGCCTGTGGGCTGTCATATTGTGGATATATGTTCAGTCATTTTCCCGTATAGTTATTCCTTCACACTACTGTCACACCCCCTGCTCTGGGTGCTGTTGTTGCCTGCAGCAATACATTTGTGTCCCATTGTGCTATTGTATTCTGTTGTGCATGTGGCTGTATGTGTGCCAGCTGCATCTGATGCTGCCCTACTTCCTTGGGTTGTTGAATTTGCAGTAGTACCATCAGCTGTGGTTGTGGCCTTTGTGGAGCTTGTGGTAGTTGATACTATGTTTTATCTTGGATGATAAATTCTGGTGGTGCAGCGCTATACTGTGGTGGATACATTGACCCCCGCTCTTGGGACAAATTGTTGCCACTTATGTTGCATACCTCGCCTACTTCTGCAAACCCATGAAATGTGTCCTATTTTAAATGTGTTGCAGTATCCTGCATGGCCAGCACTGTGCTGGAGGTCCTCTAAACCGTGGTTGCCCTCCATTAAACCGTCTTGTCTGTGGTGCTTGGAGCCCAAACCCTCTGCATCTTGGTGCAAACCCTCTCCACCGGGTGCAATAATTATAGTTCCCTCTTCCCGCAAAGTTTCCATTTGACCCTGGATGCATCTGCTGTGCTTCCTGCATGTTGTGTTTTTCACCAACATTTGTGAACACAGCTCTTTCTGTTATCCATTTGTCTGTTTCTTTTGCATTAACTTCACTTCTTCTATCTTTCTCTCCTCAACCTTCTTTCTGTCTTTCTCTCGTTTTAGTCTACAATGATGAACAACAGTTAATTGTATCTGAGGCCATGGCTTTGCTTCAATCCCTACAATTTTCTTTAATTGTCTCTGTACTTCTTCGGGGAGACCCTGGTATAAAATGTGATAAAAAATGGTTATGTTTTTGTACCACGCTTCCCTAGTCTCTAAACATAATTTATCCTGAATGTCTTATATGGAAGCAGCGGAGACTCCATCTGGCCCCATTTTTCACGTCATTATCGTGCTCATGCCAGATGTATCTGGAAATTGTATTCTAAGTGCCCTCCAGACATGTGCTTGACAATTGTTAAAAGGGGCACCGCCGTGTTGGGTATTTTGTGCTGTCACCCCAGGATACCCTGCCCGTTATCCAAATTTCATCTGACTGTGTGCCAAATATGGCAGCAAATAAACTTTTCATATCTCCCACAGGTAATGTCTTGCTAGCTGTATCTCTTTCTAGCTTATAAATCCATTTTCCTTCACCTGCTGTAAGGAAATTGTGTCTGTCCGGTTCTGCCTAAGCACTCTTTGTTCTCTTTGGTGCTTCTGTCATGCTAACTTTCTTTCAGCCCAGGGCTGTCACAAGGGGGGTGAAGGAGGGGCAAACTGCCCCAGGCCTCACGCTTGAGAGGGGCCTCGCAGTGCCCTCCCCTAAGTAGAAGGTAGCACAGTCCTCCCATATTCTTTATTCACGTGGGGGACTGTGCTGCCTGCTCTCAGCCCCTGCAATGATGTTGATGTTTGTTGCAGATCCGTTTGGTTCCGCAATAAACAGCAAAATAATGGGAGACAGCAGGGCTCATAAGTGAGCTCTGCTGCCTCCCATTATTGAGCATACAGCGCAGACACACTAAATGACAAGAGAGGACTCCTCTTCCATCAGTCTCCGTGTTCACATTGCAGAAACACGCAACGTGAAAACACTGACTGACAGGAGAGCTCCCCCCATCTGTCAGGCAGCATTTCAATGTCTCGGAGTGAAGGGAGGGCCATCTGGTCCTCCCGTGGCTGCTCATGCACATTTAAAGGGTGCATGGAGGTATGGTGTTTTTCTTATTTTAAATTAAATATTTATATATGTGTATTTACATTAAATGTGTATGCATAGGTGTATGAATGTGCACATGTATGATGCTGCTTATGTTTGTATCAGTGCTGTGTTTGGTTGTATGTATGCGTACATACAGGAGTTGTGTGACTGGTGGATGAATGCATGGGTAAATGTGTTGTATGTGAGTGTGTGTGCCAGCTGACACCCCTAAATTTAGTGTCCCGCAGGGTGACTGCTGGATGAATGAAGGGGTGAACGTATTGTATGTGAGTGTGTGTGCCAGCCCCCACCCCTATATTTAACAGCCCTGCGGACCACTAAATTTAGGGGTGGAGGCATTGCATTCAGTTTGGTACCACCAATAAACCCAAACTCTTGCATTGGAGTACACACAGTGGTAGAAATGTACTTTTTTTATGTGGCAACACAGGGGAAGGGTGTGGATCCAGAAGGGGAGTATTGGGAGCAGGCCCGGCTGAAGTTGCATTGGGCACCATTTCACCATGATGGTTGGGGGGGGGGCCCAATGCTTAGAGCAAATCAACCCGAGGCACCCCTGGAGTGCATACATTACAACTGCGACACAGACAAGGTATTAACCTTATCTTTGTCGCTGATTATCACGAGATGCCACCCAGCAAGGAGCTTAAATACAATGCCCACTGAAGAGCTATATACCCTTCTTTGTCAGTTAGTGGCTGATGTGTAGTATCCAGTGTAAGGAGGCAATGAGGTGATAACACTTCTGTGAATCGCATAGGACGTGACAGCTGGAAGGGCTCCAGGAATTGTAGCACATTTTAAGCCCCAGAACGAAAACAGAAAAAGGAATATATTGCTCTGTTAGAAAGACTACTGACTGGCAATATGGGGTCGTTAGGAGGCCACTTTCATTTGAAATGGTTGAAAGGCCCTGATGACATCCCTGATTGGTATGGTGTAGGGCAGGTACTTTTAGTCACCCCCATAAACATTTGCCTTTTAGCCCCTCCTCATATTTATCATGGACACCTGGAAAATAGCCCCATTTCTTATAATGTCAGCAAAGTACAAAATCTGCACCCCTTAAAATACACATCAATATTTCCAGTACAGTGCAACATTGACAAGGGATTTCACTGGGATCCTGCTCAGATCTTCAACTGGTCATGTGGCACAATGTCTCACTTCTGACCCTAGAGGCCATGGTTCATATCCCTGCCCGACATAGTTTAAAATACGAATGCACCACAGCATTCTAAAATAAATGTATAGTGCACATAGCTTTACCAAGATTGTAGAGCCAGCTCTGAGATCTGGGGAGATTTGTTCTGCCAGATCCCAGCACTGAGTGCAGATAGGGAGAAAAGGCATATGAGGTGGGACACAAACCTTGTAGGTGTGGGTTGGTTATTTGCCCACCTATTGACTGGCCATGGCCATGCAAATCCCTATGGCAGTCCCCACCCGGTCCCTGACCCCCCCACCCAAAATACCTCCTCATTGGAACTCTTTGAACTAGCTTTATTCAAGCCTTACCATCAAACTTTGCACTAAAAGTGCCTGCAAGTTTTTTTCCTCAAAGGAGGTCTCTGAGAAGTAATGACTTATTTGGAGTTGTAAACACGCCACTGGTGTAATTTAAATGTGTTCACCAGTTCTGCCTTGAGTCACTCCTTTCAAAAGCACTAAGTGTGTCCTTCGCTGAAGTCCTCTTAAAAACATGCATTGGCAATGACAGCAGTTTTGGCTTTTGCATATGGATTAGGCATTTGCCAGGCACTATTCGAGGCACAGGTACATAAACCAGTTTGCAGCTGCTACCATCGAACGCACAAACTGTTAGCATTACTAATGCTTGTTTTACTCTACCTTTGATGCACAGGACTATGCATCAAGGGTAAAGCAAACATAAATGTTACTAAGTGGCTAAACTGGACCAGATTGGATGTAGGCCAGTGTAGCCAGTAACAACACTTGTGGTGCACGGCAGCCTGTGTATGCTTTCTGTGGCATGGCATTTTTACTGGCTGGGAGTCCCTGTATGGCAATAATGGCATATGTTGGTGCAGCCTGCTTGGACATACATGGGAACAGCCAGCATGAATATATTTTTATACTGGCATATGTTGTGGGCAAAGGCATCATGAAAAATATTGGAAGTGTTCCTCGGCACGGTTGGTGACTTTCGACTATTGGGTTTTTCCATGTGCTACCATACAACACCAATTGCAAACGGTGTGTGGCTTTTACCCAATTTTTAAAAGAAAGTGCTGTAAAGGCACAATTTTAAACCAATGTTTCAAAATATTTCTTGGGAGCGGGAAACCCTCTCAAGCACCCTTTGTTTGGACCGGGCTCCCCCACTGTGCTCTGTCGATCCTGCATAATTAGAACAAACATTTAAGCCTGAGTTAAAAAAGTCACCAGCCTCCACTATACATCATCTGTCTGTCACTGTGTTTGATGAGTTTTTTAATGCGCACATAGGGACAGAGCGTTTCTTATTGCTGGCGTCATGCACCACATGCCATCATGCCATCCTATATATATTTATGTTTGTCTGGCATAAACTTTTCGTCAGTAGATAAATCCAACTTTGCTGTAGTTGATTTGCAGTTGTAGCAATAAACAATGTGTGGTTTGATCCACAAGTAAACTCAAGAGGAGATTTCTCCCGTCTCCTGTTTGCAGCAATGCCGCCTCTGGCCCAGTGCAAAAAATAATAAGAGAGCCTCACCAAATGTTTTGCCCCGAGGCTCGCCACAACTTGTGACAACCCTGTTTCAGCCCGATAGATCCTGTAGTTTATTCACCTATGGGATCTTCCTTTCTGCACCCCTCAAGTTCATATCTGCAAGCCACTGATATTTAGTAGGTTCTGGCCACATCGCTGGTTCCTCTAAATTTGACCAAGCCACCACTCTTCCCAAACATGCGCTAGTAGGTGGGGCTTGTGTAGCTTCCTCCTCCCACTCTCCTCGTCACCTTTGTCTTCTGGTGGTTTCTTCTTCCTCTTAGTCTTCTCTGTCCTCAAAATCTAGTCTTCTAAGGCGATCTATCCTATAAGTCCCGCTCATTACCTCTTCTAATACATCCCTGTCTTCCTCTTGCTGATATGTTCCCTCAACTTCCTCTTATACTGGTGCCATCCCTTCTGTGCCTGTATGAGCTGTCACCTTTTCCTCTCATGACTTCTTCTTCTCCCTTCTAACACTATGGGCCCGATTCATGGAATATATTCCACGCAAAATTGGGGACTTGTGTGCAAAATCACGTGCAAGCACCCGTTCGTCGATTCATGGAACACAATGCGCAGGGCTTACCTGGGACGTGCGAGAAATCCCTGCCGCTCCGACATGTAAATGCGACTGCACAAATGCCTTGCACGAGACCCCAAGCGAAGGGCCGTCCGGATCTGCGCAGCAAGCCAAAAAGGTGGCAGAACACGTGGAATGGGGAACAACAAGCGAAAATGTGGGCGTTACGAGGGAGGTTACACAGTCAAACAATAGCAACACCCATACGCACACAAAGAAACTGTTTGAATGGATTCAAACAGGGATCGACGGCGCACAAAATAGTATGCGCAAATACCAAAACAGCTATGCAATGGATAGCAGGTGTAAATGTCAAAGCGCACACAAAAAAATGCATAAAAAGCATGCGTGATCAACAAACGCACGTATACAGCCACAATTAATGTACTGTTTGTTGCAGTTGTGATCGTGGGACACCGCAGGAGGAGGATGGCCAGGGCCCAGATTTTCCACCCAAAGACCGCCCTTTTTGGGATTCCTGACAACCAGGTCTAAGCCAGGTATAGGTTTTCCCCTCATATCATCTTAGGCCTGGTCACGGAGTGGGAAGATTATCTTACATCACCCACCCTGTGCTCCCAAGCACAGAGCCCCTTGCAAAAGGTGCTCAGTGTACTGCATTTTTTGGCCACTGGGTCATTCCTTCAGACCACTGCCATGGTTGGGGGCATTTCACAGGCCACTCTGTCATGCTGCCTACACCAGTTGTTGCCAATGTCTGCACACCCCTCAGTCCGCTGAAACATCTATATGCCCAGAACACCTGCTGAAAGGCAGGCCGTGTTCAAGGATTTTTATGGGGTGGCGCACTGCCCTAAAGTGCTCGGTGCCATTGATTGCACCCATTTGCTCTATGTCCACCTAGGGCAACAGAACATATATATCGCAACCAGAAACACTGGCACTCCATCAATGTTCAGGTTGTATGTGATGCCAAGGGCATCATTACTTCAGTCTATGCAAACTATCCTGGCTCCACCCATGATAGTTATATATTAAGAAGTTCACCCCTACACCGGGCCCTGGAAGCTGGGAGGCATGGCAGCACATGGCTCATTGGTGAGTGTAAATGGCCCTGCACATGCATGCATGCATGTTAGACACAGACAAATAGACACTAATGACAAACATGCTCACCTCTCCAGGGGACAGTGCCTACCCTCTGAGCACCTACATGATGACGCCAATACGGAATCCCACCACACATGTCCTGTCCAAGTAAGATACAACACTGACCACATTGCAACTCGGGCCATAGTGGAGTGCACATTCGGAGTGCTGAAGTCATGTTTCCGCTCCCTTGACCACTGTGGTGGTGAGTTGCTATATGCACCACCAGTAGTGTGCAGGATCATTGTGGCAGCATGTGTCTTGCACAATGTTACAACACAGCGTGGCGTACCAGTGGACATGGTGGTGCCCCCACATTGACACCCACAGACACACCGCTTGCGTATGGCTGGGCAAAGGGCACGTGGATAGACTGCCCGTACCCAGCTTGTGGCTACTTTTTTTCAACTAAACTCCATCTCCTGTGGAGCGCGCACGACCATGCCACATTCCAGGTGCAATTCAATGATCACAATGGGCCAATCCCCTGTGCCCACCAAACCACCCTGAGCATGTGTCCCTGGGTGTGCAAAATTGTGTGCATCCCTTACAACTTAAGACATTCCTCTTTTACCACCACAAGTAACACAATGACACCACTATCAACATGCCAAACTTTCGATGAAGTCACCTCTGTGTCACCCAACCCATCCCATATGTCATGTACAATGATCATTATACGGTGTCATGTTATGGCACGTCATGCAAATTTTATATTCCTAAATGCCTGATACACAAGGCAAGTATCTGAAAGCTCTCAAGAACGGATTGAACAAGGGAGGAAAAAGAACACTCGTACAGAGCCCTAGAATCACTGAAACCATAATAGCCACTCCAGGCCGGCTTTGTACATGTCATACGTTACTAGCCTCACTCTCAGGGTGATCCTGGCATTTATGTGCCGCACAATTCGCCCACGCAGCGGACAGGTGCAGCGGGCACACCGCCAGCGTGCAGAAGTCGCGCTTACGGCACGCCTGTCTGTGCCCGTCCATGCACGGGATGTGCAGGATGCACTGCATACTTACGCTAACAACAAATTAGTAGGTAAGTTAGAACGCAACTTCCTGCTATCACTGGCACCTTCTGTGATGAAATGGCCCTCTGGTTTCTTACTACCCTCTACTGCTATTAAGACTAAACGAGCACTGGCTCTGCAATGTACCCTTCTCAACACCCATAGCCTAGTAACCCACACTATGGACTGCTATGATCTCTTATCCAATAACAATTATGAGTTTCTCTTTCTTACCGAGACCTGGTTAAGAGAAATGTCAGGTCCCTCTGTTGCTCAGTCACTCCCAGCTAACTATGCTCTGGTCCATTTGGACTGTGTAGCCACTCACCCTGGTGGAGGAGTGTCCCTGATCCATGATATTAAATATAAATTATCTAGCACTATCCTGAAGCACTCCCTTAAAATGGAATGCTTGTTGATTCATATCCTAGCATCCCCTAATGACACTGTCAATTCTGCTGGTATACCATCCTCCAGGCACTGCTGGTGCCTTCTGCACCCAATTTCCTGCATTGGTGCTGGAACTACAAACCACACACCCTAATGTGATGGTCATTGGTGATTGTATCCTGTCCACCAACTCTGCTATTGCTGGCCAAGCTGCCAATTTTATGGCTTTATGTCTGACCTTGGGCTTCCTCAGAGGGTAACTGAACCTACCCACTGCTTAGGAAACACTCTCGATCTTATCTTCGCGCCAGAGACAAGCACTGAAACAGCCCATCCTATCCAGATGGCCTGGTCCGACCATTTTCTTGTCCCTTTCTCGATTTTCCTAAAGACACCCTCCTACCACCATCCTCAGCCTGCCATCAGCAAACGCAACTGGCATGGAGTGGCTAATTATGAAGTAACTTCCTCCCTGCAAGTACACTGCGTGCAGGCAGTTAACTGCTCCCTAGCTACCCTGGAAGCTGCTTTTACAGCAACGCTAATTTGTTAGCACCCAAAAAAATCTGCAAACAAAAAAAAGTCTCTCTGAACATTGGTTCACTAAAGAGCTCAGATCCAATAAACTCCAGTGTAGACAAGCTGAGAGGAAATTGCGCATCTCCTATTCGGATCAAGCCAGAATGATCTATCGCAATGCACTTTCCTCATACCAAAAAGAAATCCTCACTGCTAAGAAAGCTTATTTTAGCCATATGGTTGAGATGGCCTTCAATAAACCCAAGGCCCTATTCGACCTGGTCCACTCACTTTCTGCTCCTGAGACAGGTCGCCCTTCAGTGCCACCCTCACTGAGCCTTTGTGACTCTTTGTCTTCCTTTTTTCTGGAAATAATATCCACTATTAGAGATACCATAAAAGCTGGAGCTGAGGCATATTCTATTGAAAATGCTCATATTGAACCTCTCCCTCCGTTAGGGACGTGGTCTACTTTTCCTCACTTGTCAGATGCTGATATTTTAACAGCTATCCAGCACCTCAAGTCTGCCTCTCCAGCGGATGCCATACCCCTGGCTCTCCTAAAGGAATAATCTGGCGATATGATTCGTCACATCGCTTCTGCGGTCAATCACCATTTCGCCACAGGCGATATCCCGCCCTCTCTTAAACATGCTTTTGTCATGCCTTTGCTAAAAAAACCCTCCCTGGACCCTGAGGTACTGGCCAATTATCGGCCTATTTCTCTTCTGCCGTGCATGATGAAAGTAATGGAAGCTCTCGTCTCCCTGCTGCTCTCCAATTTCCTTGAATTCTCCTGCTATTTTGATGTATTTCAGTCTGGTTTCCAGCCCGGGTGTGGCACTGTCGCAGTCCTGACCTCAGTGCTTGACGACCTAGCTCGCCTGGTAGACCAGTGTGGTGTCGGAGCCATCTTCCTTTTAGATCTTTCGGCGGCTTTCGACACAATTGATCACTCTACCCTGATCTCCCGCATTTCTGCCGCTGGGCTCTCTGGTCGTGTTCTTGACTGGTTCACTGCCTTTCTCGCCGATAGATCCCAGTCGGTATCTCTTCCGCCTTTTCTGTTCCCTCCTGTCCCCCTTGCTTGTGAGGTCCTGCAGGGATCAGCACTCTCCCGATCCTCTTTAACGTCTACATTAGACTCCTTCTCCTTCTTCTCCATGGCCAAGGCTTCCACTATTATTCCTATGCGGATGACACACACATTCTAGTCCGGTTAGACTTGACTCAGACTGAGACTGCTGCGAGACTGAGGAAATGCCTGGGGGAATTGGGTAGCTGGGTGTCATCTAACTGGCGTAAGCTCAATGTTAGTAAAACAGAGGTTCCCCACTGCTACATTGGACTGCTGACTTCTGGCCTTCCGCACTTGGCCCTTGTCCCACACCCGTGCTGTCGGTAAAAAACCTGGGGGTTAAAATTTCAGATTCTTTGACCATGAAGGAGCAGGTGGCAGCAGTTTGTAAGACTGGTCATTTCAAACTCTGGGTTTTGCGGAAGGTCCTTCCTTTTATCCGTACAGCCTGTTAAGCCCCGGTGGTGGCCACACTAGTATTAAGTGGTCTGGACTGCTGTAACTCGCTCTACTTGCAGCAGCCTCGCTACCTAATTAAGCGGCTACAACTTCTACAAAATGCTGCAGCAAGATCTAACCTTCACCCTCCTTTTGGTACTCAAATGTCCCCCCTTCTAAGGCAACTGCATTGGCTCCCCGTTGAGGCCTGTGTTATGTTCAAATCTATGTGTATAGTACACTGGGCCTTCTACGGTATCGTTGCAGAGTATTTACAAGCCAAATTTGTGCATTACTCTCCCACTCGGCTCTTTCGCTCTCAATCAGCTCTGCTTATAGTCATCCCTCGGTTCAGGCTGGCCCAGTCGGGCGGGCGTGCCTTTTCTATCGTGGCCGCCATTGCCTAGAATAAACTCCCACTCACTTTGCGGAGTATTGTTGACCATCTTGGATTCCGGCATAAACTGAAAACGCTACTATTCTAAACTCTTCTTTCAGTTTCTTTCTGCCTTCGGCCCCCAGCACCATGATGCCTTTGGCAAACGTGCGCTTAACAAATTTCGTTAACATAACATGACATAACATAACATACAATCAACAATGGCGGGAACATTGATTATGTTTGACGATGAAGCTACAGTTTCATCAAGTGCATGAATGTGCCACCATACAGGGAGTGAGTACAGGGTGGAACAGACAGATGCTGTACAGGCATGATTTAATCAGAAAAAGCAAGTGCACAGATGTTAACAGGGGAGTGGTATTTGGAGGGTGGGAACAGGTTCAGGGGTGGTTCAAGTGCATCCAGTCAGTGGAGGCAGGGGTAAGTGCAGAGAGATGCAACTCTCTAGAGTCATTTGCCAAGTGCAGCGATGATGATGACACTAGTTCAGGTCCCGGAGGCAAGTACACAAAACATTGCTGGGGGTGACAGGGGCCTGGGAAGACCCTTAGGTACATCAAGCAGCCAGTCATCAAGCTGCAAGCAAAAAGGTATGGAGAGAGTGAGAGAGCAGAAGGATTACTTAGCAGGGAAGAGGGAAAAAGAAGGAAGACTAGAAGAGGAAACTCCTGAGGAGTTCCTGGAACATGAGGATATGAGGCCCAAACAGAGGGTGGCAGGAAGGGTATCCCAGAGGGTGGCCCCTGCTGACGATAAAGCTCTCCCTCAAAAAAATCATCATCCAGAACTGGCTCACTTGAAGAAGGTTGGCGTAAGAGGATGATATGGCTCTGGAGGGACAGCATTGAGGTATGAATATTTGCAGATAGGTAGTCCTTGGGTAGTCCAAAGTCCTGTGTACAATGCATACTTACTATGAATCGACCCTTTCAGCCACGGCTAGCCAGTGGAGGAAAATCAGTGGTAGACAAATGTGATCCCTGGTCTTGAGGCCAAACATAATCCTTGCGGTCTTGTTCTGAATGAGTCACAGAGGATGTGAATTAGAAGCACAGAGTTCGACCAAGAGGCAGTTGCAGCAGTGCAGCCTGGCTTAAATCAGGGCTATGGAGACAGTGACCTGCTGGGGGGGAAAGTGAGAAAAGGTGTACCTCAGAGGAGGCGTAGCAGATAATTGTACTTTCAAGAGATGACTGAAATGGAACATGAGAAGGAGTGAGTTAAGGTGAATATGACCACAATCATTAATATCTGTGCAGGTGGTTGTGGCTGTAGGGCCAAGGGAGTCTGGCCACAGATAAAGTGGGGCCACAATGCAAATTAACACAGTCTTGCTGGTGTTAAGGCAGAGGTTCTTTGAAGTACACTGTTAGGATGAATTCTTAAGAATGTGTTAATTCCCTTCACCTTAGAGACCCCAGCAACATTGCTGGATTTTGAGGACTTGATTGTTTTACCTGGAGAGAGTGTGAGCCTTTTTTCCCACTCTCTAATGTATTTTGAATGTGTTTTACTCATGCGTTCTTTGATTATGGATTTTTTGACAACTCCATAGGCATCATCTTTTCATGTGTATCACACAGCATCCTCAGTGCATTGGCACAGGGAAGCCTTTTAGGCTCTCCCAAGGTTTAAACACCTTCTCTGGGATAAACTACTGTTTCCCAGAGAAAGTAAAGTGAAATTGACTTTACTAGTCTTTTCCAAAATCCTAGAGCCAGCACACTCTATCTTACAATAGAGTGCTGGAGGGGTTACTTAGTATCCCCTATCTAAAAACTCATGTAGCAGTCAAATGCTACCCTTTCCTCTCAAAATGGCTGGTGGCAGTGGTTTTACAACATACTACCATGATTTTTCCCGACTGCAAAAACCGTTAGCGTTAAATCGCAGGAGGCATGTTTTTCAAGATGGCGTCTGGGCCCCATTAGTTTAAACAGGTCTCGGTCTTCTTTTATCACCAGTTCGTTTTGGTAAGGTCCTTCTAGAGTTTGTCTCTGAGCGCCAAACCAGGTTTGATTCCGTTGTTCCTACGCCTTTGGCGGGCTTGAGGACTGCAGACCGCCTCTGGCGCCCAAATGTCTAGGGTGGGCAGGAAGTGAGGGAGGTGCCCGAAACTCCCTGTGCTTAGTCTCCTAGGAGACCCAAATGCACTCTGGTGTGATTGGCTGGCTGACTGTCCGGCAAGGACAGCCACCCACCTGGGTGAGTGGCAGCTAGGCTGGAATGAATGGGAGGAAAGTGGATAAAAGGCGAGTCTCTTGGCTTGGAAGGCAGAGTCGACCACTGAAACGAAACAACCAAAGACGAGCTGGAAGAGGACGGCTGCTGCAACTACTGGACCATTGATTTGCCCGGTGAAGCCCTGCTGCAGGTCCGAATTGCCAAGTCCATCTCGACAGAGAAGCCCTGCAAGGACGACTTCTCCCTTTGAGTTCGTGGGACCTATCAGCTTGTAAACCACCTGTATACCATCCTCGGAGCTGGTTGTATTTTCCTCAGAGTGCTGCAGGAAACCGAATAACCAGGTGAGAGGGACACCAGTTTGTGTGCTTGTCTACAGCTACTGGAATCGAAGAAGTGCCATTTGCCAGATTTTGGCCCAGTCCCTGTGCAGTGCAGGAGTCCCCTGACCTCCTCCCTCTTGTCCCCACGACTGAGACTCAGGAACAGCGAGATCTGCAGGAACTGCCAGGAACAGAAGTCATCAGCTGCATCTTTTTCTTCATTTGTAAAGGTACTGTAAAACCAGATGGAGAGTACTTACCTCTCGCAGTGAAAGTGCTTGAAACTTTCCCAACTCACAGGCCTAATCAGTGTGTGACCCAGCATATGATTGTTCTTGCTACAAACTACTCCTAAAAACTTGTGCCGAGACTTTTCCGTTTCACTACCAGAACTGCTGTATCCTATCCTATCCAAGACTTTAGTCCATTGACTTTGGCCTAAGCTATTGAATTGAATTGACTCTTCTGGTAAACTCTAAATATTTGCACTGTCTAAGAATAACTTGTAATCGTTCATGTTCTAAATAACCTATGCCTTTTTGCTCCTACCTCAAAGTATTCTGAATGCCATTTTGCTCCTCCTTCAAAGTAGTCTGAATGCCTCAGAAGCTTAGTGTATAGTACTGAAGTATATTTGTGTATGATGTTTAACTGCCTCATTCTAGTGAATGTCTTATAACTGACTGTTGAATAAATTAATAAGTGTTAAACCAAGAAACCGTGAGTGTAAGAGTGTATTTGAACACCTGTGATTGTAGACCTCTGTTTAACATCATTACAGCTCACATTCCCTCTTGAGATAAGCCTGGCTGCTCAGCTCTGCTACCAAAAACTGTGTAGTACAGACTTATACCAAAGGTCTGTTTTGCTTACACGTGTAGTCTTAGTTGTGTGTAGTGGTCCCAAAGGGTACTGCATGCAAACTCTGCTTAACACACACCATGAATGAATCATGGACAGACAGTCAGATATGAGAGATGAAGATGAGGCGGCTGAGGGTAGCCTGTATTAAAGTACTGTATTATCCACATAATACTTGAACCCAGAGGTGAAAGTGCTAATCACACGTGCAAAGTTAGCCATATACACATAGAATCACTAGGGGGATAGCTCACATTCCTGTTAAGAATAAGAGTTTGAAAGGGCCATAGAAGAAGGAAAGCTTTTGAGGTCCACGTGGGATGGGTGGGCAGAAAGTAATGAGGTTAACCACACCATAGCCTGAACCCTGTGCACCATACACGCTGTAGTGGACAAAAGCAGCATTGGTGGATGTCAACAACTAACATGCCGGTTAAAACTGTAACCTTACATAACAATCAATGTAAAATAACATCTTACTTGTACTCTTAACATGCAGTTGACACTTCAATTTCATAACTTGAAATACCCATCATTATTAGACGTAAGGATCTGCAGACAAAGAAAAACATGAAACATTGGCATGTAGCACATAAATGCATAGCAATACACACAGGAAATGAATGCCCATGCAAACCACAAGTCCCAATTCAGCCAGTAACATGTGTCCCTGTACACACGCATAAACACCTGTACACTGCATGCAGTTGAAACACACAATACACACACACTCACACCCAACAATTTCTCACATACTGCCTGGCCCCATCAATGACATGAAGAAAATGTGCATGCAACACATCCACAATTATTACACGTTATCACATACACAATGCACACTTCACTACACATGCCATATGAAACTGTGAGGACAGCACATATGCCGAAAATGTAACCAAAACAAAACATGCAACACCCTCAGAACACTGCCAATGTATGGATAAGGCAGTCCATCATCTGCGTATCATAGGGACATTGCACCGCACAGTCATGGAAGCATATTACCAATTAACACATGTGTTGTGCATTGCCCAGGCATACATCCAATATCCAAAGAGGTTTGTAAGGGCACACAGGATAACAGGTTGGGGACAGGTGAATGTAGACAGTTATTTACTAACACAGATCAATCAGACAATCAATACCTCCAGGAAATCATGACCATCACTGGAAGGGGAGGCAAGGCCACAATGCCTTGTGAGGGTTTACAACGTGCAAGTGTACAGGTGATGTTGTTAAGGCGAAAGGTTGGGATTAGTGCATGGAGAACATATTGTGCAGAAAAGGCAAGAAAATAATACATTAATGGTAGTGATTAGTCACGTGTTGATGCTGATCGTGAGCAAGTACACTACATACACAGTACTTCACATGATACATGCAGGGCACCAAGGACACATAAGGCACATGGACATGATGCACACTACGGCATCAATAGCATGGAATAGAGTGGTAGAAGAAAGTGGAAAAGAGAAACAACTACATGATCAATGTGACCTTAAGGAGTACTTGCTCAATGTTCAGGGGGAGAGTGAGTCTATTACACAGAAGGCATCACACATAGCAAATGGACACACCACCATCCCTTCCAATACCTAAGTGCTTCACACACAGAGAGTAGTTGCCTGAGGAATGCGGGAGTACAGAAGGGTAGTATATCATCAGAAAGCATTGAAGACGGTACTGGGACCCAGACATCCCTGTGGATGATATACCGGTATTACAATGTAATACGTGCAGGGTCTGTGAGCCTCTGAAGCATTTACATTGTAGGAGAGACATTGGCCCTAGTCCTGAGTCAAATGACAAGTCACGCATACATAATCTGGGTAAGCTGTAGGGGTTGCAGGGTAGAACAAGGAACACTCAGGAGTCGGATATTGCAGTAGTGCAACATGGAGAGTACCACAGCACGTGTAACATTGCACCTCTGTGTGTTGTTGTGGAATCGTATTTTGTGCATCAAGAGCTGCAAGTCGGAATCCTTGACAATCTCACGAATATGCGGCAGTAAGGAAAGGGGATAGTCGAAGATGAATCCAAGATTCCTGCCGTGAAATGAGTGGCAGCAAGTGAGCCCATGTAGGAACGACCGAGTCAATGCCAGAAGTAGGCTGCAGTGGAGCCAATTGTGACACGCAATTTTGTAAATGGCGCACAAGCCAAGGTCATTTGGAGTGCACCAGTCCAGGATGGCTTTGAGGCAGACATGGTGAATGAGGGTGCACGTGTGTCACTAGGAACAGTGCTGAAGAGTAGTCTGTCCTCACTGCACATGAATCAGTTGTACAATGGTTCAAATAAGTGTTGCAGCAGGCAAATGTATATGTCAAAGATGCATGGCAAAAGAATGGACACCTGCATGATGCCAAATGTGAGGGCTGAAGTAGGGTAGAAGAAAGGACACATTGTGGTGTATCTATGAAATTGAATTTTCGGAATGACCTAAGCAAGTCCACCGTCCATTCATGGAGCATCAAAATTATGATGGAATGCATCACTGTGTTAAAAGCATATGAGACATCAAGGATGATGAGGACTGCAGGGCCTTATGAATTGAGGGATGCTACCATTAATTCATGCGAGTCCTGTAGAGTAGTGTCGGTTGCTCCGGGCAGTTTTAATCCACACTGGTGTCCATGTACATCCCCAAGAATGACTTCATGGGTGTCCATTTCTGTGCGGGCCAACTTGGCTCGCAGTTTACCGGAAGGTGTTTAAAGCTATCCCCCAGATTGTTGGTGGTCAGGAAGGCTGTGCATATGTCATAGTAAGGATAGTACACACAAATGAGTGCTTGATGGAGGATGGATACTAAACACCAGCAAAGGAGTGTTTGCATAGCTCACCAAGAGCATTTGACAGAGAAGAGAGGTGGGCAATGATGGTTCTGTAGGAGCAGCGGTACTCCGTTGACTACTTCAGGGGAGACATGAGTGAATGATGAGAATGAAGAATGATGATGGTGAGTGTCTGGGGGTGCAGAGGTGGGCAGGGTTGCGTTTGAAGAGCCCGTCACTAGTCGGTTCAGTCAGTCATGTGTATTTTTTTATTTTTTTAATTTTTTTTTAATTGAGTTTTACTCAGGCGAACCTGAATTTTATCAAAAGTTCGAAAGGATCTTTATATCTCCTGTTCCCACAACACAACAAAAAGTATCCCCTCTGCTGTTCGCGACCAACTGTTATCATGCATACTCCCAAATCTGAACTTCCCTCATTGCTATAGTCAAAAGGAAGATGCGTCTCAGTTTGACTGGGGAATAGATGATGTCACTGTCTGGGCAATCTGAAGAAATGCAAGTTCAATTAGTTTCACCATGGCCACTGTCCATCTAGTGGTTTCTCCTGAAATTAATCTATTCCAGAGATCGTCTTCTTGTAGCATCCATGGATTTGTTATCAGCGGCAGGAGATATATGCTTCTGTTTTGTTTCGTTTTTGGACAGTCTATTACCAGATCTTTCAGAGTTTCAACCACTGCTGCCTTTTTACATAGGCGACAGCCCTGTTCTCCGTCGAAATCCGAATAGTCATTATTTTGTGAGTTAGCAGCAGATTTAATCTGGCTTTCATGAAAAGGTTTCTCTTTCTTTTTTCCGTAAATGTAACACAATCATTTTGTAGTTTTTTCAGCCTGTTAAAAGTCAGAGGCAGATGGGTTAAGAGTTTGTTCCCAGCTGCTTTCTCAATCGTGTGAATACAATCCATCTCCTCCATTTTTTGTTTGATTCGATCAGGGTTTTCTTTTAGCTCCTTTTCGGTGCAGGAAATTTTGGTTAGCTTCTCTTTTCTGCTTTTCACCCATTTTTGTAGGGCTTCACATTTTCCGATTTCAATTTCTTCTTTGATGATCGTATATGCGTGTAAAGTGTCTGCCATGATGATTTTCCTATAGAGTCTCATGGCACTTTGGTCGACCATGGACGCTAAAAACACTAAGCCTAATTCTCATCTGATTGCCGGCATGGATGTCGACTTTCGCAAGCCTAACACTGCTTTCCACACGTGACCCTCCAATTTGGGCCAGAGCAGACTTGGAATGTTCAAAGAGGCTTCCATTCCATACACCAGTGATGGAACAACTTTGGTCTTATAAAAATTTATCGCATAGATTAGAGAGAACTTCCCGAACTTGTTGTCAACTGCCCTTGTTTGCGAAGTAAACCGTTTAACTTTCTCCCACAACGTATCCTCCATGCACTTGTCAGTTCCTGAGCTGTCAATTTGAACACCTAGATATTGAATGTTCTTTACCATTTCAATTTTAGTGTTCTCGAGGAACCAGTTCTGCTGCTTAGTTGATTTACTTTGTGGTTTCGCGAGTGACAACATTTTTGTTTTTGTTTTGTTTATATCCAGGTGATTATCGGTAATATACTTTGCCAGATTTTATAGTTTACGTTGCAGCCCAATTTGAGTCTGGTCAATTAAGATGACATCATCTGCATACAAAAGTCTTGGGATGAAAGTCTTTCCAATTTTTGGAGGGAAAGGCCTGATTTTAGTTTCTGTCTGCTGGTAATCTCCTAAGAACGTGATGAATAGAGCCGGGGCCAGCGGGCATCCTTGTTTGACACCTCTGTTCACTGTGATTTCTTCTGATAGTATGCCTTGGTGGTTTAGCTTAACTCTTATCTTAGTTTGTTAATGGAGAGCTTTTATTGGAGCGAGTATCTTTGTTGGACAGTTCCAGCCATGTAATTTCGAACACAGTTTGTTCCGGTCGATCTTGTCAAAGGCTTTCGAGAGATCCACAAACACCAAGTATACCTTAGGCGCTCCTTCCTTCACTTTAGCTTTCAGGATGTTGATTAGCATGATGTTAATCGCTGTGCTGCCATTTTTCTGAAAGCCCATTTGCATGTGGTCTTTAGATGGACCATTTCTTTCCCAGGTCCTGAAGTCCTAGAGCAGGTGTGTTGCATATATCGTTCCTATTATTTCGAGTAGAGCAATCGGCCTATAGCTCGCTGGGTCATCTCTACTTCCCTTTTTATACACCGGTACAATGACTGCTTTCTGCCACGTTTCTGGAATCCGTTTTTTTTTGCCACATTCAGCGAAGATCTTACCAATCACTTCCGACCCCTCTTTGGGAAACTGTTTCAAAACCACGTTCGTGAGTCCATCGGGACCTGGAGCTCTGGATGTTTTCAGCTTCCTGATTGTCCCTTCTATGTCCTCAGGATTGGATACATCAACCCAAGTTATATTAAAATCTCGCTCTGTTCCAGTGGTAGTTGATTTAGGATCTTCAAATTCTGTCGTTAGGTAGTTTATCCACTTAACTTCAGACACTGTGTTGCTCTGCGCCTCGTTAGGTTTGTTGTTCATGGTTTTTAACAGCGCCCAAAATTCACTGGATTTCTTTGTCGATATTTTTCTCAGCATCTCTTCGGCATCATTTTGTTGTTGGACTGCTCTTTGTTGTTTCTACCAGTTGTTATAGCTTTTCACTTCTATCTGCCATTTCTCCCAATCTTCTTTGGCGTTGGTTTTCTTTGCTATTCTTCTCAGCCTCCGCCCCACTTTTCTTTTTTCAACCACTTCTTTATCATATGCATGTTTGGGGTGATCTAATTTAGCCATCTTGTCTGACCTCGGCTTTTGATAGGGCAGTAATAAGGGCAGATAGTTTGGTCTTTCATCTGCCTTAATTGACGTCTTACTTGTAGATGCTTTGATTTTCTCAATGTCTGCTTCTGTTAAGCGGAGCCGTGTTTGTTGGTTGTTTACTTCTGTGACCACTCGGTAAGTCAATTTTTCAGGTCTCTTTCCTTGCCAATTACAAGATAGTTAGTTGTGGTCGCTGTGTATTGTTTTCTTGACGTTGAAGCTCTCAACCCTTGGTACTAGATCTGCAGTGATGAATATGTAGTCTAATGTTACTTTAGAGGACATTTGTTCCCAGGTTGGGATGTTCTTTTGCTCCGGGAACAACGAGGCTATGTTTTGAATATTTCTTGATCTGCTGACTTTGTTCCATGCTTTTCCTCGGTTCATAGCTGCTTCGCTTCCGCCGGGCTGTTGGTCGTTGCCCGACTTCACTTCCATGGCCTCCTTGCATTTGGCATTGAAGTCTCCACATATGATGATTTCAATTTTTTCAAAGTTTTCCTATAGTTTATCAATCGCTGCTCCCATATTGGAGCAGAAGGTTTTAGTTGACATGCGTTGCGGGTTCCAGTAACAGTTTATTATTGCTAGGTGAGTTAATTTAGTACCTTGCTGCTTCACGCTACCTTGTGCCCATTGTTGTCAGGATTACAAGCATTTCATATGCTTCTTTCCACTTTTTGGGTTCTGTTAGGCCCATGCCCATTTTAATTGCCGTTAATAGACCCGACGATGGTCTGCCTAATAGGCGTTTAACTGCTGGCGATATTTCTACCGTGTACCCACCCAGCGTGGGTTTATCCATCAGCCATGTTTCTTGCAGACAGTCTACATCGTAGAGGCTTAGATTCACGTCACCGTCTGTCCTTAGATGAGCATGACCTCTTGTGTTCCAGGATCCCACACTGTATTTTTCCTTTTCGGGCCACTCCGCTCCTCTAGTCGGGTCGTTGGACTGGTCGAGGGCTGGCCCTGGTCGTTTCTATTTCCTGCTGTTTTTATTCCAAGCTGATGTTAGGCACTTCCATGGGCCATTCGGTTGAGATGTTTCTATCGTTTTCCCTCAATTGTTCTCCTTTAAGATATTCTTCGGTTCTTATGTTTTAGAACTTGACATAATTTGTGTCCTCTGCTGATTTTTTTCGTCTCTTCGACTTGTTTCATAGTCCAGTCTGTACTCGTGATATGCCCTGTTGGAAAAAGTCTGTTGCCTATTTTTTTTTGCTTCTTCTTTCCAAGTTTTATCATCTTGTCGTTTTCCATGTCTTTGACTGAACTGGTTTGCCCGCCCAGATTCTTCTTCTGCTTGGGATTTCTTCCAGCGATTTTGACGATATAGCTCCTCTGTTTTAGATTTGTAGTGACTAACATGTTTTGACCTTTCTTTCTTTTCAATCTCCTGCTCATTTTCTCCCCTCTTCTTTTTTATTTCAGTCAGGTGAAAGCCCATTTGTTCGATTTCTTCAAATGCACACTGGTCGATGTATTTGATTCCATCTGCTTTTACTTGAAGATATGCTTTGGCCCTATTTTCCCTGTGATACGGTTCCACTAATTTTACATCTTCTGTTCTGATTTTTCTTAGAGTTTTAGTTTTCCTTGTTAACTGCAATATTGTTGTTCGATTTAGTACCAAGTAGTCTTCTTTTATTTCCACTTGTTCTAACTTAAACACACGTATCTCTTAATTTCTTTTAGGTTGGTTTTCTTCCTCTTCTCTCGATGATCAATACTGCCGTGGGATCCATTTTATTCTGTTATCTTTTCTTTTTTCCTTGTATCACTCCTCACTATGGTATTGTATACTTTTATGTTGTGCGTCCATTTTCTGCCTCCTTGGCGAACGTTTTTTGTCATTTTTGTCATTTTCATCTTCTTTTCTTGTTTTTCCAGCAGAGCTTAATCCTTTTTTCTGGCTAATGTCCTCTCTGCTTTTGTCTATCTTTCTGTCATCCTCTTTTGACTCAATCTCACTTTTTTCTAAATGTTGTGATATATTAATTAAGTCAGAATTGTTCATGAAGTCCTCCGCTGTTCTTGGGGAACTTATTTTGTGCCTCTCTACTGGCCATATGGTGCCGCTGTTATGTTGATCTCTTGTTTGCGGCCCAGTTTTCTTGTGTGGTGTTTCAGATAGGGTGGATATCCCCTTTTTTCCATCCTTGACCTTTGTGATAGGTTCTATTAGCTGTGCTATTTTTCGGTGGTCTCTATTATTATTAGGCAATTGATTACCTTCAGTTTTCGTTGCTGCAGGTGCTGGCAAGGGTTTTTCTTTTACCGCTAGCTGTAGCTCTGGGATTTTAGGTTTCGGCGTGGTCTTTAACATTACAAATTTTCTGTTTGTTGTTTCCATGGTTTCGATCTTTTTTTCTAAAGATTCAATCTTACTTTCCCAGTTGTTTTGTAAGCTATTTGCTTTATCCTCCACCGCCGTTATGTAACTTTCCACGTGTGACATTTTTGTTATCATATTTGTTAGGATTGCTGTGTTATCTTGAATCTCCTCTTTTATGGCTTTGTAGAGTTTACAGAACGGCGCCAGTACAATAGTCATCGCGGACATGATGGCTAACATGTCCGGCTTCATGTTCGGTGATTCTTTTTGCATTGATGCTGCGATATCGCTTAACCGTCTGTTCTTTGGTGATAGTTGGCTTTTATCTGGTCTTCTTGGGACACCGGGTGATTCCATTGCTGAGCGGTCCGTAGCCATTTTTTGATCCCAGTCCGTTGATGCTAGATACCCGGAGGACTTCTTGTTCATTCGATGGTTGTCCCAATTGGAAGATTCTGCCTCTGGTTTTTTTGTCGATGTCATTCAATTCTGACCTATAGTCAGATGGGGCTTTGTCCAGGCCAAACGATGATCTCTTTCGGCTTGAATGTGGTCCTGTTGTTGCGCCTCTAGCATTGTTTGCTCTATCTGCAGTGTTTCCAGCGGTTTCCCATCCACCCATCCTTCTGTTTCTCCTAAATTGGCCAGCACCCCTTTCTTTAGTCGTTGGATCTGTTCATTATAAGCTTTGAATCGGGGTTCACTCCTTATGTCTGCTTTGTTGGCTGTCAACGTTCCAACCGTCTTTGGGGTATCTTGATTTATACTTCCATCATTGTTGCTGCTAATTGCATTTTCTTGAGATCTAATCTGTTCTCCCAGTGGGTTTACTTTTGATAAGGAGGGCGAGTCTGTTTTTCTCTGCTTTGGAACTGGCGGAGATTCTTGTGCCACTTCTAGCATCTCTGCGTCTGATACTTCCATCTCCGTGGTTTGCTTTCTTTTGTGTTGTTGCGTGAAGAATGCCTTTAGGGGGCATGATAGAAGCGGGTTTGGTAACCCTTTAGACGTGGCTCCCCGTCTTTTGATCACCTTTAGTCCCTCACTTCCATTTGCTTTCACCTTATTTGCCTTCTTCTCCATACTCGGGAGTTTCTTTGATGGTTTTGTTTTCGAAGAGATTTTTGCCCCTGATTTTGAAGATATGGCTTCCATTTTCGTTTTTTTTTTTTTCCTCGCTGCAGTCTTAAGTTCTTCCCCATCCGTTTCTTTGTTTGAGTCTTCTGACTCTCCTCTCATTTTGCTTTCGGAGTCCGAGGCTACGTTTTCTGTATCCCCTTCACTTTCACTTTCCTTATCCGTTTCACTGGCGATGATCTCTATGAAATTCGTTTTGTCATTTGCAGTCACTTTCTCACTTGCTGCCGGCTCAGCCCGACCTGGAGAGTTTTCATGCTTCTCTCTATTGTTACTATGGATCATTGCTTTTATCTTTATTTTGTTTTGTGCATTTTGCGTATTTTCCACCTGCTTCGCTGGGGTGTCCTGGATCTGTTTTGCTCCCTCATCTTTGCTTTTTTGAGTTGCCCCAACCTCGCGGGTTTGGGAGTTTTCCAGGTTTTCGACCAGATTTTCAGCCCCGGGGGCTTTCTGGATATTGGCCCTGGGCGTCATAATTCTTTTCTGCGGCCTTTAGTACGGCCGTGATGTTTGGGTCATCCGTACTTCTATCCTTCAGGGGGGCAGGGTCTTTTCTGCCATCTGGCCCCTCTTGTTCCTTCTCCACCTCCATTCTTTCTCCTCGCTCTGCCACGCCTCTGGGAGTCCGCTTTGAGTCCTGCGGTAGCCGTCCTCCGACTGCTCTTGCTCGTACTCTACTCACCTCGTCGGTGGATGGCGGACTTCGGCCAGCAGCAGCATGTGCGGGGATGGATGGGTACTTCGGCTTGTCACCGGGGTTCGTCTCATGGACCTGCTCCGGGAGCCTCATGTCTTTGCTCGCCGGCCCCTACTGGACTTCCTGACTCACTGGGTCCTCAGTAGCAGATAACGTTATCACAGGCGGCTCAGGTGAGATTTCTTTTTCTTCTATGGGGTCTATGGGGCCATGTTCACTCACTTCATATGCTTCACTCACCCGATCCGGGTGACTCTCCCGATCAGGTGTGTGGGTGGTGTTTCCCGGGTCCTTGTGTTCGAACACGTCCCTGGAAGCCGATCTTGAGGCCGATTCCATTTCAACCTTCCCCCTCTCTTTTCTACCTTGGGCCTTAAGGCGAGGCAACTTTGGCGTTGAACTTGTTGGTCGTACGTCGGGATCCATCTGGCTCCGGCTCCACGTCTGCAGCACACTGCTGCAGACTGGCTCACTACCTCGGCTCACCAGCTCTGCTCACTGCTCTGCGGTGTGTTGGGGTTGATATAGACGCCTCCTTTCACAACGATGTGGAAATGCTGCTGCAGACTGGCTCACTACCTCGGCTCACCAGCTCCGCTCATCGCTCCGCGGTGTGTTGGGGCTGATATAGACGCCTCCTTTCACAACGATGTGGAAATGCTGCTGCAGACTGGCTCACTACCTCGGCTCACCAGCTCCGCATGTGTATTTGCAAGACATATGTGCTGCGAGTGCATATCAAAGGTACTGTGATGGAGTTCTTTCTTGCAGAATATACAGTGGATGTCTTGGCAATCATTGAGCCACTCACCTCTTGCACCTCCACCAGAACCATGCTTGATGGCACAAAGAACTGCTGCACACCAGTGGAGCCGCAATGGAACACATAAGCAGACAACACAAAGCAAAGTGATAAATTGATAAACAATTAATTAATGCTAAAAGTACACTATTAACCACCAGACCATGGTCAATGCAGACTTCATTGTCACTGCACAGCAATGGTCTAATACAGCATCTATTCCAATGCAGCACCACCATGCACCCAAATGCGTTGCACTAGAAGCTGCATACACCATGGTGCTGCATGCATGAGAAATTAAAGAAAACCCACTAACAACACGAAACCTGATGTGCTGTTAGACTAAACATCCTACATAACATCAGACATAGCAACATGTTTGTGGCTTCACAATGCTGTAGCACACCTGAATAGTTCATCCATAATTTGGACATGCCAAATGTGACAAACAGTCCTAATCCCACAAACCCTGTTAGGGATCTGATGTGTCACTCATTAGATATGATAAAAGTTTCATGAGGCACACCTAAGCGCAAATATCTGCACCTGCCACAGTCCCCAAATTGTTCACCATGCTACTCAGTCCCAAACAACCCTAAAAGCCCAAACCACAGTTAGAAAGCAGTTATCATAATCAGTGAACAGTGGCCCCAGCAATCCATCTGATGAACATGACCATAGCCATCATTAGAATCACCCCAGTGTGAAGCATGCCTCCCTCAAGGAATAGTGTTTGAGCGGAAGGTAAGTCAATCCACAGTGAACACACACAGTGCCACACTCCCATACAAACACCACAGAAGTGTCAGCAAATGCCATGCACTTACCTGTCCATGGAACTCACCTGCCTTGCATACGACACGCACCATCGGGAGACGGTTCACCAAAATTGAATACTATGCAGAGTAACAGCACAAACAACATGCCCATACATGATCTGACATGATCGTTGAAAGACAATATGCACACAAGAAACAATGCTGTAGCAGCACAGGGTTCCACAGGGTGAACGGAAATCGATAGTGATTCATTCATCCAGTACAGTGTACCACAACAGAAAGGAGGGATAAAGAGTGACACAGAGAGGGAGTCCCAAGGAAATGACAGATCAAGGAGCACACAGCCTGGTCTTCAGATGTACAATGCAATGCTGTACAGCACAGTAGGCGCGCCCATAGAGGTATACACATAGGTAGGTAACACAGTGACATGAGCACCACTCAAATGACCATATCAGCATGCAAAGGACATATAAGACAACCAACACATGCAGCAAACATGCACACCAATGAAGCATGATCAACATGCAAGACAGCGCAAAACCTTACACGCTGACTGTGTCTGCGTGATGTCAATCCCACACTGCCTTCACCGAGAACCGTGTTTCCTCATCTGGTAAAGGATGGACAGTGTCTGGTGGAGGGCATGGGGAGCATGGACTTGAAATGGAGCAGGGTGTCTTCCCCGGGACAGCAGTCACTGCCACATCACGGATTACTGAATCAACATGGGAGAACACATTAAAACAGCCATTGTGAAGTACCATTGACACAGCACACACAACCAACTGAACACCAAACCTATAATTATGAGGGGGGAAGGGCAGGGTGCACTTCAACTCCCACATGGGTGGATGTTGAAAAAAAAAAATGACCTCCGTGAGCACATGACCGCACGGCTATTATGGACTGGGAGGCAGGTCTCTGCTCTGTTCACCTTCCTGGGTAGAAACAGAAGGTGGTAGTGGTAAGGGAGGTTGACTACGCAGTGCCCTGGTCTGGCCCTCAGTGGCAGCGGCCAGTCGGGACACTGATGAAGGCATCTGCAACATGAAGCCTCAGAAGTCCTCATGCAACACCTCAATGGGATGCACGGATTTCCTCTGAGATAGTCTGCCTCAATAGTTACATCTCCTGTTGGTACTGTCATGCGGGCTGCCCCTTGCACTTCGATTGAAGCTCTGAGGGCCAACAACTCTTGCCTCAGGGCTTCCCTGTGGGCCTGACCCCCTCTAAGCAGAGATGCCTGCAGAGACCTTAGATCGGACCGTCGGCTCCTGCTGTTGGCCTCCATGTGCAGCCTGTGTGAGCGCCATGAGGACCGCAATGCCTGCAGCGCATGCCCTACCTGTGTTTCTGTGAGATAATGGAACTGGCCACCCTATCCATGCCCTCAGCCAACATCTCATAGGCAGCACCCTGTTGTTGTGCAACAAGCAACATCGACTACTCCCACACTGTCTACCCAGCCTGCACATGTCCACCACGTGTGAGTGGCCAACACCTGCCTGACCCAAGGAAGCATGGTCCTTGCTGTGATGCCACTGTCTGTGGCTGCTGGACAGCATCCCTCCCTTAGACATCTGGCCCAGGACCAGAAACCAATAGTGTGGAGCATGGCCTTGCAGCCGTAACCACCATAGATGGATGTGACACCACTGACTGGCCCTGTGAGGGCACCTGACCCCCTGCAGACTCACGGGCAACAACAGCTCCAACACTTGGTGCACTCACCTCCGTAGTCTCTGATTTCTTCATTTGTCAGTTCTTTGGATTTGAATAAGGATTCAACATCATTCACAATCTTCATTCATACTGCTTTCTTCACAGTATTCTTGCATTGTGCGATTATTATCCTGATCACACAGAACCCAAACATGATCATCACCAACAGGGCTCCAAGTAATTGGAAAATGTTCGCCATCCATTGTGGAACCCACGAGAATATTGACCCAAACAAGCTGTCATCACCAATGTCATCCAATTCATCCTCTTTCTTGACGTGTAGGTTTGTCAGCAACGTTATGCACTCTGTCAAGGTGCAATTCTCGTTGTCATGAGAAGGTATAAATGTGTAACATGATTCTTTGATTTTGGCACAAACACCTCCATCCATAGCTGTGATCATGACCAGGACATATCTGTTCTGAAGAGTCATCAGCCTTATGGCTCTTAGCTCCTCCTTGATAGCATTGAAACCCTTTATGCTGGCTTTGATCGTCTGCAGAATCTCCCATCTGGTTTTTTGTAACCATTTGGTATTTCCTGCCGTTTGAATCCTGGGCATAAAGATTGTCGTGAATATTCATCAAGTCTGACTGAACAATCTGTGCTCTTATGGGATGGCATCAAAGCCTCTATCGACTTGGCTGAGGAATAGTTCTCTCTTTTCATTTGATTCAGAAGATCAGCAGATCTCTTCTTCCTCAGCTGAGCATCTGCTTTTGGAAATTTCCCAATGGTCAGATCACTCTTCAGGATTACCAATGCAGGAACATGAACAATCATTATAGAACATATTCCTCTCCAATCTCTGGTTACCTTCATCTAAGAACTGGGTCCACAGGCCCAATAGTGATCCATTATCACTGCTGTCCCGTCCTTCATTCCTAGCACATCAAAGATTCACCCGCATTGCTGATTCTCTCCAACTTTTCTCATGGCATTGTTTCTGAAGCATAGTTCTGCACTAGCCAAAGGCACTATCTGCAATGGACCTCCTTTGTCTTTGACCCATGTCAAAGGTTTTGAAATCCTTAGCCATAGAGGTTTGCACAATCGTTCTGCATTTTCTACAGTTGCTTTGTGCAATCCCTTTATTGCAGGTGCTTTGCATATGACTACGTCTTCTTCCCAACCGTCCGGAGAAAGCACTGTTCCCCAGATCTGCATCTGTCCTCTTTCCTTGCAGTTTAAAATCTCTTCATCAGTCTTTCCTTGACAATTAAGTCTCTCATTTATTTCCCATTGAATTCCTCCTCCCTTCATGCAAGGCTGTTCATATCTCATCACATGATTTCTGCTGTGTGCTCTCGCCCTTTTCTTTACATCTTGCACGTAATCATCTTCATCTGGTGCTTGCCATTCTGTTAGCCATATCAGAGATGCTGTTCAACCCAGAAATTGACCTTTTGTAAGGTAGAGTGGAAGGTGAGTAAGGCAATGAGCTATTTAAATAGCTATGAATATCTTAGACTTCCCCATAGCATAAGGCAGGAGTACACATACATAGCAATCCTCCTCAGAAGACTCTTTCTCACCTCTTTTATGTGCTGATACCACATGTTATTCCCAAATGAGCTGTACTGTCCAAATAATCATGTAATTCAGAATCATCCTCCCTTGTACTTCTCTTATGTCCCTTTCTTTGTCTCTCAGAATCTGTATCTGACGTTCTATAAGAATATTTATAAGAGTTCTTCCTGCATAAGGATTTCTGGAGACTATTGCTATAGGACAAAGTGTCTCTACATAAGCTACTGGAGTGGGGACAAGCACATAAGGCCTTGGCTGTCTCACAATGTCTAGTTCTGCCAAGGTAACTGGAGTAGGAAGGATCAAAGGGACCACTGCTTTCTTGGGACCAAGGAAATACACAGTGTGAATTAGCAGAATCAGAAAAACAATGATGACAGGCATATATTATACACCAATACATAAGGCTCCACCATCCACGCCTCTGCACTCGCCATTGACACTGCTCACTCTCTGGACCTGGAATAAGCTCTATGAAAAACATGTTTTTCCTTCCTTAAAAGTAATTACAGGCAAACTCATTTTATTTAGGCAAACACGTCAGATGCTCTGGTAGTTGTTGAATCTGCTCTAGGATTTCCACAAGTACCTGGCTGATTGCTGGACGGTTTATAGGATCTCGTATGAACACAAAAGTGTTGGTGTCTCTCCAACCTAGGTACGGATGAACTTGAAGCAAATAGTAAAAGATCCTAGCAAGTAGTTTGTGGGCATAGTCGTTAGACAGGACCATCTGTAGCTCCAGTAAGACACTCTGGTAATAGTCTGATCTGTGTCATTATTGCGGTCAATCAGCATCTAATAGTCGGGCCATTCTCCTCTGCCATCAGTAATTTTCCAACTGCGCCACACTGAAAACTCTTTCCAATCACCAGGCTTCAGGCCCTGCTAAAGTGCATTATGGAATATCCAGGTTCTATACATTCCTATGTATATTCATTGGTGCATCACCGCAAACTGTTCACTACGTTTGCCAGCCTTAAGATCACTGTGTCTACTTGCGTTACTGCATCTGTACACGTGTAAACTGATTTGCATTTTCGTCAGCATTTCTGTAGCATGAGCATCTTCATCTCGAGCTGAAATGTTGCTCATCTTCGACACCTCCTCTTCAGATCTTGTAGAATGTTTATGTTATTTTACTTCATGCATCTTTCTGGGTGCGTCAGCTCTGCTTTGCATGACATCACCAGTCTTCTCTTTCACTCGTTTTCACACTTCTTCCAGGACTTTGTCCAAAAGGCCATTACGTATTCGTGAATGCATATAGGGTTTTCTCAATGGATACCTTGTTTCCAGGACTCTCTGCGGTGTAGGCATCCTCACTGGTAGTGCACGTGTTGCAATTTCTGACTCACAACATAAAGGCAACATGGGAGCAGAGCTTTTGGTGGGGGTACTTGACTCCACCGCTACATGCGTAATACACAGGCACCCCAAAAATCAAAAATGCGTGTATGCGACACCCCGGTAGTTCCCGTAAAAAGAAAAAGCATTACATAAAACACGATACGCTGTGCCACCCAGAAACACAAAAAATGCATATGCAAAGCCCGGGAAGCTACTGTAATGGTAAGAATGGAGGTACTTGATACACAGGGGCACCCAGAGTATGAATAATGCATACGCGACCCACAGTGAGCCTCTGAAAAAAGAAAACGTAGATGCGCGGAGGCAAATCCCCCACCAAAATAAGAAGATTTGAACTGTCACAGGAGTGAATGAATTGCGTGGCACCCCAGAATTTTCAGTAATGCACTTGTCCGTCCACTCCCAATCGCACGTACAGTTGGATTTGCTTCTACGCACTTCTCTATCCCGATTCTGGTGTTATGAACACCAGTGCGAAGCGCGTGTGACGTAACTTACGCGCTGAAGGGCTTTTCTCTGATTTCATGTGTCCGCACTAGTTTCGAATGTACAAAGTTACTGTCACTCTGTTTCCGCCTGCCCACGCAATAGACATGGAAGACCCACACTCCTGCCTACAAGCCATTTTACCTGCCTCCTACTGCTCTGAGCTGCCTCCTACTGAGCCATCTGCTGCTGTCTGCCCACTGTGTGTGCCTGCTGACCACCTGCCCTGTATTCTGAGTGCCTGCTGTCCAGCCTTCAAACATGTGCAGAAGCGCTGGCAGGACCTAAAATCCATGACCCACAAGGCCCTGTGCTTCCTCCAGGCCAGTACCACCGGAGAGGGGCGCAGGTGCCGGATCAGCACCACCAATATGCAGGTCCTGGGAAAGCTCTGTCCGGCACGGCACACCTAGGTCAGCGAGTTGCAGCCACGTCGGGAGTCGTCAGGTGAGTGTCCATGTGTTGCTAGATTCCATAGTGCATGTTCCTGTGTGTTGGGAGTGAGCACCTTAGGCTTACAGCAAGTATGCTTCTTGTACAGATGTCTGCGTGCATGACCCAGACAGTGCTCTACATGTGTGCAGTGAACCATGTGTAATTTTAATGCAATTTCATTTGCATTGTGTGTTGTACTGCCTCCGTTCACAACATGCATGTGTTTTGTTGCATGTGTCTGAGACGTGCATGTGTGACAAGTGTGACAGATGAGGTGAGGCTGGCAACCTCATGTGCATGCATGGTGTTCATGTGTATGTGTCAAAGATATGATTGTGTGACTGGCCATCACTCATGGCTGGATGGAAGAGGTGTATTTCAATGTGTGACATAGTCATGTGGCGGGATTGCCATTGATGGTACTCTGATGTGATTGCTCATCGCACTGCTTGAGGACTGTCAGTTGATATGTTTGCATGACATGTGTATGAGCACATAATGCCTGTGTGTGTGTAGCATGCGCAATTGATAGTTTGTAACACTGCCATGTCCCCGGATGTGATTGTCTGTTGGGATGGACAGGCATGTATGTGTATTGCATGTACATGTGTGTTGTGGTGGAGGATGATGGTTGTTCCCTTTACTAGTGGACTTCATGTGCAAGTTTGTGTTGCAACACACACATTGGTACAGTGCCCTGAAGTTTGTGTTCTATGTCTCCCTATCCACAGTTGCATTGGAAAAAGAGGGCAGAGACAGCGCTGCTGTTAGGGATGCCTCCATCAGGCAGAGGCGCAAGGCCCAGCCGTTAGGCAGAATTACATGCAGTACCCTTTGGGAACACTACACACAATTAAGACCACAGGTGTAAGCACAATCTCACCTTTGGTATAAGCCTGTATTACACAGTTATGTAGTCACAGTGGCTGAGCAGCCAGACGTATCTCAAGAGGGATGTGAGCAGTACAAGATGTTACACAAAGGACTTGCAATCACAGTGGTTCAAACAAACACTTACTCAAGGTTTCTTGGTAAAAGAATATACATTTATTTACACATTTAGTTAGAAAACATTCCACTAGTAATAAGCAGCTCAATATCACACTATAATACACTGCAGTACTCAACCAATAAGTTTCTGAACAAGTTAGGCTCCCCTGAAGTGGGAGCAAAATGGCACTTCAGTAACTTTCAAAAGGGGTAGAAAGACAAAGGTTATAAGAATCAAAACACTTACTTTCATAGGCAGGACAAATAGTTTCAGTTCACTACACGTGGCAATTCAATTCAATAGGCCTGGGTCAAAGTAAATGGTTCAGTGTCTTGGATAGGATAGCACAGTTCTGGTAGTAAACGGTTAAGTCTTTGCCAATGTTCTTGGAAGTGGTTTGCAAGGAAAAGAGTTATATGTCGGATTAAGAGCGAACAAGACTCCAAAGTTGGGAACGTTTCACAAACTTCACTGTGGCAAAGAGGATTTCTCTACCGCACTTGCACAGTACCTTATGGATGAAGAAAAGCGGTGGCTGAGGAAGTTGTTCCTGGCAGTTGCTGCAGATCTGTCTGTTCCTGAGCTTCAGTCATGGGGACAAGATGGAGAACATCGGTAGGTTCCTGCACCTCACAGGTGAGACGCCACCAGCTTGGCAAAATATCGGTTTAAGGTCTGAGTGCCTTAAAGTCCACAATTGTTACGCTCACCTGGTATCCACGGGGATGCCACTCAGCCGGGTTGGTTGATGGTACCCTCTTCCCAGTTCCCCCCCACCTCCCCCTCACAGTATGGCCTGCGGGGAAGATTCCGCCTTGTTGTGGAATTAGGCGTGCTCTCTGTCCTGCCTTCTTGGCAGGGGCACGTTGTCTGTGTGGGCGTGTGTGGCCAAGTTACTTCACTGGTGCGGGCCCGTTTGGTGTCTCTCAGGTAGGTCTTACTGCAGGTTTTGTATAGCGTTGTTATTCTTGCATGCCCTTCTTTGTTTGAATAATGTCTTTTTTTTCTTCCTTAGGTGTACAGAGCTTCAGCGTGGCAAACTGGCTGAGTTGGGCCTCGCCGGTAAATGATGGCGCATGATGTGAGCTACGATGCGGTAAGTAAGCGTTATGCGCAGCGCTGAGTTATCTTGCCTTTGCTAACCTGTTTTCTTCCTTTCTTGCAGGTCGCAGTGTTTTCCCAGCGTGTGTGGAATTCTGGAACGATGCCGGCTGTGAGGCGACTAGCCAGGTAAGCTTGTTGTGCAGTTCGTGGTTTTGCAATGTCTAATATGCCTTCTTTAATATTGTCCTTTCCCTTCCTCTTTCAGGTCTTTCGGTCCGGGTGGCATGCAGATCCAGAGGAAGCTGTTCACTGGAGCTGCGAGCGGATAATAAGATGGAGATTGCAGGTAAGATGCTGCTAACGATGTTCCTTTTGTCTCCTTGCAGGTTTGCTTCTCCGAGGCTCGTGGGTATCACAGGACACGGTGAGCGTCACGTTGTAGACTGCAAAGTAACGTAAAGCGTGCTTTCCTGTTCGGGTGTGGTTTAAATAGCCTCAACAAAGTAGCCCAGGTAAAGTAGTCCCTAGGCCACCACACCCAAAACACTATACCGCATAGCTTGGTTCCTAGGAGCCAAGCTATGTGGATGCCTCCATGTTGGTTGAAGGCCCCAAATGAAAGAAGTAGTTCCCTACACACATGTTCTTCAAGGTGCATGAGCCTGGTGCCATAGGCAGCAGGACTGGCCCCAAGACAACCTTGTGAGTGTATGCCAGGCCTTCAAGGCCCTGATGGAGACCCGAGCCCTGATTCCACCTGGCAAGTGGACTTGCCAGTGGGGGTCTGGGGTGAGGGTCATGACAGCACTCCCCCCCAAAGTCCCCTCCCATGGTGTTCCTTCTGTCCGGCCCAGGTTTATTTGGGAAGTTCTGATGAAACTTCTTGATCAGACGTGGTGCATGGATGTTTTCGCTGGGCTCCCAGGACCTATCTTGGGGTCCATATCCCTTCCAATCGACGAGATAGTATAATTTGGACCTAGTGCACTCAGAGTCCAGGATATCTTTGACTTCGAATTCTGGTTCTCTGTCAACAAGTATGGATTTTGGTGGTGTCATAACCCGTGTACCGGGTTGCATCGGTTTCAAGAGGGACACATGGAATACCGGGTGGATTTGCAGATTGAGTGGTAATTCCAGTTTGACGGCTGCTGGGTTGATAATTGCCTTGATGGTATAGGGTCCTAAATATCGAGGATGAAAGGTCCGGGTTCCCTTGATGGGTACAAATCTAGCAGCTAACCAAACCCTATCTCCTACTTGATAGTCAGGAGCCTTTCTTCGGTGTTGATCGGCCAATTTCTTTTGTCTGTCCTTGGTGTGAATGAGATGTTCTTTCGCCCTTTTAAAAGCCTGGGAGATGGTTGTGTGAAGAGTCTTCACTGCTGGCATTCCCAAGCTGGCTGGAAGGTCTAGTTCGGAAGTACGTGGGTGTCTGCCATAAAGGGTGTAGAAGGGCATTTGTCCGGTGCTAGAATTCAAGGAATTGTTATATGCATATTCTGCTATCCATAGTAAGTCCTTCCAATTGCTTTCTTCGTGGTGCAGCAAGCACCATAAGTATTGCTCGAGAGTTTGATTGGTCCTCTCGGTTTGGCCGTCCGTTTGGGGATGGTGACTGGTGGATAGCCAGACGTCGACTTGCACCACTGCAGAACACTTCCTCCAGGAGTTGGACACAAACTGGCTGCCTCGATCAGAGACCAGAACTGATGGGAAACCATGTATTTTAACAATGCCTTCCAGGAACACTTTCGCTAAACTGGATGCATCTGGGAGACCCTTGAGAGGAATGAAGTGTGCCATCTTCGAGAACAAGTCCACGACTATTAGGATGGTGTTGAACCCTTGACTGGGAGGCAGGTCAGTGATGAAGTCAAGGGAAAGGGTGTGCCATGGAGCAGGAGGAATGTCCAATAGTTGTAGGAGAGCAGCTGGTTTCTGTTTTTGTGATTTATTTTGTGCACAGACAACGCAGGACTGAATGTACTGGATGATGTCCTTGCTCCAGGTAGGCCACCAAAAGTTCTGTTTCACCTTGGCTAGGGTTTTGGCGATTCCAGTGTGCCCGTCAATCAGTGAATCATGATAATCTGAAATAATATGTTGTTCTAGTTCTTTCTTGGGTAGGATAGACGGTCCCTAAAAAAGGGCAAGCGGTCCTTGATGGAGTATTCTCCCGGAGTATGCCATGCAAGTAAAGCATCGGGGTTCATTGCCCGTTGAATTTCGTTTCAGAGTTCTGTTTGCGTTAAGGTGGCTGTGAGACCCAAGAGTTTGTCTTCAGTTATAATGGGTACTGGGTCTGGAGTTGTATATACCATTTCATCAATGCCCATACGAGATAAGGCATCAGCCTTTCCATTCTGGAATCCTGGTCGAAACGTGATTACATAGTCATATTCAGTCAAGAAAAGGGCCCACCGTAGTTGGCGCGAGGTCTGGGCCTTGGCTGTTTTGAGATATTGCAGGTTTCGGTGGTCCGTGATAACTGTAATAGTGTGTCTGGCCCCCAGGAGGTAGTGTCGCCAGGCCTTAAATGCGGATTTGATAGCCAAGAGTTCTTTGTCGGTGATGGCATAATTAATCTCCGGAGGTGAGATCTTTTTCGACCAGAAGGCCACAGGAAGTAGCTGGCCAGTTTCTGGGTCTCTCTATAAAAGGACAGCCCCCATTGCCATACTAGAAGCATCGGTTTCTAAATCATAAGGGAGGTCTGGACGAGGGTGATGCAGGATTGGAGCGGAGGTGAACCTTCGTTTAAGTTCTTGAAAAGCTTTTTCTGCTTCTTCGGTCGATCTGGCAGTCATAGGGCCTGTGCGGCGGTAATGTGTTTGCTTGGTCTTTTCGGAACACATCCAGTGGCGTAACACAAAAGGTGGGGGCCCCCCTGTGTGACTTCCCAATGGGGGCCCCTAAGCTCCGCCCCAACATTGGTATACTCCGCCCACCAAGTTAGACCACGCCTACCACCATATGCTCCGGCCATAGGTACGGAGTACATGGAGGCAGAGGGAGTAGGTTCACCCGTTCTCCTTGCCATGCTCATCTAAATCACTGGTTGTGGTAGGGTTTCTTTCTACTCTCCTGTAGAAACTTTTCTCTATGGAGGATCACAGACTATTCATCCCAAAAGCTCTGTCAGACCACAGGTGATAAGACTTTCATTCTTGGGACAAAGGGTTCGGAGTAAATTACCAAATTCTGTTAATGACAATGCAAGCTATTTCTATTTATATGGCCCTGTTGAAGTGGCATCTGTTCAGATAGATGTTAGGTAAAGGTTCTCATGGAGATACTTTCAGCGAGTCTAGGCAATATATAAATGATTCCACTGAATGTGACCGATGAAGAAAAGAAAAAGGAAAACAATATAATACCGGGACACCACCTTCTTTCGTCTATTCCACCCACTTGGCCATCCAGCTGCCTGATCGCAATACCATGTCACATGTTGCACTATGCTCCTGCCTACCCCGTCCTCCTCTAAGGTCACAGTCTTTCCTTGCATGCTTTTCACAGGTGCTGGCCTTTTCATTTGAGACCACATCAAATCTGGGAAATACAGCATCATGCAGTGAAACCACTGTTCAAAAGCAGAGCAGACATAGTGCAATTGCCATTTCTCATTGTGCTGTAATGTGTCTAATCTGGGACTGACCAGTCTGCGTATCTGTGGCTATCTAAGAAATCTCCTTCAGACATGGCGCCAGACCTGCCTACATTTCAAAATCAAAAACCCAGAGATTCTGTCTGTTTGCATTCATTGGTGTAACAACAAATGTGTCGATCCCCATGCGGGGGGGGGGCGCCCCCACTAAACCTCTCAAGGAAGCACAGACTCCTCAGGAAGACCTGAGCCACAAGGCATGGGCAAAGCACTGATGACCATGCTACCAACTGGAGGACCTGAGCAGTGCACAAGATGAAAGATGTACGTTTTCTATATTACTTCTTTCACCTAGTGTAACAACAAGTAAGTGGCAGTCCCCAAAGGTACCAGCCTGCACTGTGGGCAAACCAGTACAATTATTATGCACATGCTAACGGTTGAGGCAGCTTTTTGGTGCCAAGAGGGTGGGTGTATCCGGAGCGGTAACTGGCTTTGTAAACTATTTTAGGTCTGTGGTAGCAGCTGAATAATTTTAAGCAGAGGAGCATTACCATTTTCCATGAATTAGTGTGAGAGATTGAGCGTAGTGAGGGAGCACTAGGAATGTAGGAAATACGGGTGCAGCTCTCTACTGAGAAAAGGTTCAAAATAATATTTTTAAATGGACCATTTTACAACAACATTTGAGAACAATGGGGTAAAATGCCATGCAATTTTAAAATGGGCGATCTGGGATAACATTAAAAAACTAAATCTGTTTCCTATATTTATTACACAAATTAAAATGCTACACAGACAAACTGAGTATATAAAGGTGTGGCACTAGTGTTACAGATGCACTTTTCTTTTGTGTTATTATTTAGAGCATGCATCAGCTGCCCGCCCTGCTGGCACACAAGTACGTAGTTAGGGGCCTTCAACCCTTCCAGTTGAAATGGGTGCCAAGCAGCTGCCCGTATGTTGGCAGACGACAGTCCTATGAAACTACAATATATTTCTTTCATTGGGCACATTAAATGTGCACTTTGAGTGTACATGTTACAAGCTGCATTTGCTGTAGCCCTTCAGGTACGTCACCCCCACTGACCTCTGTGGTGTCCAGCAACACTCTTATCACGTTGGTGCCTTTTTACTTTGGTTTCTTCTACATTAGCACCTTGATGACAAGAATGGTTAATAGCTTTGAGTGGACATTTGGTGTTTCAGCTCTCCGCTGGCTGCCCGTGCTGTGATAATCTGCAGCTATCAACCACTGGCCCCTGGCTGTATCTATTACAATGTATGCATGCCAATGGTGCCTTAGACTGCTTTTACCCAATCTAGGCAAATGCTCACATACCCCGAAACATCATATTGAAATGGGGCCTAGACAAGGGCTTAAAGTGGGCCTGGTCTAGGCGGGACACAGCACGGCAGTCTCCAAAAGCCACCAATTAGCCGGGGCTCCCCCAACCCCTAGCTCTACTGTGACAAAGCACCCAGCACCGGAGCATGGGCACAGGTGGTTCGAGTTATGAGTTGACAAACAGGTTGTGACAGAAATCCATGCCTAGAAGCCAGAACTTGACTCCGCAAAGGTTGTGTGTCCAAATAGTTTTATATCACTCCAGATTTGCAGTCATTTTACTATTAGGGATGTTGTTAAAGATAAAATAAGCAGAAAGGTCAGTGTGTGCTATAAGCTGAGAAGAGGGTTGCAGGTTTGAATAAATGTCATGGTTATGTGATATTTAATGTGCCGTGCTTATTCTTGTGTTCCCAAAATGCCTTTTGATTTTGTGCAACACCCATTTATGATTCAATAGCCAGTTGAAGATGCATGTGGGCTCCTTGTGGCCATGCCCAAGTTTCCTCTCCCCTCATTTACCACGTTGAGCACAATTTTGTCACACCCCCTTTCCAGAGCCCTGCTCGATTTCATATGTCACTGAAAGCACTGGCCCCAATGATCCATGACACATCTTCAGCTGGCCCACTGCACGCTTGCTCACAAACTCACATACCGGGGTGGGGGACTAACACATCAAATGAGGTATATGCCTCACTGTATTTGCAAACTTACTTAAATCAAGTCTGCACAGTGCTTCAAGGCAGTTGAAACAGGCAGAGCCAGGTGGGCAGTGGTTGGGTGCACTGGGAGGTGGAAAAAGCCTCGGTAGAGGCTACCTTCGTTCCGCCCCTCAGATCTCCCCTGCACTCCGGATTATGCCTCACCAAAAACATACTTTAAAATACCAGCTACACCAAGTGGCCAAAATCTCACAAGGGCACATTTTGATTGTGCCCTGAAATTTCATATAGAGGACCACTTACATGTAAGCAGCCCCTTCTGTACCATGTTCAGAATATACACAAAACTGATCATAAATGCTGCCTGCATTGCGGTGTTGAAAGGCAGACCAGAATGATGTTCATAGTCTGCATTGTTTCCTACTCACGACAGCTGTGAGGGTCCGAGGCCCTTTTAGCAATGTCTGAGAATTTCTGGAGGGATGCCGGGGACATAGAGCCCAATGGTGTTGTGACCGTGCCACCACACATTCCAAATATTACATGCGCACACACACTACCTGAAACATATGACATTCAAACACAGACACAATACTAGTATGCAGTGGTCAAAGTGTACGAAACGAAGTACTGGAACTATGTTCCCTAATGGCCTTCACCTGCTCCCCACAAATGCCATTGCCTCGCCACCTCCCACGCACAATAGAAACCCCCCAAACACATGCGCTCTTTATCGGAACGTTCAGTGCATTGCACTGAAAGTGCATGTTCAACTTCTTCCTATGCTTTTTTTTTTTTTAAACATGTTTTTATTGGGATTTATATAGTTACAGTCATACATTTCCCAATAGTTTTTTAGTTTATAACGAACGGTCAAACAACGGGACTGAACCACAGTCCTAAACTCTTCCCTCCCTCTTCCCCCCACCTCCCACCGGGTTGCAGATATTGTCTCTGTTGTGGCTTCAAGTTCTCTATAGTTTTATTTTAATTAAACATGTCCAAGAAACGGATTTTGTGGGGGCACCATTGTAGCATATAGTCGCTCTGTAGGTGTTCTAGTGCGGTTCCCCAGACTGTGCTGAATTTCTGGGCTTCTCCTTGGATGTTGTATGTAATTCTTTCCATGGCGATATGGGTCCAAATTCGTCTGAGCCAATCCAGGTATGATGGTGGAGATTGTTGTTTCCATTTTTGTGCCACTTCTAGCCAGGCCGCTGTTAGGAGTCATATGAAGTTCTTTTTTTGGGAGATCGTGATTGTCCTGTCTCTAGGGTTCCACAGTCCACACATCCATACCTCTTCTTGCAGGTTTTCGGCCCCGTTGAACATGGCTTGCATGTGGGTTTTTACGTCTGTCCAGAATTGTGCTAACTTTGGGCAATCCTACCAGATGTGTCTTCAGTTCCCCGCTGAGGAGTAACCTCTCCAGCATTTGTTTTGTGTGGTCGGGTACATTTTGTGTAGTTTTTCAGGGGTGTAATGCCATTGGATCATGATATTAATCCACGCTTCCCTCACCTGGATGGCTTTAGTCCATTTTGGGATAATGTTCCATAAGTAGTACCATTGTTCTTTCGGAATCGCTTTCTCCAGAATGAACTCCCATCTTTTCATATATAGCCATTTGATATTTTCTGTTGGAGTATTGAGACATCTGTATATGGTAGATACACATATTTTTGTTCCAGTATTAGTCAGTATGTATTTTTCAAATGGGGTCAAGTCTCTGCTCACTGCTTGTTTTATCTATGGGGAGGAAAGCCAGTGGCACTGTTGGTCATATTTGAATGTATCCTTTAGCGACAGCCCTAATACGTCTCTGCATTCTGTGAATGACCTCAATTCTTGCCCAATGAACATGTCTCCGACTTTTATGCAGTCTGCCTCCTCCCATTTTTGATAGGCTCCCTTCTCCATTCCTGGTTGGAATTCCGGATTGTCTAGTATCGGCATAAAGGGGGCTGGGTCGATTGTCAACATTTCGTTTCGGGTTGATTTGTTCCATATGTCTAGTGGAGTACTCATCACTTCACTAATGCGTGCATTCTGGTGTCTATGCTCCGGCTTTGTCCATAGTAGTTTGCGAAGTCGGCTTCTGGCCACCGCTCTGTCTTGCACCTCCCATATCTTTTGAGAGGTATCGGGGATCCATTCTTTGAGGACCCACAATTGGGCCGCCTCATAGTATCTTCTGAAGTGTGGAAGCGCCATCCCCCCCCCTTCTCTTGGCGCTGTAAGTGTCTGGTTCGATAGTCTCAGAGTTTTCTTCTGCCATATATACCTCGATGTTGCCTTTGTGAGGGCTTTAAAGAAGGAGGGGGGATTCGGATTGGGAGTGCCTGGAACGTGTATAATAGTCTAGGTAGGACTGTCATCTTAATCACCGTCATTCTTCCCCACCATGATATTGCGAGTGGATTCCACTTTGCTAGATCTACTTTGGTCTTTTCTAGAATGTGTGGGAGGTTTTCTGTGTAGAGGTTTGTAATTTTGTTTGTGAGGGTTACTCCCAGGTATTTGATCCCTTTCTCTGATGTTTTTAGTTGCAGCTCCGCCGCCAGGTTTTGGATTTCTTCGTTGTTCCCTGCTAAGGTTAAGATTTCTGACTTATGCCTGTTGGTTTTCAGTCCTGATATGGAGCCATACATTTCTATTTCCCTCATCAGAGTCGGAAGGGATTCCTTTGGATTCGACAGTGCCAGGAGAATGTCATCCGCATATGCCATTGATTTGTGTGTAATTCCTCCCATGTCGATTCCTTGTATTTCTGGGGTTTCTCTGATCCTCTGCAAGAGTGGTTCCAGGAAGATAGCGTAGAGCATCGGGGAGAGTGGGCACCCCTGCTTGGTGCCTCTTCGAATTTTGAATGAATCTGTGAGCTCCCCATTCACTGCTATCCGAGCTGATGGGTTGTTGTAGTTTGCTCGTATGATTTGTATGTATTCCTTTCCCATTCCCATCTTCTCTAGGATGTGAAATAGCATAGACCATTCCACTCTGTCGAACGCTTTTTCTGAGTCAAGCACTAGAAGAATGGCCGCGGTTTTTGTGTGTCCTGTCTTTTCTATCAGGTGTGTGACCCGTCTGATATTGTCGTGGGTCATTCTGTTGGGGATGAAGCCCGCCTGATCCTGGTGGATTAACTTGGGAAGCACCTCCGATAGTCTTGTGGCCAGGATTTTGGTGTATAACTTTGCATCTAGGTTTATTAAAGCAATGGGGCGGTATGAGCTTGGGGTTTCCGGATTCTTTCCTTTTTTATGGAAGACTAGTATCTTTGCTTCATTCATGGAAGGGGTGATGTCCGTGCAGTCTTTGAAGGTATTAAATAATTCTGTTAGATGCGGGGTCAGTTCTCTTATGTATGTTTTATAAAATTGTGCTGTGAACCCATCCGGGCCCGGGGCTTTATTTTTGGGTAGTCCCCGAATTGCTATCTCCACCACTTGTTCTGTGATGGGCTCGTCCAGTCTCAGCTTCTCCTCTAGCGACACTGTCTGCAGTGTCACGTTTTCCAGGTATGCTGTTTGATCTGCTTCTCTTGGATTCTCCGTGGCATATAGCTTTTGGTAATATTGTTGAAAGATCTTCCCCATCTCAGTTGTTAAGGTGCGTCTTTGGCCGTGCTCGTCTAACAGGGCTTTTATCGATTGGGCTTGTCGTCTGCCCCGCAGTTGTCTGGCTAATAATTTATCTGCTTTGTTCGATTTCGTGTAATACCAATGCTTCATGTGTAGGAGGTGTCTTTCAGCTCGTTTGGTGCGTAGGGCCTCCAATTGGCCCTGTACGTGTCTTTATGCTCTTTTCACTTTTGAGGAGTTATTGTGCCCCATTTAATTTCTCGGTTCCATGCTCTGCTTCTAGTTCTGCCTCCCACTTGTTTATTTGTTTGGTTCTTTGTGCTGTGATCGCTATGATATGTCCGCGTATCACCGCTTTGTATGCCTCCATTAGCTATGCTTTTATTTTAAAACGAAACCATTGCAGAACGGTTTCTTTTTAAAATAAAAGTATAGTAGGAGTAGTAAAATGTAATTTAAAAAGGTAGAGGAGCACTGCCCCCAACTGCTACCGCCCACTTGGAGCACTGCAAACATGTTTTTAAACGTACCAGTCCTGCAGAAACGTTGCCTCCTGTCTCCAGTCTGAGTCCAGGGCATGGAATAACACTGTCAACGTCCAGCATGCTCTGTCCAGTCGACCAGCGCAAAGGCGGGCTCAAGGTTGCCTCACAACAAAAAGAACATGCTTTCCGACACTGGTAAGCAAATGAAAGGCGCGAGCTCCACGCATGAAAAAAAAAATGTAGAGTTTTTCACAATTTTATTAAGACACCGCAGATCTTGCGCTTTCGGTTTTCTTGAAGAGCAGCACCTGGGCTTGGGAGACGTGGGGCCCCCCGCACGGCAGGGGCTGTGGGGGCCCCTGTTACGCCAGTGAACACATCCTGGAAATCGTGGTATTCACTTGGTAAGGTATTAGATACTCCCAGAGTTGATACTGTCGCTCTAGGAGCCATGGGGGTACAGAAGTCGGGTTTCTGGTCTTGGTAATAGCAGGCAGGGGAGCAGTCACCGGGGAAGGTTAATTTCCGGGCCCGCCAGTCTATCAAATGGTTGTGAGCAACTAACCAAAGCATCCGTAATATTAGCTGGAACTGAGGTGCCCTGATGAGATCAAACGAAATGGACTCCCGGTGTCCATCCTGACATAGCAAGGTACCCCGGCTGTGCCCTGGGTTACTGGTCCGGAAGCGATTTCTGTCCCATACACGGTGGTTATCTTGTCCGTGGTCGGCTTGGAACATAAAGGAAGCCCCATCTCTGCTGCCAGTTCTTGATCAATATGATTCCCAACTGCTCCACTGTCTATGTATGCCTCAACGGCAGGCATCCAAGACGACCGTTGGTGGTTAATTAAGATCACTGGTATTGCAAAGTGCAAGGTCAGTGACTCTTTCTTCTCACTTGACAAACTGACCTCTACGTTTGCCGAGCTTGGTAGTTTTCGGACTCCTTATCCTCATCCTTTTCTGTGGCCCGACTGTTCTCCTTGGGGGTTTCACTGGGCAGTCCTTAAGGAAATGTCCTGGTTTTCCACAATACAAAGTTGTTGTTGTCTTCTTTTATCCCATTCTTGTTTTGTTAATGGAGGTCGCATCCCTCCCAGTTTAATGGGTTCTACCTTGTTTTCTGGCACATGTGATGCATTGTCCCTTTGTCGAATGTACACAAGCCCAGTGTCCGTTTTAGACCGATCAGCGTTTCGATCCTGCAACCGGTGCTCCAGTTGCACAACCAAATTTATGAATTCGGCATACTCTCTGGGGGGATCAACCACCTGGGCTAGGATGTCCTTTAATTCGCCTCGTAAGCCTCGATGAAATAGCGTGGTTCTTTTGTTTTCCGGCCACCTAGCTTCAGCAACCAGTCTATTGAAGGTGGCAATGTACGTTAACAAGTCCTGGTTCCCCTGTCAGAGAGATAAGAGTTTGTTGTCTACTGCTTGTTCTTGGGTATGGCGAGCAAAATGTTTTTCCATTTCTCTCTGGAACCCCCCAAAGCCGTGTAACAGAGGATCATCATAGGTTACCAATGGCACCGAACAGTCCGCTGCGCTTCCACTCAGGTATAGCAAACCAAAAGCTGCCTGAGTTTAGTCGTTTGGAAATGCTGCAGGCCTACAAAAAAAGTGAAGGCGACACTGATTTATGAATGCTGCATACTTCCTTGGGTCACCTGAGAACAGTTTCTAGTAGTGCGAGGGGAACTGTCCCGGTAGCGTAATTTGTTCTGGAATGGGGTGTATGGGTGATAAAGTGGGGTCTTTTACCAATGGATTGTTCCCGGGCAGAGGAGTCTACCCTGCCTGTGATTGCAATAACTGCCTACCGATCCCTTCAGTGCGATCCTTGGTCACTATTAGGTCTCTCCTGAGAGCATTAGTCTCTTGCCGGGCAAAATGAACCTCGACACGAAGTTGTCTCAACAATTGAGCTAATTGGTTGATTTCCGATGTCTCCATGGCACCCAGGTGGATTAGTTATGGTAGGCTTCGCGTTCTGTTACGCTCATCTGGTATCCACGGGGATGCCACTCAGCCGGTTGCTGGTATCCTTTTCCCAGTTTTTTCCCCAAGTATGGCCTGCGGGGAAGATTCTGCCTTGTTGTGGAATTAGGCATGCTCTCCATCCTGCCTTCTTGGCAGGGGCGCGTTGTCTGTGTGGGCGTGTGCGGCCAAATTACTTCACTGGCGCAGGCCCGTTTGGTGTCTCTCAGGTAGGCCTTACTGCAGCTTTTGTATAGCGTTGTTATTCTTGCATGCCCTTCTTTGTTTGAATAATGCCTTTTTTTCTCCCTTAGGTGTGCAGAGCTTCAGCGTGGTGAACTGGTTGAGTTGGACCTCGCCGGTAAATGACAGCGCGTGATGTGCGCTACGATGCAGTAAGTAAGCGCTATGCGCAGTACTGCATTATCTTGCCTCTGCTAACCTATTTGCTTCCTTTCTTGCAGGTCGCAGTGTTTTCCCAGCATGTGTGGAATTCTGGAACGATGCCCGACGGGAGGCGACCAGCCAGGTAAGCTTCTTGTGCAGTTCGTGGTTTTGCAATCTCTAATATGCCTTCTTTAATATTGTGCTTTCCCTTCCTCTTTCAGGTCTTTCGGTCCGGGTGGCATGCAAATCCAGATGAAGCTGTTCACTGGAGCTGCCAGCGGATAATAAGATGGAGATTGCAGGTAAGATGCTGCTAACGATGTTCCTTTTGTCTCCTTGCAGGTTTGCTTCTCCGAGGCTTGTGGGTATCACAGGGCACGGTGAGCGTCACGTTGCAGACTTCAAATTAACGCAAAGTGTGGGGGACATTGTGGACTCTCTACAGTCTGAGATGCATACTCCAGATTCAGCCTGGGCAGAGCATGGCAACATTTAGCTGTGCCATGTTTCTCAATTGTGTTCGAGTTATCAGTGTGACTATCTGTCATTGCCTGTGATTTCCCAGGACCAACGTTAATGTGCCCAGTGGTAAGGTCATACTCAGCATTTCTTTCCTAATTTCTAATTAGAGTGGGATTTACTTTGGCTGTACATAAAGGTGGCTTGTGTTGGGACAACAGCTTTCACACTGGGCTGATTAAGGAAAGTGGAAAACAACTGTCTAGATGATCGGTTATTGTTTTTTTTTGGAGGAGCGGATCTTTTTGGTTTTAATCTGTTGCTTACATGTTTTCAAAGTTCATTTTTTTCTGATAAATATTGTTGGTTATAATGGGCAAAGAGAAAGCATTTGTTATAGAACAGTAAGCCTCGGTGTTAGAGTCAGTATTAATAATGATCGGGGGATCCATAGGTGTTAGACAAACAATCTCGTCCTCACATGCACAGTCGGCAGGCGAATTAGATGTTAGTTAAGGAGGAGGTACTGGCTTGACACCAATGTGGCCAGTGTTGAAGCATTCACACTGGAGCTTCCCTTATACAAAGTATCATCGACAAGACTAGCCTCCTTATCTGCATTTCACCACCTCATATTATTCACAGTTTTTATTTACTTAGCCCCTGCCGTTAGAGGGCATCATTGTTGACCAAAAAGAAACTCTTTGCCGCAATATGCAATTTTATATTGTCAAATTTAAACAATAGTGACTCGAGAGCCACAGAATTGGCTTTCGCTTCTACCTTCAAACCTTCATAAAGTGAGACTAATATGATATGATAGGTTATTTATAACACGCTTAATACTCATAGGTTCCTAAGAGCGGTGCTCCGTGTTGTCTTGCTTCCAAGTCGAGCACGTTGCCGCTGAGCTATCCTCCCGAGACATAACGCATAAGGCTTGGTTGATTTCAATTAAAGTTTGATCAGATGGAGTATCCATCTGAAATGCATGCCTGAAGTTGTAGTTCAAAGTCTTCCAGGTTGAGCTGATGCAGTTCAAGAGTCAAAAAAAGAGTTTGCATGTTGTAGAAATAGTTAGGGGAGTGTCTGCAAAAGTGTGCTCCAAGAAATTGCGGCAGTTAACAAGAACCTTTTCTGATATACTTTGTGGGGTTGTTTGAGACATTGATAGTGTGGATGGAACAGAAGTGCATATGGAAGGAGTTGAGTTGCTGCCAATTTTAAGTTTTCCTAACGAGGGAAAAAGATGTTATCAGATAACTTGGTTTTGGCAGCATAGGTGATAAATGATTGGCGAGGCTGACTGCAGGTGCCAATGAGTCATCTTTTGCCATTGGCATAAGACAGGATGTAGAACTAGATTCTGAATGATTATAATCACCCTTGGGAGAAAGAGGGAAGGGCAAATTGATAGCAGCTAAAATCTCTACATCCGAGATGTATTGGATTTTTACACTGCAATGCAGCAACGTTTTTTCGCTACGTAATTCACACATGAAGGAGCTAGTAGCTTCCACACTAGTTAAAATACATATTATTTAGATGTGGAACCTTAAAATGAAATGTTTAAGATAAGACAGGAATCAGTTTAAAATGTGATATTAATCCCTCAAAGTGTTAAAACTGAACCCCGTAAATTAAGTGCGAAGGGCTATGAGCGTGGCTCCAGTGCTTACACTCCCAAGCCACATACAAGTCAGATACTAAGCAGCTGTGCAGAAGCGGAAGGCAGATGGTTCACGAGCAGTATCTCGATCCCACGAGTGATTCCACAATGCACAGAGAAGCGGCCACAATTAAGGAGTAAATGACAAGAGAACAGGTTCTCACCACAATGTGAAGTATCTCCTCACCAACTCTGTCCCCACCTTCCAAACTCTGAACACAGACCACACTGCTAGCACACACTCTGCTGCGCTCCATGCAGACAAAACTCCTCAATGCATGGGGAAGTGAAGGCAGACTGAAGAGGAATCAGCAACGTGATTTAAGTCCTACCGCCACCTTGACACACAACACACTGCTAGCACACCGTGCCACGCTCTGTGCAGGCACAGTGTATATGTAGACAACATTCCTCATTGCAAGGGAAAGTGAAGGTAGACTGAAGAGTAATCAGCAATGCGATGTAAGTCCTGCCGTCACCTCGACACAGAACACACTGCTAGCACACCGCACTGCACGTTGCGCAGGAGCAGTGCATATGTAGACAAAACTCCTCAATACAAGGAAAGCGAAGGCAGACTGAAGAGTATTCAACAACGCGATGTAAGTCCTGCTGGCACCTCGACACAGAACACACTGCTACCACACTGCACTCCCTTTTCCACTTTACAAAATATTACATTACCTCCATGTCCACTCTTCCTCGTCCCAGTACTTACTTCATGAGGCCCCTGCCTCCGACACTGGACCTTCTTCTATTTCTTTAAATTCCTATAACTCCTCCCCCACATCCACGTCACTCAGTTAAATTTTTCCTGCCTCCGGCAGGTTGGACTTTTTCTTCCCGGTGCGGGGCACTGGGGAGCACCGATTGCAGGCCCCCTGGGGGGGGGGCTGTGTGGTGGGCCCTCGGCTCCCTCAGGTGCGGCGCTGCTCCTGGGCCACCTGTGGGGCTTGGGGTCACAGTTGAGCGGGATTGCCTCGCTCGGTTCTTTGCGGGGCTCCGGACCGCAGAGTGAGGATTTGTGTCCCGGGTCATGCATGGCCCGGGGAAAGGTAAGGAGAGGGGAGGACTGGGCTTGATGTTTTTTCCCTCTCCTCCTGTTTTGGCCATCTTGATTCAACAGGCCTTTTCCTCATGCTCTGTGTACACATCTTTATTGGAAATGATGGCAAGCACTTGGCAGTATGGGCTAGCCTTTCCTTTTGTTGTGTGGCCTCTCTGCTTCTTGTTGTGGGTTGACAGTGGCAGGGAGTCTTTGAAAGTGCGGGGCTCTGTTCTGTCGCAGACATGTCACATACCATCCGCTCCTCAGACACACACAGCACAGGATGCACCGGATGTTAGCTGCATTCTCTGGGGGAAGGTAAGGAGAGGGGAGGACTGTGCTTGATATTTTTCCTCTCTCCTGCTGGTATGACCATCTTGACTCCTTCAACATGCCGTTTCCTTGTGCTTTGTGTACACATCTTTGTTGGAAATGATGGCAAGCACTTGGCAGTATGGGCTAAGTCTTCCCTTTTGTTGTGAGGCCTCTCTGCTTCTTGTCGTGTGGTGACTGTGGCAGAGAGTATTTGAAAGTGCAGGGGCTCTGTTCTGTCGCAGGCATGTCACATACCACCCGCTCCTCAGACACACACAGCCCAGGATGCACTGGATGTTAGCTGCATTCTCTGGTGGAAGGTAAGGAGAGGGGAGGACTGTGCTTGATATTTTTCCCCTCTCCTGCTGGTATGGCCGTCTTGACTCCTTCAACATGCCGTTTCCTCGTGCTCTGTGTACACATCTTTATTGGAAATAATGGCAAGCACTTGGCAGTATGGCCTAGCCTTCCCTTTTTGTTGTGAGGCCTCTCTGCTTCTTGTCGTGGGGTGACAGTGGCAGAGAGTCTTTGAAAGTGCGGGGGCTCTGTTCTGTCACCGGCATGTCACATACCACCCGCTCCTCAGACACACGCAGCCCAGGATGCACCGGATGTTGGCTGCATTCTTTGCATGCAGCCTGTGAAAACGGTGTGGATTTGGACGTGTCTGCAAGCGGCCGGAAGGGTACCGGCCTGGCATAGTCTACATTTCGGGTTCGAGTCTCTGCGGTGCTGACTCGGCCCTTCATCCTTCCTAGACCGACACATTGGAACGATTTAGAGCTTGGGGCTACCAGCTACTGGACACAGGACTCAAGCCACCTCTCAGTAATGTGGCGAGTTAGTGGTGTGTTTGGGTCTGTGCTAGCTGTGGACGCAGACTACTTGTCCTGTCCTCTTCCTCTGAACTGCACGAGGAAAGGTCAAAGGAGATGATTTTCTTTTCCCTTGTCCGGCATGAAATTATAGAAAATGCATCATGGAAGTAATGGCCATTCAGAGGGTTCTTCTTTTAGGGCCCAGGTCCTCCGGTGCCGACGTGTTGCTTTCACGCCTCCTCTCAGACTTGTGGGAAGTGATATGGCACATGGTGGCATATGTCTCTGCTTAGAGGGGTTCTCAGAGCCCATGGTGCCGGTGGGGGGGATGTCACTTCAGTGGGTTTTTCCAGTGTAGGAATACCCCAGGTGGGGGGTTGCCTTTGATGTCTGCTATCAGGGATGGATTGCTTTGCCCTGCTTTGTGACAGTACTCTGCCCTTTTGACGCCAGCCTGGTGGCTCCTCTGTCGGCTGGGGGGGCCATGGTCTGCTGGACTTCTGGGCTGTCCTGCATCTTCCTTTTGATAAGTCGGATCTTTTTGTGGGCTGACAAGCATGCTGTTATATTGTGGCACAGGCATGCTTCAACGTCCTGTGATTTTCCTCTGGTGCAAGTGCAGTGACTGGTGGTTTTCCATGGCTCCTTGTCTCTATCTTCTCGGAGGTGTATGGGACCGGTGGAGTTTGGCTTCCTGGGTAATGGGCTCCTTCCTTAGGGGAGTATCAGTTGCAGTTCCTGTCTCTTCCTGTCCAGGTTTGCATGGTTAGGACTTTGGTACCCAGCTCATGGTCCAAGTAGTTGGCCATGGGATCCGTTCTTTCGGAACGATTGTTGTGGGTTACCATCTTGCCCGTTCCTCTCCCTGTTCAGGGTCAAGTTTTCTACTTGCAGATGTTCCTGGTCCCTATGCCTTCTAGGATGTGTCAACTGCTTATGGGTCTCAAGACCCTGCACTGCTTGTCTGGACATCTGGGGAGAGCGTACTCTGGATGTTGTGCAGGGGGGGTGCTTGCTGGCTGGTCTGGGCTGGGGTCTCAGAAGGCAGTGTGTCTCGGCTCGCCTGTTGCTGAAGTTACGGGGCACGTGGCGTCTTGCGTGTTTTCCGGTTCCTTGAGCCCGTCTTCGGTTACGTCCCCTGGTGTCTTATACTCTCTCCCACTGGCTTCCGAAGTCTCGGCTTTCGTAGTAGTGTTTTCAGTGTCCCCAGCGCTGCGAGTCTCCCTGCTGTGGTGGCGGGGGGTTTCAGTTCTACAGGCTGAGGTGTGCATGGTCCATGCTCCTGTGGCCTCTCTTACTACCGACGCCAGCAGGAAGGGTCTACATTGGGGGTCCTCTCAGCTCAAGGGTAGTGAGATCTGGGGAGAGCCGGCGATCATCCAATTGGCAAGAGTTGTGTCCATTGTCCAAGCTCTGCTGTACTACAAGGAGTTGCTGGACGGTCGTTTTTGATCCGATCGGACAATACGACGGCCTTGGCATATGTCAACTGCAAAAGGGGTTCCGGTCGCTCCTTGATTGCTCTGGCAGTGCTGATAGGCACCTGGGACAAATCTCATCTGGTGTCTTTGGTGGCCTCACGTATCAGAAGGGTGGACAATGTTCAAGCGGATCTTCTCAGACGCCGGTTTTCACTCCTCGGCGGAACTGGTCCTGTTGGCCCAGGTCTTTGCGGTGACCTGTGTCAGATTAGGGTCCCCGGTTCTAGACCTGTTTGCATCCCCGGCCTCAGCAGAAGTTCCCCTCTTCTGCTCTCGGTTTCAGGCTGGGGGGAATGGGGGATGGACGCCCTCTCTGTACAGTGGCCTTGGGGTTTTCCTTTATGCCTTTCCGCCTATTCCCCTTCTGCCCTGGGTGGTTTGGCGCATCAGAGTGTCCAGGGTGACAGTGTTGTTGTTAGCTCAGTTCTGGTCCCACCGGAGTTGGCTACCCTCTCTGTTGGAGCTTCGGTCCTAGGAACCTTGGCTGGGTCTGAGGTGGCTGTGTCCCCTTCAAGGGGATCTGAGGTTGGAATTCCACTGGATGCAATGGGCAGTGTGGCTATTGCTCAGTCTAGGTTGATATCTCAGGGGTTCTCAGATCCTGTAGTTGAGTACATAATGGATGCTCTCAGACCCTCCACTCTGAAGGTGTTCGGCAGGCATTGGGGCCATTTCCGAGACTGGTATGGGCGGTCTGGGATCCCTCCCCTGCGTTCTGGCCTCTCTGCTATCCTTCGATTACTCCAGAAGGGCTTTTGACAGGGGCCTGGCAGTTTTTTTCCCAGGCTTTGCTCTCAGTGGGCCTCCATGAAATTGCTTTTGGGGGACTCTGATGGTCACTTGGATGGGGAGGTGTTGGTGGGGAAGTTGCTCCAGGGTTTTTCTTCTTCAAGTCCTTGTGCTGATAAAGGGCTGCCCCCTTGGGATCGCCCTCTTGTATTACGGTTCCTTCAAGGGCCTCTTTTTGAGCCCTTTTCCGAGATTGATATCAAACATCTTACACTGAAATCTGCTTTTCTTATTGCCCTCGCTTCTGCCCGTAGGCTTGGGGAGATTGGGGCTCTCTTATGTCACCCTCCTTTCCTTAGGGTGCTGCCAGACTCGGTGGTGCTGAGGTGTAGTCCGAAGTTCCTCCCTTAAATTGTATCTCGGTTTTCACACCTCTCAGGATCTGGTTCTCCCTGACTTCTTTCATGATCCGAGAATGCATGAGGAGGTAGCTTGGCTTAACATTATGTCTGGCGGGACGTGTTGGAGTATTTGTCTAGGTTTGCTTTTTTCCACCAATCTGATAGTCTTCTGATTGCTTGTGGTCTGGCTGGGGCTGGGCATAACGCATCTGTGGTTTTCATTTTACGATGGTTCGGGGTTGTGATCTCCAGTGCCTATGTGGCTTTTGGCCTGCGTGTGCCTCCGCACGATCAGGGGCGGTCCGCAAGGGGTTTGGCGGCTTTCTGGGCCGATGAAAGGAGAGTTTTTCTCTGCAAGAGATTTGTATGGCTGCCGCCTTGGCTGGTCTAGGGATTTTCATCAACCGCTATGGGTTGAGTTTCTCCCACTCGGGGGGGTTGGTTCCTTTGTGGTTGGAGTTTTGTCGGTGGGGATGTGAATTAAGAGTTATTGTGGGTGTTTGCTGCACTGTTTTTAGCTCTGTGTCTCAGTGGGACCTTTTCCCCGTTGCTGCTTTGGCATACCTCATGAAGTAAGTACTGGGACGAGGAAGAGTGGACATGGAGGTAATGCTCTGATTACTTACCGGTAATCTTCATTACCCCCAGTACTACTCTTCCTCGTCACAGTACTGACGACCCTCCTCACCCTCCCTGCGGGGAAGGTCCCATGCTCTGGCTTGGTAATATGAAACTGAGTGACGCGGATGTGGGGGAGGAGTTATAGGAATTTAAAGAAATAGAAGAAGGTCCTGTGTCTGAGGCAGGGGCCTCATGAAGTAAGTACTGTGACGAGGAAGAGTAGGACTGGGAGTAATGAAGATTACCAGTAAGTAATCAGAGCATTGCAGTCACTAGATTTTCTGCCCATTAACAGAACATCTTGTGTTCTATCTTGTCCATTCAGTCCAGGGTTGGGGCTTTTATGACCCCTGTGAAAGCTGTAGTCATGGTGAAAATTCTTTGTAGTTAAGCTGGCAGTTTTTAAAAAATTGTTTTTGGTCCTACCTCCTTGAGTGATTACAGGGCCTAGCTGCCTAGCAACAGACATACAGTCCTGGGAAGTGTTAAATTCCTTCCCTCGGGAACGGCCTGACTGATTATGATATCAGATTAGATGAGATGGGACCACTCTGACCTCTGCTCTAATGAATTCAATGTACAGTTAAGGATTTAAGCCCAAGCACGAAGACAGATGTAAGTTGTAAATGGGGGACACTTGTTTTTTTGCAGTGTTTTGGCTTCCTGTTAATGAAAATGTGGCAGTCATCAGCATTTATTGTCAGCTTCAAAGGCCATTGAGTTTCATTTTATGTTAAGGCAAGGCGTTTCCCTTCCTGTATCTTAATGGAGGGTGAATGCCATTTGGCTGGTTTGGGCCCAAAGCAGGGTTCCTTTAGAAATTGCAGCTTTTTACAGTCATTTACTTTTCCCCTTGCTTTTACATTTCCACAACACAGGGCAACATCATACATTGTATTGGCTTGTCATACCCCTGTGAAAGGTCCACATTTTGAACATCTGTAGGTTTCATAATACTGATGCTTAATCCTGTAAAGGGAAATATACACAATGCAAGGCCCAAATTCGTTTTTTATTTATTTTTCCCCTGTGACATGCAGTGCTTTTCATCTCATTTTGAGCAGGTCTCTGTTTTAATACAAGTTTGCTGGATTCTTCCATGTAACCCAACAATTCCTTTTTGTGCCTTGTCAAACAATGTCAGACATATATTTTTATTGAAGATGGTCTGCAAACCTTGCACATTTCCTATGTCATGTTTTAAATGCTACATGCAACTGCACCCCGCGTGCTTGTTTTTTTTTAATGGGCACTTTTCTTTCTTGGCATATTAGTGTTTACAAATCCAACCCCTTGCGCTTGCTCTTTACGGCAGCAAACAAGGGATCTTTTTTTCTTCTAGATTCCTTCTGGTCGACTTTGGATGAGTCTTTCTTACACCACCACCTTCCATTTCCAGAACAAGGGAGATCCTCTTTTCATTTAAAAAAAAAATCATCTCTCTTCTGCATCCCAGAGGCACTGGAAAGAATTCTTCAAGTAGACAACTATTGATCTGTACCCCTCTCGTAATTTCTTGCTCTTCCTTTTAAGCCTTTCACCTTTAGGTGCTGCCTGCACCCCTTCTCATTTTCCACTGCTTCTTTGTTGTGCGCACTTGCACTTCCCCTTTTCTGTTCCCTTTCTTCCACTGTGCACACTTGCACTCTCCTTTGCTTTCTTATCGTTCCCCTTACACACTTGACACACTGTCCTCTCTTTAACGTACATCCTTTGCACTGTTCAAAAGTCATTTTCGAGGGGATTGTGTACTCCGACGTATTCCACATCTTTGACATTGATCACCACAGCTGTGCTGCTTCGGAAAAGTTTTTCAGCATAGGCGTCCTGCGTTGATGACGTCGATACGCTCCCTCGAGGGCCTCTTCCGACGGTCGACGTCACCTGATGTTATATGTAGGACGCACAACGCCCGTAGCCGCAGTTCCGTTTTTTTCCGCGAACGTGTTCACTTCGAAATCTCAGCGCGCCTCGGTTCTCTCTTGTTGAATCGGTTCTTCTATTGTTGTTAAGAGAATGATGTCTTTGTCTTCTGCTACCCCGAAGTCGGGCTTCAAGAAGTGTCTGGACTGCGGTTCCAAGATGCCACTTACGGACCCGTACAATGTCTACCTCTGGTGCCTCGGCGAGAGCCACGCCACTGATGACTGTGACAAATGCCAGTCTTTGACGTCGAAGGCCTTGTGGGAGCAGAAGAAGAAGCTGTCGCTAGGTAGGGTTTCCAAGCCCTGTAAGTCGAAATCCGCTGGGCTTTCGACCGACGATTTGAGGGGCAACTCCCAGTGTCGGCGTAAGTCCAGGGGGTCTCGCTCTAGGAGTGGGTCCCGCCATTCCTCTGACTCTTTGAGGCATTCACAGAAGCGCCGTCAACGGCCTCCTTCCCCATCCTCGTCAGAGGACTCCGCCAGACGGCGGGTGGCTTGTCCCACAAAACACTCATCGCTGGCCGAATGGGATGAATTCCACCGGCAGATGATGGTGATTTTCGAATTGCAGGGCACCGTTCTGTCCGCGCCTTCGAGTGAAGCCAGCAGGGAATGCACTAGAGCTACCGCTCGCATGCCTTCGGGCTCAGGCAGTCAGCGCGGTCATCGGGAACCGTCAAGGTCCCAATCAGACAAGGATGATTACCACTGTCCCCGATCCAGGTCCCGGTCCTCAACACCGTCGAGACCGCTGGAACCTGTGAGGCCTTCGAAGAAGGCATCGACGCCGTCAGTGCCATTTCCATCAAGGGACTTTCTCGAGGCTCCGGCTCTGAGGAAATCGTCAACGCCATTGGCGCCAAGGCCTTTGAAGGACATGCTCGGGGCTCCGGCCTCGAAGCCGTTGTCGAAGTCGTGTGCGCTTCAGTCAACGCCACTCCCATCGGCGCCCTCAACGCCTTTTGAGGAAAATTTGCCAGAGGTGTCTGGGAGAGCTGGCGAAGCTCAGAGAAAGGCACTCAGCAAGTCTGTGCAGCCTATATTTGACCCACACTCTGTTCCTCCTCCCAGGGTAGACTTGTTCCAACCCTTGGAATACATTTCAGAGGTAGCGGAAGGGTCTGAGAAAGAGGGGGTTGTGCCTCCTAAGGTTCCTGATGACCTGTTGTCTGGTCATAGCCAGTTGGAAGACCTTCGTCAATCTTTACATGACGCAAGTGGTCTTCATTCCTCCCCGGAAGTTGAGTTTGGCAGGCCTGAGTCTGGTACACATGCTGACTCCTCGTACAGGCGCCTCATGTCAAGGGTGACAGAGTATCTGGGGTGGTCTACTCCACCTGTGGATTTTCTGCAGGATGACCTGACAGATATCGTGGACCAAGGTCCACCCACTGACCCGGGGGTTGCCATTTCATATGGCCTTACAAAGAAGGGTGGCAGCAGCTTGGACTGCTCCGGAGAGTCTCCCACAGTGAATAAGACGTTGCCGAAAAAATACCGCCCAGCCAGTGGTGACCCCTGCTACTTGTCTACGCACCCTACTCCGGAGAGTTTGGTGGTGCAGGCGGCTACGGCCCCTGCAAAGCAGGCGGGGTACTTTACAATCCCTCCTGATAGGGACGACAAACGCTTTGATGGTTGGGCGAAGAAGGTATTTTCTTCTGGGGGTATGGCTTTAAAAATAGCCAACTCCGTTTGTGCCCTTGCAAGATTCACGCACACTCTGTGGAATTGTGTGTCATTGGCAGCTGAACATATTCCCGAAGGGGAGGAACAGGATGGTTTTCTTGCCCTCATTCAGGATGGCAAGGATGCCATGTGTGAAACCGTTCTGGCGGGTCTGGACGTGGCAGACTGTGTCAGCCGGTCCATGGCGGCGAGCACTGTGATGTGCAGATTTGCATGGTTGCGGAAGTCGGGGTTTGCTCCTGATGTACAGTCCCGGCTTCTCAACATGCCCTTTGATGGTGTCCATCTTTTTGGCAGCAAGGCTGACGAGAGCCTTGAGTGGTTGCAGACCTCCAAAGCTGCAGCGAAGTCCTGGAGCGCTGCAGTGCATAAATCTCTGCCTTTTGGGCCTAGGGGACAGAAATGGAGGGGAGGTTCCTTTCGTTACTACTCTTCCTTTGGTAGATCGAGGGGAGCTGCCAGTCAAAGGGGCCACTGTAGGAGTACCAGAGGTGGAAAGCAAGGTACTCGAGGTGCCAAAGCCGCTCGGGCAGTTGCCTCCTTGCCCTCAGGCACTGCCGCAGCCGCTCAGTCATGAGGCCATGTCCCATGGTTCGCCGGTTGGGGGAAGGCTGGTGCAGCATATTGTAGTATGGCGTACCATCACTTCAGATGTGTGGGTTCTGGAGATCATAGCCCACAGCTACTGTCTTCCTTTCCGGCAGAGGCCTCATGACAATCCACTGGGGAAGCTCTCTTTGAAGCGTCCAGATCCGCTCCTTGCGCAGGAAATCCTATCCCTGCTAGAGAAAGGTGCCATAGAACTGGTACCTGATGCAGAGAGGAACAAGGGATGTATTCCCCATATTTTTTAAGCCCTGGAAAAAGACAGAGGATTGAGACCCATCATGGACTTGCGTGGTTTGAACAAGCTCCTCAGGAAGGACAAGTTCAAGATGGTTACTCTTTCTCAAGTCCTCCAGGCCCTTCAACTTCAGGATTGGTTGGTGTCTCTCGACCTCAAGGATAGTTACTTTCATGTGCCGATTCATCCCAAGCACAGGAAGTACCTGAGGTTCGCGGCTGGCGACTCGCATTTTCAGTTTCGGGTCCTGCCGTTCAGATTGACCTCTGCCCGAGGGTCTTCACCAAGCTGATGGTGGTGGTGGCAGCGCATCTCAGGAAGGGGGGGATTCACGTCTACCCCTACCTGGACGATTGGTTGATCAGGGCGCGCTCTCCCAAGCAAGTCCTGGGTCATCTGTACATCACCTGCCACTCCCTTCACAAGTTGGGCTTCTCCCTCAAATTAAAGAAGTCTCATGTGACACCTACCCAGTTGCTCCAGTACATCGGAGCAGTGCTAGACACATCCCTGGGGCAGTGTTCGCCTCCCCGGGAGATGGTTCATCACATTCTGCAGATGGTGGACAAATTTCAACATGCCCAGAATCTCATGGCATCCTGCATTTTACTGGTGCCGGAGGCCAGGCTGCGGATGAGATCTCTGCAGTGGGCACTCAAGATGCAGTGGTTGCAGTTCTCCGGCAGGATGTCGGACCCCGTTCAGATTCTACCCTCGGTCGCTCAGGAACTTCTGTGGTGGACCGTCGAAGTAAATATGATCAGAGGGGGCTCCTTTTTGGCAACCGTGGCCGGAGGTGACGATCGTGACGGACACATCCATCACGGATTGGGGAGCTCATGCCAACGACCTGACAGCCAGCGGTCGTTGGTCTCCGTCGGAGTCCAGACTCCACAACAATCTGTTAGAGCTGCGGGCTGTCAGGCTAACCCCTGAAGGCTTTTCTGCCGTCTGTGCGGGGGAAGAATGTCCTGATTATGACGGACAATACAGTGGCCATGCACTACCTCAACAAAAAGGGGGGGCAGGGTCACTCCCACTGTGCAGAAAGGCGATGCAGCTCCGGTTCTGGGCCATCCAGCAGGAAATTTCGATCTCTGCAGTTCATCTGGCCAGAGAAGAAAACACGACGGGGGACGCTCTGAGCAGGCTCAGGAAGTTCTTTGAAGATCTTCACCCTTTGGGGAACCCCACAAGTGGATCTCTTCTCCACCAGTGGCAACCAGAAGTGCGAGAGATTCTGCTCGCAGGAATTTCCCCCAAGGCGAGCCTTAGGGGACGCGTTCGTAGTGGAGTGGTCCTTCCCACTGCTGCACGTTTTCCCTCCAGTCCCCGTCATTCCGTAGGTGTTGCAGAGGTTGCGAAGGTTCAGTTCCCAGAGGATCCTTATTGCTCCGGCATGGGCCAGGAGAGCGTGGTACCCAGACCTTCTAGACATGTCCATCTGCCCTGAATGTCGTCTTCACTACCGAGACGATCTGCTCTCACTGGAGGGGGTCAAGTTCTCCATCCAGAGGTCAAGTCTCTCAGCCTTCAATCTTGGTATCTGAAAGGCTGAGATATAAGGATTGGGACCTCCCTGAAGACGTGATGGAGGTGTTACTTTCAGCCAGAAGGCACGCAACGAAATCCCTGTAACGTTGCCGTTGGAAGAAGTTCTGCGACTGGTGCAGGGTACAGAATGTGGATCCTTTCCAATGTTCCATTCCTTTGGTTTTGTCTTTTTTGTTTTCTTTAGCCCACAAGGGCCTGCATGTGGGTACCATTAAGGGTTACCTGGCGGCACTGTCCATATTTAAGCGCTCGTCTGAGGAATGTTCTTATTTTTAGATCCCTTTGATTTCTCAGTTTCTAAAAGGGCTAACTCATGTGTTTCCACCGTCGCCTTTCCAGGTGCTGTGATGGGGTTTGAATTTGGTTTTAAAGTTCCTAATGGGAGCTCCGTTTGAGCCCTTGCATTCTTGTCCATTGAGACTATTGTCCTTTAAAACTGTGTTTTTAGTTGCAGTTACTTCCCGCCCGCAGAGTGTGTGAGTTTTCAGGCACTTTCCGCCAAACCACCCTTCACTCTGTTCCTTAAGGACAGGGTTGTCCTTAGGGTACGGCCTTCCTTTCTTCCGAAGGTTGTGTCGGAATTCCATCTGAGCCAGAAGGTTATTCTTCCGGCATTCTATCCACCTCCACATCCTGGTAAGGAAGAGGAGAGGCACTGTAGGTTGGACCCTAGCAGAGCTTTGAGTTTCTATCTCTCACGGATGTCCCGTTGTTAAAACTGATATAGTATTGTTTCGTCCTCATTGTATATGTTGGCCTATGCCCAGTCGCTCTGCGAGAAAATCCGCATTGCAAGGTCGTAACCTTAAGTTAATCGCGCCTCCATTTTAGGTCAAAGCCGCCATTTTAGTTATTCGCGCAAAGTCACCCCGTGTCACCCCGTGGCCTAAAATGACCGACCTGCGTTCTCTTGTTCTTACTTAACCTCTTCAAGCTCTGTAGGCGAGTTAATGTTAAACCTGCCTGCAGGCTACATGTTAAGGCCATGTAGACCTTGTCCTTTGTTGACCTCGGGATCAGGGGATTACTTGAATTGGCGATGTAACCTATAAGTATGCAAGAACAATAACGCTATTTGAAAATGACATGCAAAACATCTGTTCGACCTGCATTAAAGCAATATGTAAAGAGTGTAAAGTTAAACCCAGAGAATAATAGTGTTTGTTAGTAAATGTATTAAAAGGTATACCGCATGCACGAGATATGTAAATTAGGAATGAACCTGGCGCAACCCTAGCCCAGTATATGATTAACTTGTAGGAGGCTGGACATCGTTATGAAGAAATTGTATAAATACGCTGATGTCCAGCTAGCAATTCCTGTTCACTGCTCACATTGAACCTGCTGGTGCTCTCTGTGATGTACTGACGGCCAAATAGCTATTTGTATAATTTGTTTTGTAAACTGTACAGTTTTGAAATAAAGATTCTGGAAATCTTTACAAGCCCGTGTTGGTGTATTTCTCTTTGCATGGTGTAAAAGCCTTAATATTGTATTTTTCTGATTCCACAGATGGCGCCCGAATAGGGACCCTCAAGATTGACTTTGTCTCGTTGAAGGTTGGCACGGCTATCGGACCGGGATCGGACGGTGCGAACAAAATGGCCCCTCTGGACGAGAAGTGAATTCCTCGGCGGAACAGCATGATCCGATCTCTGAACGGTGAGCTGTAGCCCGAGACGACGTCTTGACGAGGGTCCATATATCGAGGTGGGTAAATTTGCCGAAATCACCAAACTCGTGGGTCCTTAGAATTGTCCTTAGTAACCCGATCGGGCCTCCCAGTACTTTGGTCAGATGAATCGTGACCCGATTCTTAATTTAGCCCTGACAATGTGAATTTGGCGCATTGTACTCGCGAGCACAATTATTTGACCAGGTAACACCAGAACTCTGATATGCCTGGGAAATTGTCTGCCTGCTTCAGGGCATTATTCCACAGTGACAGACAATCTTTGGAAGATAGCCATCCTGCACCACAGGAGGGGTCGCCGGCATGTACTATGTACTGTAAGAAAGGCTTTGGTAGTATAGCATTTAATGACATTTGGCACAGACAGACCAGACATAATTCTAATCTTCGGTGGCCAACCAATGGTAACTTTGAAATCCCTCGTATAGAATATTTAGAGTCTGTATTGGTAAAGAAAAAGGCTAGACCTGCAGCATTTGACGCATTGCACAGTTGGAAAACAGAAACTTTGCAGCAGCAAAAGAGTAGAGAGAAGCATATGCGTCGACATATGACGAGTGTCGAAAAGGCACGGTTATATGATCAAAACAAACAATTGGAATCAGTTAGGAACACGGAAAGAGCGTTTCAATTAGGCATTCAAAAAATCTACCCTTCGAAAGATTTTCATACGACCGATGAATTGATTAACAAACCTTTGCATGAACGAAGGCCCGATGCCTCTGCACCACCCCCGTACGTCCCTCCTCCTGGTGCTTTGCCTCCTCCTGTTGTTATTCCTCCTCCTATAGTTCCTCCAGTCCTCCCTGTTGTTCTTCCTATTGTCCCTCCAGCCGCCGCTCCTTTGCCTGCCCCCTTGCCTACACATGTTGACATTCAGAATGTGCCGACTCTTCCTCTTCCAAGTGATTCCGTATCGCTTGTAGTAGACCAGTGAGCGGGATCAAGGGTTGTGACTCGTAGTACTGTTTCCCCAGATAAAAAGAATGAACTAATTGCTTGGGCTAAACACTGTATGGAGAAGGGTGAACAAGCTGATGTTTTTTCCACACTCAAAAATTTAAAAAGTATTCCTGAGAAAAATGTCTTTATTGAAGGGTTGGGGATTCATTTGAGTATAATGTGGAATAGATTAAACAATGTAGATCTCCCACAAGGGTTACGGGATTTGAACGCCTTAGCATTGTCTAGAGATACTGCAGAGAAAGTATATTAGCATGTCAAGAGGATTTTTGTGTATAAGAAGGAGTTGGAAGAGTTACAGAATGAAGAAGTAGATGATGATAGTTTAGGTACTATGTTCTTACAGAAACGGTTTTCTCCTCGCCGTGAATTGATAGGTGAGGAAGCACGAATTTGTACAAAGGATGCGATAAGATGGATTTCAGATATGTCGATAACTCCAGATGAAGTATATGACACGTATGGTCAGTATACGTTAGAAATGCAAAAGAAAGTGATTCAGGTTATGGGAGAATACCTGCAGAATGAGTGTGTAAAAAGAAAGATTTGTTGTCCCGCAGAATTGTTGAGTGTTTATAAGAGAGCTTTTTTCGATGGATACCTCTTCGACTGCCTTAGCGCTTGATTTGGCCCTGTTGCTTAGTAAGCGTTTGGAGCTGCCTACTTCTCAGTTGCCTATGAGAGAGGTCCCTCCGACATTTGTCCCAAAAGTTGAGATTGCGGCCGATGCTGCACAAGGTATACTCGCTGTGGATATCCCTGCACACTATGTATCGCAGTTTGTACACGTCCCGTTCTCAAGACAGGAAGTGAACACCATAAAGCAATCTATTCCTGATATAAGAAAAAATCCGACGGGGTTCTATAAAGAAATAGAGTCGGTCTTACAATCATCGGTAATCACCTTAAGTGATATTGATTTATTATTTCCCGTACTCCTGCCAGTTGATTTGTGGAAACGGATTAGGACTGTAGATGATGTACCTGGGTTAGGAGATACGTGGGATAACATGGTTAGGCTCGACAGAGAAAGACCAGCTGGCGAGCGACCGCCTCAAGTGATATTAACTTTGCCTGATAGGATTATTGTGAAATTGAAAACTATAGTTCCTGAAAAAAGGATCATTTGGGACAAGCTTACGGGCTGTGTCCAAGGAAAGTCTGAGGGTGCCACCGAGTTCTTCAATCGGTTTGAACAGGTATTTTCAGATTTCAGCGGACAAGACTTAGGCACAGAGTCAGGGAAAAGGCTGTTTGTCGACAAATTTGTACGAGGATTGCTGCCTGACATCCAGTTACAGATTATGTCCTCTGAAAGCGCTTGGCAGTCGAAGTCTCAATCAGAAGTACTGCACATGGCTCAGTACTATGAAAATCGTGTAAATAATGAAAAGGAAAAACTTGAGAAAAAAAAGGGTGACCTAAAAACAAAAGTACTATTGCAACAGATTGTTAGAAACCCTAGAGGAGGTAATCAATTTAGAGGACAATACATTCCACAGGGAAGTACGCCCCTAGCGCCGGTAACCATTAACCAGTGTGCCTATTGTCGACATGAAGGTCACTGGCACGCACAATGTCCAACCTTGCAGCAAAGGTCATTTGGGAACATGGGTAGGCGATCCAGAGGTCGCCCAGGTGCAGGGGGCCCTGACAGAGGTCAGTTTGCACCAGAATCACAGCAACTTCCTTCACAGGATAAACAAGTATTGAATGTGGATAATAGAAACATTTTTGATCACCCTTCTGTACGTACCTCTCTGAAGAGCTTCCTTTTGATGACATTCTGTTTCGTTAGGATTGCCCGAAACAGGATTTGGAACCAACGCCTATTCCCGTTCATCAGAAAGGCCCCTACGTTGAGATGGCGGTGGGAAATAGGAAGCATCTATTTTTAGTAGATACGGGAGCACAAAAGTGTTCCATTGACCATTCACGGGTTTCAAACATTCCCCTGTCAGGGCAGAACAGCGTTTCTGTAGGGTTTTCAGGCACACCTGTAGTTTTTCCGGTCTCTTTGCCGGTACCGATAACACTGGGTCCCTTTATGGAGCAGTGTCCATTTCTACTTACTACAAACTGTGGGGAGAATTTGCTGGGGTTGAATTTGTTGAAGGAATTGAATGCAGTAATACATTGCTCCCCGGACAGAGTTCGGTTAACAATTTCACCTCAGCAATCACTCCCCTCTCAGTTTTTGACTCGACCTTTACCGCCAGACTTCAGTAACATTCTGGAATGCTTATGGGCAATTGATGATTATGATGTGGGCATTCTTCAAATTGAACCTGTCAAAATTATTCTGAAGCATGGAGTTAAATTGCCTCGCATCCCGCAATATAAGATCTCAGTTGAAGGCGAACAGGCTTTGAAATGTATAGTTTCTGATTTTGTACATCGTGGAGTAATTGAGGAAATTACAGGTAGTGTGTGTAATAGCCCGATTTTGGTAGTATATAAAAAAGGTGATAATGCGATTCCTTTTCAATTTATAATTGATTTGCCTGCTATTAACAAAATTGTGGCTCCTCAATTTCCCATTGTACCTGATGTTACCACGATACTAACTATGATTCCGGCTTCTGCCACTCACTTTAGCGTTGTTGACCTTAAAAATGCGTTTTTCAGTATTCCTATACATAAGGATAGTAGGTATTTGTTCGCGTTTACCCTAGGTGGACGCTCGTTCACATTCACTCGTGCACCACAAGGGTACTCTGAGAGTCCAAGTATTTATAGTAGACCATTGAAAGAGCAATTTGATACTCTCGAGTTGCGTACTACTTGCACGTTACTACAGTATGTAGATGATCTCCTCTTGGCTGCTGATTCTGAGAGTGCCTGTAAAGAAGGCACCGTGTTGTTGATTTGTCATCTAGCAAAACATGGCCACAAAGCTTCACTCAAGAAATTCCAATATTGTTGTCAGGAGGTCGCCTATTTAGGCTATCTCCTGTCAAAGGAGGGAAGAAGGTTGACACCTGAACGGATAAAAACTATTTCTGGCATGTCTGTCCCAAATACGCAAAAGGAAGTTAGAGCCCTGATAGGTATGGCTTCTTACTGCAGATTGTGGATCCCTAACTTTTCGTTAACGATTAAACCAATGCTGGCTTTGACAAAGAAGGGCATTTCTTTGCCATTGCCATGGACTTTGGAACACCAGACAGCATTTGATTTGCTCAAAACCGCGCTGTGTTCGGCACTGGTTTTAGGAACTCCAAATTATGAAAAGGCCTTCGTGTTGTATGTGCATGAACGTGATGGATGTGCTTTGGCTGTGTTAACGCAGGAACATGGAGGGAAGAATAGGCCGTGCGGCTATTTCTCATCCATCCTTGATCCTGTTGCATGCGCTTTGCCGAGATGTTTGAGAGCTGTCGCTGCTGCTGCTGCGTCTGTAAAACAGAGCGAGGGAATGGTCCTGGGTCATGTGTTAACCCTAATGGTACCTCACTCTGTAGATATTTTATTGAATAGAACTCAAACGCAACACCTTACTTCCGCACGATTGACAAGATACGAATTGATCTTGTTTGCTCCCCACATTCAAATTCAGAGGTGTTGTGTATTAAATCCGGCTGAACTTTTACCTGTCCCGCAAGATACTGTTGATGGTGACGAAACGTCACACGATTGCCTTTACACTACAGAACAAGAGACTTAAGGTAGAATTGATTTGAAAGACACGCCTTTGAATAGCCCACAAGGAGAGCCATTTTGTGATGGCTCTTGTTTCAAACTTCCGAATGGTACATCCACAGCTGCTTATGCCGTCACTACTTTAAGCACGATTGTGGAAACCAAAAGAATTATGCATAATTCTGCGCAGGCTGCAGAAATTATAGCGTTAACTCGAGCTTGTGAACTTTCTGAAGGGCTTACGGTAAATATATATACCGACTGTCAGTATGCCTATGGGGTAGTTCACAACTTCGGTAGACTGTGGAAAGAACGAGGTTTCTTGACCTCACATGGCACGAAAATACAGCATGGCACTTTAATAGTGCAATTACTTTCAGCGCTCACGCTCCCTGTTCAGTTAGCCATTGTAAAATGTACAGCACATCAAAAGGTTACAGATGATATAGGAAAAGGGAATGCTTTCGCTGACCAGATAGCTAAACAATCTGCCACTGATTTTAGTTCAGAAATGTATACTGTAAGAGAAATTGTAAATGTTTGCACTTTTGGTGAAAATATTGATTCTGTAAAAGACATTCAAGCAGATGCTACTGTAGAGGAGACCAAGAAATGGGTCGAGGGTGCAGGGAGATTGCATGGTGATGGGTGTTGGGTGGACAATGTTGAAGGAAAATGGTTACTCCCTGACGCCTATATTACAATGATGGTCAATATGGCTCATGGTCCGACCCATGCCTGTGCGCGTAAATTGACTAAAATGTTACACAGTGTATGGGCCAATGATAACATTTTCAAAATTGCAGAGCTCTTTGTCCAAGGGTGCATGGTTTGCTTGCAGCTCAATGTAGGAAAAGGTACCTCGACTCCTAGAGGAAGTTTTGCTCCACCTTCTGTTCCGTTTGAAGTTATCCACTTTGATTTTATTGAGATGGAACGTTGCAACAATCTTAAATATGTGTTGGTTGTCATTTGTGCATTTAGCAAGTGGGTTGAGGCCTTCCCTCTTAGAGATGCAACGGCCATAACCACGGTAAAAACTCTGTTGAAAAAGTTATTTCCTAGGTTTGGGTTGTCGAGAGTCATCTGGTCGGATAATGGGCCACACTTTATCGCTGCCGTAATCCTACAAATATGCGAAGGATTGCAGATTGCTAAACGGTTCTATTCGGCCAGACATGCCCAAAGTGGCGGATTAGTGGAAAGGCATAACGGCATTATAAAGAACAAGCTCGCTAAAACGTGTGCTGGACGCCTTACCGATCGTGTTGCTGTCGATGAGAACAACCCCTCAAACTAAGATTGGGCTCTCTCCCTTTGAGGTGGTAATGGGGAGGCCTGCTAATATTTGGGGTATGCCAAAAAGTCGCTCGTTGCGGGATATAGAGAATGTGCTTCTTTCATATTACTGTAACCAGTTGACTAAAAATCTATTTTCAATTTATCACCAGGTGCGAGAGGCATTACCTGTACGGTACAAGGGTCGTGGTCACAGTCTACGACCGGGGGACTGGATCCTCATGAAAGTTTTCGAGAGGTCGTCTTGCCTTGCACCTCGGTGGAGGGGTCCCTTCCAGATCTTGCCCGTCACCCAGACTGCTGTGCGGGTAGCAGGGTGAAAGAACTGGATCCACGCGACACACACCAAACGGATCCCGCAGCCCGTGCCATACGATACAGAAGACACAGAATCCCTTTCCAATGCTGTAACCGACATTCCCGAAACAGCAACATTCGACAAGAGAGTATCGGAGACCGTTCCAGAGTTCGTAAGGCCGGACAAAACGGCCATCTTGTCTCCGCACTCTCCAACAGTGGAACTTCCGGATCCATCATTTTCTGATCCCATTTCTGTTCACTTGCCACCTCCAGTGGGAAGTGACGACATACTTTTTTCTGACCCTTCAGCATCGGAAATTGTGAAATATAATTTACGTCCAAGAAGATAGATGTATGGCACGGTTTGACTGTGCAATCGAGGAAATCATTTGAGGGCTTGCCTTTTGGCCCGACTGTACGAAAGGATTCTGTTGGCTAAGGGTTGTGGGAAAGACATTAAGAAGACGCGCGACTGGAGTCACCAGCAAACGAACAATTGGTGTTTTCCGATTGAAGACGACGATGCCTGCACCCGCTACCGCTCGCACTGAACTTTTAGATAAATGTGTGGCTAGCAGAGACAATGATCAAGCGTGTAAGGGGACCCTGAAAATGTATTGTTGCCTTTTAATAATAATAACTGGGTTTGTAGTAACTATTGGTTTTGGGTTATGGTATCTGGAGGAAGCATATCCGCTAGAGGACTTCTTACCTGTTGAAAATGTATCTGTTTTCCCCACTCCTTCCGTGCAATTGCATACCTTGTCGCCTAGAGATTCTTCGCATAGACGGAATTATCAGAATAATACTCTTTTGTTAATAATGAATGCCACTCATGCAATTTTGAATAGGACCAACTGCTGGATCTGCTCACATCTACCGCAACATGGGGATAAGGGGCTAGGTTGGTACATTCATCCTTTACCTTTGACAACTGCTTGTTATGCTTCTCTTAGAGCACTATTCTTTGGCTGATGGAATGACAGCATCTCAGGGAACTTTGATGGTATACATTTGAATAGTTTTGAAAAACGTGTTTTGATGCCCCTGGGATGCTCGCTTTTTGCAAATAGGAATAAGCCAAACGTTGCTTCTGTTAGGCCCTCTGATAGATTGTCTCGTCCTTTTCAGTCTTTGATCTCTTTCAAAATGGCTCCTATAGGCAATAAGGATGCCACGCCTCCATCTTATTCTATTAACCATAGCCCCGATTCAGTTTCCTTCTGCATACTGAGGAATGGAATGGGTAATTTTAGAAAATGCGCCAACGTTGCCAATTTGACTAGTGAGAACAGACCTCTGTACGTAGGTGAAACTGTCTATTTCGTTTGCGGTAATATGGCATTTCCATGGTTGCCCAGGGATTGGCAAGGAACCTGCTATTTAGGGATTCTATTACCTGGGGTATTTATTGCCAGTACTGCAGACATTTCAAAGACTCGTCCACGACGAGGTGTGAAGGGGGATACTCCAGCACAAACTCTAGGAGACATCATGAAATCCTTTGTGCCATTGTTGGGCAAATTACGAATTCAGAAGATATCAGGGGACTAGCGAGAGTACTCGAGAGAACCATCAACCGGACCACTGACATACTCTATAATATGACGTTGTAACAGAAAGCGATAAGATTAGTAGCTCTTCAGAACCGGATGGCATTAGATGTCATTCTGGCAGAGCGTGGAGGAGTATGTAAATTAGTGGGGTCCGCTTGCTGCGTTTACATACCAGACTCCTCTCCAACAATCTTTAGGGCGATCCAAAATCTACATGTTTGTAGTTCGGAAGTACATGTTCCTGAGGGAAATTGGGAACTTAGTGCATGGTTTTGGGACCTCCTACGGTCATGGGGATGGAAGTTGTTTTCGGCCCTGCTGATTATCCTGGGTAGTTTCCTATTCCTTTGTTGTTGTATACAGTGTCTCCCTGGTATATGTTCGGTATTAGGGGGGTGTTGCGCACAAGCAACAAGTGTATTAGGGCATAGAATATACGCCCCAGATAAGGTTTCCAAGGAGTATGTGTTGAAAGAAACTCTAGTGTCTGATCTAATGGCAATAGATATGTCTGATAATGATTCAGGGTGTATAGACATTGAAATGTGGAGTTAGTCGTAAAGTGATTGGAAGTAGTTTAGCACTTGGCATAGGCCGAAAGGAGGATTTGTTAAAACTGATATAGTATTGTTTCATCCTCATTGTATATGTTGGCCTATGCCCAGTCCCTCTGCGAGAAAATCCGCATTGCAAGGTCTTAACCTTAAGTTAATCGAGCCTCCATTTGAGGTCAAAGCCGCCATTTTAGTTATTCGTGCAAAGTCACCCCATGGCCTAAAATGACCGACCTGCGTTCTCATGTTCTTACTTAACCTCTTCAACCACTGTAGGCGAGTTAATGTCCAACCTACCTGCAGGCTACATGTTAAGGCCATGTAGACCTTGTCCTTTGTTGACCTTGGGATCAGGGGATTACTTGAATTGGCGATGTAACCTATAAGTATGTAAGAACAATACCGCTATTTGAACACGACATGCGAAACATCTGTTCAACCTGCATTAAAGCAATGTGTAAAGAGTGTAAAGTTAAACCCAGAGAATAATAGTGTTTGTTAGTAAATGTATTAAAAGGTATACCGCATGCACGAGATATGTACATTAGGAATGAACCTGGCGCGACCCTAGCCCAGTACATGATTAACTTGTAGGAGGCTGGACATCCTACAAATTGTATAAATACGCTAATGTCCAGCTAGCAATTCCTGTTCACTGCTCACATTGAACCTGCTGGTGGTCTCTGTGATGTACTGACGACCAAATAGCTATTTGTATACTTTGTTTTGTAAACTGTACAGTATTGAAATAAAGATTCTGGGAATCTTTACAAGCCTGTGTTGGTGTATTTCTCTTTGCATGGTGTAAAAGCCTTAATATTGTATTTTTCTGATTCCACACTGTGTCAGAGTGGACAATCAGCTCTTTATTGGTTACGCTGGAAGGCGTTTAGGTCAAGCTGTTTCCAAGCAGACCTTGTCTAGATGGATCATTTTAACGATCTCTGAGTGTTATCGTTTGGCGGGAAAGGACCCTCCAGTAGGCTTACGGGCTCATTCTACTGGGGGTATGGCTGCCTCCACTGCATTACAGAGGGGTGTTCCGAATCGTAATATTTGCTTAGCAGCCACATGGGCCTCTGTCCATACTTTTGTGAAACATTATTCCCTGGACTCTACCCATGGGCAATATTTGGCCTTTGGCAAGGCAGTCCTTTATTCTGCAATTTGATTGGGCATGCTAAACAATTCTAAATTCTTTTCCCACCTCCTTACTTTGGTACTGCTTTGGAAGTATGTCAAAGATGTGGAATACATCGGAGGACACAATCCCCTCAAAGAACAAGTTACTTTCTTACCTGGTAACGTTCTTTCGATGGGATGTTCCTCCGATGTAGTCCACATCGTACCCTCCCTACCTGCCCCGCTACAGAATTTCTTATGCGATTGCAGCTTCCGTTTCCGCAAGGCTTTCTGTAGTAATACTGGCAGAAGATTAGTGCCACACGTTCTGGGGGACAAAACTACAACTGAGGCTGCGGGCGTCGTGCGTCCTACATATAACATCCGGTGACGTCGACCGTCAGAGGAGGTTCTCGAGGGAGCGTATCAACGTCATCGACGCAGGATGCCTACGCCGAAAAAGTTTTCGGAAGCAGCACAGCTGTGGTAATCAATGTCAAAGATGTGGAATACGACGGAGGAACATCCCATAGAAAGACCGTTACCAAAGTAACTTGTTCATTTCAAGTTTACCTCTTTGCACTCTTCAAATACTTTTCTTTCACTTTTACTTTCCTTCTGCGCTGCTAGCGCAACTCTCCTCTTTGTACTTCTCTCATTCTGCTTATTTCTTGCACTTTATCTCACTTTCTGCTCCATGACGCTTTAAAACTGTGTCTTTCTTCCGCTCCTCTCCAGTCAAATGCATGCTCCTGAGTTTCCCTCTCTTACTCACCGGGCAGTGTCACGTTGACAAGTGGTCCCTCTGGTTACAGGGTGTTGAAGTCAGGGTCACATCCAGTGGTCGAAGTGGGCGGGAGCGGTCAGGAGCAGTGCTCCTCTACTTCTTTTAATTACGTTTTACAGTTCCTATACTTTTATTTGAAAAAGAAACCGTTCTGGAATGGTTTCCTTTTAAAATAAAAGTGTAGGAAGAAGTTGAAACGTTCACTTTCAGTGCACTGCACTGAGGGTTCCCCTAAACAGAGGAGCATGTGTTTTGGGGTTTGTATTGTGTGTGGGAGGGTGTGTGGCAATGGAGTTTGTGGGGAGCGGTGCAGTCCAGTAGGGAACATAGTTACACTACTTATTTTCGTACACTTCGACCACTGGTCACATCTCAAAGGAATTAGCATTTTTCCAAACACCACCAGCAGGATACATGCTGCCTAACTGCAGCTCCTTCGAGGCATGGCACCCCAGCCACACTGCAGCCCCTCACAAACACTGGGTTTGTAGTAACTATTGGTTTTGGGTTATGGTATCTGGAGGAAACATATCCGCTAGAGGACTTCTTACCTGTTGAAAATGTATCTGTTTTCCCCACTCCTTCCGTGCAATTGCATACCTTGTCGCCTAGAGATTCTTCGCATAGACGGAATTATCAGAATAATACTCTTTTGTTAATAATGAATGCCACTCATGCAATTTTGTCGGCATGCCGTTCTCCTTCAGGCATCAACTCCTGCTACTCTCTGCTCCTTGGTTTCTCTGGTCCGGACAGCATCCCCATCTTTCTCTCCCCTTTGTGAAAAACCACACCTTTTATAGTTGAAAAAACAGTCAAGTGGAGTCAGGTGTGTGGTCATTATTAAATGCCTGACTTTGGCTGACCCGATTATTGGGACAACTTCTGTTCTTTCTATAGTAGGCAGAAGGTGGTGCACAACTGGTGTTGACGGTGTTGCCGGGGGTGCCGGCTAAGGCTAGAGAGAGCCTTTCTTCACCCTGCTCCAATTCACCACCTAGAGGAGCTGCACTACGTGATCAAGCCGGTACGTGATGAGCCACTAAATGCTCCAGATGCTGATGTCAGGATAAAGACCCGACAGCAGGTAAGGCAGCACCTTGCCTCCTGCCCCGCCCCCGAGTCCATGCTGTCGCCTGCCTCCCGGCCACGTCTGAAAGCACCTTTGTCTTTAAGACAATCCCGCCTTCCCTTCTCTAGTGAAATTTTAGAGAAAGATGGGAGGGACAGGACATCGACCCTTGTATGGGAACTAGCCAATACCTCACCACCCGATACCCTGGTGGCCATTGTCGGCTTGCCCCAGGTGGAGCCCTCGCTATTGACTGCAATAATGGTGTCCAATCAAGGAGAGGGGCTGAAATTAACAGATCAGTCACTGCCGTTCTCATGTGATTTGGCACGGGAGAGTGTCCCTGTAACCCGCAGCCCCCACACAGGACACTTGTAAGATGGTGGGCCAGTTGTCTCCATCTGCAGGTAAACCGGATGAATTGGGGAGTCTACTGGCCAAGGATACTAGCCCCACATGAAAACCTGCAGACCAGCCAAGAAAGTCCCTGAATGACTAAGTTGTGGTGGAAACTTCAAACTTGAAAATCAGTCTCGTAGCGGTGTCAACTCTACTGTTACCATCGACCCCCCCTCCCCTCATACCAGCACAAACTATGAATGAACATGAGGTAATTCAGGACCAAGAGACTGTAGAAAAGGAGGAAAGGCGACACAAGTTAGCCACATTGGGTTAATTCCCCTACAGCCTTTCCACACCGTGGAAGGAGTTCAACTAGAAATTTGTCTGCAAAATCTGAGTGCCCGACTGGATCGAGAGGGCCTTTGCGAAGAAAACATTATTGAGGAGGAGTGCAATGATTACTCGGGAACCAATAAGGTCCTCGACTGGGAGGAGGAAATTTGGGAGAACTCATGTGTTCTCCCCAAGACCCTCCCGTGTATTGACCTGACAAAGGAGATAATCAAGACAGCATCAGAGCCGCCTAACGTTCAACATGGCAAACCTGAGGACGATTGCCAAAAGGGCCTCCATTATACATCTAACGTCGAGATACTGGCTTCGATAGCGGTGGTTCCCTCACCCCCGCCTCCTCGATTGGGCTTCCGGTGCGAGGGACACCTCTATCGTCAAACGCATGTCTGGCTAATAAATTGATTCAAGATATCTCGCACCTCATGGAGAGAATCATGATGGAAAAAAGGAGAAGCCTATCATTCATCATGGAGAAAATGCCGCCCTTGATGAAGAATTGCCACCGAACCTCCATTTCCCGACTTTAATGACCCAAGAGGAAAGTTGCCCAGATATGGAAGGGAGAACGTGGGTGGACCCATTAAGCGAGCCCGTGCCCAGAGGGGAAAAAGAAGCTCCCCGTATGATGATTGATGAACCCTCGCTGACGAAAATCAGTGAACTCTGTAGCAAAGGAAGGATGGATGATTTCATCCATACCCAAAATGTAGTCATGGCTGCACTCAGCATTGCTATCGCTCTATTTCTAAAATTATATGAGACGATTAACGACTCCGTGAATTTGGTCCATGCATCGAACCTGAATGTGAAGGAGCAGGTAAATGAACTGGTTAGTTTCGTTAACAGAATGGATGCAAGATTCGAGAAGGAATCAGACAACTCTTGCAATTGGCAAAATCGCCATTGCGACCTGGCCCGTCAGGACTCCAATGACAAACAGCTGCTCATGGAGGCTATCTTGGAAGATCATAAGTGGATTAGGAAGTCCACAGAGATAAAGGCTGCCCTGTGTAAGAGGCCATTAGTTGACCAACACAGGAAGCCTTTACTTAAATCTCCAGTTACAAATATGGCCCGAAACAAATCATGGGTCCCCTGATTCTGGGTAAAGGCAAAGAAGGCTCTTCGAAAGCCAAAACTACATGTAATGCTAAACTGGGCGTAAAGGAGGTAAAACCAAGCTATTCGCTGTTCCAAGACCCAAACCAAATGGATCAGCCCACAATAACGACTGCAGAATGCATTCTATCACAAGCTTTCCCATTGCCTTTTCTAAAGAAAACAAAAAAACAAGCACCTAAATGTAAAGCAAAAGGCTCTCAAGCTTTTTTAAGGAATATACAAACTCTGCCTCGGGATGAATTGATACCCCCAGCAAAAAAGCTGAGACGAGAAATAAAACGTAATCAAAAGACCCACAACCACCCCTTACTGGACCCAGTCCCACAGAAGGGCTCCGAATATGACCAAGGTTCAGAAGTGGACCTGGACCGTTCAGATAGTCTGATGACTTGATTGAAATAATTAAAAGCAATCAGGAGGAAAAATCATGGGAGAACATCAGTCTGACTGACTGGCAAGTAATAGATAAATGTTCAAACCCAGCGGATAAAAAGGAAAGACCGATTATGGGTAGAAATACACTGGAAAAGACAGAGAAAAGAAGGACCGACCGTAAGAAGCAAGTCCAGGGCAAAAGATGGCCTACGAAGGAGGGAAAATTGAATGACCTCCTCTGGGAAATTGAGGACAAAAGAACAACACAAATTAAACACCAAGCTGAGACAGAAAGGCCATCTCATCGGATGGACACTGAGTCTCATTCGTATATAAAAACCCAGAATCTTCTAAGACGTTTGGAACATCGAAGACAACAAAGACGACATGAGTGGATAATAGCCCCCAAGCCGACCAGTAAGATCGAGAAGGGAAAGAGAAGGAGCTTGAGAGGACAACAAAAAGGGACGGAGATCGGCCGCCCCGAACGGACTCTTCAAGGGTAAAATTAGAAAGGACCACAATAGACCATAAGAAGATTCTCCTGAATAGGAAAAACACACTAATTCTGCTTAATCAGCTGATTTCGTCGGGGAGCTTAGTTCCTGATGAAATAGCTATTATCGAATTCACAGATAAATGCAGAACGGATCTTATTACCATTCACTTAAGATCGCAGAAAATAATGGATATGGTGATGACAAATAAGAACAAGATGCAGGACCTAGGTTTCAGGCTCAATACCTTGGACGTTGGTGAGGGAAGACGCCGGATAAGGGAATCCTCTCGACCTAGGCAAGACCGGCCAAACCATAAAACCCAATAATCCATCGAGAACCCACCGAAGTACCGACCAAGGCAACCACCAAACCCCCATTTTAATAAAACTCAACGTACTGAAGATGCCCGTAGTGCTGTGTCTGGCAAATACTCCCAGAGAGATGGCCACCAGAAACCTGTTGACAGAATTCTAAGTTAAGGTTTACTGTTGATAACTTAAGATCATAGGGGAACCATCCAGGAACCACTGATACTAAACAAGTACAAGGGAAAAGAGACCTGTAAATCCTGACATCTGGTTGGGGGAAAAAGAAGCAATATAGCCTGCAGGAGGGTGCAGAAATAAGATCCCTCCTGGCCTCATGGAACACTAGGGGTTTTGGGCACTTATACTCTGGGGAATCTGACTTCTTGAGTGAGTTTTAAATTATATGCCTGCAGGAGTCATGGCTGAAAACAAGTCTGGTATGCGAGGGATATCAGGTTTTCATCAATCCCGCATTAAAAGGACCACTGGGAAGGCCTCGTGCTGGGCTCTTGACTCAAATTAAACAGGACAGAGATTTGCAGGTATGTGACCATCAAACACCTAATCCATATGTTCAGGTGTTGAAATTGGTAAAACAATAGAGGGAGCCAGAAGATCAGACTCCTCTTAATTAACACATATCGGAGCAGTCAAGTATGCGAAACTGATAAGTACCTCTCAGACATAATGGAACGTATTGATGAGTCCATGCTCGAAGACCAAAACCAGTTGATTCTAATTTGCGGAGATCTGAACCTGAAGCTCCTGGACAAAAGAGGCCAATTGAAGCAAAGAGTACATCTGGAACCGTGGGAAAATAGATGGATCAGGGAAATTAATATAAGAGAAATTTTAATGCTAAATGGACAGATTCATGCTACATCCCAGGTGTGGATACTTGGTTCTGTAATCTAAGTAGCGCCTGTCTGGACTACTGCTTTGTGGCAGGAAACACACTTAAGTGGATCGAATCATTTACCGTAAAAACACAGCTCATCAGTGATCACGCACTGTTGGAAGTGGAACTTCGGTGGAAATCCAAAGAGGCACATCAACAAAACATACGCCCAATTGAATTATCATGGGGCAGGAATCGACTTAGAATTAAAGTATCTGCCATCCCTAAACTAGTGATCCATCTAGATGATAACATCAGAAGGTCTAAAACGCAGTGGAATACAGATGGATGCTGAAGAAATTTGAACTTAAGAGAGACACAAACAATATTGAAGCAATTTTAAGAAAACATGCCTACAATTTGGACCTGGTCAAAAGGACAAGGGAATATCGTGCGGATCTCAGAAGAATCCATCGAAGAAGTTCGCCTAATAGCGAGGAAAAATCAAAGCAATGCAAACAACGATATAAAAACTGGCTAAAATCCTCGAAGATCCGGAGAGCAAAGGCAGACGCAGAACATATGCTAGCTGCGATAAGTACCGTTAACACAAGATCCCTTTGGGAAATTATAAATGAGGGCAATGATTTTCAACCAGCCCTAACCACAAACCAAGTCTCAAAGGAAGAATGGGTGAAGCACTACACAGCTTTATTCAAAGCGGAAGAGACCACTAAACCTTCCATAAAAAAGGGCAAATCATCACCCTGGCTTATTGAGATCAACAGGAAAGACATATTATATTGAATCAAACGGCTGAGCTCTTCTAGTGCAGCCGGCCCCGATGACATTTCTAATCACATGCTAAAAGAAAATGGGGAGGCATGGACAGACTTCATCTTTACTCTGTTCTAACAGATTACGAAAACTAGATCTATCCTGCAATCCTGTAAGGAAGCCCTGATAGTTCTGAGCTTCTACAAAAGAGACCGTACTAACCCTAGGAACTACAGGCCTGTTGCCCTCTTTACTCTATAGGGAAGAATTTTTCCTCGATTTTTCTGAGAGACCTGAAAAACTGGGCTATTAAGGCAGATATGTTGGACAAACGTCAGACGACTTTTATGACCGGGGTGGGCACGTTGCTGAATTGGTTCCTATTAAATCTGTTAAAGCTACGAGGGCTTGAAACAAAAGGGAGCATCTACTTAGGGTTCATACATCTCAAACAGGCCTTTGATGCAGTCAGTAGAGAACATTTATGGGCCAAACTGGAAAAATGGCACTGCCCCGAAGACCTCCTGGAATCAATAAAAGCGCTTTACACCAACACAACAATTAAAATAATTGTCTCAAAAGGAGGGGATACAACATAGAAAATCCTGAAGTTTAAGGGCATCAAACAGGGCTGTGCGCTAGCCCCTTTTCCATTTGCCTTGTACCTGGCAGATATAAAAGCTTCCCAGGATAAATTATGAGCATTTCCACCAAAGCTCGAAGGGACTGAACTCCCCTGGATCCTCTATGCAGATGATGTCGTCTTCATTGACCAAATGGCAATAGGGCTTCAGAGACGAATAGTGGAATTCAAGGCTTATCTCGATCAAAATAGAATGAAAGTTAATGCAGATAAGTCGATGATCCTGGTAATGCAATCTGACCTAGGTGCCAGGAAGAAAAAGACCGCTTTTACATGGAGAATCGAAAAACAGGTGTTGAAAATAGTGGATACTATTACATACCTTGGGGTCAAAATGAATAAAAACATCAATAAATGGGCACAAATCAACTTTATCAGGGAACGACTAGAAAAACTAACAAACCAGGGGAGATCTTTACACCGGAGATACAGCACTTACTCCATGATTCTGATTATCTCCTTCTGTAAGCAAAAGGTTGTACTTATCAGAATCCACGGAGCTGAGACCTGTCTAAATCTATCCTGGGCAGTCCTATTTCTGGCGGAAAATCCTTAGACTTCCAAACTGCCTAAAAGTGGAATCAATTAGTCATGAGATAAGAAACAGCAGTTCTAAGATGTTAGTTTAATACAAGGGGAAGGATGGTGAGAACAGAGAGAGTCACAAGGAGGGAAATACCTGTGACCTCTAAAGATCATTACTTACATGAGTCTTGGAAAGTAAGAAACGGAAGACTAGGAATGAAGGCTGATTAAACCAGCACAGTGTGGCAGAGGTACCGAGGGCTCTCCCATGTCGATAACCAAGGCAGGGATGAACGATTGCCACTGTGGTACTGTCCTTGGCTTCTAAAACAAAGCAGCGTCAGAAAATACAGCACAGCTGGTGAGTCAGAGAGATGGAGACCAAACCAGCTTGTGTTTTGAAGCAAGGTTGCAAGCAGCAACATTGTACAAAGAGAACAGTGTGTGAGGCGTTTAGAGCGACACAGATATTAGTGAAAACCAAAAGGAGTAATTGAATGTATAATTGAACTTTGGAGAGCAGGAAAAGATACCATACACAGAGTAGTCCGGCGCTACGTGGGTGCTCATTTGAAAGTCTGTTAGGTATCCAACTGATGCTGAGTCTGAGAAAAGCAATATTGAGATTGAAGTGGCCATGCAACGGGTTAAGCTAAACCCTGTGCACATTCAAAAGTCTTTGATAGTTTAAAGTACATCACAATTGGTCTGAGCCTAGCTGAGGGAGACTAATCAAGTGAATGAGAGGGATCCGAGCCCGGCTGAGGGGGATCCTGGGTCAACCGTGAGTCACCCGAGAAAGAATTATCTGAACATACTTAGAAAGGGATCTGAGCTCGACTGAGGGGGATCCAGGGTTTACAGCCAAATTGAATACTGGAAATGGAAAATAATGTTTCATTGTTATTTTTGTGTAGTAGACCCTCTGAGTCAAGAGGCTTGCAAGAAGTAAAGAGACAAACACAGAAGGTCTTGAACTGTAAAAGTGGAACTGTGTCCTCGTGTCCTCACAGATGGTCCACTCTAGTTTTGCACCATTGTGTTATCTTTAATGATAATTTCACACCAGCTTTTTGCAACTGCAGATGAACATATCTGATCTCTTGTCAGATGTTCTTCCACAGTTGAGGTTTTGATCAACAGATCATCCACATAGGCTATGTTGCCTCTTTCGCTCAAATCAGGCATAGTCTTGTGAAGGAAAATGTTGAACTTATTTCCTAAATTGATGCATCCAAAGGGGGTGCGGATCCAAGGGTATTTTAGTCCCCCCGAAGGTGAAGGCATGCTTATACTGAACTTCCCTAGTCATGGCAACCGTCCGTTTGTCAAGTCAAGGGCTGAGTGCAATTTTGATCCTTGAATCTGTGCCAGTCCTTGGTTGATATAGGGAAGAGGCCATCTTGATATGTGGACCCATATTTTCAACTAGCTCAGGCCAGCACAAATTCTCGATTGTCCATTTGGTTTTAGGATCCCCAGAACAGGATTGTTAAAGGCACTGTGGATAGGACTAATTATCCCATGGGATTCCAGATTTCTGATCATCTCTGTGAGTGATTCCATTGATGCGAGAGGCTACTGCTATTGTTTTACATACATAATAGCCCTTTCAGGGTCCATAGGTATTGCTGTGGAATTGATAGTTGTATGCCCACAATAATAGGAGTCAACCGAGAACATACTCTGGAAATCTAGGAATACCTGTGTCAGCTGGTGTCACATTTCATCAGCCTTACAGGTATCTGCCAGATTGATCTGTTCTTTGACAATATGCCAGAAACCTGGAAATAGCTCTGGCTTGGATATTTCAGAAGTATCCTCCATTTGGGTTGAGAGATCTCTTTTTATGGTGTTTAACTGGGCAGAGGTTTCCATGGATTTGAGATAGTTACTATGAAACCTACATACTACCTCGTCCTCCAAGATATGACAGGTAACATCTTCTACTCCATAAGGGCATGACAAAAACACCAAGAAAAGTCCCACCTGTCGGGTGTTACTCTGTTCTGGTTGGATACTGTCTTAGCATAGCACTCTTCAGGAATTACACCTATAATTTCATTTTCTAAATCAATAGAATAGTCTTGTGAATCAACCACCATTCCAATAGAGGTATATGCGCTCAAATTAACACTTTAAGGATCGTTGGTATGCACCAGTTATTGAATGGTGTCGTCATTTAGATCAGCTGGTGATTTTGGATGTAGGGACAATACTTGTTGGAGGGTATGACTCAAATGTATGAATGCTTCCTGAATTTTCAGGGTTTGTGCTGCTCTTTTTATTTTGGTTGGTACTGTAAATTGTTTCACCTGTCCTGGGATAGTAACCTCTTATTTTGCCTGGACTTCAACAGTATAAGGCAACAGCTGAGCTGAACAAAATATGTTTTTAACCATTGCCAAAGCCCATAGGGTTACTCCCCAGTCTTGACTAAACTTTGTTATTATGAAAATCAAAATTAATTGTAAATCGATGGAGAAAATCACCACTGAGATAAAATTCTGAAGTGTCATCTCTAACGATCCAACAATTGTGGTCAATAGTTGTATAGGCAATTGAAATGTATAATATGCGTCTGCTAGGTAGTATATTTTTTGAATTTTGGTTTTCCAGACCAAGTTCAAATTTATATGTCAAATTAAAGCAGGGAGTGGTCTGATCTTTTTGGAGTTGCCGGAACAGGGCTTTGCTTATGAAGCTTTTTACCTTGTTTAGATGGACTCTGGCGACCACAGGATCTTTTCCTCCATTTACCTGAATGGGGAAGAATGTGTGTGCACCGTTTCTCTGGATGTTGGTTGAATTATGAATATATTTTCTCAGGACTCTTTTTAGGAGAACTTTGTATTTCTTTGGGGTCCTTCTGAATATAGACTTTTAAGGCAACCTCTTCCATCGTGGATGACCACTTGTTGTTGGGAGCAAGATACATTTTCATGAGTTGGAATGAGGTCTCCACACCACTCTGCTATTCTACTGAGATGATGGTGAGCTTGGTAACCTGATTATTCTGAAAATGAAATTCAATTTGATTGGGATGCCGTTCAATCAAGTGACATTACGGCTGGCATAATAGCCACTCCTCTTTAGCTTGATTGGATGATTTGTTTGTGTCCAGAGTACCTGGATTATGCAATCAATCAGAGGGGACAGCCTTCAGAGAAAAGTGTTCCCTAGTAAACATGGTCTGCCCTATGGATCCATGACAATCACTGGATGTTTCAGATGGTGTAACCCAATTTTATTTTCCAGATCCACAATCCCATTGATAGAAATATCCTTTCCATCAAAATGTTGGCGTTCTCCTAGAGGTTTGAGAAGGATTTTATGACTCTCCCCTTTCCTAGGTTGAGTTGGTCAAATGTTTGTTTTGAAATGAACGTGTCCTGGGAACCGCTGTCTACCAGAGCTGATAAATCAGGTTGGCCTTGTATCTGAACCAGAGCATAGAATCTAACTTCTTTAGACTCTAGTTTACAAAGAAAGTGTGAGTTATTAGACAGCTCAGCATGCATTTTCTTGATGTCATTTACTTCATGATGATTAAGTTAGGAACCTGTTGGAATGAATATGCTTTTGAAGATAAAATATTGAGTAGGTGTATCCCCACTTTCCACAGACTCTGTGTTGTCTTTTCTTTTCAGCATACAACCTGTAGAATCCTTTAGGATGGAGGATACTCTACTATTTCTGAAAGGTCTTGGCTTATACTTTCTATTTCATCAGACTGGCTTTTGTATCTAGGGGTTTCTTTTCATTTATCTTTTTCTACATTCTTGGATTCAGGGTCTTATATTTTGACCCACTTTTCTTTAGGTGGTGCCACTTTATCTCTGAAAGAGAAGACTTTCTTTTCTGAGTTTTCTGTGTTCTCCTCTCTCAAAGGTGACTATTGTGTTTTTCTTCCCTTGGAATTTCTCAATTTTTCTCTGTTCTTTTGGTTCTAGTTCCCCCGGGGCACCTGACATAGACCTTGGGGCATTTTGGGAAACGCTGCTAGTCTGAGTGTACTTTTGGGCCCTACGCATCAGTCCAACGTTCTCTGTCAATTGCCTGACCTGTCACTCAAGTTGAAAAATCTGTTCTCCTCCCCTCAGAACGGTAGGGAGGTCTTTCGTTATCCCCTTTTTGCCACCTGTAAAGGCAGCTATCCCTCCTAGCAGTGTAACTTGGGTATTGTTGAAAATGACTATTTTCCCCTTCATTGCTGGCTCTCCACTCCCCTTGATTCTGTGCTCTATTGTTTTGGAATCTAGGGGGAGGGAAATTTGGGAATTTTGATTTGGTTGCGGTGTTTGATTTCTTTCCTGTGTGAAATTCTGATTAGGATTTTCCATGGGAAATGTCCCTTGATTATGATTAACCCATTTTTATGCGTGAGTGTATCTGCAGCCCACGATGGGCCTAGCACCCAAGTACCATGGACTTGTATATGTACTAATGTCAGACGGGTCTAAATTTTGGAACACAAGCTGAGTATCACTCGATTGAGATTTGGCTGAGGGCTTCCTTTGTCATCAATCTCTCTGATAATAGGAGGAGCATTCTTCAATCCCCCTGTCACCAAGTCCAAAGGATGAGCACTATTCAGCTCTGCCACTTTTTTGGTGAAGGCTTTGTAGATAGTTTGGGATCTTTGGGGTTGTTTTTGTTTTCAGTAGGCTTTTGGACCTCATAAATCCTTGCAGCTTGAGAAATCACCCACTCAAGACTTTGCAAATCATTAAAGTCCCTCACTTAATGAGTGACCCATGTAGTTTGGAAGGCTCTGAACATATGTGGTACTGAACTTTAACTGGTAGTATTTACCCGTCAAGAAGTCAGTGTGAATGCATGCTTCAACTCTTGGGCAGATGTTCTTGAAGATTAGCCCTTGCTACACAACATTTTGTATTTTGCTTTATGGGCCTCTTGGGGTTTCTGTCTGTAGAATTTTCTTTTTAAATGACCGACTTATAAGTATGTTGGTTTTGGTCCTCCATCCCTTCAAAGAAGCTAGAACATTCTGGAGAGAATGTCTATTTTGCCTAATCCATGTTATTGAAACAATTCCTTATTCCAAATAAGTACCTCATTTGTTCATACAATTCTAAATGTTCCCACACAGAATATTTTGCATTTTTGTGATAAGGAGACATAAAACAATTGATGGCTTTTATTTGTTTTATATGGTCTTTGATTAAACTCTTTTGGGATCTGTCCTTCTTACGTCCTTGAACCTGAGTTAACTCTCGCTCAGAGTCAGACCTGCTGCTAACCCCATTTCCAGCGGTCATCTGGGCCCTCCTCTGGGATATATTTACCCACTGAACAATACTTCCCCACATCGCCAAGCTGCATTTCAGCAGAAATAGCAAAATGTCAGCGCTGGCTCCTTTGAGCACCACTGCCTCACACCAAAACGGTGTTTGGTAGCAACAAAAAGATGGCTGCACCACCTTGCCAAGCACATATTGGGAAGGATGGAACAAGGGGGCACACTGAAAAAGCCTGCCAGTGTGTTGCTTATATGTACAAAATAAGGGGAGTGAAAAAGCAGCGCTGCTTTGCTGCATGTCCAAAGTTCCCATTGAAAAAGGGAAATATTTACATTTAAAAATGATGCCACTCTGATTCTCTTTTCCTCTGATACCTCATCACAATACTTTTAATAATGAGACCCTGCCATGCCCATCCACATTCACCTGGTGCTCCAGCAGACAAGAGCAGTATCCCTGTTGTTCAGATCTGAAGAAATCAAAAGAAGCTTTCCTTCAGCTACATGGGAAATACTTTACTTTTGGCTACAGAATGTGAAGGATCAACGCGTCAAAAAGGCCTTGACTTTCTGGGCCTATGTCAATTTTAGTGCATCTATATTCAAACAAAGTGCTGCATACAAAGAACTGACTATGGATACAGATCCCAATTTGAAAGGAAAATGCTAGCTTTCACCACATGTATCAAAATGGGCTCTTGCAAACCAAGGAAGAAAATTCCTGTTTTTAATGTACAAATGTTGAATAAAAATGTATCCTTGCATAGCAATGTAAAGGGGGTTTGTGCTGTGAAAAAGATAGGGGATGTTTTATTCAACAGGCTTGTTTTTTGATTCAGGACAAAATAACAGAAAATAAAAGAATTAAAATATAGTGGCTGGATTTTGCAAGCTCCAGAATAGGTTTTTCCTGCTGGCCAAGCTAAGACTTCCCCCAAAAGGGAACCACCATAAACTTCCAGGACACTAGGCTGATAATTACTAGGTTGGAAAACTTTGACTGATCAAGACAAAGAAAGTTCACATACTCATCAGACTTTCGCCTCTTACCATGGAACTTCTGGGACACCAACCTGTGAAGTCATAAACCTCAAATCAAACTGGGAAACCCCCTCCCCAAAATGGGCTGAAATGACAGTTGGTGGTAGCTGAAGAGAATAATAAATGGCCCAGGGAAGGACAAAGGATGCCCATTTGTCTAAAAAGACTATTTTATTAAGAAACTTTAAAGACGGTTACTTTTACAACAGAAATTCGCAAGAATGTAAAAAGTTCAGAGTTTTAATGTAATTTTGTGGGTTTTAATTTAAATTGTGGTAGCCTTCAATGCTATATAGGGAACAGAAATGGCAGAGATTTGGGTATTCCATGGAAAGGGAACATGATGCCAATGTAAGATTTAATACTGACATGCCTAATGATAATCTATACACACGTGTAAAGTTATAGAATTTTAGGAGAAATATTAAACATTAAAAATTACTAAAAATGGTTAGAAGGGCGAAACAATGTCTTACAGATTGTAGAGTTGGACTGGTATGTTCTGCAGAAAATATGTAACCTATTTATGTAATTTGTTAAGATGCCCCAACCATACAAATGTGCCATTCATGGCAAAACTGATTTTTGGCAAAATGAACTATGGGAAGGCTTTTCACCTCATAAAATGCAACTTCATAAACTGAGACTCCTCCTCGAGGAGGCGATTAACTTAGGGTGACTTATCTGAGTCTTGGAGGTAGGCCTAGCTCAGTTTTGCCCACCAATAATTCTGTGATGTCACCATGCTTTATATAAAGGGTGTTTGCCAGAACTCCAGACACAGTGGGCCTCATTATGACTTTGGAGGTAGCCATGGTGCTATTAGCGCCATGGCTGCCTCCAAAATCATGTCTGGGTCCGATCTGGTGGAGTGGGGACTTACCGGGACATTCCGCCCTAGGCGGACTCGGTAAGTCCCCATTCCAAATGCCATTCCCCATTCCCATTTGAGCCCCTATAGGGCTCAGTGGGAATGGGGAAGGCGCTAATTACGGGCCTGCTAAAAGCTGGCCCGTAATTATCACCCTGGTCCCATAACGGGACCTGTAAAGGACGTGTGGTCTGACAGTATGGGATTAGCGGCACCATTCTCCTTAGTGGTGCCCAGTATCCCTTACCACCCAACTTGTAATGACCCCAAGACTCTTTTCTGAATTCCCTGCACCTGCGTTCCTGATCCTCCACCTTCATCTTGCCAGACTTCAGATCCTACTGCAAAACCAAAGCATAGATGATCCTATCCCAGCAAGGCCAAAGCATTGCTGACCATCCCAGCAAGGCCTCAATCATGAAACTCCACTAAAAATCCCAATAGCCAAAGGGAGAAGCTGTGGTATTCTTTTGGGAAGCATCCTGAAACCAGACCGGCTTTTTGCCCACCAACTGCATGCCCGCTGCAGCCCTGCCATCCAGTTGTCCTGATTATCCGGTGACCAGACCTTTGCCCAGCTGTCTTTTGCCAGGAGGGTCCGCTATCCGGTGACCAGAAATTTTTGTGACCAGAACTGGTTGACTGTCCAAAATCCCAAATTCAAAAGTGGACTCTGAGTATCCCACAGCCCATGACACATAGGGCCTCATTACGAGTTTGGAGGTAGCCATAGCCATGCCCTTAATAAGAGCATGGCTACCCCCAAACTCGAGTCCGGGTTACCTGAATAGGGAAATACCGGGCAATTCTGACCTAGGAGGGCCCGGTATTCCCCCATTCAGGTAACCCGGACCCGGTAAATCCCTATTCCCATTTAAGCCCCCATAGGGCTCAATGGGAATGCAGAGCATGATAACACCGGGCCTGTTAATGACGGGCCCATTGTTAGCATGGTGGGCTGCTCGCGGGACCCGCTTAGGACGTCTGTTAAAACCAGGCGTCCTGAGTGGGTCCCGCGAGTGGACCTTGTAATGAGGCGGTGTGGGGATAACGGTGCCGGTAGCTCTACCGGCGCCGTTAACCCCATACCACCAGGGTTGTAATGAGGCCCATAGTCTACCCGATCATGATTTAACTAATATCCATGTAAAGTTGTATGCTGGGGTGATAAGGTTGACGTTGCGAATCAACCTTGGATCTTACTGTGCCCCTCTTTAACAATATAGTCTAAATAATTTAGTTTAAGTAAAATGTGCCTATCTTTCAAAACTGATTTTCTTATTTTTAACTGCTTAATTTTCCTAAACACAAATCTCATTCTATCTTTCAAATATCTCTCAAATCACCAGCTATACCCCTCCTTTCACCTCTACACTGTCCCTGTGATGTACATCTAGCCCCCAGCCAAAGAACCGCATTCAAATTCAGTGTTTTTCACCCGGTTATTGAAAAAAAAACGTTTTTACTTTTAAAACTGCTTCTGTGTAAAAATGCAACTTTCCAACATGTGATTTGGCTGCACTGGGTTTTCAATTTCAATCTGTTTTGTGAACTCTATGCTTTAGTAACACTTTGCCTGATGGTTGATAACATCCCTAATACTGTAACAAAACATATGTATATCATTATTTAAACACACTTCTAATTAATTATCTGACAAAATCTGAGTCTCATTTTAGGCCTTTGCAAGGAGCTTTTGCCTCTTGTTTTGTGAGGGTCGGATTTTGATTCTGTTTGCTGCCTCTTATTCCTGACTACCTGCTGCTTCTTTTTATCCATTCAGAATTTGATTATTTGTGGGTTGAGGGAAAACTGCATGGGGAAACCTTAACTTGGGTGCTATCCATTCTAATTCAAAAGTGCTCCTATTCATTTGTGCTTTGGATATGTTTTACTAGAAGGTTAACCAAGTGCATTGTTTCCATTTCCATTGTCATTATCACCCCATTGGTGATTGTTGCCCAATATTAAAATGTGTGTGATTTTAAAATAAATAAATATTGTATTTTCACCAACCTCCCTGGTTCATGGTCCATTGTGACCCGGGGTATTTGTAAAACGGGGGGTGTGAGACAGGTCGGGTACCGGCTCAATTTGAATTCATTGAAATGAAATAAAAAGCATTCCTATTGAGCACCACATTCAAGGCTAAGACCAAGTATCCTGGTCCAGTGTGTGACGCCCGATTGGTATCCTTAACACTCCCTACTCTTCTGCTTTTCCGAATGCCTTCTAGATGCATAGGACCCAGGCTCCTCTCTTTGTTCTTTCCTCTGGGACTTCTCTGGATTATTTTCCCAGGATCCCCTTTTAAAACTCCTGGGAGAATGGTGGGTTGCTTTCTATGACAGCTGAAAATAAACATTGGGCCTCATTACGACCCCGGCGCTAAACCATGGTGCTATTAGCACCATGGTCCATGCCGGGGTCCGCCATGGTGAATGGCGGAATTACCGCCCCATTCCAAGGTTGGCGGGGCGGTAATTCCCCATTCACTATGGGCCCTTCCCCATTCCAATTTTTTCCCCATAGGGCTCAATGGGAATGGGGAAGGCGCTAAGTACGGTGCCGCAAATTGCGGCACCGTACTTAGCACCAAGGTCCCTTTGCGGCACCCTACTTTAACGCCTGCTAAAAGCAGGCGTTAAGGTCGGGTCCCGCAAAGGGAACTCGTAATGAGGCGTTAAGGGTTTAACGGCGCCGACACCTTTTATGGCACGGTTAAACCCTTAACGCCAGGGTCGTAATGAGGCCCATTGTCTCTTCCATGGGATACTTCAAAAATACCCAGATGAGAGACAGCGCCAAATATACTTTTTTGGAAAAGTAGTATTTATTGCATGTAGCCCTAAGCGCAAAGGCGCTGCAAGATATTTGTCCAGGGATTGAACCCAGTTAATTACGACCGCAACAATTACTATGCTTTGAAAATATACAGCCACACAGCCCGTATTTGAGAAAGGCTAAGAGATTAGCCGAAACACGTGTCATACATAGGGCTACATGCAATAAATACTACTTTTCCAAAAATGTATATTTGGCGCTGTCTCTCATCTGGGTATTTTTGAAGTCGACAATTTGTACCAGTGGTTTTAATGGCTTTTTTGTAACCACCACTCAGTGAGACGCGACATTTCTTTCATTACGTTTGCTGCAAACCATTACTTGTACAAACTTATCTCTGTCGCCTTGACAGATAGTGCCTACAAAGCCAAAAAGTGTAAGCAACTCTTCCATGGGATAGCCTAGAAGAATCTTCCCAGTTTCCCTAGTGGGAACAGACCATTAAAATACCCTTTCCGGGCGCTGAAGATTTTGTTGTTCTATGTCAGCCAAGTGGGCTAAATGATTTCTCTGACAAATCATTTTCTCCTGTTCTATGTCTCTGTTATTCTTGATAATTGTCCACATGTCCAGATGCACTTTAATTGCCACTCCTATGCCATCCTGACATGCTGAAAGGGGCACCCCCTAACCTTCTCGGAGGTATAGGCGAAAAGTTATTAATGTCTGACAAAGCTCTCCTTCCTGGTCAGAAATATATGGAAGGGAAGATGTGAGACTCATCTGAACTATTATGTCCCACAGCCTGCCTATAGAACATTTTAGGTAGATGGAATGCAGCCTTTGGCAGAAGGGAATATCACCCCGTCCCGTCCAAAGCACCTCTTTCTTCTAGTTGTCTGCTGGGCGATGTAAGGCCATTTTATAGTCTCTTAGTTTTGTGCATAATTTTTTATTTTTTCCCATTTCAATAATCACTTTCTTATAATATACTAATTGTTTTCTCATATCATAAATAATGGCCTAATAAGCTTCTACCGTTTTGCTATAGGAATATTCCATGTCCTTTTTAGCTTGCAGTTCCTTTCATTCTCACACTGGCAATTTCGAATTATGTTAGACCTTTCTTGATTTTTCTCTTGTTAGTGTAGCATTTGTTTTTCAAAGGACTCTTTTTGTTGGAATGCCTGTGTCAGGTCAGTATCCATTTGTTCCAATGGACCTTGTAGGTGCAAATTTGCATATTTCACATTGGTTAGTTCTTGGGAAGAGACTTGGCTCAACCCTCATTTTCCTGTGCCTGATATAATTTTTGAAGAAATTGTTGTCTCTCATGGGTTAAATTACCATATTTTTGTGTGAGCTGACCTCTCTGTCAATTTCTCAAAGTTATGATTAACGTGATCAAATTAATTTTAGGACTCAACATCTTTGAGAATTAATGTATTATTTTCATGCTTTAATTTTTATATGTGTAGTTTTATTGTCACAATGCGCCTAACAGGCCACAATTATACACAGACTGTTAATTATATTGTACTTGTAGCTTATTTTGGTCCTCCACATAGTGATTTTAAGTGTCCTGGAGACTCAAAAACTGCATCACTTGGATCTGCAGCTCATCACGAGATGTTTTAATTTCAGATTGCATTTTATCGCTGACATTTTGCGGTTGCAATATGGAAACCTGACTTTTTTCAGTGTTTATTGTAACCGCAAGATGTCTTCCAGTTTGCCATTACACAATTGCTTGGTACTCAGCAGCTCTTTTTTTCTCCAAAGTTTTCTGGGCCGCTTCTTGGCAATGTTTAACCAGAGCAACCCTGTCTTCTAACCTTCCCTTCACCAACTGAATGTGGAACAACAGGTCCGCAGATAGGCATATCAGTTTAAAATGTTCTTCTATGACTATTGAAGTCATTTATGGCCTCTGATTCAGTGGGCCTTGTTCATCATATTTGTTTGAACCCACACAGGCCATTCTGTCCACCATTTCTGTCTTCTATATGTCAACATCTGTAGCTGTCATTGTTGTGGGGGCCTCAACACCCCCAGCATACCACCAAAATGGCAAATGCCACTCGCCGAAGCAGCCCCACAGACCATAACCGGATGACATCACCAAAGCACAAGAACACACATGAACTGTTCGCTGATGCCTGAAAGCAACAAACATAAACAGTCATATAAATAAAGATGGAAGACACACTGTATTGAAATGAATGGAAGGCACTGCAAAGGCTCAAAACACAGGGATAAGCCTGACATACTGATCTCCGTAAGAAGCTCAGACAGACCTAGCAGTGCAGTTATCGTTCACAACCTTGCCAAGGACACTGAGAGAGTGTTTCGAGTCACCAGAAAAGATACAACACCTGCAAGGACAGGGAGCTGAAATCCTTCATAAATGCAAGCAGAGAAACTCAAATCTACGGTCCGCACACTCATGTTCTGGACCTGGGGAACAAGACCCATTCATCCGAGGCAGGCAGAAACTGTTGTTCCCATGAAACTGAAGACAGAAGATGGCAAAATGTAACACAGCATGATGTTGGAGGCTGGAATGTCCTTGCTCATGGCCAGAGGATTCAGAGAAGTGGTAAGCTTAGTGGGAAGCAGGTGGTGCCCTGAAGCCATTCTCTCCACCCATCATAGTGCTCATGTGCTGGTAATTTTCCCAAGCGGAGAAAGCTCACGCTGACCTCTTGTGGGTGTTCCTAAGTGGAGTTAGCTGATATGTGTATGTCACCCTACTGTTCACCCCATCCCATCTCATCTAAGGACCAAGAATGTTCGATACTCATCACTTTCCTATATAGGCCACGTTGTTTTCACAGGACTATGTATTGCATCGATTGGAGTGTAAGTTTGAAGCAGATTCTTGGCATGGGGAAGGTCCTGGGTAAAGTCAGGGTTTTCCTCCAAAAGATTTCTTTGTACTTTTGCCACCTTGTATGTTGTTGATTCAGCATTGTTTCACTTCCATAGCTCAGTATAACGACCACTTTTGTCTATAAAATGCAACAATCGGTTTTAAAGAAAATGTTTCAAATTTACACTGAAAAAATCTTCCTTGATGTGCTAACGATTGTGCCTTTGCCTCGAGGTTGTCGTTCCACTCCTTTTCATCTTGTGACTGGTTAATCCGTAAACCTAGATATTTTATGGTTTTCACTACTGCAAGTGTTTTTCCTTCGAGGACAGCTACTGGAGTTTGTTCTGTCTTGTTGTTCCTTTGTGTTAGCATCATTATTTTAGTTTTTGTGATGTTCATTTTTAATTCATTCTTCTTCATGTATTCCTCCATCTTTGTCAGGCTAACTTGCAATCCTCTAACCATTTTGGCAAGCAGTATGATGTCTGCATACATCATAGTTGGTAATGGTTCTGCGTTGATCTTAGGAGGATTCGTTAGTGTTGAGTAAGTGTGTTCTTCGTAGTCTGATGTATAATGGTTGTAAAGAGTGGCTGCCAAGGGACACCCTTGCTTCAAACCATTTCATGTCTTTATCGGTCTTGTTGTTACCCCTTCTTTTGACATTCTTATCTGGATCGTTATATTCAAATACAATTGTTGTATTGGTTCCAAAATGTCTTGTGGACATTTCCAGGCTGACAATTTGTCCCAAAACATTTGACTATTTACTGGGTCAAAGGCTAGCTTCAAATCGACAAATGCTGCATAGACTTGGCATTTGTTCGCAGTGGCTTCTTGCTTTACCAAATTTAAATGGAGAAGATTGATGTTAGTGCAGACTTTTTGGACAAATCCTGTTCGTTGATCAGCCTGTCTCTTGTAGTCCTTGCCCAGTTATTCAGTTGTTTCAGCAAGAAAGAGGCAAACAACTTTCCCAGGGGATCCAACAAGGCGATCGGTCTATAATTGGCCAGATCTTTCCTATCGCCTTGTTTGAAGATCGGGATAAGTGTTGAGATTTTCCATGTGTGAGGGATTTGCCTCGTCTTGACAATTAAACTGAACAATTGGACAAAGAAATCTGTCCACTCTACTGGGGCTGATTTTATGGTTGAATTAGAAAGGCTGTCGGGACCCAGGGCCTGAGAGGCATTCTGTTTACTGATTATTTTCAAGATGTCTTCTGGATCCCATATTAGGTTCTAGTTCTTTGCCAGGTTGATATGGCTAGTTTTGATGTTTTGCTTCCTTATCTTATACAGTTCAGAGAAGTGCTTCATCCATTTCTGTTCCGATACATCCTGTAACATATTGTCTTTGTTCTTGGAGGTTGGGTTTAAAAGCATCCATAGCTCTCGTGTATTCTTGTTTTTGAGAGCTCTCAGGATACTTTCAGCGTCATTCTGTTGTAGGGTACTTTTATTAGATTTTAGCCAGTTTTTATATCACTGTTTTTCTGTTCTTATTTGCTGCCTGTTGCTTTCATTGTTTTGTTTATTCAGATTTCGTACCTTTTTTCTGCATTTCCCTTTTTCTTTGGTTAATCTCACTGTTAAAACAATGTTTGTGCAATTTTGAGGCCTTTTCTTTTTGTTTTGTTGATTGCAGAAATGGATGTACGTGCCATTCATAGTTCAATTTTTCACTCCCTTTTCATGAGGTACTCTTGAACTTATCTGCCAGCTGGCCTATTTGGTGTTGTTTTAGTCTCAGTCTGTTCATCCAGTTGTTTAATTCAAGCAATGGTAGGGGTTGCATCTTCATTTGGCAGATACGTTGCTCGCATGCTATTATTAGTTGATGATGGTCACTCTCAGCTGAAGCAATGTTTCTTGTTTTAGTTATTGATTGTTCTATTCTGGCTTAGACATATATATAATCTATTATTGCCCATGATTTGCCTCAGGTCCAGGTCGTTGTTACTTGACCTTTTCCATTTAGTGCCTTACCTGTGAGAGTAAGGTTTCTCAGTGCCGTTTCTTTTGTCCAATTCCTTGCTCTGCTGGTTAATCTTGTGACCTCACATAGATTTCCATTGGGCTCATATAAATGGATGTTCAAGTTGCCACATATAATGAATTCTATGTTATTATGTTTGGCACTTAGTTTGTCTATGGCCAAGAAGACGGTGTCTATGAAGCGTACATCACTGATTGCTGCCGGGTTCCTGTAAAGATAAAAAATAACTTCTATTTTTCCCTTGTTTTTCTTTCATTTGTTCAATGTCTTTGGGCATCATTATGGGTCCGGCAGTAGCCATGCCGGTAAAACCGGCAGGTTGCCACCGGACCTCAGGGATTTACCGGCTCCAGAATTGCCAGAATTACCGCGGCATTACAACTGGTAATTCCGGAGCTGGCATTCCGTTACTCCCCATAGGACTCCACGGGAATGGGGCCGTGGAAACACCGGCACCACACAGTGCCAATATTTCCACGTCCATCTGCAGCTGATGGCGTTACTCCCGGCAGGTCAGACCTGGCGGGTGTAACACCACCAGCCGCAGAACTCGCAGTTAGCCGGCCCGGAAACGGTGCCATTATGGTTTTACCAGCACCGTTAAATCCGGACTGGCTAACTTGTAATGAGGCCCATTATGTGGTATCTGGTCTGCTATTTGTATAATGGTATACTGGACCCACGGGTTCAGGTTCTTCGATTCCAGAATTTTCAGTTTTAGATCGACTTTTATTATTATCATCATACCTGACGATGGTCTTCCTTCTTTACGTTCAATGGCTGGGTTTGTATGAGTAATATATCCATCACAGATTGGTTCTGTGGTTAAACATGTATCCTGTAAACAGATTATATGTACTTTGTCAAATTCTGGCATGACTTGCTGGAAAAGATGACAATGGCCTCTCATATTCCATGAACATGCAGTGAAACAGATGATCGGCGATTTGACTGATTGTTATGTCTGTGATGCTCTTCTGCTTTTGCATTCTTGGGCTTCGTATTCCATACCTCTCCATATGAAATGCTTGGTAATACTCGATCTTGCCATATTTATTCTGGTCGTATTACCATTTGTTCCTGTTGCGTCTTGGTTTCTTTGCTCATATGCTGCTATATCTCGTTTTGCGGTTTTGGGACTATGTGATTCTGATAGGTATTTTTGTTTTCCCCTTTTTTTAATCGACCTGCTGTGCTTCTCTACAATCAAAGCCCAATACATACAATTGCAACTCCGTTTCTAGAATACGTTTCTTTGTTTGATCAGTATATAAGTCAATCTCAACTTTGTCAAGTGTGTCTTCATCCGGGATGTATACCAGCTTGATGTCATCCGAACGTATTATTTTGAGTTGGGTTATTACGTTGAACAGCCATAGCGTTCGTTCTACTTAATTTCAGTGGATCTTGTGTTGGCTCAGTACTTTCAAGTATTATTCTATTGTTAGTTATGTTCTTCCTTGGATCCATAAATGTTGGTAAGTACAAGTCATTTGTCCTCCTTTTAGGGGTTCTTTCTGGCTGCTGTTCTGGTTTCCTGTGTCTTTGTGACCTTGACTCAGCCATTGCAGACACATTGATGTCCTGTCGTGGTTTCAGGTCGTCTTGGGCTTGATTTCCATCTTCGTGTATCAAGTCTTCCACTGACTCATGGGACATCTTTGAATATTCCAAGTCGGTGTCCCATATGTCCACACAAGAGAGATCTATCGATATGGAATGAAACAAGCGTTCTTCTTGGTATTCATCAATCATTATCAATGCTACGTCATTTGGATCTGTATCTGAGTCTATTATCGTGACTGAAGTTTCTCCTGTGTATGTGGAGAGATTCATTAGATCTTCTTGTTAGATTGAAGATTTTGCGTTCTGTATTTGAGGTTCGCTCATCGGCTTATTGGCTTGCTTCTCTGTTTGTTCAACTTTGTGTTTGTCATCTTTCATCTTTTGGTTATTAGGAATTGACTTTCTTTCTTTCTTTCTGTGGGTTCTGTTGCATAGTCAGTAGTTTGCATAGAAAAGCCCTCAAACCCGGTCGTTTTTTGTTGGTTGGATTTCCTTTTGCGTTGTTCTGTCTCATTGTGGTGTCTCGTTTTGTGGATCCGAAGATAGCAAATGGTGTAATCGGAATATTTCTTGTAATCTTGGTCTGATCCAATATAGTGCTATCAGCTTCTATGATTAAATTCTCCTTCTCTGATAGCTTGGGAGTCACGTCTGTTTTCATTCTTGGTTTCTTGTTGGAACTCACCAACGGTTGTATGGGCACAGGGCCTCTTTGTTTTTCATTTCTGCTGTCTGAATATGGTCTCCCTTCATATATATTCTTCGTTAGGGTTGTAAATGCAGCCATCAAATGGTTTTTGTCAGTTCTATCGGCCCTTGCAATGTCAAAGAGTCTATTTTGCCACATTACACCCGCCTCTGCTTCTATGTTTAAGCATTCTTGAATTGTTGCAATAAAAGCTTCTACGTTGATCTGCTTCGTATGGATTAATGCATGTAAGGTGGTTTAATCCTTCGTTGCATCAACCATTGCTTCTTGTAATTTCAAGAAGGGGATCATGGCTTGTGAGATGACTGCTATAAACATGTTTTGTAAGTCGATCATTGTGGTCGGTATGTTGTCACAATGCCCGTTTTCTCTTACGTCGCACTGGCATTTGTTGTCCTGCTTTCCTTGTGATTGTTGCCATCCCTGGTCGGTCTCGTTGTCTCTCCTATCTTCAATGTTTGGTGGCAGAAGGTCCCTCAGGGTTGCATGATGACATTCTTTCATGGGCGCTGCTTGTTGCTTATTATGTGCTTTTCTTTCCATTGGCGTTGACGTAATTTAGGTACTACATCTCTTGGAGTTGTGTGCCTCCCCGAAAACTTCTGTTGTTTTCTCATGGTTATTCAAGAGAGTTTCAATTTCGGTGATGTCGATAGATAAACGAGCTACCCGAGTATTCGCTGTTTGTTTCGTTTGACATATGTTAGGTTCTGCTTTGATTCCTTGTGAACGTTTTTTGCCATTGTTGTTTTGTCATCAGCGCTTTTTCCTTCATCGACATATCGACTCGGTTGTCAGGCCACCTACTGTGTTGTTCATTCCCGTTGCTCATCATGGACTCCTGGCTAAGATAATTATCCAGCTTTAGTTGTCGATATATTGCTGTTTGTAAGTCCTGTTGTATCTTTCCTCTTTTCTTTATGGGAGTTCTTGTAAGAGGAGCTTCTTTACGGGCATGCTGCCTCTCAGCTGGACTCCTATCCTCTCTTCCACTGTTCTGTGACTCTTGTACCACTTTTTGTATTGCTCGCTGGTCACTTGGTACGTCGTTCTTGCTCTCATATAATTTGTTTGTTGTCCATGCCGGCATATCCTCAAGCGGTTTATGTTTGACTTATTTTCCGGTATGTTATTGGTTATCAGGTTCTCAGTCTATTTTTTTCTTACTATTTAGTTGTATCCGCTCATTATCGCCGGACATTTCACTGGCGAGATCCTCTTCCATGTGCTGTACAGTTTCCAGCTTTAACTTTGTCTTGGTAGGATCTTTATTCTGTATTGTCATGTCAGGTAAAGATTGCGGGTCAGGGAATAAATCTGTTATTATCAATTGTTCTACTGATTTCTCGTTAGTCCCTGTGTTGTTTGGTGAGCACACTAGTTTCTTTCCCTCCCTAAGATCTACCCGAGGGACGTTTGGCACAGGGCTTTTAGCCGGAGGGTGCCCCGATATTCCTTTCACATTTTCAACAATCGAAGGCAGAGATCTATCACTCACCTTCGTTTCAGTCCATGTCACTTGCGGAGGTATGGGTTTCATCTTTCGTGGTTTAAATGGAGGTGAGCTCTGTTCCTTTATTACTTGCGATGATAAGTGGGGCACCATCATTGCTGATGTATCCACTTTCCCGTGTAATCTTGTTCATGGGCCAGACGTATTTGCCATCTTCTTTCCGATGGGATGGCAGTTTGTTAGTCCACTTTAGTCCACTTCGGTACAGGTATATGATGTAGTTACTCGCAGTGTTTAGTGTTGTCGTGTCTTTAGCAGTTCACAAGTTGCTGAGCACAGGTCCCACAGAGCCCAGAGACTCTGTGACCAGACTCTAGGGCCACTCCACAGAGTCACGCAGGTTTTGAAAGGAATAGCTGATGAATAGCAAAATAGGACTGGCTCACAGGAACTGAAAAACAGAGTCGGTGCTCAAAGACTCTGCGATAGACTTATGTATGGTTACATATGTCTAGGCATTAGCAGAAAGCGCTATCTTAGGTCACAGAATGTGGTTTCTTCATTTATTTCATTGAGATGTATTCCTATATGTGGCGGTATAGAAAAGGACCAGATATGTTTTTTGGACACCCTGTGCCTTGAGGCAGGAAGATGTTTGTTTGTTATGTTATGTTTGTCATTGTCAACAAAGAGGAGTGGGGTCTGAACCAGGTAGTCGATGCACTCAGGTTAATAATCCAAATACGACCACAATTGTAATTGGTAACAGCTGCACATGCTGCCACTAGTTAGGCTAACCCCAGCCGAACATTATACCAAGTTAACAAGAAAGCGTGCCAGTGTCAATTGCGCTTGTCCCAAAGTGGTAAATATATGCCAGTAAACCGTAAAATACTTGGTATATCAGGTTCGCCTTAGGTTTGGCACATATTTATAGTTCGCCTTAAGTTTGTCAACACATGTTTCAACCTATTGAGTCTTTTTTAAGGCAAAACGTTCCTAGAGCTATGATTGTGTTCCTCACTGTGTAGTTAGAAGATGAATAGTTGTAGATAGGTAAATCCCAATGGCTCCAAATCCCAATGGCTCCTAAATTAGGCTGATGTGTCTACTGCAATAATTTCAAACTCAGTAGACTGATGCAATTACAAGTGTTTTAATTCTTGAACCCTCAGTACGTGTCTCTGAACAAGTAATCCCCGAAATTCTCAAACTAACACAGTCCTTGTTAGGCACCTCCTCAATGGAGGTCCTGGCCCCCGTTTGGCGTCTGCATAGGATTGTCATTGTGTCTATGTTGTGAAAAGTGAGGGTATATCTTGGAGTATTAGGGTTTTCTTTTGAGGGTTTGTGATGTCACATGTGAGGTTCTTGAATAGGACTTAAAGTGCTAAGAAGGTGGGAGATTCTATTTCGGTGAACTGTTGCTTGAATTGATGAAAAATGTTTTGTCATTTGGGTGAGGCTCGAGAAGCAAATGAAAGAATCCTATATTGGCCTTTGAGGGCAGAAAACACAGAGAGGGTGCTACGCGGAGCACTCTCTTGTTGATGGTGATGAGCGGGAGAGGCTGCTGGATATTTTGTAAAGATTGTTTGTGATTTTCAGAGAATTGGTTCAACATTTATGGCAATTGAGAAATGCATTGTCACCCATAGTGAATCACAGAGTTGTTGCTGAAGGAAAATGGATAACATATTGGGGTTTTGAAGCTTTGCAAAATGAAAAGATTGTGGCACTATTGGGGTGGGTTTGAGAAGCATGTGGAAGAACGATGGACTGGCCTAGTGCAGAAATCAAAGGAAAGGCTGATCGTGGAGTGTGTGTGCTTTGGGTGCACTTAAATAAGTAGGGTGTGCTGAGAAATGCATAAATTGTGTGTGTGCCTTTTTTTCCCTATTCTCTCCTCTCTCTCTCTCTCTTTTTCATGCCGCGACTGTCTGTCTGATATCTGTGTGTTTTATATCTCTCAATGGACTGCTGTGCTTTACCTGCAGACAGGCAAAACTCCCACTTAGAACAAAGAGTTTTTTGTAAATGGCTTTGTAGAGGCTGTTAATTTTACATGAAGGGAGAAAAGTGACAAAAGAGCTATTATAAGGACTGACCAGCCAAAAACAGTGAGACAAATGCAACAATTATTAGGCCTATGCAAATATTGAAGGGCCTGAGTCTTCCATTACAGTACATATACTTGACCAATTTTAAAAGGACTCAAAGAGGCGCAGATGACTAAAAATTAACTAGTATGGACAGAAGAGATGACTGAAGGATTTCCTCACTTAAACAAGGCGATCAGCACAGCCCCTGTGTTCAGGATTCCAAATCAGAGTGAAGATTTTTACTTATTCTCTCATTCAAATGGAGAAGTTATGACAGCAGTGCTCACACAGAAAACAAAATTACGACATGGTCATAACCCATTGGCTTTTTATAATGGGTACTTAGATCCACTCATGAAAGGACATTATTCTTGTGAGCAATCTTTGGCAGAAGCTGTCTTTGCACTCGAAAAAGCTTCAAGTATAACCATGGGGTGTTCAGTGACGTGCATTATTCACAATCTTGGAAAAACCAAAAAGTACATTGACGGCACAAATAGCATCAGGATAAGAGGTAATTATCTCTCAGATATGGGGGGTTCTATGTTAAGGTAAATACCAGGATCCTCCCTCTCTTCCTTCTCACCTGTATCTTGTTCCTCAGAGGAGCTCTCTGTAGATATCGTCCTTCTATTTCTCCAAGTTCCCTCTTGTCTCTCTTTGTAGGTTTTGGGACGGACTCGTCTGGAGGCCACCTTGCCAGTTCGCAGATTGCTCGGCAGTGGGACCCTCAGGGAGTCCGCCCCTAATTCCAAGGAAAAAGGCGTAGGCCGGAAAAAACCCTGGCGTGATGGTTAACTGCTGCAGGATGGAATGCAGGAGAGCGTAGACTACGATTCCCAGAAGTCTCTTCCAAAATCCAAACAAAGTGAAATCCAGGTACAACAAGGCGGTAGCGGGAAGAGAGTGAATGCAGCTGAGTGGAAGCGGGATCCACACACGAAGAGGAGCGGGAAACAAAGGTTGTAGTAAATGGACCAGAGAAGAGTTGCGCAGAGTGGGGAATGCAGAAAAACAAGGTAAGCAGGCGTCAAGCGGGAGGTATAGCGGAGGAAAGCAGGAAACTGAAACCCAGCGGGGATACAGCTGGAGGGCAGAGAATTCTCACACGAAGAGCGCGAAGGAAGAAACTTCAGCGTGTAAACCCAAAGCGGAAACAGAGGGTTGCAACCTGTCCGGTGCGTAGGTAACGTAGAGCCTCAGGGGGCGTGGCACGGCAGTCCGGACACTAGACCGCAGCGAATGGTTCTGTTAGTGTTTCTTCCATCGAGTCCACAACTTCCAGGACGGACGCGTCGTGACAGTATAACCTCTTCTCCTCTGGACCCCTTCGGGTTTCCCTGGATGGTTTCTATGGAAGAGACGTAGTAGTCGAGGTGCACTGAGGTTTCTTGCAGGTTCCCAGGACCTTTCAGTCCAAGGGTATCCTTTCCAAAGTATGAGGTACTGGAGAACCCAGTGTCTGTAACGAGAGTCCAAGATACGAGAGACTTCATATTCGGGATCTTCTTCTAAGTTTGAGATGCATTTCTTGATTTGTCTTTGATATGGATCTTTTTTGTAAGCCTTGAGAAGGGACACATGAAATACTGGATGGATCCTTCGTAAGGAAGAGGGTAGTTTAAGTCGAAAAGCTACTGGATTGATCTGCTGTTCAATGATGTATGGGCCAATATACCTTGGAGTGAATTTTCCTGGACGTATACGCCTTGGAAAGTATTTTGTGGATAACCAAACCTTATCTCCAGGCTTCCAGATCGGATTTGCTCGTCGCTTTCTGTCGGCCCATTTCTTATAGGATTGACGGCTGACCGTTAATGTTTCCTGAGCTCTCAAGTGGGTTTGTTTGAGGGCGTTCAACAATTGATCTACAGTGGGTATGTTAGTGGTTGGAATCACTGATTGTGGGATATGTCGAGGTTCGTATCCATAAGTACACTTGAAAGGGCTCATACCAATCGCCGAATGTACTGTATTATTATGGGAGAACTCGCCTATGGATAGAAGTTGGCTCCAGTTATCCTGTGTCTAGTTGCAGTAACATCTGAGGTATTGTTCCAGTGTAGCGTTTGGTCGTTCGGTCTGTCCATTGCTCTCGGGATGGAATCCGGAAGACAATGCCCTTTGGATTTGTAATTGTTTACACAACGAGGACCAAAATTTTGAGGTAAATTGAGTCCCTCGATCCGAGACTATTGTATGTGGTAGACCATGTAGTTTGACTATGTCTTTCAGAAATACTTCTGCAGTCTTGGTGGCAGATGGAGTTCCCTGTAGAGGGGAAAAATGAGCAAGTTTACTGAATGAGTCTACTACTACCATGATGGCTGTGAATCCTTCTGACGGAGGTAAGTCCACGATAAAATCCATGGATATATGCTGCCAGGGACCCGCAGGTAATGAATCCTGTTGGAGAAGGCCCAGCGGCTTGGCCGTGCTGTATTTACCTTGAGCACACCTGGGACAAGAAGATACATAGGCATAGACATCCTTGACCATTGTCGGCCACCAAAGGTTTCTCTTTAGTAGATGTAGTGTGGCCGCTCGACCCTTGTGTCCTGCTGTGGGTAGATCGTGACACCAGGCTAGTGCTTGAGACTGTAGTCCGGAATTCGGTAAGAACAGCTGGTCGTCTTTAAACAAGTATTCACCCTTCTTGATTAAGGATGGAAAACGTGTGACCGTGGATCTTGCTTGGGCTTCTAACACTTGTTCTAAAAAGGTGTTGACTGTTCCTATGAATTTCTTCCCTTGAAGTAACTGTTCGTGATTGGAGTATGAACCCGATTCTTCCCCAAAACTCCGGGAGAGGGCATCCGCTAGGTGATTCTCCTTTCCTGGTAAGTATGTTAGTTCGAAATCATATTGAAAAAAGAAGTATGCCCACCTGGCATGGCGAGAATTTCGGCATTCCATACTCTTGAGGACACTAAGATTCCGGTGATCAGTTCGTACCTGGAACGGGAAGTTAGCTCCTTGTAAAAGGTGCCTCCATTCTTCACAGGCCTGTCTGATGGCCAACAGTTCCTTTTCTACTACAGAGTAATTCTTTTCACTCGGGGAGAGTGTCCTAGAATAATAAGCAACAGGATGCTCCAGTCGATCTTCCTTCTTTTGTAGGAGAGCAGCTCCAATAGCTCCTTGTGAGGCATCTGTCTCTACAATGAAAGGTATGGTTTGATCAGGATGCCTGAGGATGGGTGCGGAAATGAAAGCCTCCTTGAGATGTTTGAAAGCCATATCGGCCTCTTTATTCCAGCAAAATCGTGTGCCTTTCTTCAGTAAGGCTGTGATGGGCAGGACAATGTTGGAAAATCCCGGGATAAATTTACGGTAAAAATTTGTCAGTCCTAGGAACCTCTGTATATCTTTTACTGAGTTTGGAGTGGGCCAGTTTTGGATGGCTGAGGTTTTGTTGGCATCCATTTCTACCTTTCCTTCCGACAGGATAAATCCCAGATAAGGGACTGTAACAGCCTCAAACAAACATTTTTCTGGTTTGGCTAGTAGATGATGAATACTGAGCCTTCGGAGTACCTCTGATACATGCTGACGATGTTGTGTTAGGGTTTATGAAAATACCAAAATGTCATCCAGATAGACCACTACCGAATTGAACAAAAGATCACAGAAAATCTTGTCCATAAATCTCTGGAATTGAGCTGGAGCATTGACCAACCCAAAAGGCATCACTTTGTACTCGTAATGACCTGAGGGAGTCCGGAAAGCGGTCTTCCATTCGTCTCCTTTTCGTACTCTCAAGAGATGACATGCTCCTCTTAGGTCTAACTTAGTAAACCACTTGGCTCCTTGCACTGCTTCCATTATATCCTTAATCAAGGGCATGGGGTACCGATCCCGAATGGTCAAGCTGTTAAGACCCCTATAGTCAATACAAGGTCGGAGCTCCTTGGTGCCTTTCTTGTGGATAAAAAATAAAGATGCTCCGGCTGACGAGGTGGATTCTTGTATAAGACCATTTTTAATATTGGTGTCCAAATATTCTCTTAGAGCTTCCCTTTCAGGAAGAGACAATGGAAACATACGTCCAAAAGGAACTACAGCATCCGGTACCAGATCGATCTTACAATCCTCATTGCGACTTGGAGGTAAAGGTCTGGGTTGAACGTCTGCAAACACATCAGCATAACCTTGATAGTGCCTTGGTATGGTGTTGATACTTCTTACAGAAAGAGTAGACACTTGAGGACATAGTTGTTCATTGTTGGATAGGCAGAACCGAAACCATTGTTCAGAGCGGAATTCCACTACATTGGCTGTCCAGTCAATACCAGGATTATGCCTTCTTAACCATGGGATGCCTAGGATAATTGGAAAGTGAGCTGCTCTTATGAGATCAAACACCATTACTTCCTGATGAAATTTCATCTTTACTCCCAGTTCTTGAGTCGCCTGCCTGATAAGTCCCGAGGACAAAGGGGTACCATCCACCCCTTCTACAGGAATTGGGAGAGGTTTCGCTCTTCTGGGGATAGCATGATCTAAAGCCCATTGATCGTCCATGAAGTTCCCTGCCGCTCCACAATCCAACATGGCCAGACATTCTACAGAGTGTCCTCCTTTCCAATCTAGAACCACCGGTAAAACCATCAACTGATGTGAGGCATCTGATACTTTGGGTGTATTAGTGATACAGGGACCTGCCGTTTGAACCCCTTCCTTGTCCCTGTTCAGGGTCGGGGTCTTTCGTTTCCCGATCTCCTGGGAGGTACATTTGGACAATCTCGCAGGAGGTGTTTCTCAGAACCACAATACATACATAAGTTCAAGTCTTTACGTCTCTTTCTCTCGATTGCAGTTAGGGGCCCTCGTGCAGTTCCGACTTGCATGGGTTCTTCTGTTTGTTGCATGGTTCTTTCAGGTGGTGTAGGAATAAAGGAGAAGGATGAGGAGGGTGATATTCCAGACTTGTATCTTCGTCTTTCGGTGCGTCTCTCGGCCATGCGGTATTCTATCTGAAGAGCCAGAGTAGCTAGTTCCTGGAAGGATACTGGTCTAGCTACCCTCGAGAGTTCGTCTTTAATCTCATCATGTAAACCCCGTCTGAAGAGGGTTTGTTTGGCGGAATCCGGCCATCCTGTTTCCGCTGCAATCCTTTGAAAGGTTGACAAGTATGTCTGTACATCTTGAGAACCCTGTTTAGTATCCACTAGGTTCTCATATGAGGTGAATAGAACTTCGGGTCTTTCGAATCTTGTGTGGAACTGTTGAACAAAGGCTCCATAATCAGCTAGAATTGGGTCGGAATTAGTCACCAACGGAGTTGCCCAAGCTAGGGCATTACCTCCTAGATTGGAGATAAGAAAACCGACTTTGGCTTTGTCAGATACGAACATCCTTGGGTGAAAGGTAAAGTAGACCTGACATGCGTCAAGAAATTCTTTCATTCCTTTGGAATTTCCTTCGTACTTGCCACATGGCAAGGGCATAGGAGGAAGGTCATCTCGTACCTCCTCCCTTTGTGTAACTTGTAGGCGTAGAGCAACATTATCCGCCTTTAATGCATTATTATCAGCCTTTACTGCCTGTAGTTCAGCCCTAATTCCCTGGATCGCATTGACAAGTTCCTGATATTGCTCCAAACTGGCCATCTTTTGGCGTTGCAATCTCTCAGATATGGGGGGTTCTATGTTAAGGTAAATACCAGGATCCTCCCTCTCTTCCTTCTCACCTGTATCTTGTTCCTCAGAGGAGCTCTCTGTAGATATCGTCCTTCTATTTCTCCAAGTTCCCTCTTGTCTCTCTTTGTAGGTTTTGGGACAGACTCGTCTGGAGGCCACCTTGCCAGTTCGCAGATTGCTCGGCAGTGGGACCCTCAGGGAGTCCGCCCCTAATTCCAGGGAAAAAGGCATAGGCCGGAAAAAACCCTGGCGTGATGGTTAACTGCTGCAGGATGGAATGCAGGAGAGCATAGACTACGATTCCCAGAAGTCTCTTCCAAAATTCAAACAAAGCGAAATCCGGGCACAACAAGGCGGTAGCGGGAAGAGAGTGAATGCAGCTGAGTGGAAGCGGGATCCGCACACGAAGAGGAGCGGGAAACGAAGGTTGTAGTAAATGGACCAGAGAAAAGTTGCGCAGAGCGGGGAATGCAGAAAAACAAGGTAAGCAGGCGTCAAGCGGGAGGTATAGCAGAGGAAAGCAGGAAACAGAAACCCAGCGGGGAAACAGCTGGAGGGCAGAGAATACTCACACGAAGAGCGCGAAGGAAGAAACTTCAGCGTGTAAACACGAAGCGGAAACAGAGGGTTGCAACGCACCGGCGTAGCTGTCCGGTGCGTAGATAACATAGAGCCTCAGGGGGCGTGGCACGGCAGTCCGGACACTAGACCGCAGCGAATGGTTCCGTTAGTGTTTCTTCCATCGAGTCCACAACTTCCAGGACGGACGCGTCGTGACATTATCTCAAACCCTGCAATTGAAATTGTTAGGTGTAGCACAGTGAATACAGCAATTTTTATAGCTGAACCAGTGGCACAAGATGATGATATGCATGGTTGTACAACGTATACCGAGTGGTATGATGATAGTCCTCAGGTTAGAGAAAATGCTCTAGGGAGGGGCGAAGTGGTCTTCATTGATGGGTCATCCAGAATTGATCAAAAGACTCGGGTACGACATACAAGTTTGGCATTGATAGAAAACTGAACTGAGAGGGTACATTTGAGGTAATGATTAGTAGGAGATTGTCCCCAAATGACTCAGAATAGGCTTCAGAATTGGGTGTGCTTATTGATACGCTGTGAAGCTTTGAGGACGAGGAAGTGACGGTGTACTCTTACTCTGCCTATATGACATCAATTGTACACGCAGGCTTGTCACGTTGGAAAAGGAAGGGTTTCCTCCGTGCAAACGACACTCCAGTGCAACATGCAGGACTATTAAAAAAATGTATTGAAACGCTGAGTTTCACAGAGACCATAGCAATCGTAAAATGCATGGCCCATTCAAAGAGAACAGATTTAGAGGCCAAAAAAGCAGCCTATTACTCATCCACATTTGAGAGTTTAGTAAGAAATATGAGGCAGGTAACAGGGCGATGCATGCTGGTTAAGGAAGGATTTAATATCATGTCCATTGTACAGTTAATTGAAATACAAGGATGAGCATCACTGGAAGATAAAGAGGTATGGAAAAAACAGGGTTTTTAATCTATCCCCTGCTGAGGCAATTTGTAGACAAGATAGCACTGGAAAGCCAGTTATGCCTCAAGCATTATTAAGGGAAGTGTTGGAACAGCTTTACTACCCAGCACATGTGACTCAAGAGAGTCTAGATGATACTGTTGCAGAAGAATGGTTTGTACCAAACCTATTTGAACATGTAGCACAGTTCAATGTAAACTGTATTGTGCACCAGAAACTCACTGCAGGACACACTCTGCAAACATTGAGAGGAGTAATTCCCTGACCAAATGGACCATTCCAGCATCTACACATAAATTATGTAGATATGCTGTAACCTTGCAATGGTTATAGATATATGCTAGTCATACTATATCCCCTTTCGAGATGGATCGAGGCCGGTCCATGCCCGCACCCTGATGCTGTGTGTGCCACCAAGTCCTTGCGTGTGAAGTATTTCCAAGATGGGATGTGTGCGAAGTATTGCGATCCAATAATGGACCACACTTCGTAAATGAGCTACTTGAAAATATAGTTATGCTTTTAGGCATTAGACACAAATTTGCTCCAGCTTATCATCTGCAAGCAAACAGATTTTGCGAGAATATTAAATGGCCTTTTAAAGAGAAGATAGAACGACTAAAAGCCACTTTAAAGAAGGGATGGCTCAAAGAAACAAGTTGGGGGTAGATCGCTGTCTTCGGCTGGGGCCTCCCTCTGGAACTGCCTCCCCGCCACTCTAAAACTTGAGGAGAACCATCTCTGGTACTGGAAGTACCTCAAGACCTTCCTCTTTTCTTCTGCCTTCATCCCGCCTCTCCCCTGCTGATCTGTTGTCTCTTGGCACCGTGCACCTGGCCACCCTCTGTCCTCCGGGCCCAGGTACCGGCTCACACTGCCACCCTCTCGCACTGCCTCCGGGCCACCACTTGCACTATGGTCTGTATCTGTAACCACACAGGCCCCCCTTTTTTCTTCCCCTCCCCCTCTACCATGCACTTGCACGTTCTCAATGTCACTGGGCCTACTAAGATCGCTGTTTTGTTCTCCCCTTGTTCCCCTCCCTTGCCTTGTCGTGCTCTGAAACACTTGTGTGCGAGTGCAATAGAAATAAAATATTAATATCAATTGCCTACCCCTTGTGCTGTATGCGCTGTGGAACTAGCCAGGCTCAGATCACCATCTGACACCCCATGAGTTGGTGACTGGATGCCATATGAGAAATCCTCTCACCCCCCAACAAGGGAAAATATAGATGCCCAGTGTAGCGAGGGCTCTAGGTGATGAAATGCATGATTATTTGAAAATGATGACTGAACGTGTTTCATTTATGTCTCAACAGCTCCAGAACCGATGGGAGAGGTCAAGGGAAAACAAAGAATACAATCAGCCCATTGATTTGGAAGAGGTGCTGAAGCCACTCAGCATGTACCCAAGGGACCAGGTGCTAGTGCGTAAATTTGTGTGCACCTGGAGTACCTATCATTTTGAGGGCCCCTATGAAGTGGAGGAAATGATCTCTACTACTGTGAAACTACAAGGAAGGCGAGCGTGGATACATTTACATGACCTCAAACCCTACAAAGGATAAAACTTGACCTCTCCTGCAGCTAACCCTACCGAAGCAAGTGAAGAATTTCAGCATGTGCAGACAAGATCCAGGACCAAAAGCCAAAAAAAGGGAAAGGAAGAAGAAGCTTAACTTTTAGATGACGGTTTCTTAAGGACTGATGGACTTGCAGTGATCTTGGAATACCTTCCCTAGACTAGGATCAAAGAGATAATGGTACAGAAGAAGTATAATTCAGAAGAAAAGAAGAATACTTTATTTTCTTATGCTACCCATTGTACATACATTCTTACTTGCTGTTTTTATATATATCACAGTCTTACCCAATCTTGATAAGAAGACATACCGATATAGTGACGTTTCTTGGAAATCCTAAAAATAACACTATTGTTTTGAGAATTATATTGGTGATTATTTTGCAGTTTTTGTTATAAATTCATAAATCATCAATAATCGACACATTTGATACATATTAAACATAGTCAGAAAAATGCAAATGTTCCAAGAGGTAAGAACTGTCGCTCCACGAAAAAGATGTACTATACATATTGGAGTTTTTTGCGGTATTTTGATTTTAGCTGCTATCTTTATTACGCTGGCATTCACACACATTATAAGCAGTGATGAGCAAGAAAATAAGACATCTCTCACTGTTCCCATTATACCCGTTGTCCCTACTAAGAGTCCAAAACCCCACTGATTCCTGATATTAAAAGGCATTTTCTCAAATAAAGAGAGATGCTGAGGAAGACAATGAAAGTATACATCAGCTCATCTAGCTAATCATCTATCATGCAAGCACATGAAAGAGGTGGGGGTGAAACATCGGAAGTGAGTTGCTACTGTAGTCCATGAATGCGGCAAGAACCTTTATTGCAAGAAAAATGTCTTCACACAATGCAAAATGTCTCAGTCATCTGGAAGCATGTACCACCAGAGGACAATTGGAATGAAAATGGGTGACTCTGAGATGGTGATATAGACAGATTTTTCCATACGAAGATACCTATGCGAAGACAAAAAGAATATATACTGGAATGGGGTGGAAAAATATAAAAACGTATGTATCCATCCCAGTTTGGAGAAGAAAAAGAAAACTGTTGAAATGAAAATAATTAACTGCTCAGGCATGACTGAAAAATTAGGAGACCCAGGATGCTAGGAGAGAGCACAGCTGTTTGTGTATGGGCGTTTAGCAACTGGTAATGTATGGAAAGATACACTAATATCATGCCCTGCACATTTATTGAAGAATGAAGCAGTCCACAAGGTGGAAAAGGTGAATGATGAGTGCCTGGAATCATGCAACAATATGCAAAACGACTAACCTGGGTTGACAACGAAGAGGACGAGTGCATATATTACAATTGAAGAACATGACAACCTGCTTCAAGAATTATGGCAAGTTCTATGTTGGAAAGAACAAAGGTTGTGGAGAAATAATTGAAGTACCAGAAATGAAAGAAGGAACTGCAGTTCTAATGGATCCAGACCCTATATGCAGTTGCCTAAAGATTGGGGAGGAGTGTGCTCTATTGTAAATGTAAACGTCCCAGCGCTAGTGATTCCCCAAAGTGACCTCCATATTGAGGAGTTCCCAAAAATGAATGAATACAACAGAAGGAAGCAATCATTTCATCTTTGCTGAATAAAAAGAGAACATTATTTCTCATCAACATCAATAAAGACTTATGAAGACATTCCTGATGAACACCAATTATTCAGCAAGACCGCCATGATAATGGCATCTATATTTATATCAGGACTTCAAGCTGCAGTAAATGCCAAGAGGTTGCACATCCATGGTGGGAATTGCTGCAGATGATTAATGCAACAATAAAAGTATTCAATGCAATTAAAGAAGAATTTAGAGCCATCAGGCTGATAACCCTGCAGAACAGCTATGTTCTAGAACTGATAACAGCAATGGAAGGAGGCGTCTGTGCCAAGGTCCGGCCATCTTGCTGTATGTTTATACCATCTCATGATGGAGAAAATGGAACTTAAACGAAAGCAATAACAATGTTAACAACCCTACATACAAAAATGGAAGACGAAGCTGATGAGACACAGGAGATGATTATTTCTCATCTCTGTTTTCATGGATTCCATCTTGGTTGGTGAATGTTTCAAATTACTTGGAGCAATACTAGTGTATGTGTTGCTAGGATTCTGTCTCTTAAGGATCATCTTGGGACAATGCCAGAAAATAGCCAAGAAAGCTATTGGGATGAAGATAATGTATGATGATGTAACAGAAGCACTAAGAGAAACTTGTACCAAAAGATGAAGTTATCATGAAAATAAGAAGATGAAAGAACTGCTGACTAATAGCTGTAAATAAGCTGTAACGCAAGGTAGAAAAAGCATTTAGAAGCTTGCTAAAAAGAGGTATATATATATATATAACTTTTAGGACAGCTATTGGAAGAAAATGGACAAAGGCCTGTGTTAAAGAATCAACCCAGATACCTCAAGATATGAGCCTAGGATTTCAAATTGAAGAATTGATAAAGAAGCTGTTTTCGGGTGCAGAATAAGGGATTATGTTGGCCTCAAGTCAATGATTTTATTTTGAGAGATGGGTGCAAGGCACAAAGGGAGTCGAATGAACAAACCATGTGCGTAAGACATATTTCTGCTAAGATTAGGAGGAGCAGGACCATTTGCAGATGCCAAATATTGGTCAACGTTGAGGCAGGTGAGTGCTGCGCCTCTCCTGGCTCCATTATGGCCCAATTGTTTATTTAAAAAGAAAAAAAGTTTTGCTCCCTCAGGACCCCGCATCTTTCCCGAGTCTCTTCCTGCTTCTCCCGCCTCCCATCCCGCTCACCACCCGTGATTGGGTAATACTCCCGGCTGTTTGGGTCTAGCGGCCTGAGTGAACCTGCACACCGCCATTTCAACGTTGTGGCAGGTGAGTGCTGTGCCTCACCTGGCTCCATTATGGCCCAATTGTTTATTTAAAAAGAAAAAAGGTTTTTCTCCCTCAGGACCCCGCATCTTCACAGAGTCTCTTCCTGCTTCCCCCACCTCCCGCCTCCCATCCCGCTCACCACCCGTGATTGGGTAATACTCCCTGGTGTTTGGGTCTAGCTACCCGAGCGAACCTGCACACCACCATTTCAATGTTGAGGCAGGTGAGTGCTGCGCCCCTCCTGGCTCCATTTTGGCCCAATTGTTTATTTTTTTTAAAAAGTTTTGCTCCTCTAGCCCCCTGCATCTTCCCCGAGTCTCTTCCTGCTTCCCCCACTTCCCGCCTCCCATCCCGCCCAACGCCCGTGATTGGGTAATACTCCCCGGTGTTTAGGCCTAGCGACCCGAGCAAAACCATTTCACCATTGAGGCAGCTGAGTGCTGTGCCCATCCTGGCTCCATTTTGGCCCAATTGTTTATTTAAAAAAAAGGCTTTGCTCCCCCAGACTCCCACATCTTCCCCAAGTCTCTTCCTGCTTCCCCCCACCTCCCGCCTCTCCATATCATGATCCATCCCAGGGCAGCCCTCTGCTCGGCAGCCCCTTCGGCTAAGGGCACCAAGTCAAAGGGCGGCTCCCACAGAGGTGGCTCCAGATCGTGTCTGCCGATGTCAGTAGGGGAAGCGAGTGAAGCCAGGCACCAACCGACAGCAACTAAAAAATTAAGTGTGGCATGGGTGGGGAGTAAAGTAATCACTATACTCCAGAAAGCCCTGCCACCCTACATCATTTACAACACTCTTACTTAGATAGAATTGTGACCATCAACCAAGGTTTATCTGAGACACATTGGTAATATTGCCTTGCATCGCATTTAGACATATTTCCGCACCTACGTAGAAGTTGAGGGTTAGTAAGTACAGCATTAGATACATTTGTGAATGATAGCAACTGCCACACTTAAATGGAATCGCGAACATTAGTCTGAGTCACATCTAGATTGAAATATAAATGTTTAGCATGCGTCACACTTAGAAGAAACTGTGAATAATAGCAAGTGCCACACTTAGATGGAATCATGAAACATTAGCCTGCATCAAATCTAGTTAGAAAATGAATGTAAACATGCCCCTCACTTAGGTGCAATTGTGAATGGTAGCAACTGCCACACTTAAATGTAATCGTGAACGTTAGCCTGCATCGCATCTAGATTGAATTGTGAATATTAAGCATGCACCACGCTTAGATCGAATTGTTAATAATAGAATGCGCTACACTTAGATGGAATCATAAACATTAGCCTTAGTCACATCTAGATAAAAATGCAAATGTTAGCAAGCGTCACACTTAGATGAAATTATGAATAATAGCAAGTGCCACACTTAGATGGATTTGTGAATGGTAGCATGTGCCACACTTAGATGGAATCATGAACATTAGCCTACTTCGCATCTGAATAGAATTGTAAATGTTAGCATGCGCCACACCTAGATGAAATTGCAAATTATAGCATGTGCCACACCTAGATGGAACTGTGTACGGTAGCATGTGCCACACTTAGATGGAATCGTGAACATTAGTCTGAGTCACATCTAGATTGAAATACAAATGTTCAGCATGCGTCACACTTAGAAGAAACTGTGAATAAAAGCAAGTGCCACACTTAGATGGAATCATGAAACATTAGCTTGCGTCACATCTAGTTAAATGAATGTTAGCATGCTCCTCACTTAGATGGAATTGTGAATGGTAGCAACAGCCACACTTAAATGGAATCGTGAACATTAGCCTTAGTCACATCAAGATACAATTATGAATGTCAGCTAGTGCCACACTTAGATTGAACTGTGAATGATAGCAACTGCCACACTTGGATGAAATCGTGAACATACGCCTAAGTCACATCTATATAAGATTATTAATGTCAGCAAGTACCACACATAGATGGAACTATGAATGTCACTCTTAGATAGAATTGTAAATGTTACTTACCCATGTCTTAGATCATAGCTCAGCCCAAACTCCCACCCCCATATCGCTATGCTTACTTTCTTCTCTGCACCATCACTCATTTGAATACAGCTATACCCCTTGATCAAACTCGGCCTAGCTGCTCAATTACGAACATTACCCCATAAAAACCTCATCATTCTAATAAAACACAGCTATCCCATGACAAATCTGGACTAGCTGCACACATAATCATCCTACAGGCCTAACACAGCCAAAACACAGTCTTGATGTCCACCCGCCAGACTGCACACATTCAACTGATATCAATAACACCTCACCTAAATGCTAGGATGTAGATACCATCAGGAAATTACACCTGCTGCACACATAACTGGTGCACCCAAGCTCCCTACGATGCCTTATTTTCTCAACTGACCTGGACTACGGTCCTCAAGGGCATTCAACCTACCAGCGATTTGAAGTCATACCAATGATATATAAAGCGCTATATGAATGTCAAATAACATAACATAACAACCATGAAGGCAAAAAGTCTATGTGAGGTGGAGTGAGCAAGTCCCTAAAGGCCAGAAAGGGTAATGGCACCCTGTTTAATAAAATCAAATAGCAGTAATTGAGAGGCTGAAATGGACAAAATCGTGGTCTCCTGACAAATGATGAAGAACTCAAAACAAAGGTTATTCATTAGAGCATCGGGTTAAGATAGTGGTATGCACGCACTACCTCAAATGTCCCAGAACAGTGAGCAGACTACAAGGTCAACTACAAATGATAGACCTTGAATGCGGATCAGGTTGGTGAAATATGATGGACTAATTGTGAAAACAGGAAACAAGTTGACGCAGCTCGAACATCTAGGCTTTGTTCTGTTCACGTTCTGCTAAAATTAGCCAAAAGTCCAAGGTTGGATAGGGTTGCCAACCAATCAAAAGGCCTGCCATGCACTTTCATACACAATGTTGCAGTTATAAGCCCACTGTCATATTCTCTGGTATAATCAGAGTGTGATGTACATTGTTGTGGTTTAGTGCGTGTCCTTCAGATAAGGGGCAGCCAATGAGATATTAACCCATACATAATTCTATAAGTAGACATGTTCTTCTAATCCAGTCCCTCCCAGCGATAGGCTTTATGATATGCCACATAGGATGACATCATAAATGACATATGTGAAAGTGTATAAACTCTATACAAGCAAACTAATGTGTGAATATTGAGCATCTACTTTGATAGCTGTATATCTCCCTGCTTTCTTTCATTGAGATTAAAGCAGTATTTTACCATCTTCCTTTGGTATGTCCAGTGATTTGGTCTATGAAAATTACTGGTAATTCCATCTAGCACATATAAGATGCTTCAAGGTGCTAGAGCACAGCTTGTAAGAGGTCATATTTCTGCTGAGGCAGGCAGTGTGAGCCATAGGCAATCAGGCAGGGGGAAGCTCAGGCAAACTAAATCCAGCTCAGCAGGTGAAAATGCATGCTGTTGGTCTTTCAACAAGCAAACGAAAACTGTTTTGAGCATTTTCATGGGTAATTGAAGTGTGATATGTGGGGTCAACCTCCCAAGGAACAACATTTTTGAGTGGCAGAGGTATGGAAGAAGCAACACAAAAAGACATTTGAATATAGGAAGAGAAGAGTTTTTTTGGGAATGTCGACTTTGATTACTTGACAAATGGTGCCAAAGCAAGTTTTTATGTATTAGGGGAAAAAAAGACCATGAGACCCAGGCACGGTAAAAAGCAAGGTAAAGGAGGTGCAGTTTGCTGGCAGTGATTGGGTGTTACCTTAAGAAACAGCAGAGGCGTGGAGAACAGAGTGTTTGGAAAAAGTGGGATTTGTTGGACCTTTGACAAGATAGGGAATGGCTGCCATAGAGTGTAGGGTGCTTATGAGATGTGATTTGGGAAGCAGAAGAGAAGAGGGCTATGAAGTAAGTTAATTAAAGAGGATGAATGCCTTTTAGTGGTTTGATCTCAGGTACTTATCACACAAGGTTGTACATGTATATTGGGATAAATAGTCAGCACACCTTACATATCTGAATCACTAAATTCATTAATTTATTTTCAAACAAAAGAAATAAATGAATTACATATATTTTAACACCAGCCCTTAAAAGTATGATGGGAATGCCGACATACAATCTATGTTTTTGATTTCTTTTGAACAATTTACCAGGGCAACTGCTTGTTGAAGAAGAAAATGGCATTTCAGGATTTGTGTATGAATACCAATGGACTGTAGAGTACAGAGGTGTTGCTAGGGGGGGTCTAAGGGGGCTATAGCCCCTGGTGTTTTGGTTGTAGCCCCAGATAAAATCCCAGGAGCTACAACCAAAAGGCCAGCTAGCCCCCAGTCCCGGCAGTCCCGACATTAGCGTAGCCCTGGGTCTTTTCCAGACCTAGCAACACCCCTGGTAGAGTAGATTGTTGGACTTCCTTGCACTTTCTTGCACTTCTCCCCTCCCCTTCTTCCTTGCACTTGCACAATCTAAATTTCACTTGGCCTAGTAAGATCATTGTTTTTTGTCCTCCCTCTGTTCCTCCATGCTTTGTAGCACCTTGAAACGCTTGTGTATAGGCACGTTATAAATGCCATATTATATCACATCATATCATATCAAGGCAAAGCAGAAAATGTGCAATTCGTATCTATACCAGGATGAAGTAAAATCTTGTGTATAGTGAGGAAAGTGATAATTCGACTCACATTGCTAGGGGAGCGAGCATTAGGATAGTTGTGATGACATGTTTTGGAAAATATTTTGTTTTAAATACTTGCCCCAAAGCAAGGACTCATTGGATTAGTTATTCCTATTTAAGGTTTCACAAAATATATGGGTAATAATATTATTTTGACCGTGGAAGTAACTTTTTGGGGATGATCAGAGTGGCAGTTTTAGTTAAAGGAATTTAAGATTGAGTGGTTTGTAACAAGGAAGCATAATGGAAAAGGAGGCATATTAACTTATTTTGTCAGGCGATGTATTAAGGTAGCATCATTAGGAAATGTTAATGGGTATGCGTGGATAATGCAATGCATTGGTGGTTAAGAGATAAAAAAGCACCTTCTTTAAGGGTTAGCATGCATATGTATATGTTATATGGATCAAAAGTGTGGGTGCACATCTATGACAGGGGGAATCCATTTTTCATCTCTAAATTAGGGGTTGTCCCATTCCATTGCACACAGAAATTAGATTGACTCCAACAAACAATTAATTTAATTGCACAGGCCGCTTTTCGGTTTGCAAAGCACACAATAGATCTGTTGTTTGAGACTGCCGGACATTTTTCAAGCATTCCGTTCGAGCACTGCGTAGAGACACATTAGAGAATATTTTGTTTATAAATCATTTCGTCCTTGCGAGTGCTTTCATTAGCAATAAGTGGGATGCTTTGAAGGGAATGAAGCAATCACACAGAGGAAAAGGGAGATGCGCTCTTTATTTATGAAGATGCTTTGCAAGACGACGAGCTGGCATAGGTAGATGCTTGCTCAATGATTACCCAAACACACACGTAGTGAGGCAGGAATGGCTTCACGAGTCCAGACAGGGCCACAGTGACACATACAGACATAATTGTTGGAAGTGGGAAGTCCCGAATATAGACGCACATAGTTCATCTGTGCAAACCATGTTAACAGGAGGGAGGAAGAATGCAAAAGTAAGATTAGGACATATTTTTCAAACATGCAAGGAAAAAAAAAAGGGAAGGGAAATTGGCAAGACTCGAGAGGGGGGACAACACACCCTTTACAGTACAGTACATAACCACATGAACAGTGTACCCATGATCACACAGTGGCAGGCACATGCGCCATGAGTTGAACCTACATCACAGACAAATTAGGGCACTGCAGACACCAAGGCCAATGTAGCAACACACACACATGACAAGGTGTGTAGCAGAGTTTAGTAGGAGGACTTTATCCGAGGAGAGCATGACCTTTTGCTTTACACCATTCATGTCAGCATTCCATGGCTAGAGGAGACGCAGGAGCGCACCATAAGAATGGGAAGTAGTTCCACAGCAAACACACACATAGTCAGCATGACTGACAAGGACAAAGGGCAGACTGTCACAGCTACTAACATGAATTTTGTTCAGAGGAAAGGCACACACAGAGAAGGAAAAATTGACAAACAGCAAGGAGCAAGCTCAAGAGTTGCGATGGTGAGGGAGGACAGAGTGACTTCACACGGGATAAGAATGAGCAAGTGAAGTGCGGAATGGAGACAGCTCTTGCTGAAGGGGCATGCTGACTCATTTGATAGCTGGAGGCATGTGCATACCAAGTGAATTAGTATTTAATATATGTTTTGTGTATTGAGTAAAAATATAAACAGGAAAAGGGAGGTTATGAGATCACACAATGGTCACACATTGATGGGGACAACGTTGGAGGCGTGGAAAAAGAGAGCATAGTGCTCAAACTAGGTGGAAATAGAGAGGTATTTAATTAGGATTTCCCCCACAATGCCAGACAATATTTCTGCAACAAGAGTATAATAACAGATGGGGTAACAGAAAATAGGTGTTTAAATGGACACAGGACAAAGGCAAGGAAGGAAGGGCTGCAGGGGGAAGCACATGTGCAAAGTAGGAAACACCCTGCTAGTAAAAAAAGCAACGTATAACAGTACGTAAAAAAACATTGTGCATATTCTTAACAGACCCTGGTTGTGTCATAAAGATTAAGAATGTAATTCTGTCATATGGCCTTGTTGATGTAGAATATCATTGTAACCAGAAGGAGCATCACCTGAGGAGGTAGGTACTTTTGGAAGTAAAGGGAAGATGAATAGGGATGGCAGGTAGGTACTGGGGCAAGTGAGAAGAGTGTGAGAGGTCCCCTATTGATCTCTAGGGGAAGAGAAGGAGGGGCAGGTGAGTAACAGATACAAAGTGAAAGAGAAGTACAGGGATTTTCAATGAGGAGCACCTTTTTGTACAGGACAAGAGGCACAGCTGAAGCATGGCACTTGGAAGGTGGCCCTTAATGACACGAAAAGTATCATTTTTATGAAGTGTGCAAAATGTAAATATATCAAACAGTATGAAATGTTTGTGTCTATGATTTGAAACGTAACGTTTTATTTGAGATGTATGATTAAATGTATTTGGAGAAAAGACAGAAATGTATGTGCTGAGGATGGTAGGCAAACTTATATATACATATCTCACACCTGCATGCACTCACCCATCACCTGCGCTTGTTTCAGCATCAAGAAAGGTTAGGGAGGTGGGAGCTATATTTTGCAGGAATGCCACAGCACACAGAAGATGGACAAGGCGAGACATTCCTAGAAAAAGACAGCTCATGCAGGCCTGCCACCAAAGACAGCAACAGAAAGGGACACGTTCATCGCTAGTGAAAAAAAGGAAGCATCTTGGACATCGCATAAAAGCAATCACAATCACATTGGGCCAGAGCGCAGAAATTGCCAGCTCGTCACATGGAGGAATCACACAGGAGCAAGGCCAAGGTGCCACATGCATGAGAATGGAGAGAGCTCATTAAAAGGGGATTAACATTCTGCCCATTACTTTAGTATGCCTTTTTGTACCCATTTGGTCTTTACAGAATACATTAACTCGGTTTAAGGATGTACCCAGAAGAAGAACAGAATGTTGTTGTAATTTTTTGTGTTCTCTTACTCTCTCATGTGGCTAAGGGAATAAATGGGACAGCCAATGCTTTATAGAAATTAGAAGAGCACCAGCATACTGAATGACATTAAGATTAGACAGGGATTGGGTAGAAGGGATGCGAGATACGTATTAGATAAAATGAATAGATAAATAAAAGGAAGAGGTTTTAGTAGCAAGTACTTCAGCAATGGTAGGACGTCATAATAAAGAAAATGTATATACATTTGGAGAAACTCACCTGGTTTTCTCTGTGTTTAAGGCAAAGGGGCTCTTAACCAAATACCAGAGGAATGCACAGCGAATGACCCACGCACCCGAGCCCATGGGCAGAAAAAGAAGGACTATCACCAGGAGGGCCTGCGGGACCCAGCTTAATGCCCAGATGTCACAAACTGGGACATAAGAAAAGCCCTCTGATTGTGTGCTCCCCAACCCCTGTGTCCCCTCTTACTAATGGTGTCCCCGTACATTGACTGCCCTACTACTTAGCACTTGGACTCAAGGTTCCTGGACGTGGAGCAAACTCACAATATATAGATGGTGTCTTGGCAAATGACAAAGGGAGACAAGAGAAAGAACTTTGGGGTGGAGAAGAAAATTAATTTGGAGTGACAACATTAAAGAAAAGGTTTTAAAAACATTACCAATGGACTGATGTGTCTCACCAGAAATACTGGAGCATCACCTAAGTGATCTCCCCTGCTCATGGTGGCAAGGGTCACCCGTTGTGCATTAGTGAAGAGGAATAAATAAATAATTAGTAACTAGGAGATTGTACCATACACACTTGCAACCTGTGGAATTGCACAGCTGGAAAACATTGTGTCTATGGTTGTTTTGTATTCTGCTGTCTCTACTTCTGTCTCTTCCTAAGAATGTGATAACAAACAATTTATTTTGCCTGTATTATGCACCTGAAAGAATATGCCCCCTGAATGTTTGCAGTAATGATCTGACCACTTACTAGTATTGTGCAGAGATGAAGCAGCATAGAGTGTGATTTTCAATTTTTTTAAAAATGAGTGCTTTATGACCAATTTGGCACACACCGCTAATGATATATAGTACCAGCAAATAACCTGCGTGGGGAGGGAGGCTTCAGGGGACGGCTGCCACGTGTGCTCTCCCACATCTCAGGCCATGAGCAACTACAAGACTTCTGTGGTGGTTCCAGAGGAAGCAGCCTACACAACAATGAATGACACGAAAGGTATTATCCCACGAGGACATTTATATGAGAACATGGACAATGATAGGGGATTTCTTGAATGCAGATGAACTGATACAATACATACTGAAAGGCCCAGACAAAGGAATTGTAACACAAGAGTAATTGCAGTGCCTCAAAAGTGGAAGAAGATAAGGAGGAGGACTGCCTGAATGCTGCAAGAGACACCAGCCACCAGTATTTGGACAGGACAGGAGTTTGCAAGAGAAGAATCAGTTGAAGGGCTGCAGGGATGCATAGCACAAGTGCTCCTGGCAGTTCCAGTGGGGATGGTGCAGAGAGAGAGAGAACAATGAATACCTCAAGGAGCGGCAAGTAAGTAAGTTCATGCTGCTCACATGGGTGGAAAACAAGGCAGGCCTCTGTCCAGAATTCCCTCAGAAATAACACCACCACATTGCCAGAACGAAGGATCAGTAAAGATTGGAGAGAAAGGAGGCTACAGACACATATTGGGTGTACATGGCACGAGAGGAGGCACAACAATATGTACAGAGTACCATTTGACCTGAAGCTCAAATGCAGATGCCTCCCAAATGAAGGAGAAGTATGTACCCTGGTTCCATTGAACACACCAGCCTTGATGGTGCCCCAGAAAGACACAGAAATGATTGGATTCCCCAAACTGGATGCACAGCGAAGGAAGAAGCAGTTTCTGAAGCTGAGCAGGGTGAAGAGGAGATGGCCCAGAACACAAACCAACATAGCAGAAGCTGAAGCGACCTGATGGGGGTGGCAAAGGTGTAGAACCACAAGACACCCATCGGTGGGGAGGGACTTTGAGTATATGCGCTCCATATACATGGACCAGAGGGGGGATTGTTGTGGGGGCCTCGAACCCACCCCCCAGCATACCACCAAGGTGGCAGATGCCACTCGCTGAAGCAGCCCCAAAAGCCATAACCAGAAGACGCCACCAAAGCACAAGAACACACATGAACTGCTTGCTGATGCCTAAAAGCAACAAACATGAACATCCATATAAATTAAGATGGCAGACACTGCTGCATTGAAATGAATGAAAGGCACTGGAAAGGCTCAAGGCATGGGGAGAGGCCTGACACACTGATTTCCCTGAGAATTGCAGACAGAGCTGGCAGTGCAGTTATCATCCCCAAAGTTGCCAAGGACGCTGAGAGAGAGTTTCAAGAAGAAAGATAGAACACCTGCAATGGCAGGGAGCTGAAATTCTTCATAAATGCAAGGAGAGAAACTCAAATCTATGTTCCCGAAACACGTGATCTGACCCTGGGGAACAGGGCCCAATCATCCGAGGCAGGCAGAAACTGTTGTTCCCCTCTGGAGACAGAAGATGCAGAAATGTAACACAGCATGACGTTGGAGGCTGAAATGTCCTTACTCAGGGCCAGAGGAGTCAGAGAAGTGGTAACCTCACTGGGAAACAGGCAGTATCCGGAGGCCATTCTTTCCACCCATCATTGTGCTCATGTGCTGGTAATTTTCCCAAGCTGAGAAAGCTTACTTTGGCCTCTTGTGGATGGTCCTACATGGAGCTACCTGATTTGTGTATATCTGCCCATACTGTTCACCCAATCTCATCTCATCCAAGGTCAAATTATGTAACTTTTGGTTGTCATGTCAATGTGCAGTAAAAAGCCTGTTACCAACCTGTAATAAGCAGAGAGTGCATTGGGCACTGCAGACATAGGTGTGCCTATCCCTGCTTGTGAAATCTGTTAATGAAATAAGTAATTTGTTATATTTCTGGACCCATCCATTTCCTGGGCATGTGGAATTTCCCTCGAGCCAACCTCAGCTTTTTCACTCCGCTTCAGTCCAATCCCTCTTCAGATATTACTTTGAAAGAGCATGGGCCTTAACCACAGGCACTGCTATATCAGACATCTGTTTGGAATGTAGCAATCTAGCTCCAAACCTCTTGCTAAACAGAAAAGTGAAAACTTGTCATACTTTTACTTTACCACTGTCACTCAGTCACTTACAACTCCAACATTCAAACCTTCTATTCTTTCCTAGATAACTTTATAAGTGTGTGCACACCGTATTACCTCCTTATGAGGCTATGATACCAAATTCATGTGATTCAATGCAACAAAAAGCTTCCATGCAAATGTGTGGGCCCTGCACATCTGGAGTTAAAAGGTTTCGGTTGCAATTACACTAGTAATGACAGAAATCATATCTCGGTGGAACCTCCAGTTTTGTTTTTTGTAAGATGTTCTAATTGGGTGACATGTAGTTCAGGGGAATTTCCACCAACTCCAAATCAGGCATGCACAGTTTTCATTTACTTAATAAAGTTTTTATGAAGCTAGTGCCCCCAATTTAACAGTATTGATTCACTACAGCCTACCTCCCCTTTTGGGAGAAGGAACACAGAGGGTTGCACAGGAGCTCTATTTATTAATAAAATAGAAATCATTTTATCAATTTAAATAAACCAAAGTATGCATTTATTGGGATTCTCACATCAATGGTCAAAACAGCATTATTATGAAAGTGAACTTTTAAAACACACATTGTGTACTTTTGAATTGTGTTGAATATTGAAGAAGGGATTGGGATAAAATCATCATTTTATATCAAATCAAATTAAATCAGAACATTCCTGCCTATCTAAATTTTTCTACTTCGTATTCATTGCAAATAAACATCCTATCCACTCAATGAACCTGTCAAAAATTAAAACCATGCCCTAGAAAACTGAGTTGCAAAACAAGCTACTTTACATTCCTGATTATGGATCACTTACAAAATGAAAGTGTATATTTGCTAAACTGCCTTCACTGATGTTTCTATTGCATTACCATGTAAAAATGTAAATTTGTCATCTTCAATTGGCTAGTGTGGTGGATCAGAAGAAGGACACGGATGCTCTTTAGACATGTTCAAGGGTTTTTATTAAAGAATAAGAATAAGGCCTTTCTCTGCCTATAGCTATAGAGTGTTCCCTATCTAACAAATAATACTCACGAGGGTGTGTGCCAGTTGTCAGTGAATGTCCAAAACAAACTGTCCGCTGTCCAACACTGAGCTAACTGACGCTACCACTATACTAATAACCAAGGTCAGGAGAATGGCTCCCTTCTCCTGAATTATACTTCTTGTACCACTCTTTATTTCTTCTGTCAATAATTAATGTTCAGATCGGTTCTGGTCACTTGTATCAACTCTTGAAGTTCCCTCTGGGGAGTCTTGATTCTTTTCCCCTTCTTAATATTCAGTTTGTTGGCCCTTTTGGGTTCTTCTGATTATTATCAACAGACTTAAAGCATGTTTGCAAAGTGCCACTTTCGTAGAGAAATGGGTCTCATGGATAATAACAGTCCTCATTAATATGATTAACTTGGTCTGGTATATGGTTTATCCTATTGGTTTCTCAGGTTTTCAGTTCATCACATCCATTCTCCAGGCTCTTTCATATCCCCCTTCAGGGTTTTCTGATTCCCTCTTTCTCACTTTTCTGCATTTACAGTTCATCAAGTTTGTTTTCCAAACTTCAATATTTATACTAGGACTATCTTCCCCAACTGTGTAATAATTTGCGTATGACTTGCATTCTCCCTGTTACCTCCTTTAATGTTGGAAGACTTCTCTGGACTCGGCCCACCTCTGGGAACGTCCTTCCTGTCTAGCTTGATTATCGGTTCGCTTTTTCCAGCATTCGCGCTCCAGACTTCGCTATCCAGACTTCGATCATGGGTCAAGTCCTAAGAATTAAAGTGGGGGGTCTCATCCACAAACGCAATCGGATGTGATGCTACCAGAAATTAGCATATCAAGGTGAAATATGCGCATTTCATTAAATTGGCTTTACATAACCACCAAAAGTGCACAGGACGAATGGCATTTGCCTTTCATAACATCAACACACACACAAAACTAAGAGGATATTTTCTTCTAATAGTGTATTTCAAAACGTTAAAAGGTGTGCATGTTTTAAACGCCAAGAAACAATACAAATGTCTCCCTTGGGACTTTCAGCAACGAAATGAGAGATTTCACCGTAAATTGTTTGTTATTTTTCATCAGGTTATATAGTGCATTGGTGAAGGTCCAGCCTGGAAACCTGACAACTGCTTTTCGATCCCCGAGGTCGTCTTAAATTCATAAATCCAAATAGGGCATTCAATGTTTCTCATTTTAGCAGGGGGGACTGAATCCACCCTCTGAAAAAAGTGGGTGGACTCCATTCCCCCACGTGTACCCTCGACTTGAACCCTGGTCTCGATGCTGTCACCCAGCCAGCTG